>NC_133949.1:13725805-14325805 GCF_031877795.1 Strix aluco | reverse complement strand
GAGAAAAAAAAAAATTTTCTTTCTTCTAGAGCTAATTCCCACACACTGCAATGAGAGAAATGCAATGTTCTGAGCAATAAAAACTGGAAAGTGGAATTATTTTCTGCACCATTCAGATGGAAATGAAGCTTAGCCTCAATTCTGCCACCCACCTGGAGCCATGGTATGATCCTATAGATCTTTGGATCAATACCGCATCATAGCTACAAAACTAGAAGGGGGAAAAAGAAGAGGCACAAAATCAAAGAGTGTAAATTTTAACTAAATTAGTTCTGTAAGAGTTCCCCCTCTTCACTGCCACTTTTTAGAAAAAGGTACAGCAGTCAGCTTGGGGACAGAAGAGTGCTGACAGAGCATTTTGCTTCCTTTAAAGATAACTGTTTATTCTGAAGGCCACTATCCCTCACCCCAAATAAATGCACAAGATTACGTTGCACATTTTCTGTTTGACTATGTGTGGAGAGAACAAGAAAGAGCAATACACCTGGTATTATTTCTTAACGATTCACTAAATTGCAGCATCTCCACGGGAGGAGTGGTTTGAACCGCCTCCCGAGTTGCTATCCGCCCAGACATTGTTACAGGCTACCAGATGAGTTTCTGCCCACGCAGTAGAAAGATGAAGAACAACAGGGTTTTGTGTTTGTTTGCTTCCAATTTAGGGCTGCCTTGCAGCACAGCATGCAGTCAAACAGACATTGGCAGGGAGAGTTGATGCTCAGGTCTCTTTTCCTGACTGCCCAATGCCCTGGCTCTCCAGGAACAACTCATTTGTGTCTGAGGGACAGTTATCTCATGGACTCCAGTACACAGGCTCCAGAGAAGCCTGCTCAGAAACCACCCGGGTGATAAAGGGGAATAAAATTGTGTTCTAGATATTTTGAACTCTAGGAAGTTCACCTTGCTCCTTTTCTCCAGGGGAGACTCTGGCCCCTACCCCAGAGGTGGCCCAGAGACAGAGACAACTCTACTGCAGAGAGCTGCCAGTCCCCACACCTCCAGGCACATCCCCAGAGGCCAGAGCAGGAGACACAAAACATCAGAGCCTTACAAGCCCTTCAGTAGTCTCTTTCTACCAAGCAGAAGTACAAGAAGTCAAACGCAGCCATACAGCAAGCCTGCTACACAGGCCAGGAACATCACACTGCTACAGCAACCACCTCACCCACCACATCCCAGTCCCAAAGACGAGAGCAGTAACACCTTACCTTTCCCACCAGATGAACCACGCACACCAGAGCCTCAGAGCAGCAGCTCTACATATGCTTTCGCAGATAATGCCCCACTAGCCTGCAGCAGCCCAGCACAGGCACCACTGCTAGAGAGGAGAGAAGCTAGAACCCCCAGCTCCTCACTTATTTCCCCAGGGTCTTGCAAACCACCTGCAGCTGGTGGCCCCTGTGATGGCAAGTGCAGGCAGGTTTGCTGTGGCGGAGTGGCCTGGCCTCCCCGCCTGCCCACTCAGCAGCAGCTGCCCTGCTCAGCCACTGGCCTCTCGTTCAAGGCCCACCTTCAGGGTTTGGGCTGATGCATCAAAGGATGACTTGCTACTGGCCACCCAGACGTTGTCTCCTAGCTCCTATCTGAGACCCGCATGGGAAGCAGTGCTGCTATTTATCAGCTTCCAAATCACTGATGTACTTCTACAGGACTGCAATTCTTCAGTGCAGGGTTGCTTCCCTCTTTTCTTTGTTTAATCAGAAGTTTTTCAAGATCTGATCCTCTCCTTAACACCCTCAGCTCCTGAAGTCTAGTGAATTCAGCTGCCTTTTGCCTTGTAAAATAAAAAGAAGTCCTTAATCCTCCTACCTGACAGAAAAAGCCAACAGATGACAATCCCTAAGGTCCACACTGCAGTTCAAAAGAGCCCACAAGATTTTTTTAGCCTTCGGTATTTCCTGAGTTATTTCATGACTGTGAATGCCCACAGTTAACAACAGTGTAACGTTGAGCCCAAATCTTCCACTATTGTAGCCAGGACAGCCACCGCACGTTCCACCTCAGCCCTGAGCCCACAGTGGGAGCTACGCAGGCAGACCGCTGTCTTAAATAGGGCACAGAAGTTCATTCTCCTGGATTTCATTGCAGGTTCCTAATCAAGGGCAATATTTATAACCCTAGGTTTATTTCTGTGGTGTTCCCAAACTCTTTAGCTAATAGAGATGAACCTGGTAGTACCAGTTTATCTTTTCTCCTTTATGCCAATATTTAACGCCTTCTTTCATCCACTTCAGTAATGAATCATCTGGTTTTGTATGATTAGGGTTCTGAACAGCTCGGTACTTGTACAGTGGAACATTAGGGCAGGGATATAGATGCCCATAGGACAGAGATAAGAATTCATGAAAGAGGAGACTGGGCTGATGCGAGAGAAATGCATTTAAAAATGCATTAGTGAAGAGTAACAGAACAAAAATACTTGATGAATATTTTAAGTGGCAAAATATTAGAAGTGTGTGTATATATATATATATGTATTCACAAAATGAAAGGCACTGGTTTTAATGTCCAACCAATCTTTAATTTGCATCACTGATGGGATTTATCTGAATTTGGGGCATAAGTTTGCAAGGTGCTTAGCCTGCTGGTCCAGGTCTAGAAAAGCACTGAAGCACAGATTTCAGAGTGGGTTATTCATATGAGGAAAGTACTGGATGAAGTACAGGATACAATGAGCTGTTTTGTGGGGACAGTCTGCCATGACCTGTGTCTGCCAGCACTGAACACTTCAGGTGAGGACAAAGACTGCAATACTGTAGCAGTCGGTGTTTCACAGGGAGAAAAAAATACAGAACATTTACATTTTACCCATGGTGTCACTGTCTGTAGATGGAAAAGAGAAAGCAACACTTTCGGGCTCCAGGGAGGCTTATCACTGCAAGTGACCAACAACCAGAACTTTGCAGTATGAGTCCAAGGTCCTCAGTGACTCATGATTAGATAAATCCTCATAAATTTCCATCTCTACATACAATATTACTTGCAAAAAAAAAAAAAAAAAAAAAAGTTCTCTCATGAAAAACTGCATAGAAAAGCCAGAAACCAATAAAACTCCTTTAAAAAGAAGTCACATTCATTGAAATAAGCCTGAAACAATCAAATTAAGAACAAGGGTTTTTTATACTCCTATGCACGTGCATATACATGGAGGTGGATAAAGCTCTTTCTCTAACATGACAACAATTTTACAGGAAAGTTCAAAAAAGCTATAAAAAAGTTACTACACCTCATTAAATCTTGAAGTATTTTTTTGTAAGAGTTTGTAAAACCTCTGAGAGGTTTCAGCCTTACTACCTAAAAGGACAGAGTACTCTCCCCTGTTGTTAAAATGATCCAAAAGCAGGAGGAGGTTAAATACTGCAAGGACCCAGCCCTGAGTGCGCATCAGTCAAAATAAAAAAATAAACAATTATATGTGCTTTGATTTCTGCATCCTGAGGTCTTCATTTCTCTGCAGGACAGCATTTAAGCACACACTAAGATCCCATGAAGCCCTAACAGAATGGGCACATAACTGAGTGATGCAAGAGAGCAACCACATTTCTGCATGGTTTTTTGGATGACCAGCTTCCTGTCAGAATGGGTATTTTAAAGCTGGGAAGAATTTGTTTATAAAGTTATGTTATAAAATTAACAAATGTTTCAGGGAACTTGCACTCTTGGACTTTTACAAAGATGTAAAAAAATACAGGTTGATTCACAGATATTCGCTTACAGACTGCTGTACATGTACTTCTCAGACCTCTTGGTAAACCAAACCTTAATTTTCTGGCTGTAGTTCAGAACAACTGCAGACATACGTACGCTGCGATGCACACCGCATGCACCCCACGTGCCACGTGGCTGCACAAAGCTTTGGAGCAGCCATGGGGACCCGTCTGTACCTGGCACTCGTGTCACTGCTGGCAGCATGAAACAAAATCCATGGGGGATCTCCTACCCGAGTCACACGTTGACTCACCGTAACACTCAGTCGTGTTTTTGCTAAATACCCCCACCAATCTCCAGTCAGCAGATCTACCGCCAGCTGCAGTGCTTCCTTCACCCACAGACAAGACCGGCATGCTCATTACCAAAAGCATATAAGGCTTCTGCAGCTCCAAACATCTCACAAACACTTTTAATTAATTTTTCCAGCATGTGGGATGAGTAAATACACTATTGTTGATGCTGTCAGCTGTTTGATATAAGTCCCAGACCTCTTTCAGTTTCACTCAGAAATACTTTGACCTCTGTCAAAAATTCGTTGACAATAAGGTCTCTCCAAGTAAATGTTTGCAGCAGCAACAAAAGAGGAGGTAATAGTATGCCTGCTATGCATACAAGAGGCATAATACTGGTTTAGATTTCTATGGTAATTTCTTCAGATACAGTATCAAGCTTTAGCAACTTTTTAACTGCTGAATTACTGTAATATTTCTCATAAGAAACCCTGAAATCTAGGTTCCAGTCATAAAAACTCCTTAGATATATTTTGTACCTAGCGAAAAGCTAAATCTTTATTTATTTATTTATTTATCACTACTACACTCAAAGGAAAGGGTGGCCAGCAGTCTGTGAAATTATTGTTTGCTTCTAAATGTAGTTACCACAGCTGAGGACTTAATACTTGGCTAATGCCTCCGATCCTTATTAACATAAATATTGTAACAGTCAGGCGGGCTGGAAGTCATACATGAGATAAGATCTTGTCTGTTTCTGGTGATATGATCTCAACACTAGTCAATTAAAACTGCTGGAGTATTTCGTAATCATTGTCATATCAAATTACCGCACTGATGCATACGTTAAGTAGGAAAAGTTATTGCATTACCGCGTGGGGCGAAAGAAGGGCTAAAAGAATACTGCAGTGCTAGTAGTTTATGGAGACATAAAAATTACTGTGGACAGCGTTATAGTTATTCCAAGGACCACTATAATTGTATAATAATTCTGTTTACACTTGTCCATCCTATTTTTCTTATATGAAGTTATATATGAAATGATTCTACAGGACTGTTCAAGGGACTAAAATATAAACCCCGGGAGATTGTTTTCCCTTACTCTTACCAATGGCACTTTACAATGTACTCTCCTTTGCAGAGGCTGACTTTGGGTAGTCAATATAACATATTCCTATAAGACTGTCAGTAGGATTGGTAGGGTAATTTGCAGAGGTTTTGTGGATCTGCAAATTGAGAATCAGCCCTTGGAGGATTAAGATTTCAAATTTAATTTTACGCTAATTCTAGGCATTTTTTGAAAAACGACAAGCTTGGCTTTACTACCTCATATACAACATTATTTACTTCTCCTTGGGCTCTTTTTATTGTTTTGGGAGGATACCAAGCTAATGTAACACTGCCCTAACTGCTTAGCTGCATCGAGCAAGGCCATTTGCATGCGGCTTGTCTGACAATTAAATGCTACACTGCAGAATTCATCTGCAAGTAAGGTGGGATTTGGTATTAAGAAGTGCCAAGGCCTGACTCTGCTCCTCTCTTGCTGGCGAACGTCAGTAGCAGTTAACAGCACATACTGTGCAAAAGGCAGGTGGGTTCACAGCGAATGATCCCCTCCAAAAAGATGTGCCATTCCTGTCAATCAATTCCTTTTTATGACTCCTGGATTGTTTTCTTATGTCACCACTATTAGTAGTTTACATTTTTCATTGGAAATATCTCCTAGAGAACCCGACTAATGTCAGCGCCCCGCTGTGAGAAACACAGCACAAACACAAAGTCAGAGAAAGTTCTTGCCCCAAAAATCTCCAGTCTGAAATCTCAATAGTGTCAAGTGCCAAGACCATACACAGTACACATAATCTTATTTGCTGAAATAAATTGCAGATTGCTATTTTTTTAAGAGGAAAAAAACCATTAAAAAAATTGGAGAGCACTTGTAGAAATGAGTAAGGTTTCACCTAGTGATAAAGGTAGTTATGCTCCAGTAATGAGGAGAAAGGGAACTTGCTATCAAGAATTAATGAGATCACAAAGAACAGGCAGGGGAAGTGAACGTTTTTAAAATGTCCCTGCTGAACACCAGGAATAATAGAGTGAGAAAAAATGGAGTAGATCCCTGTGGTAAAAACTATTAGAGGCGGCGAATTATAAAACTATTAACCAGAATGTAACTCCCAATTAAAAGATGATTTAACACTGGAATCTGATGGATGAATTTTGATTAAATGGAGAACTATTAGGAGCCCTGGGAAATGGACTTCTCCTGCCAGTTCTAAAAGTTAAAAGGCAGTTTGATATAAAAATTTATAAATTAAGGTTAATTACTTTAAATAACATGGCTGGAAGCAATAAAAAGAAATTTATAATATTCTCTGGAGTTTTAGGAAAATAATATAGATATCCGCACCTCTCAATGGAAAATCGAATTAGTGTCCCCAAGTACAGGTTGACAAAGACAAAGGCAAAATAAACTGGCTGACAAAGGGGTTGCATGGGAAGCTGAATGACTCATAGCCTTTGCTCTGCCAGAAAACTCCTTGTCCGGTGCCACAGTGACTCTGTTCTCAGGGTTTTTGTGCAAAGGAGCGGCGCTTCTTCATTTCAGCCTTGGAAACCCACAGTGAGCACCCTGCAAACCACATGGTGGATGATGAAGATGTCCATAGAGGCAGGCTGATTCTTCTGTCCCTGAAGAAAGGGTTGGCTCTACAAGCTGGCAAGCAAAAATTGATATCAGGTAACCAAATCTGTGACAGCAGTGGGAGAGGGGACAGTAGCCCAAAGCAAGGTCAAACAGTCCTTCTCTTGAGGGCTCATCATTGTTACTTATAAACCTTTAAATATTCTAAGAAATGATTCAGCCTAGGCGAGGAACGGGCTTGCCCAGAGGGGTTGTGGGTTCTTTGGGAACGCGGAGTTGGAGAGCGAACACTGCCCAGCTCTCAGAGACCATGGGGGCCTGCTCCAGCCAGAGGGCTCTCAAACGCATGGCAGGGAAGCTTGGCTGGAGGTGGGTGACATTACGTTACACCAGTTCTTGTGGAATACATGTTAATGTAGAGAAAGAAGAGTGTTTGGGGGATAAGGCACTTAGTTCTGCATGGATCTCCTTTATCCTTTCAGGTGGATCCCACGGAGGAGGTGGGGATGGAGGAAGAAAAGCATGTGCCCGTGCCACTCCACGTTAAGCCTGGACTGGATCGTTCCCTGAGGAAATACAGCAGAAGCAGGACAAGAGGAGAAGGCTTCTCCTGCGACAGCTTTTCCGGGGCTTTTACACCACCGTTGCCGGAGAGGGTCACAGAGGAGGCAGGAAGCCTGGAAGGTTTCCACAGATTCCAAAGGATTCCCAGGAATCATTATATGGAGACATTCTCCACTAACAGAAATGCCTTCTTGCCCCCCTGCTCCACTCTGGCCTAGCTGGCAGGGGATCTCGCTCTGAGCACTGCAGACAGGAGAAGAGAGCATTCACCACAGAACTGCCACAGGGCAGGTCACAGCAGCTCCTCCAGGTCCATGGTGCCAGGATGCCAAGGAAGGCTCCCCACTCCCCTCTATGCGCCCTAGGTCCAGGAAGACTCCCACAGGAATCGTGGAGCATGCTCCACACTGGCTCCAGCTCCTGTTTTACTACTTGCCAAACCTAAACGAAGAGGCAGATCTCTGCAGGCTGACCCTGAGAGTCTGAACCAGGCCCCAGCTGTTTTCTGTCCCTCTCCTCCGTGAGTTTGAAGGCCGAGGTCGAGGAAGCAATCATGCACCCCTGGATGCTTATCCAACTGGATGTGTGCCCTCCCCACTGCTCGCTGCTCTGAGTTTGGGTCCTCTCTGTGCCAGCTGGATGACTGTGTGGCTGCGTGCCCACCAAATTCTGCCTTCCCAGCTTCTGTTCTCCTGCTGCCCAGTGTACCTATGCACGCCTATGTCTGTCCTTTCCATACAAACACATGCTGCTTCAGCCTCCTCCTGTCACCTTCCTCCCTCCGTGTGTCCCCAGGGGTGATTCTGTGCCCGTTCACTTGGATCTAAACACGGGATACCCCCACCAACATACAGGGTAACCCATCCTGCTCTCTCTTCCACACCACGATCAGAAAACCTCACTGCTGAGCGAGCAATTTTTTCTAGTTTTTGGTCCCTTTGAGTGTTGACCCTTGAAATTTCCAACTCCTCTCTACCCCCTTCCCCACACGCCCTGCTTCAGTCACCCCATGCCCCCTGTTCTTTGTCTTAGAGGCTTGCCCGCCCCAGCCAAGGTAGGAGCAGTGCTGCTCCTTTAAGGCTCGGTGCCTGTAAGTGATTACTCTTGGCTATCACTTTTTCTATATCAGACATGTCATGGTGAAGAATCTTCAACCTTGACTCTTACAGCTGCCCTAATTATAGGACATATTTTTGGTGCTGTGTCTTTATTCCTTTCCGTGCTGGCACTCTGACCCCAGTGCTTCCTCCGTCGCGCTTGTGTTAACAAGGTTGTCCATTCTACAGTTTCCTCACTCTGATTTGTAACTCGAAATTACCATATCTGGCTTTCACTCACTGACAACCGTCACTTTAAATAGGCCTTTTAAAGTTAATACGATGTCCATTCTAAAGTGGAGTATTACTTTTCAGTGATGTTAAATGAGCAATTTAAGGAGCTATAGGCTTTTCTTATAAGAAAAATTAAATTTTATCTGCCACTTAATTTATGAATAGGGCTAACCCTAAACAAATCTGTCATAAGCTGCTGCCATCCCTAAAAAAAATAATAATACAAGAATAACTCTAGTTAATGGTGGTAAAATACGGAAGAAATATACGAATTATTCATAAAAACATGTCTAGCTCACACTTTTTAGCGCTTCAGGTACATGCTGCAGCAGCAATATACTCTCTTTTAGGTCTCATCCAGTGAATCTAGTGGATGTGTGGCCAATAAGCACAATATCTCTGATTGGGAAATGTTTGATCAGTGATGTCATGCTATCAGCGGTGTCTCAGTAAGTAAAACAGTTTTCTACTTGCTCGTTCACACTGTCTCAGGGAATGATATTTAGACTAACATACATTTTTGCTGAGATGGAATTCAGCTACTGCTGGAAAGGGCTGTGTCCCTTTTCAACTCCACAGATGATCAGTGAGAAGCCTGCCCAGCTTTCCTCCAAAAAAAGCAAGGCTTCACAGCCTGCTGCAAAGGAAGGGGATAATGATTCTCCCATGAAATCAGGGGAGCAGAAGGTGAGAGATCTGGCCTGTGTCCATGGTTTATCACTCACGCCCTGCTATGCCATGCTCTCTGACCAGGGTTTTCAGAGCAACGCATGGGTGCCTGATCTCTTCTGAAGACCTTGGTTTCCATCCCTTTGCCTTCCACCGTTGCCTAAGCGAGGCCATAAATCTCCCCACTTCTCACTGGGTTGCGAGACTAGGTTCCCTCCTGTTTGGCAAATGATTTGAGAACAAACCTCCCTTCTTGCAGAAAGTCCCTATCTCCAGGCAGCTTAAGCAGCTCCAACCTGCCTGAGATTTCAGTGCTCATGCGGGATCAACATGCTGGGCCTAATGTTTTTCCCCTGGCTTCTGAAAGGTCAGAACGGCAGTATATTGAATCTCTAAACATACTGATCACACAGCTCTGCTAGCTCACTAGAATCCATTAATATCCAAGATACTGGAAGGGAAAGGGAAAAAAGCCTTCCTCCATGAACTTAAATCAATTAGCTGGGACTAAAAAATGTAGATTCTTGTGGAAGAATAAAAAATGGAAAACACCAGGCCTCATTATCCTGTCCCTGAAGTGCCAGAGGGTAAAATTATCTTTCATGATGATGTTCTGCATTGATTAGTCAAACATGTAGGAAATCATATTAAAGATTTGACACCTGATGTGGGATCAGAAGAGCTGTGTGCTACAATAGCACATGCAAATGTTGTGACAAAGTGGTATCTGCTTTGGCCAAAGGACAGGAAGACAAGAGAGTGTGGAAATATGATGGGAAAAAGAAAACTTGGAAAATTCCCCGGGGAAGAATCTTGTAGGTTTTAATGCTCACTTCAAAAAAAAAAAAATAAATCTGTTTCCACAGAAGGTACTTCAAGAAGCTACATAATAATTTCCAGATCATTTCTTCTTTGCTTTTTGTTAATTATCCTGTAGAACCCTGTACCCAGAAGTTGATTAGATGCATTCAGGTTCAACAGGCAGAATGAATTCTAGACAGCCATATGCAGAAATCAAGCACTCTCAAAGAGACACGTTATCAAGGTTTATGGTTCTGTAGTGACCTCACTGTGGATTCAATAAAAAAAAATAGATAAAGCTAGAATTAATGGAAAGAAGTATTGCCCTGAAACAGGAGACTAAGATCTACAGGTGGATTGAACTAACATAACTCACTCAATTTCAGAGAAGCCGCAGTGACTTACACCATCTGAGACCAGGCTCTTGTAGTCACCCTAAGAGCAAGGCAGAAAAGGCTGATCAGATCACTCCGGACCAAGGGTGGAATCCACAGAGAAGTCTCCATCATCCCTGTACCTGCAAACACCTCTACAAAAAGCATCTGCCTCCCCCAGAGCAGAAGGATCATAAATGAATACAGCTCTTCTCTGCTGACTACCTGCAGCACCATGGAGAAAAGAGCTTTGTCTTCCACACCAGCCAGGTGCCAGGTTAGAGGTGAATCAACCCCTGTACTGACAGAAGCCATTTCACTGAACTCCACAGCTGCTGCAGTCCCAAATCAGGAAGGGGAAAGATGCAACTTTTAGCTATTTAAGTAGTGCCACTACCATAGTGAGTGATCTTGCCTGAATGAAGGCCAGAGACAGCATTGCTACAAGAATCTGCCGTTTAATATTACAGCCTTGCAAACCAAGTAGCCTGCAAGAGCAGCTTTTCTCATGACTCTTTACTGGCAGTGAGGATCATAACGTGCGGCTCTATGACCAAAATGCTGACTGCCTTCAAAACCAGATGAACCATTAGATGAAAACATTCTATAAAATCATTATAGGCCTATGCTCTTATCAGACAACCATAATCAGCAGCTCTGGGATCTTCCAGCACTTCAGGGCTAATTTCTACGTCAGTGTTAAGTAAATTCCATGGCATGGATAACCTAAATTATTTGGCAGATTAGACTGCAGGAAGCATAGCAAACAGTACTTAAAGCATTTTTAAAACTGCTGTACAAAGTGCACTATAGTGATAAAATAGAGCAATACCTAATTAATATGCACAAAAAAGCCCTATAGTTAAATAATTTTAACCCCTTCCTTACCACGGATTCTTAAGGCTGATGTGAACAGAACATACACTGCAATCAGCAAAGCAGAAAAATGTCTTGGTTATAAAATAAGGCTGACAGGAATGCAAATCTCTAACAGAAGAAAAACACCTATAAACAGAGGGAGAGACTGAGGCTTCCCCATTCAAAACTATGTTTCTCCTCTCATTACTCCAATGCTGGCATCGCTTTACCAATTCATCCAGCTCTCCCAGCACTGAGCTCCTTACCTCAAGTTCACTCTCCCTGTTTGTTTCCATTGCCTTGTGAATATGAACATTTTTCTCCCTTCTGGACTATAAGAACCAAGTATTTTTACTGTAGGGCACGCCTCTGGACACAATATGGCCCACTGCTTCATCTGATATGTGCTCCCTACTTCTTCCCACCACCCTACAATATTCTGCCTCCACATTGCTGTTCCACAACAGAAAGGCACGGTCTTGATGTATGTCCCACCCACCCACCAGAGCTCCATGCTGCCTACAGCAAGGTTCTCACCCATGCACTCTCAGTTCTCACTGTCTTTCTTTCAAAAAGGACTCTCCCTTTCTTCTCTGGCTTTACTTCCATCTCAGACTTGGTATTTAGACCCAGCAATGACCATCACAGTCTCTGGGCAGTTTTCCGTGCAGACGTGGGGCAAGCAGCAGAGCAGTTTTCAAGATGCTTTACGACCCCACGCGGCTGTATTCAGACTGGAACATTTGAACTCCAAACTGAGCAATTGAACTCACATCAAAATTGCTGCTGACAGTGTAACTAAATAAAAGACCTACTTTTCTAATCCCTGAGGCCAGTACAAGAAACAGTGGTGAAGAAATGGATATTTTTCATCCATTTGGCTGCAGTGATCACCATTAAATTTGAACATAAAGCTCAAAAGACCCATGTAGTGTCACCAAAAATCCTGGAGTGGACTGTCAGGTGGTAATAAATCACTTGGAAATTACTTTGTGGGTAGAATCATAAACTGATTTTGGAACAAAAGTTTTAGGGAAAGTCAGAGTTCTGGGGGGAAAGACAGTTTTGATTTCTCCTCTTCCTCCTTTTTTTCCTCTCAGTCCAGACCACACCACCCCATCCCACCAACAAATTAATCAGGTTTGAGCTCCCAGTTTAAAATTTCTGGGGGAACATCTATCTGATTTGTCTGTATTTGCAGATGGACAGCATGTACTGCTGAAGACCACAATTTCCTCGTGATGCCTGTGTCACCCCAAAGCCAGGGGTGACCTAATACTGTGAGAAAAGCAGGCTAAATCTGCAGAAGATGATTTTATGGGCACAAAGTTACAGAGAATCACTGACAAGCAGCCAATACAGCTGATGCACTTTCCTGGACTATTTAGACAAATGGTCCACACAATATAGTCCCACTGGCAGCTCCATGAGTAGTGGGGTAGCAGGAGGTAAGTACAGAATCCATATATTCACAGGTACCTCTAATGTACACAAAAATATATAATAAGCATCAGCAGTCTTCATTAGAGTGCAACCAAGAATTATGGAGATCCTAACCTTGCAAGCCGAATAAATTATTGCCAGAGGATTATTATGTATTCTAACAATATCTAATGTACCTCTTTGTCTCTCATAAATTACAGGGCATCCTCCGACTCCTGGAACACACTGTCTCATGCATAGCTGCTATATAGTCTTTTTTTTCTCTAAATGCACACAATAGAAACTCTAATCAGCATGGTCTAGCATAGCGATTTTAATACCCGAGAAAAACGTACTTGTAGTCACACGTTCACTGGCCTGGTGTAACTATTTCAATTACCAAAGCAAATGACCACAATTTAAATGTGCTGATAAAGGGGAAGCTCATTTGCAGTGTGTATGTAAGAATATCGTTATTAGCTACACACACACCTGCCTGTTCACAGTTCCACGGGAATTCTATCATTGTACAAAGTATCTACACCCAGTGTAGGCTACAGTAGAGTCTCCATGATTGTTTCTTTTAGTAAAAAAATTGCCAATAGCACCTGCTTCTGCATTGACTTATTCAATGCAGACTTAACACCAACTCCCAATAGTGAGTCACCAAATTCAGTTCACTCCAGCAACCAAAAAAAAACCCCCAAAAACCTTGTATTTTAACACCTTCCACTCACAACCGATTAGAGATGACACCTAGCAGATCTTAGGCCCTGGTACTCTGTGCATCAGCACCAGTTAAACTAGCTGATTTACATCAATAAATAGCTGGCCCACGGGGGTGATCTTGAAATTAGCAGAACTTGGTGCGTCTGCCCTCCTTTGCCCAGTGCTTTTTTCTCCATCCTGGCAGCACTGGAATTGGCTGACTATTGTTTTCCAGCAGATTTATCCAGACATTGGATACCTGCTTCGAGATTTTTAAATGTCTGGGTATACCAAAAAGCACCACAGAGTCCGAAAGTTCTGTACCCCAGAACCAGCTCTTTTATTGTCCATTTCTGCTGGGAAAGATATGGGAAATACATTTGGTTGTGTGCTGCATTAAAACTGCAAAGAAATATAAAACTACTTTTAAATGTCCCGTTCCATTTACAAGGCCACAAGGACAACTGTTTTGCGTTATTATCTCAAATTCTTTCTGTTTCAGGTTCCTTTTATGACTTAGAATGTCACATACACACACACACACACATTCACATCCTCCTTTAATATGAAGAGTCCAAGGAGGACATTGTGCATAAGCCTTCATGGGCTGCATTTTTAATATATATTAACAAGATGACGGATACCCTGAGTAGACTGGTCAGGGAAAGCAAACGAAGACAAGAAATATTCTCAGGGTGTTATTGATTAACTGTTTTTCAGAACAGAGGGAATCATTTTTAACTGGTTTAAACTACAATGGACTCAAGTGGAAAATGCAAGCAGAGTTAGCAAGGAGCATAATTGACTGGGCATGGAACTAAGTAACCTCTCAGCACGCTGGAAGTGGTGGAGCGAGGGGGGTTACAGCTGGGGCTGCTCCGGACCCAGAGCCCTTTCTTCCCAAAGTGAACTCTGCCAGCAGCCAAAGATGACAACGACAACAAGTAAAGGGAGGGGAAAAAAAAGGGAAAAAAAAAAAAAAAAAAAGTCCAGCCACTCAGTTACATGATCTAAATTCTAATCAAACATCATTTAAAGCATGTTTTATTTCAGCCTCTGGAGAGATAGTCCCTCCTGACTCCTCACCATGGCAACCGGTGTCTCATTTCAGAAGTGTCATGCCACATTATCATCTTGCCGGCTCACACACTCCTGCCTGACAAGTTCTCTCTGCCCCTTGTGACAACCGTTCCAGGCTTATGCTGTTTATTTTTGGTGTCAGGCTGGCCCTGGCAGATTGAAAGGCAACCTCAACCCCTTGAACAACAAGCACCACACCCCACTTGGTGATAAGAGATGATTTGAGAAGATATTTGCTTACATGTGTATAAGCAATTTGCTGTATGATGAAGCCCCGGTGTGTCGGTGTGAATGCACTCATATGTATATATGTGCAAAGGGGAAGGAAATGGAGAAGTGTAACGTTTCATGAGAAAGCAAACAATTCATTTCAGATCCCAGGTAGTAGATTTCAATCATCAGATCCTGTTATTCACACAGAACAATATGAAATATAGGCCAAAAAGGCATCATAGGTACTCTCTCCTAAGAGACATGAATGCAAAGCTAGACATTGTCTCTGCAAAATACCCTCGCTGCATCCCTGCAGAGTGCTGCGAGACACAGCAGCAAAGGCACTCCACGGAAGGAATGGGGACAAAATGTAATATTAATTTGCTAAAGGAACACACTAGAGAGACACTTTGGGCCAGATTCATCTCTGCTATTGTGGTATCAATTTGGAGCAACATCACTACTGTTGATGAATGACTTCGGATCATCTGCAATCAGAATTACAGAATCTCCACTCATATTCAAGTAACAGATTCTGTTCATCACAGCCAAGACTTCCTTTTAACTATGTGTTTTGTACAGCCTCTACAGAGGCAGGGCTACGTCTACAGCTGGGCTTCTTGGTGTAAGCACAATAATAAGGCTGATACTAATTATAAATGTATGTATTACATTTACTTTTAATAGCAAACATAAGAAAATAGTATTTTTGACATTCGACTGCTGAGGCAGTGGCAGTAAAGCAGTGCTTCTTTCCACTCAAGAGCCCCAGAATTAGAAACTGTTTCCTACCTTCCCATCCAAGTAGGCAGAGAACAAAGTGCTCTTGGATTAATTGTTCTGTTGCTACCCATCCTTAAGCTGGGAGGGAAGCCCTAGGGTGTCAGATATGATGTCTAGGTAGCAACACCACACAGAAGAAATGAAGAAATAGGTGTTGGCAGTAAAGACGTCACCACAGATTTAATATTTACTATCCAGACCGGTTTCTCTAGCCCATGAGAGAAGATGGGTGAGGATCCACTCTGCAACACCACACTAAAGGAAGGGAACATCCCTCTCAGCTAAAACAGCAGAAGTCATGAAAAGTGATTTTTTTCACAGAAGTTGCAACTACACAACTATCTTGGTCTTATGTTAATCAGTAACTGGTTTCCCAATCATCATTTTCATGGACAATAATAAATTTTAATATTGCTAACCAAATTAATTGAATGTCATTTTCACAACAGCCACAAAAACCCAGAAGAATATCTGCCTGTGATGGGTCACTCAACACTGTCACAGTCACCAGGAACATCATTATCATAATATTTGTACATTTTTCCACCAGAGAGCCAAAAGAGTAACTTACAACACTGAAAAATCAGCCAGTTACTTGAGAACATTTTACTTAAAAGGAGAAAAACAGCATTAAATGCAATATGTGTGATAAAGGTATTTCAGGTTATCTGCAGACTTTGGAGTTCCCATCCACACATTTCATGGAGAGAACAGAGCATCATCCTCTGATAAAGCAGCCAAAAAGGACTCATTTCTGGAAACTTCACTCTGATATTTTCACACAAGTGATTAGGAAGCTGGTTACTGACAATGTGCCACAAATACAATTGCTGTGGTGATCCCTTTCTCCTGCTTAACATAGGTCATCAAACCTCTGTACCAATTTCTCTGCGGCTATGTCTGTCCCAACAGATAGCCGAACTCTTCTAGCAAAGATCACCAGGCTGCAAATAATATCTACAGAGCTGCTGATGGGAAGACTGATTCTAAAGTCAATCTATATGATGGGACAGTGTAAAAAGAAAAAGGTCTTGAACAATTTCTGTTCATGACAGCCATCACGTGGACACAAAACGATGGTCTCTAAGAGACACAGCAGCTGGACAGTGACCCTGGTAAGAATGGCCCCGCAGCACCAAGTGGGAGGACAGCAAATGCAGGGTTCGTAACTACTTCTGGCAGTGATGAGTGTTTTGGGCAAAGCTGGTATCAGCCATGCCCCACAAATTGTTCTTACCTTTTCAAAGCTGTGCGGTGAGAAAGGAGCCCATGATGGAAGAGATGAACATTGGAGAAGGTTGGAAGAGGAACAGTCCGAAGCCTGGCACAGCCCTGCAAAACAAGATGCAACAGCATTTAAAAGATGGCTGCAAGACTTTTCAAACTGAGATAGTCCAAAGCAGAGGTTCTCCAACACACACACACACATCGTTAGGGATATAAACAAGTAGCACCCGCAATTTGTGGACAATTGCCTCTACCAAAGGCTATAAAAATTAATTCAGTATGTAACCCAAAGACTGAATGTCAGTTGGAGCTGGGGATGAAAACTGTCTTGAAAAAGTGACATCAAATAACTATATGCCTGCAGTTGTGCATTTAATTTAATTGACAGGCATAGCTCCATGCGCTGCTCTGGTCCTGGGAAAGAGGTTTACCTTGGAGTTTATGTGGGTCACAATGTAAACAGAATTTGACCCAGTTATCTCAGAGAAAGAATCATAGACTGGGCAAAACCATGCAATTAACTCAGATGCAATCTTTGATCAAATAAGGAGCTAATTGGAAAACAGCTTTCATTAAAAACAAACAAACAAAGCAGTATGTTCATTTAATTTTTAATCCATTTTCTGGTAACTGTACCATAGAAAGACAGAGGCTTACAACAGCAAGGCATCTGTAAACAAGATATGATCATTCCAAGACACACTAATGGCATTTTACAGAGTTTGTAAGAGTAGAGCATGTATATTTTTAAAACCATAAAATGAGGAGAATTAACACTGATTATGGAGCGGCAATGAAACTCCAGAGTTGCAAGTCCCATAAAATGCTATAAACACAGCAAATGCTACAGGAGGTTTTTCCAGAAAAGAGAAAAGGAAGACAAGGGGAATATTTCACAAGGCAGAAACAGCATCCAGGGAACGAAGGAAGGAAGTGATGCCATACAGTACTAACTGTGGGCTCCATTCTGCCCCCAGCTGCACACCTACAACACCTCAACAGACAAAATTTCTCAACTTCCATATCAAACTCATGAGTGTACCTAGAGGCAGAATTTAACCTACTCCCTCAGACAATACCCAGCTAACACAAATGGACACCCATTGTAGCAAAACACCACACTGACTAGCCGCCTTGCTTTATAAGAAACATGAGTATCTATGTAAATCAGCAGTCTTTTTTTTTATCCCTGAAAGTGCCTGGGTGCTTCTACTCACAACCATATCACGGAATCATATACTGGTTTGGGTTGGAAGGGACCTTAATATCATCTAGTTCCAACCCACTAGCCCAGGTTGCCCAAAGCCCTGTCCAACCTGGCCTTGAACCCTTCCAGGGAGGGGGCAGCCACAGCTTCTCTGGGCAACCTGTGCCAGGGCCTCACCACCCTCACAGGGAAGAATTTCTTCCTTAGATCTAATCTAAATCTGCCCTCTGTCAGTTTAAAACCATCACCCCTCATCCTATCCCTACGCCTCTGATCCAGAGTCCCTCTCCCCTTTCCTGTAGCCCCTTTCAGTCCTCGGAGGCCGCTCTAAGGTCTCCCCGGATCCTTCTCTTCTCCAGCTGAACCCCCCAACTCTCTCAGCCTGTCCTCACAGGGGGGTGCTCCAGCCCCCTGAGCATCTTTGTGGCCTCCTCTGGACCCGCTCAAGCAGGTCCATGTTCTTCTTATATGGACCATCAGGTGTAAAAATACATATACACGTGCATGTGTTGCTACTACCACATAACCCAGCCTGGGAGACATCCATTCCCAAATGCCCCAGTGAGTATCTACCCACCTCTTCACAGGCGCAAAAAATCCAGCTTGCACATTGACTGCAGTGATGACCTGTTGAAAGAGAACTCACATTGCCCCTGCGGTCCGTCTATTCATCTCTGCCCACAAGTCTTCCTCATACCAGTACATGCATTTTATACTTCATTAAAGCAAATCTCTGGTGTTCTTCAGCAAACAAGTGTCCCAGGAAAGGACTCAAAGACTGGCAGGAATTCAACTTTGGTAAGGAAATCCTGTATTTTTGTCTTATATTTGCAGTTGCTCAAGATATCTATATATCCATTTGTACACCTATTTCATAAAAACCTAACTGCACCAAAATAAATAATAATAATTCTTCTGTTTCTCTGTTTTCAGTATTCTCCATCAGAAAGTGGGTAATAAAACAGCAAGCTGTCTGAAGTAGACATTACCAATCCAGGCCATGCAAACAAACACTTCACCATTTTATAATCTCACATGTCGAATGAACATCATCGTTCCCTTTGGTGCCTTAAAATATCAGGTCCATAAAATTACTAAAAGGCAGAGCAGCAATGCTGCCTAACGCTAGGACTGCCTAGAACAGACCTGAAAGCTGACAGTGCCTTTGTTTCCCAGAAAATTCTCTTCCCCCTGCAGACCCAAGTAATGGTCCTTTTACAGTCTCCCTAACTTAACAGCTGTTTTGACTTCCCACATTTGGTATGTCAGTTCTCTTCTTTTTCTCCCTTAAAGTGTAAGAAGAAGACTGCATAATGTATCTGTGACTCCATCCCCCTCCCAGCTACCCACAATCACACCTGCCTCTGAGAAATGATGTTAATTTGCAAGTAAGTCTGAAGCCTCCAAGCTACATCTGTATCATCTTCACTCATTTGTGGCTTTGAATTTGCAGAGCAGTGTTTACTGTGTGAAGTACTTGCAGCGGCAACAGGCAAGTGAGGCCCACCTCATCCATGAGCTTCCCTGGGAGAAAAACTGGCTGGAAACTGGAGACAGCATCTCCCCACCGCGGAAGCGGCGTGCTGAGGGCAGGGAGTGGTGGCCAGATGCAACCTCAAGCTCTGAGCCACTCAGCACATGGATGCTGTTCTACCTCCTTGTCTGCAAAAAGAGGATACCAGCACTTCTTTAACGTTTATTTCTTGTTTAGCCTTCCTGTGCACTTCTCAGCAGCACAGGAAGGCTAAACAAGAAATACTGTGGGCCACTGAATATGGGAATTAGAGTGAGAGAAATCCCTTATATAGTCTGGTCTGTCCATCGCTGTAGTTTTTAAATAATAATGCACACAGCATGACAGATGCTGACAGACAGAAACTGGCTTTTCCAGGAAATGGATAGGGCTTTCCAGCTTTATCCTTTCAGAGGAGTGTTAAAAAAAAAAAAAAAGTAGTAATAATAAAAACAACACTGGACCAACATCACTGATGAAAAATACAAAATGAAAATATGAGCATTGCTGCTAGGGGCTCTCCTTAGTTCAGAACGCCAGGTTTACAACAAGGCTATAATTTTGCAGACTAATAAGATCAAGTTGGTGGCAAAAGAGCGGAAATAAAGTCTGAGCTTTGGGCAGAGGAGGAAGGAGGCTGGTGAAAATGCTGATATTTACTTACTGTAAATGTTGAGCCTATAAAACCTTCCCTCACACAGCAGACTAAAGTGCCAGGCAGACAACAACAATAGCATGCTTGAATGAAGTTGTATATTGTTTTGTGAAAGCGGCAGCTCACAGCAGAACTGAGATTAATAACAACCGCAGCTTTCTTGGTGTAAGTTACAGGAGTACACCAACACTTGCTGATAGCATTCAGCATGGCAAAGCGATCCCTGCAGCACTTGGGCTGCGATTTACATGAACACATCATCTCTGGGTTGGATTTTGTTGTTGGTTTTTTTTTTCCAAACCGAAGTGAAAAGGGAATAAATTTCTGGGGTGCTGCCTTATCAACACCACACGTGCCTGCTCCTCTGAGACAAAGGAATTCAACTCGCAAATAAAATCTCTTGCAAATCTCTCTCTTGAGAGGAGATGTTTGCAAGCAAGCTGGGGCATTTGTTTAGATGCATTTCTTGCAAGACTCTGCCTGGCAAAACCACCAGGCATTGCTGGGGTCCCAGAGCAGAACCCCGGCTATATATAAATATACTTATTTGGGGGGATAAGTTGATACAGATGCCCCCACATCCTTCTGGTAGGTGGGACACGGAAGGTCAAAACCTACCGGTTCGGGGTCCCTCCGGAGGCCAGCGGGACAGCCAGCCATGGCGGCGGGCGTCCCGACCTCCCCCCGCCGGGGCAGCCGCCGGCGGGCGGGGAGGCCCCGTTCGCACCGGAGCCCGCATTAATTGCTGTCGGTGTGTTTAGTTAATGAGGTGTGGAGCAGCCTCTAGTGGCGGGCGGCGGGAAGCGGCTTCCTCTACCCGGCCCGCAGGCTGAGGGGAGAGGCCGCGGCCGCCTTCCCCACAGAGCCGCCGTTTTCCCGCCCAAGAGCTGCCTCGGGTCCCCGCGGCGGGGGCGGTTGGGTTCAGCCGCCGTGCCCACATGGTCCCGCACCGCCATTTCCCAGATGGGCACAATCTCCCCGAAGCCCCCCGTCCGCCCAGGACTTCACCTGAGGAAGATGCTCACAGAACCCGAGCCAAGTTTAGCCTCCCCCGGCGCAGGTGCTGCTCCTTCTGCGAGGCCGCGCCGGTCCCCCCGAGGAGCAGTCCGTGAAGGGGCGCAGGGAGGCCGCCATCCCGCGGGCAGCACAGCCGGTCTCAGCCCACAGCAGGGCACGCGCTGGCCTCCACAGGGATGGGTTTCTTCTTCTTTTCCTCATTTCCTACTGTCTGAGGCACAAATGAATCAGTCCTGGAAATGGGGGGATCTAACAGGCAGCACAGCTGGGGGCTGCTGTCTCCTCACCAAACATGGTTGTCTGAGGCACTTGGGGCATGCTCCCGCACAGGCAGCAGCAGACTTGCTGTGGAGCAGCGCTAGAAAAACTCTCTTTTGGTTCTCTTTCCCTTTTATTTACTCCCCTCAACTCTGCCCGGAGGCCCTCAAGCTCAGACGAAAGCCCCCACGTCCCCCCTCTGAGCAGCACCCTTCTGCCAGCCGCTCACCCCGTCCTGTCCCTGCTGCTTCCTGAAGGCTTCTGGGACTATTTGAGTGGATTCAGCCTCAAAAGCTTTGCGGAATCTGGGTTTACAAGGTTTAAGAAGGGCCAGCTATGGGATGCGGTAGCAGCTTGGCACAGTGAGCAGTGAGATACACAGCTCTTGTTGAGGCTGGTTGCAAATATGGATCCAAGCTTCCATTTTCTTTTTCTGTAGAAAACCAGGGAGTTTTCCTAAAACAAAGATATAAGATTTAGTAGGAAAAGTCCTTCCTGTAGTCCCCATTATCTGCTTACTCTAGGCAAGAAGATAATGAGTTCTTTAAAGCTATTTGGATACCAAATAAATAGGCATCAGACAGCTGGAGAGAACCAAAACGATGCTATTTTCCCCCCAAACACTTATTCAAGTTTTTGAAGAGCAATTTCCTCCTGGTTAACCATTGGAAAGTCTGACGCACCATGTTTGATGGTAGCTGTTTAGCTTGCATTTACCTACTTCAGGGATGCTTGGAGTTTTAATTAATTAAGAGTGTGTGAATCGGAAATCTTTCGTTGGGACTTGTTGCAGAAACAGAAAATTGCCTGATCAGTGCTTGGGTTGAACTTGTGCTCGCTGGTTCCCAAGTCAGGCCAGGCACCCTCAAACCGTTGTAATATTTGTTCCCTTCCTCTTGTCTCTGAATTGTGATTCCTTCAGTTAAAATCACCTCGACAATCGCTATATCTTGTGTCCTGAAGTTCCTTCAGCATCAGACCTTCTCCCAGCTTGCAATCAGGGCAGTACAAGCCAGTGCATCCTCAGAGGTAGCCCAGTTGCAAGGACCCACCAGCCCAGTGCTTGGCCAGGCACTTGTATGTCCCACGTTCGTCACTTCTACTCCAGATTACAGTTTTCAACTGTGTTATATCCAACCTTTCCTGCCATGCAGAAGTTATATCTTTTGGCTTTCCCTGGCCTATGATTTGCTCAATTCCTCAGAAAGCCACTGTCAGTTTTCTTTTCCCTTTATTGGCACAGCTTCCAGTTTTTTAATCCTTGATGGTTTTCCTTAATTAAACTCATAACTTCTCTTAACTATTTCTCTACTGCAACCCCATATTAAAATACACATTAGCCTCCCGGCCATGCAAGGCACCTTCCTCTGTACCACCAGTTTTCATTTCTGGAAAGCCTCCTCAGACCTCCGGACTTGACACTTGCAGGAACCTCTCCGTTACTCATTTTCAAAGAGGTTCTCATTTCCCTCAACAGATTTTTCCTGCTTTTTGCTGACTCAGCCCAAAATCCTGAAAGGGGTTTGACATGGACCACACGCTTTCAGTGTTTCAACACTCTTAATTTCTCCATCACCCCTGCTCAGTTTCCTTCAATATTTCTTCTTTATGCAAAAGGAGATTTATCTTTCATTCTGGCATCTGCCCTGCTACCCACCTTTGTGACCATGAAGGCAAAACTGTCAGGGATTTTTTTTATTAATTTTTTTTTCTTACACAATGTCTATCAATAACTCTCAGCAGCTTTTAGAGTCTTTCATTGCTGATCTATTATTCCTTTGGCCCATGCAACACTTCTTATTATTTATTATAACCATTTTCACAGTCTTCCCTTCATTTCCCACAACAGCTTATCTTGTCACTTCTTTTGCTCCTTGCTTCATTCTGAATTTGCAGTTTCAGGACCACATGTTGGCAATCCTTGTTCCTCCACACAGGCAGGGCTGCAGGAGCTCCCAGGTGGGCAACCAGCTGCTTAAGCTGGGAGGATGCAAAGGGTGGCAGAACTCAGACAATTTTGATTCTATAGCTATACGACACATGAGAGGGAAGGCAGCAAAGATCTTGTATTGACTGTGAATGTCACCAGCCATTTTATACCGAGTGTATATATCACACTATAATACCATATATTGCCTTTTTGATGTCTACCCTTGTATATTTCCCACCTCCTTCCCTTTCATTCTGATTTTTTTCCAACTTTCTGCTTGTTTTTCCCAAGAAAAATTTCTCTGTTCCCTTACCTGAAACTCAGTTTATTTTTTGTGATAGCAGTCACATATTGTGGTCGCTACCTCTAGTCAGGATAAAGTACCAACCAGAATGAAACCATAACCGTGAGTTTTAGCTTATATACGATGTATATTGTGAGGGCTCTGAACCTTCATAACTAGCGCTGCCGTCTATCTCAGTAGAGCTAGATGAGGAAAAGGTTTGGCTCTGCGAATTTGAAATTAGATACCAAAGAGAATAAATTAGTCCTTTTACCAAGAAGCAAAGATTGCCCTCAACCTATGAAAACAAAATCCCTCACTCATGGACAATTTCAGATTTTTTCTAGTTGCAACTTCCAGTGAGATCTTCTTTGGAAACCTCCTTTTTTCTGTTATCCTCACCTGACGTTGTTCTCAGCTCATCTCTAGTTTTTAATAGCTGTGACCACCTTAACTCCTACAAAAGTAAGCACTGAAAAGCCACAGCCCTGAGAGTCAAAGTAGAAATGCTCTTTATTTATAGAGAGCACATTTAACTGTCATGCAGTTCCTGCCCATTTTTTGTGTCGCCATTATTAATAGGTTTCTCTAGTCATCCCTGCTTCTGTATGCGCTCAACTTTTGAGGGTGAGCAGCACTACCTTGGATACTTTGTGGGACAAGGGAACCAATAAAAAGACATTCATGAAAATGACCATTTCAAGGGAGATAAAATATCATTATGTGAAATGGATTTGCTGGCACTCTTCACCAAATTTAGCACCTATTAAATTATAGAAACCATTATTCCTCTGATACAGAAAAGTCTGAAACTTTCCCTCAAAGATATATTTTATTGTTTTAAGTGGGGCTTGAATGTATTTTTTCCTTGTGATAAATTTCCACATAGGAATTTTCTTAGAGATACCACAGGTTCTTCTACTAATAATTTTATTGATCAAACACGACAATACTTCCCTTTCCCTGCAGTGCAGGAATATTTCCCTCCCAAACTGATACAGCTTTATTTTATTAACAGGACAGCCTACCTGAAGTAAACCAAGTGCTCTTACATACAAAAATACTGCTACACCTCCCAGGCGTGATCCATCTAAATCCTCTCCCTGTGCTTTCCTACTACATTTTCTAAACTGTCTCCTCACTGGCCTTGTCCAGCGTACCATTTAAGATGGTTAATGCAGGATGGCCTGTTTGGAGTTGTAGGAAAGGTTGAGTTTTCTTTAACTTCCACTGAGCAAGCACTCTGGGAAGACCAGAGACTGCAGAAGCAGAAGTGTTCAGCAAGTCTATAATCAAACTTCCCCTGGCTGGGCGGGCTGGGTGCGAGAGGCCAAACCAATTAAACTGAACATCAACACACCGAGGGAGTCAAGTGTCTGAAGAAAGTTGCCTGGAGAAAGAAGAGCGGGTTGGAAAAGCAGGTGCCTTGCAATGGAAGGAAACGTGGCCTTGCAGGGCAAAACTGAAGTGCACTCGTAGGAATATTTTCTGCAGGCGCCTAAAGGGAACCCATGCAGCAGGTTCCCAGCAGATGCTGTTATAGACATACATCCAAGAGGCAAATGTGAAGGGGAAACACGAGAAGGTTGATCCTGTTTGATCACCAAGCATAGAAAAAGTGGAAGAGTGGGTGCCCCTCTGCAAACAATTTTTTTCCTCTTCCTTTTTAACATTAAGAAACTTTGAAACACCTGCAGTGGGAAACAAAAGGTTAATTAAAAAGAACCCCAGTCTTTGCACTAAACTGATTGCTGGGACTCCTGCCAGCCTGGGAAGGTTAAAGAGCTCAAGCATGCGTGGGCTGCGGGGGGAATGGCTAAAATTTACAGCTAGCTCCCTGGAAAGTCACAGTTCAGCTGTTCTCCCGGAGCAGGTGCTCATGGGAGCGGGCCTGTCCCTTTCAAAGCGTGAAGATTGATGAAGCCTTCGCTCTCACCAACTGTAAATATACAACCAGCCTTGTCAGAGCAGGTTTGTAACATCACTTGCTGACAGCAAGAAATTTTTTTTAACCTCCTAAACACACACACACGCCTACCCCACACAGACTCACACGCAAAAGTACTAAAAAAAAGGCTTTTCCCAGGAAACAGAGAAAAGCCAATAAATAAGATGGTGGGAAAGGCATTTATGTTTTCCCTGCCCAGAGAGGCAATAGATAGAGGACATACACGGGGTGATTTCATCCTGTCCTTCAGAAAACAAGCAACATCTTCCTTGGGCTGCAGAGTTTATGGCCGAGTCCTGTAAGGCGGATCAGGCACTTCAGCAAGAGAGCCAACACGGGAGCCTGGCGCGCTTAAATCAGCAGAGCTGTGCTCTGCCAGCCACCCGCCACGGAGATGGAGAACGAGTGATCATCAGAGATGATACAGCTAAAATAACCGTTTTCCTCTGCCCTAGTGCCTGCTACCTGAGGACTTTATAATGTGTTACAGATAGGAATCGCTTACTCTTTGCAGCCACACTTTAAGAAGCTCAACACACTTGTGTTTAGTTGGGATTTTGAAAGAGGCCTTGGAGAGTCCCTCACCGAGGGAATACAGGCACCCGCGGGGGAGAGCAGGTCTTTCCGGTCAACCAGAGAGACCGGGAAGGGGTCAAGCGGCACAGCAAAGCCACGGCACGAGTACCTGGGGTCTCAGCCTTGGGATCTCCCTTTCTGCTTTTAACATCATGTGTGATATAAATCCACACACTCCTCTCCCATAATCAGTGGGTTAGTTCCTTGAAGGCACCACAGCAGAGGTGGGTCCCCAGAGAGCGTTTTCACCAGGAGAAGACTGTCCTTCAGGATTAACTTAGGATGTGTGTTTTGTGCCTGGATAATTGGGCAAAAGACTGACCACCACCCTGCAGGCACAGCCCTTGGTGCTGCCTACGAGGATTGAGGGAAGATTCAATGTACGATGGAGAAATCCACAGCAGAGACAGAGCAGCAGGGGAGAGGCAGCTGCTTCCCCACAGAGGAAATTATTTCCACTAATAGCATTGAAGAGTCACAGGCAAATCTAGCAGGAAAGAATAGCATTGGCAAGGCCTCCCCAAAGCCCACGGAAACCAGACAGACTATGAATTCACTCATGAGTTCAGTGACTGAACTCCTTGGATGATTGGAAGCAGAATTAATATTCTTGTATGAGTTTCTTTATTGTCCTGCCCCAGAATTCATTTTTAGCATGGCAGATAGTTTAACTAAAATAATTCTGCAGCATCCTTTACTCATGTCTTTCCCAAGGAAATTTCTTCTGTGTTATCATTTCTCTTAAGGCAAAATTTCAGGGTAATAGAAAACGTTTAGCCTAATTTCATAAATTTCTTAATTTTGATGTTACTCTTGCAGTGTGGAGGGATTAAACTTGTTGTTTTAGGAAACAATACATTCCAACCACCCCAACATTTTACCTTGGGAATTAATCAGGTTTTGTTTGGTGGGGTTTTTGGTTTTGGTTTTGCTCCACTGCTTCTGTTTTACTACTTTCTTCTGCTTATTATTAATAGATTAGCATAAGACTGCCCTTCCCTAGGGCTCCATAATATATGCCCTGTGCTCTTAGGCAAAAACAGGTCTTGGATCCTTTCCTGGCATTTTCAAAAAGCCCTTTGGTTATCTCTTTCTACAAGAGAAAGGAATGTCTACATGTCTAACATAAAGCTCCAGCAGACCTAGCTTGCACACGGGCTTGCTCAGGAAAAACTTAATTTGCATTTCCTTCAAGATACTTAAAGAATGAACACACCTATGAAACATCATGCAACTCACTCAGTGTTTGCAAACTGTCACATTCTTCCTTTTGCTTGTGTTACATCTCTTCTCTCAAATTCTTTGACTGACGTGACTGTTTGAATTGCTAACACTCTGTGATGAGGACTGTCGGTGTCATTTCTGCTGTGTTTACCCAGTGCTGCTCACAACGGGGTTCCCCTCCCTGGCGCAGTCCCTCACGCTACGGTACATGCTAATAAATAGTAAGAGAAAAAGGTACTTCCCTCTTTTCAGCAGCAGAAATATAACAATCCTGATGAATAGGCCAGGGACTGGGAATGTTTCCAGAAGCTGTAAGGAAAAAAGAAGTAATTTATTGCAGGTGCTAAAAATACATCATCTACCTGTGAATACAGGTGACCATCACTTGCTCAAATGACTGGTGCTGTCCTTGGAGGGAAAAGACCACGAAGGTCTCTTTCTACCGTAGCGAACAGCAAACAGCAAAGTCCTCCCTGAGTTTCAGGAGGGGCAGGTGTTGACATGTGCTTCCATTATACTTCACAGCAGAGCTGAAAAGCAGAGCTGGCCTGAAACACAAATTTTTCTCAGTAAAATTACACTTGGGTCTTCCGTGAGATCCAAAATGGTTAAAGCAATTTTTCTATCAGCTTCATTATTACCCTTCAAACAGCATTGTCATTCTCCTCCAGTTTTATTTTGCTTATCCCTTCATTAAACTCCACCTGCTGATGTTTCAAATCCACGGTTATTTGCCTGGTTTGCCCCGTCTCTGTCACTCCCAGATCTCCTTGGCTCCCTTTGCCACTCTGCAGCTGAGAGAGACTGGGGTTTTTCCTCCCCCTCTGGAGGGGGGCAGTCAGGGGTTGGGGGGCATGAACCCCCTTTCACACATGTGTAAAACACCCCATACCATCAGGGCTGCTCCAGAGAGGCCCTGCTCATCCTCATGTTTGCTTCTTCACACCTCTAGGATCGAGCTGTCATTACCTGCTCCAGGCTTAACCCAGCTCTCCCAGTGTCAGAGCTCCTCCACGTTTCCAGGGGGTTTTCAACCAAGCCACATTCCCAGGTACCTTCTCAGGAGCCTAAATTAATCGAGATTTTTTTTAAGCCCTATTAAGGGCTGCTCCAGTTCTCATCCGCTGAGGATCAGACCAAATAACTTGCTTTCTTTTGCTCATCTTTGCTAAGATGTTACAAAGAGGGTGGCCAAAGGATCCTCTCCCATGAAGAGGAGGAACCTGAAACCGAAGCACTACTCAGCTCCTGTTCTCCCAGCCCGCCCATCCCACCCAGTGAAACACACAGCGTTACAAACTTCTGCAGCTGAGAGGATCTGATTATTTTTATGGAAATTTGCTCCAAGTTCAGAAGTGGATCAATGACAATTTCTTGAGCTGGCTCCATTTTGAGAACCAAAATTGACTTCTGGAGAAGCTGCTTGATTTCCCAGCTTTCCCCCACCAGAAAACAGATTATTGCATAGGGCAGGGGTGATATAATTCAGCTCTGAATAGGTTCTGGGCCTATTAGACCCCAATATAAAATTCACCTAAGCTCCAAGGAAAACAGAATAGCTTCCTGCTATACTCTGCCTTGTCACCCCTTTACACCAGAGAGAGATGGGAGTAAATCCATTTGCTAATATTCAATACACCACACAGATATAAATGCCAGCTCAGAACATAACACAGGAGAGACTCATTTTGAGCAATTTAGTTCAGCTATTCCTTTTCTGAGCTCCCCAGTTTGCCTTATTTCTATTACCCAACCATGCTACTTCTTTGTTTTCTGTATTGTCTTGCTGTCTGCCCATCTCTCTCCTCATTCTCCTTTCTTTTTACACTTGAAAATACTTTTCTTCTACTTCAAAGGTCTTTCACTCGTGTGTGAGTCCCTCTGTTTCCCTCTCACCCATCACCTGCCGGGTCTCTGCATCTTGCTGGGTCTGCACGAGCAGCAACTCACCAACTTCTCCACACCGAGCACCCTCCCGGCACTCCTTTGCCGAGGGGCTCCCAGGGCCTTTTTTCCTGCACAGAGGGGAGCGTGAGCTGAATCAGGCCCGCAGGAGGGTTGCACAGCCCCCAGGACACAGTGCCAAAGCTTTTCTCATTTCTTTTCCCTCACACAGCCCTACAGCATTCAGTTCACATCTGCGTGCTCTCTTGGCACCATGTTTATCCTAGACAAACCTGACTCACCTGTTAAGTGCCACAATTTCTATCATTTAGGAAGAGTTTTAATTGAAGATTCCACTCATAAAATGTAGCGCAGTGTTAAAACAGCATTTTTACAGGCTGTAATTGCGTCAGTGGGGTGCATTCTGCACTGGACAGGCACAGAAAGATAAATGAGGTTTATTTCTAGTTCAGCTTTAATCCATCCAGCATCTCCCCTGCCTTTGCTCATGCCTGGCAGTCACCGCAGTGCATAGTCTACCCCCTGCTGAATTTGGTTCCAGCACAGTCTTACCAGACTGAAGGGTTGGGAGAAAGAACAAACGCAGTGCCCAGAACAGTCCGATGTGGTAAACTTACATTTCACCGTCTGTCTGCAATGGAGTGAGTCACCCTGGATGCCATCTTGGCCTCCTGGTGTCCCTGACGGCATTTCATGGTGGCACCTGCACGCACTGAGAGGTTATCCTGCCCCGTGGCAAAGGTCCCCAGGCCCGCTCTGTGGTCTGGGAAAAGCCGTGCGACCTTTTCCACCTGTCTTCAAAGGAGAAATTCAGACTTGCTCTTCTTCCTGTTTTTTCTCACAGCTTGGCCTTTCTCAGGAGCGGGATCTGCCTACAGAACACATTGTGCTGCAGGAGAACTGGGAGAACTTTATTTATTTTTGCTACAGCTCTGTTTAGCAAATACCTACCTGAACTATATTGTCATATAACTCAGAGGCTGAGTCCCTCCTGGTAGGGCCAAGTGACTGTAACAAACACAACCCCTCTAGTCTTTCACTTAACATGATAAAATCATCTTGGGGGCACCAGAGGTAACAAAGATTCAGGCTATTAATGCAAATTCCTGGCTTCAGATTAGCACAGTGCAGTGCTTTCTGCAAGGCCTCCATAAAGAGGCTTTTAATTTAACTCTAATAGGGAGGTTATTGTATGTTAAATAAATACTAATTGATTATTTAATATATATGCGTTGAGGGTTAACTGCTATGTAATGAGCTCCTCTCCATTAGTGGAGCTGCTAAACATCAATTAATATGGGTTTTATAATCAATTGATATTTAACATGCCCTAACTTCCCTGTTTAGACTTAATGGGTCAGCATTTCTGAAGCGGCCAATGCCAATAGTTTCTTTTAAAAATTAAAAAATATTTGTTGGAAGATTTATAACAGGATGGAAAGTTATGAATCTATTAAAAGCTCAGCAAATCAGCTCCACAGAACTGGACGCAGCAGGGTTAGTCTGTCTGATGCCAAGACCTGCATGTACCGGAAAGCTCTGAAAATGGGAGAGGGAAGTCGCATACCCTTAACTTCTGTGGGACTTGAACCTTTTTCTATAGACAGTTTCCCAGAAAATGCTCTGTACTATATCAAGGCTTTGTAGTGTTACGCTCTCTCCTTACTCAGAACATTAAGCAGTATATGGCATAGAGCTGGGCTTGGCCCCTGTGTGATCCTGGTTTTACTGTCCAGTTGCACTTAGATACACACTAGAAATGGGATATGGAATGCCCCGGTTGGAAATGACTGCAAGACGAATACTAGGGACAAGATTTTCAAGGATGACCAGGGAATTTAGACACACAGCTTCCATTTGTTTTAATAAGCATCATGTCTCTAAATCTCCCAACTGCCTTTTTAAATGTCTAATGGCTAAGACTTTATTCCCTTTGCCTCTCCTCCCCAAACACACACAGATAAATCATGTGCAAGCTGTTTGTGGTGTACACCAGGGAGAAAACAAGGAAGCTTCTAATGAAAGGAGTGATCATAACACATTTACAACTATTTCTTATTAACACTATTTCTTTTTTAATTTCTTTACTGGCAGCTTTCAGCCAGTTTTTGTGATGTGGCAGAGTTTAGCTTTGCTTGCCAAAAATTCAGGCTGGGAGAGAACATACACAAAAGTACAGGATCTTTTCCCATCTGAGAGCATCTTTCTCAGGTTTGCCCTCTCTTGTACACAGCTAGACCCCTGCACCCTAGCAGGCCACTCCAGAAGCTAAATGCTCCCTTTAAGTATTACTGTATTTCTAATCAGCAGGGCTGGGTGCAGGATGATGGATTCCCATTTCACTGTTCTCACTGTGGTATGCAACAGCACTTATTAAAGGCGACTCGATCACTTTGCCATCGTGGCAAGCAGCTCATCCTACCCACACTGAAACAGGTCAGTCCATACAGATTGTCTAACCAATACTAACATTGCAGCCTAAATCCCCGTCTAGACAAGGTCCCCGTCTCCCATGCTTGCTTAGTAGGTTTTGTAAAACACGTGGCTGCTTTAAGCAATAAAAGACACTGTGCAGAGCAGATGAAAGCATGGAAATACCTTCTCTCGCTGCATTTGTGCAGCGCTAAGACAATGGAGCTTAAAGCATCATTGCAGCTTTCAGGCAGTGTTATGATGCAGATAATAAAGATGAAGAAAGAACAAAGAGGAGTACATGGCCAGATCATGGCTTGAAGTCTACAGGCTGATTTATGTCATCTGAGGATCTGGCCCAGTTAGATCTAATTTTAACATCCTTGACAAATTCCCCTTAACAGCAAACTGTCAAAAGGGAATCTTTTCTCCGCCCCTCATCCTTCCATCTCCATGAGCTGTTCCCTGTGACAACACTGTTCTCCAGCAGTAATTGGCAGTATCATTCTATTATCACTTATTCTTAAGGCCTGAGGATTTCATTCCTTGCAATTTTCCTGTTGTACAAATTCATGTCTATTAGTTTAACACATGTGCATGTGCATGCATTTATTCCCTGTGAGTGTGTGCATGTGTGTCTGGGGAGGAAAACAGTACTTAAACCTGAAAGGGCCATTGTCTTATAAAAAAATCCTAAGGAAGCAAAAGAGCTAATTACTGATGACATGTAGTTGTGACTTGCAGTAGGAGGTGCCTCTGGCGTCTCCAGCAAACAGTCTCAATTCTCCTTATAAGCATTTTAAATGGATGATGATCCTAATGAACTTAATAGCATCACTATCCAAGGACAGCATCAACTCATTGCCATCCTGTATTTCGCAGAAATAGCTTCTCTTTAAACAGTGCGCCCCTGCTTTGAACAGTAATGGTTTTTAAAAGTGTCTTAGCACACAAAGGCAAAATCTTTTTTGAAACAGGGTGGAATTGGTTGGTGATTATCACTGAAAAGCTGGCAGCCACCAGCTAACCTTCTAACAATGAAATATGGGAATTTACCTTCATGCTTCAATGCTTGCTATTCAGCTGTCTACCAGGGTCTAAATCAATGATTCTACACCCTCCACTCAAGGTTTCTCTTTCAAATGCTGCAGATATGACCTTAAGTTCATCATCTAAACAATGCAGTTCACGTTTAATTTCATTAATCTAAGATCTTCCATAAAATTGCAATATGGCACCATACCTTTCAAGTACCTTCATTAAAATCCATGTTATTTCTAAATCCTATGCATATCTATGAGGTCATATGGTGTTTTATTAAAATGGATTTTTGAAAGGCTCAACTCTTTTATCACCAATTGTCATAAGGTAGTTTACAATAAGAAATTTTGTAAAAAGAAATCCTCTCCTATCACTTAGGTGATGAGCAGATCACCTATTTCTGCAAATTACCCCCTTTCCTACTTTTTAGCCTTTTTCCAGGGATTTTATATGGGGGGGGAAAGAAATTATTAAACCCTCCTTATTCCTGTGTTTTCCACTGTTTACTCTGCCTAGTGCAGTTACCCTTTTGAAATGTGTCATGCCATTCAGATCCAGTGGACATTATTTCCAAGATTTTCCCCCAGATGTCTATAGGGCACCATGTTCTCAAACCGCACATTGAAGTTTTTTGCTATTCTTGGAATAATACATTGGCACAAATTTATTTTTCTACTGCATCCCTTTCTCTATCTCTTGTCTATATTATATATGACTTGGCATTGTGATAACACTTTGGAAAGCCAGTTGGAGCAGGGACCTTATGATAGTAGATGCCAAGAGCACAAAAGACAGACCCGGCCCCCCAGAGCCCCCTATCTCACACTTCCCACCCATTTAGAGCAGAAGATATTCAAAGGAAAGAATTTTCCTCTTTATTTTGTGCTCGCTGCAAGCAAACTCAATTTGTGCAGTAAAGTTCTTACATAATTCAGGCTTATGTGCATAATAATAATAATAGCAGTAATGCAAAATAAATAGATTAATCATCTTCCTAATAAGTGTGCCCTGATTCTGCAAAGGCCCCGTGCACAGCTGCTTTCCTGCACCCCAGATGCCTGCAGCCTCCAGACCCTCCTCCAGGCCGTTTGCTCTTGACAGGATTATTTCCAGGACCAGGAAACTAAATCATCCTGCCAATACCTGAGCTTACCTGAGCCCTGCTTGACTCTGGGCATTCACAGACACCCCCAGCTGCTTTAATAAGCAACATCCCAGGAGGGAAGGAGGGCTGAGCCCCCTCAGGAAGCATCTCAGATGTGGGGCACATTCCCCTAGCCTTGCACAGGAGTTGCCAATTCTGCCTCTTTATTAGCACTTGCTTTATGCCCTTCCTGTAATGAAAAGCAAAATAAAGTGCTACGCTCCACCATTTATTGCAAAGCCACCAAAATCCGCTTCCATAAGAAATCAAAGCAACAACAAGTTCCTTAAAACAAGGATATTTTATGTGTCTCCCTGTGAACTGGGGAGCAAAAATACCGGAAAAGACTGGGAGTAAAAATCTTCTGGAGCATCATAGAGACTTAGGAATACCCACCTTGCTTCCGAGTGACACGAGCACACCTGGAGGCACCCAAGTGCTATGAAACACTCAAGTCAAACTTTAAATTCCATCCCTACCTACACATTGAGGCAAACCCGCAGAGTGGTACCGCTGTCCCACCCCACGCTTGGTGTGACACCTCGGGGAATCAGGCAACAATCCCAACCTCCCATGTTTTCCCTGGGCTTCACTGCACTTCTGGTGGTTTCCACCAGTGAAGTTCACAAATCTGGAGCCTACTGAAGCCACCGGAAGACCTCTCGGTGTGTATGGGCTTGGTTTAGATCTCATACTTTAATTAATTGCAACTGAGGCTGCATTGGAGCAACCATTGCTCCCTCCTTAATTAAACTTGCCACTTAAGTGTAAGTTCAGCGCCCGATCTATCGATCTCTTCTGGAAAAAATAGATCCCTGGCAAAATCTAATGCAAACATTCAAGTACTTAGAAAGGTAAAGAGGACACAAGCGACGATATCTGTGCCCAGAGAAAAATGATGTTCCACAACGTTTTCATCTCTTAAGCTAAATATTAAGCAGCCTGAAGAGACAAACCTGTCCTGTGGTCCTACCCTCATCCTCTGCACTATTTTACTGAGGCTCCAGCAGGAGACACTGAGACACTGCTATTGAGATGTCATTTGTGACAAACCTTCCACAGTTAATATTGGTTGATGACTTCAACCTCGCCTTCCTTCATCCTTCCATAAAAACATACCCCGGCTGCAGTACCACGCTTACGGTGTAACATTACTCTGAAGAAGCAATTACAGCGAGCAGAGCAAGGAACTAAAGACAGGTCACCTAAATGAACTGAGGGAAAAGTACATGAGAAAACAAGAAAATGTCTTCATCACTTTTCAGGCTTCAAATTGGAAAAACAGGGATCAATACAGTAGAACTTCATTTAATGGTGTGAAAAACAATCCACCCCAAGACAGGCAGGAATCACTTATTGCAAAACAAACAGGCCAATTAGAGCCGGGCAGGGCGCAGCGGGACGCAGGCGCAGGAGCCATTCCTCCAGCCTCGGCCGCCCGAGACGCGGGCACAAGGGCCAAAGCCACCAATGGAAGATGCTCTGAGGCCACACAGCAAAATACCCCCCCAAAAAGGGCCACGTGGCAGCAGTTTGCTGCATTTTCTCCCCTAATTTTTTCCTCTGCGGTACTTTCCATTCATTTTAATGATCACAGGAACAGCATGCAGCGCTGGCTGGTACAAACCCCAAGAGACGTGGGCTGGGAGATGGGGACATGACACGTTCCCGTATGTGCTGGGGTTTGGCCAACATGATGTTATTGAGCCATGGCTTTATGTTGTCCATGGTGCTGGGGACGTGCAGGGGAACCCCTTCACCATGGCTGTCACCATTAATACCATTCCTCATTGAAAGCAGCAGACCCTGCAGAGCCACGCTCGCATCCTTTCTGCATCCTTCCTCCCAGCTTGGTCCAACATGGCCTTAAAACTCTTGGTATCAAAGTCCAGCACCCTCCTCAGTCAACTCATTCTGCAGGATGACTGTTCTGCGTTGGAAAGTTTTTCTTCATCTGTAGAGAAATGGCAGCTCCCCTCTCCAGCATGACACTGTATCCGAATACAAACATCTGCCACGTGAGGATTTTATTGCTTTTACTGTCACTGCCACTGCCAGGTCCTGTAGCATATTAAACAGATTAATAGAAATGATGTAGAGGGAGTATAAAACCTGCCAGTCTTCACTGTGGGCCAAGTGCCACTGAAATGGAGAGAGAGAGAGGCTGGAGCTGACATTTGCAGAAGTAACGTCATGTTATTAAAACAAATTTGGCATGAGGGCAAAATATGTTTGCTTTGCACTTAATAACAGCTACAAGAGCATATTCAAAATCAAATATTTGTAAGGCAGTAAGTTAGCATTTTCTCCTCCCCTTCTCCTCCCCCTTGTCAGTCAGAACCAGTCCTTGTGCTACCAAGTCACAGGGCTGCTGTTTCAAAAGTACATCAAAATGCAGAGTGGACATCAGGCCTAAATCTCAAATGTAACTTTGAATTTATATTTGTCTGCAGAGAAATAATCAACCCCAAAACATGTGGCCACAGTCTCTGGATGCATTGACAGAAAACTGCTATGCATTGCAATTTTTCTCTCTCTTTTTTTCCCCTTCTGCCGAAACAGTGGTTGTATTTTCTCCCTTTATTTATTGGAGTTCTAAATGGATTATTTCAGTAATAAATCAGGCCCTTTCATTACATTTTTTAAGGTGTTGTCACTGTTATGAAGTACAGTGTGCCATCAAAATTAAGCTCAGATTGCATTACCACCTATTTTATAGATAGAGAATTACTTGATGGATTTTTTTTCCAGCAGTCTAAGCACTTTGTGTCTTTCCTTCAAAGAACAACCAGCTCCCTAGTTTCACAGAAATTCTCCTCTACGAGTTACAAAATTTTCGTTCAGATTGTCTCACAAATACCTTTGCATTATGTTTTAAAACAGAGGGATGATATTTCTTTTAGCCCAAACTAACTATTCATGTAAATGCAAGGAACTGTTAACGGGTGCAGGCAATGCTAGAGCAGAATTACCCGCGTGTCTGCCTCCACTCTCACTTCCCAAGGTATAAATCAGAAGTAATTCCACTGAAGTCAGTACAGTTACCTTACAGCAAAAAAAATTGCCTCAATGGCACTGGAATGAGGCAGCCCTTCAGTTTTGCTGTGTTTGTAACAAAGGTGACTGAAGGAGATGCTGATTTCCAGGGTAATTGCTAGCTGACTTCATGTGAGCAAGAGTCCGTTCTCCTGCCCACTGCCGGCTTTCCCCCAGCTGAGCATACGGAGCCGCTTCGTCGTCCCCCCGTTCCACGGCTTCGCTGCGGAGGACAAATAGCGTTACTGGGGCTTATTTTCCAAACAGATCTCCATCTATGAGGGTTTAGTATTAACATTCTCTAATTAGCAATGGAAATTTCTACTTGGGTGTTTTAGTATGCAGTAACCATACATGAAGTTATGTGAATCATACACATATTAATAATAGTAATTGCAATTCTGCATGTGTGCATGCATGCAGGAGTCAGAGATGGTGCAGGGCAGCTCAGAAAATCCAGATTTAAATCTGAGCTGACATATGTGACGGCAGAGAGCGATGCCAGATCTCTCCTGGCGGAAGATGGAGCAATCCTGCATCGCCGTCTCCAAGGTCTGTGTGGAAATACAGTCAGAACTTCCAGAAAGCTTGCAGGGGTGAAAGCCTGCATTGCACTCTGTGTTCTCAACACAGGAATTGTACGTGCACAGCCCTTTGCCTCCCTGCTCAGGCTCTCCATCAGACAGAGCACAAGGAGGCCAGGGTGGGAAGGACCTGTCTGAGCCCCCTGTTACAAACCCAAAAGTGGAGCATCTCTTCCATTAAACACTTCAGCTGAAAGGAGCATTAAACTGCTGCTCCGTTAAAAGTACTAGAACTTGAGCATATGTTTAAAGTTAAGTGTGTTATAAAAGGCTTCCTGAATTGCATCTTTATGAGTATTATATTTATCTTAGATGTAAGACTTAGGAAAAAAGATCCTTAACACAGTCAGCGTGCTGTGGTGTGGCCACGTTGCACCGGGGAACAGACTGAGATGCACAGCTCGGGTCAGGTAGATCAGGTGGACGGGACTTTTAGTCACATAGGTTAAATCAAAGCACTGACCTGCGGTCTCCTTGCCACCACTGCTGTGATGCTGCTGGTTTTAAGCAATAGGTGGCACTTCAATAAAGAGTTTCTTCTAAATGTTCAAAGCAAGGAGTTTTTCAGCATTCTTCCTCTGTGCCTTTCCTTTAAATTGTCAGTAGCATTTTTGCCAGGATATTTAGAAACCAGAATGTCCCAAAAGAAATGAATAAAGAATGTCTCACCTGCAAATTATACAACCCCCTCCAACCTCCGCTCTGCCTGCTCCTTCTTCCACTCCCTGACACAAACTGGGAGCAATCAAAAGAAATTAGTGACATTACCCTCCAGTAGCCCAGTGACACTTATGTTCCAATCTTCAGAAAAGTGACTGCAAATCTGTGGACGTGTCTGCCTAGTGCTGCAAAAGTAATTTTAGAAAACTAGCTACTGCACATTATGGGTGATACTTTGAGAGCCGTACGTGTCAGTGACCTGCTGCTGCATCCTCTGACAGAGCTGCAGAGCATTTCATTCGTCTTCCCTTTCTGGCCACAGCAACGGCAAGACGAGAGCCTGAAATCTTATGTATTATTTAAACCTTCCTCTTTTTTTTTCCTCCTCTGCAGCATCGCTGATTGTCCAATTTGGGGGTAGCCCCAGTGTAACATGCTGCATCACCTCTGCCTCTGCAGATCCTGATCTAGAAGCTGGCTGCTGGCCGCTGACCGCCTCCAAGCGAGGTGAGGCTCTGTGGCTTTGCAGGCAGCAGGGCTGGAGCAGAACTTTGCAGCTTCCAGGAAAAAGCAATAATTTCCCTTTAGTGCTCCGGGCTGACTCTTCCTAAGTGCCGAGAGGATGACGTGTGTGCTTGGTTCTCGCAGGGAAGGGCCAGGCACCCTGTGGCTCTGGCCATGATAAAACAACTATTTACAACTCAAAAGTTTTCTTGTTCATTAAAGACATAGCAGAGAACTGAGCTGCTCAAGGAGTTAAATGTATTAAGCAATTTACAATTAATATAGAACTCATTCCAGAGATATCTACTAGAGAGTACAACAGGGCAATTAACCCACTAATACACTAGGCTATTACATCGCTATGTCTCTTATTTTAGCCTGAGGTGATTTGAAACGCATTGGATTAAAGGATATTACAGGAGATAGCATGAAAAATAGCTTAATGTAATGAGCCATCCCGTGATGTCTGCTATTAAAGATGATTTGCAGTTGAAAACTACAACATACAGTAGTTCAGCCATTTAGAAACATGAGTATGTTTAACCCTTTTCTAGCCCACGTCCCTTAGATGAACCGGTGCAAGAGTTTCTCCCTCTCCTCCCCCACCACTTTCAGTGCCTTTATCTGAGGATTATCAAATGCACCTTATTAAAGTACAATAGTATCTTTGGGAGATTGGTGCCTGAGGTTGATAGAAAACCAGTAATCTGCTAATAACTTTTAAAAATAGATCCCCGAGAGAGTAAATAGGCTCAGGCGGAGGGAGGCTATTTGACTGGCGACACGTTTGCGAAATAGAAACTTGGAACAAATTTCTATACTAGCCTTAGGCCTGTCATATCAGTTTCAAATGGTAACTCAGACAGAACTGGGAAACAAAAGCACCTTATCTTAAAATCTATAACTCCACAGCTTAGCATGGAAATAGCAGCACCCAGGGAGAGGAGGGATCAGTGGTTGGACAAGTGACTTGCCACAGACACCTCTTTGACAGCTCGGGCACATTTGCTGCTGGGTTTGGACTGCAGGCAGCCGTGGGTCATCAGCTCCTCTTTTCTGGTTTAGTCTGGTTTTGGTCAAAAAAACAGCACCAAAAAGTCTGGGCATTGAATAAAGGCATCTAGAAGGCATCTTGTTCCCAAAGAGGAAAAACACACCTGAGAAAATGCTTAGCTCTTTGCACAGAGCTTTGGCCATGGGCTTTATTCATCCTTGCCAGCAAGGGCAGGACTGTGCCGCTGATGTGCGAGGTGGATGGCGAGCACGTGGAAGTGCCGGGCGACAGATCCTGCCCTGCAGCCAAGGTGGCTTCCCACAAGGAGCTTTAGCACAGTTACGCCTTCGCAGCCCTCTCTGCCAAATTATGCAGCTCTAAATTACCTTCCAAACCCAGATCTCCTCCACGGACAGGTGAGGGGGCGGCAAGCAAGGAAAGGAAGGGAAAGCTTCACCATGCTCCTGCAGAGAGTTGCTGACGTCAAGGATAATCTTCCTGCTCAAGGCCACCTTCAGATGAATTTTCAAACTCTCCAAGGATGGAGATTCCCTCACACCTCCAGGCGCCTCTTCCTGTGCTTGGTCACCATCATTAAAAAGGTGTTTTTCTTACATCCAATCTGAACTGTATTTGCTGTTGCCTCTTCTTTTGTTTTATTTAAGACCAGGTAGAAACACTTACAGAAGACCCCTCCAGCTGTTACATCTACTGATCTTGGAAGAAAGGGGAGAAATGAAGTATTCAACAGGAGCAAGTGAATTCAAAGCAGATCCATCCCACAGCCTCTCCCAGAGTCTGGCATCAGTCTCCTCTGCAAACCCACTCAAGCCAATAGCCTCTGCCCACCTGCGACTGAGCTGGGGAAGCAAACCCCAAACTGCCTGGGCTCACGTACCCCACCGAGGAGAGGGAGCCTGTCCCTTGGTTTTCTGCTGATAACATTTTATGCTGTGCTTCTAAACATAACACAGGTTTCATTACTTATATCTGTGGGTATTTTAGCCCAGCTTGCCACCTGCGAACCGGTGTCCTTCAGCCCAGATGTCTGCTGCTTGCAGCTCTCAAAAAATAACAATGCTGGGAAAACAGTTTCCACCTGGACAGCACGCATTTCTCTTTCTCTTATTTCTGCATTTTCCTCTGTGACTCAGAATGCAGTAAAATCATTGAATTCGTGCTGTCAGTCATGATGTTTTTTGTCTATGAAACAGGTAAGATTCTACACACCCCATTTTTTAAAAACCCCATTTACACAGAAATAGAGATGAACAAACCTGACACTTATTTTTCCACCAGAAAAAGGTAGGATTTTTTTCCCCCATGTTTCCTGTGAAAAAGTTTTTCTTCAATAAACAGAGAGAAAGCAAAAAAATTCCATAGAGCCCATTAAAGACATCCCAGGGGACTTGGAGGAAAGTTATAAGTTAAAATATGGTGAAAAGCAGATAATTTTCTGGGTAGCTTTACAGCTGGGCGAGGCATTACAGAGCTGGGTTATCTCATTTGCCTGAACAGAGGCAATCCCACAGTCACTTCTTCTCAACTTCCCTACCTGACATCATCTCCCTGCCCATCCCGTTTCACGACAAGGTCCTACAGATCTGTGGCAGATGATGGGCCTCACCTCTTCCACCTCAGCCTTTCCCCGCTGAGGAGCTCTGCATTCGCACTCTATCCTCAGATGAGCAGCAGCCCGCTTTGGCCTGGGTTTTCCAGCCAGTCCCTCTACCCATGGTACCGGCAGGATCTTACGAACAAGGCTACGCAGACCAGTACTCTGAGCATGACTATTTCTATCATGTGCCTCTGAAACACCCCATGGCCCCCTTGCCCTGCCAGCGCTCATGACAGGGCTCCGCATGCTGCATCCCTCCCCGCGGACGTGTGTCCCCAGCATCCCTATGGACATCTTCTCACGTCAGCATTGCTGCAGGATTCAGGCTGCCGGCACAGGTTCCTGCTGATGGTGAATCCCTCTGGCCTTCTCAGAGCTTTCTTCCTGAAACTGAAATAAAAGCGCTTGGTTGTAAAATAATTTTTTTTAGAAGGATTGAATGAGGATTTTCATGCAATTAACAGTGCAAAAGAGACCAAACTGATCACACTTCTTATGGAAAGCACTCCAGTAAGGTGCTTTTTACACAAGGGGTAACTTCAGGGGGGTCAACACGAAGAACTGAGCAGGATGGTTTGTAGGCAGGAGGACACAAATGCTGCCTCAACCCACACCTCCCAGACATCCTCTGCTGTGGATACAGTTACTTGTTTCCGAGGAGCTTCTGTCGCCTGCACCATCACTCCTCTTGCACAATCTTCTCAAAATATGTGTAGACAGAACAAACAGTTATCCAACAACTAAAGCAAATAACGACTAGTGACACAAATGCCACCAAAATTAATTCTCCACCTGAGAAAACACGACCTGGCGGCGCTCGCCAGCTCCCAGCCCTGTCCCAGCACCAGCCACCGGGACAGTAGATGTTGCCCAAAGTAGGGTCAGTGCCTACTCAGGGGTGCTGCCGCTGACTACGTTTGCTTTTGATTGTTAACCCATGCCCTGGGATTTAAAAGGTGTGTGCCAGTTTGGCTGAAATTATGAGGAGGATAGATGGTATCATTATGTTTCCTCCCTTGAAAAATTTGTGAGGGATGAGGAAAACAAAGAGAAAACCAAAAAAAACAGAGAAAAGTGAGATTCTCCTAGGCCTGAGCTGAGACATTTCTGCACCAAAGTGGAAACAGAAAACAAAAAAATGCCATTTCCCCAACTGAATCCCCCCACGGCAGCATTCAGCAGGGATTTTAGGCAGAGGGTGGTGCTTTCCGCAAACCCTTCCGCAGGGGTAGGAGGGAGGAGGTGACGGGGACCTCTTTCTAATCAAAGAACTTGTCACTGTCACTTTGGTGTTAGCAGATGCCACGAACAATAACCAGGATCCTGTGCCTCTGAGATGCATTATTAACAGGCTACATTCATTGCTATCCACCCCTACTCCAACCAGCTTTCCTTTTTGTTTTACTCTGGGCTGCCTGCGTCCCAAGTGGCAGGGGAACCTGTCATTTCTCGTTTCCATCCAGAGGAACAAGTGATTTGGGAGAAGGGGAGAGGATGACCAGGGCTTTCTGACCTTTTCTCCTTCAATTTCATTCCTCTCCTCTGCGAGGAGAAAATGGCAATCACGCTAGGTGGAACCGACAAACTCATCTCTGTGTCACTCCCTTACGCGTACAATAGCCATGTCACTCGGCATCAGGGATGAGGAGGCAGTGATGGGATTACGGGCCCATGATGGCCCTAATCTGAGCAGATTTAGGCCTTCCCGCTGTGCCCCATGCGCTGTTGGTATGGCTGGGGTTATTTAATTGTGAGCACGGTTATATGAAGTGCACCGAAAATCAACACGCTCTGTCCTTTTTCCCTTTCCAAGTGAGATTGGTGTGTCTCTGTACCTGCAAAACTCCTCCTTGAGGGGGTAAGAGCTTGTGGCTTCTGACATCACTAAACTCTTACACTTTGTAAGTTAAACTGAAGATATCTCCAGGGGCATACTATAGTGGTGGAGAAACTGAGGCCGGGACAAGCAATGGGGCTGTCCCAAGGCTGCGAGGATACCATGTGCCCAGGTCCCTGCCCTGCTCCCCCCAGGGCTGTCCTGCAGCCAAGGCAGGCAGGGATGGACAGCACAGGACACCCAGGGGCAACCTCTGCTCTGCGATGCCCACCCTGAGCCACCCCCAAAACCGCTCTGCCCGTGCCAGCAGCGATCCCGCGGGGTGAAGACGAGAGACATCAACGGCCCCCGCAGAACCGTCCCCAGCACCTTACAGTTACTACACAGAGGAGAGGAGAGCCTGGAGCATCACAGCTGCTTCCACAAAGAGCCAGCCCAAGGCACTGCCAGCGTGCTGATGAACAGAACGATTAATTAATAAAAATAATAGCAGTAAAAATGGCTGAACAGGAGGACTCTGTGCCAGGACTGGCATCGCTTCACCAGGGCTTTGCAGGTCACTTCCAAGCCCAGCTTTTTGGCTCTCCTCTGCCTTCAGAGCGGAGTCGTGGGACATAGCGCTCAGTATAATTTATTTGGCTGATTTGATACCGAACACGATCATTTGGCACAGGAGCTCAGCAGGTTGTGCCTGCCGGAGGCCATGCCTCTGGGCCTGCCAGGGCCCCGGTGAGGTCCCCGCCAGCACCAGCCCAGCTCAGCCCCAGCACCGCTCTGGCAAAGGCGGCACAGCCACCGCCACTATGAAACAACCAGGTTGGCGCAAACCCCTGGATGGGGACTGACAATTCACATTTCACCTGGTAGCTGAGTTCGGTTTGCAAACACACCTTGATTTGTGAGGGGGGGTGGTTTATGGTAAATTAGAGATACCACATTAAAAAGGGTTTTTCTAAACTGTTCTTAGCCTCAGAAGAATAGAGCTTAACACAGAACCACTGGACACAAGAACAAAGAACAGCTGTAGCATCATTTTAGTCAATTGTAACTAGTTCTAGATGAGATACGGTGTTGCAGGACTATATATTCCTGGTTGGCACGTTGCAAACTGGCTGATTACACCTAATACTTGAATGGAGAAGCACATGAAGGCAAAGGGGGGGAGTGGAGACAAGCAGGGGAGAAGCTTTTGTACAGAGAGATCTTCTACAAGAAAACTCCCTTTTTGGAGGGTAGGAGGGATATTAGTTGGTAACAGCAAGAGCATAGATTTTTGCACTCCTATAAATCATTATTACTGGAATGTCCCTGAGGGGATGAGAAGAATGAATCAGTTACACACACACACAGCCAAACTTTTAGATGGAGAAAGAAAAGAAAAAAGAGAAAGACAAGAAAAAAGATAAAAGGGACGGGAGAGAAAAAAGAAGGGGGGGTGGAGAGGAAAAGAGAGAGAAGAAAATATTAGAGGGGAAAAATATAAAGAAGAAAAAAAGAGGGAAAAAGAAAGAAGATAAAAATAAAAATAAGACAGAAAGAGAAAGAAAGGAAAAAAGCAAAAGAGAAGGAGACAAAGGCAGGAGAAAAGGAGGAAGAGAGAGAGGGAGAGAGAACAAAAGCAAAAGGAGAAGGAGGAAAAGAAAGAGAAGAATGAGAAGAAGGGAATGAATGAACTTTGGAAGCAATTTATAATTCCTTTCACCTACATCATGAATTGAACATGCGAAAAAAAAGAAAAAAGGAAGGCAGGAAGGGAAAATATTCCGCCTAGCATGCAGATTATCATTTGAAAAGATTCTGTTGCTATGTTTTTGTCCCTGGGTGATGAAAATGAAATTGTCTGATGTGTGCGCCGTGTTAGATTTACCTTTGCAGGGTTCACCCACAATCAGTAGAGAGGGGTCATGCCACAATATGTCATCTCACAGCTCCATCACACCAACTCCAATTTATACGAGGAGGTATTATGCATTTCAAAGGAACCCCCTGCGCGTGGCTCTTGTTACTGATCTATATCACAGCTCAGCTGAGGGAAGATTAGTTCTGCTGCAAGGGCAACGAGACTTATTTGTTTATGATTATATTCTCCTTAAAGACGCACTATTCCTTTTTTTAATGTCTAATTTAAAGTGTGCATTAAAGGGGTTGGGAAGGGGGTGGGATGTAAAAGGTGAGAGAATTCTGCACTCTCCCACAAGGAAACCTAATAGTCTTAGTCTCCCATGCATCCTGCTCATTAAAAAAAAAAAATCTCCATTTAAATGCAAATTTCAGTTTTAGCTGGGGACTCCCCCAAAAGCTTCTCTTGGAAGCACCAGGGAAATAGGATTCAGAAACCTAAAATGGCTGACAGCAGTCGAACGCCCGCAGAAAACGCTTCCCATCTAAATACCCTCGTCCTTCCCCCTCCACAGCCCGATGCCCCCGGGTCCCCGCGCCGCGTCCTCATACAGCCCGGCTGGCTCAGACGCAGCATCACTTATCACCGCTCTCCGCCGCAAGATTGTTTTACCTCAGGCAAACACCACCCCAGCGAGCTAAAACTGATAATATTAGCCTTTCAACTCCTGCTCGCTGTTGCTTTAATCAACGTTTTCCCAGAAAGTCGACGGTTTTGTCCCTGATAAAGGCTCTGAAGGATTTAATGAGGCCGCCGAGCGCTGCAGACCCTGGGAAGCCCCGCGCTGCTCAGCACATCTCCCTCCATGCTCCCAAACGTGGCTCTAATTTTGGGGGGCTCCAGATGACGTTGGGCACCCAGGACATCACCAAGCAGCCAGCACTGATTCAATGCGGTTCCTGAGCTTGGGGCGGGGGGGCTGGGTAACCCCGGCATTAAAAAGCCGGTGAGTCCTAGGAAGTTTTCACGGCGGAAAAGTTGATTTGTTTGATGGGGGAAAGATGCAGAAGGAAAGGGCAGTTGTACTCCGTGGTCCTGCCTACGGCGGTGGGGATGTTCAAAGGTGCCAAGGAAACTGCCAAGCACAGGGAACCCCGGTTTGCGCCCCCCCCAAGAAATGCCCCACGCTGTTGGGCACCCCTCCCAACAAAAAAAAAAAAGCCAAAACCAGATTCAGGGTTTTCTAAAGGAAAAAGAAAAAAAAGATGTGGGATGAGGGAGGTGAGGACACCTGTGACCGTTCTCACAGCAGAAGGGCATTTGCCTTCACAGTGAGACCAGGGCAGGATTCGTGCCGAGCTCTCACACAGAGACACTTTTGCTTATCATCGCCAGGCCTGTTTCTGACTCCTCTGCCCGTGATTAACGTATCACTGGTTATAATAAATAGGCTCATTCCCATCTAGGAAATAAATGGGTCCAGTGGGGACCCACGGGGAGCTGAGACACCGAGATGCTGCTCTCTGGCCCCATCTCTCGGCACCTCCCACCCTCCGCAGAGCAAAGCCGGCAGTGCTGGCGGGTTCGCCAGGAGCAGGGCAGCAGAGGTTGCATGGGCACCTCCAATATTTCTTACTGTTTTGTTGAAGCATTTTGCCAAAAAGTTTGCCACATCAACACAGAATTGGAAGCTGCCGTCCCCTTGGCTTCAAATTGTCGTCAGTCACGTCAATTAGATGTGCAAGACTGAAAGCGATACCCGTCTCCCTTTGCAGTGCCGTTGGTGTCTGGAACAATAGATGAACAGATAAATGTATATAGAAGAAAATGAGCATATTAATTATGACTGGAATTGGCTCATATTTCACTTGAAGTGTACCTTAGGTTTATGTGGCATTTCCCCTCACCCAGGGTTTGAGCACTTGGTGGGACAGCAGAATGGTTGCGGTACCCGCAGGGATCCCGCCCCAAAGAGCTTCCGGTCCTACAACAGGTCCCTCTCACCCCAGGGGCCTGACCCTGCTCATCCATGTGCCAGGGAACACCCAGGGAAACCCCTAGCCTTACTGAACCCCTGTCCATTGACACGAACGGCCATGCCGGGGAAGAAGTGCTCCCAGCAGCTCACACCCAAAGTGTTAAATATTTTCTGCTTAAGTGCAAAATCTTTACAGTACGGCTCATTGAGTTTCTTCCTACACCAGACAAGGAAAGCCTGAGATGCCAAGGGCCAGTCGCAGGTCCCTGAAACCCGAGTTTATCCAAAGAGACTTGTGGCCGTCAGGCTTTGGCCTGGACAAACAGCCCGTCTGTGCCAGCCATGGCATCGCCTGCCACCCCGCTGCGTGAGGAGCTGAAAGCCTGGGGCAGGCGGGGATGTGTCCACCACTGCTACCACCCCTGGTCTTCCAGGAGGTCCTCCTGGGAAGGGAGCCAGCCTTCCCTCTCCCTGCCATTTCCTCCCTTGTTCTTTGTAAAAACCACACTCATTTCACTACTTTGAAAGCTCATAATATGATGGGTGAAAACAATTAAATGAAATAGACTGGTAATACCCATGGGAAAACATTTTTAGATATGATATTACAATCTTGTTTCAAAATTGGATTTTGCCAAGAGGAAATACAGTTTATTATAAAACACATTTTCTTTTAATTTAATTATATAATCTTTGGCTTCAGAGAAGGGATGCTTAAATCAGACCCATTTAATTTTCAAGTGTATTCACCCATCACCTAGGGCAAATTGGTTTAAATTAGTAGGTGACTATATAAGTTCTAGATATGTGTCAGACAAAAATTTATCTGCAAACTCTGTATAAAAGACCATCTACATCAACAGCACAGCAGCAGAAATTACCAGGGATGAACAGACAAGTATCTGAAGAGTAGTATTTGCTCTGATTTCAATGATACCCACTACAAAACCCGATGTAGGATTATTTTTTTTTATCTTTGTTAATGTTTTGCCAGATCAGTTCATCACACTGCATGTCTGCACTATGCCAATAAAAACTGATGACCTGCAGTTAGTTTCTACCAGGTGCATTAAATTCCCATAACACGAACAGATCTTGCTAAGTCTACCATAGCCTCTTCTTTTGCAGAGATTACATTTCCAACCTAATGACAAGAGCGGTTTGTTCAGACGCTGCAGTCACTGAACTCTTCCTCCGATCCGTCATGGTGACCCGGCACACGGCGCTCGCTGCGCTCTCAAAAACCAGCTCAAGACGGACAATACTTTGTCAGTTATATTGCACAAATCTCTTCCCATCCCATGCTTTTTCCCCGCCATTGCTGGGTTCCCAGAAGCCAAGGGTGAGCCTGCTCACGGTTCACTGGGACACAACGTTTAAAAGTGGCCAAAGAAAATACCTCCAGACCCAGCAGCTACACATGCAAACCTGCCTTGGCACAAGCAGCCGTGCACTCACAGATCCCAGAGCTTAAAATCTGTGGTTTACTGCTGCTCGCTGTGGTTTGGGATAATCACTCGCAAAGACAAGAGAGGAAATTCCTCAGCAAAGGGAAAATACTGCAGTGCAGTCAAGGCTGACTCGGCGAGAACACTACGGTAATAATAAATAATAATACGTGGGACTTGGAAGGTGTTTTTCAACCCAGGTATCAAGATGCTCTCCACAAGTGCTGACTGGGGGAGGATGAGCCGCCCACGCTGCCACCACCGCTCCCCGGCACTGCCACATGCCAGCCCAGCCCGAGCCCCCAAACCAGCCTCACCCCGAGCGTCCCTCTGCCTGAGGGGGCTCCCACAGGTGGGTCATGTTTTGGAAACCCCCCTTCTCCAGCAATGGTTCTTGAGACCCACCTGAGTGCCCAGCCGGGTTCACCCCCCACCAACCCTCCTGTATTTCTGCTCACCTCAGCAAACATATCTAGTTTTGTACCCTCCAGAAAAACTATCTAGGTGATGGCACCAGCAATGGGCACAACAACCCTCGTGTTAAATAAACCACAAAAAGCAGAGGTTTCTGCCCTTGCCTGGTGACACTGGGGCCAGAAACGCAGCCAGCATTAGAGGACAGAAAACAAAAGCAATACCAAAACACAGTTTGATTATTACAATTCTTGCAAAGCTGTTTTGTTTTTAACAAACGACAAAACACATATCCCAATTCTCATGCCGGGCAGCAAGCACAGGTCTCTGTAAGAGCCGAAGCCTGTGAAGGCTCCCACTGCCGTGGCACCAGCAGCATCTGTATATATATATATGTAAATATAAATATATACATGCATCAGTGTAGAGGAATTCTGAAAAGGTGATTTGAATGAACTAAAAGCATTGCTTCAAAGACAAATAATTGCTAAACTCCATCCAAACCTTATTGGCAAAAATAGCTTATTTTAGAATACAGATCACAGATGCAGAATTCCCACATCCAAGGTCTAAACCCCTCACTCCAGGTTAGACAAAACTCTGGTGTCTTCAGCAAGGGGCCATCAGCACACCCCTCACTGGCACCCCATGGCACGGTGTTTGCCTATCGGGGAAGCTTGTGGGTGCCGGTGCTGCACCCATGGGTGGCCCTGGCATTGCCCAGTGGCTCTTCCTCAGGGACATGCTGCATCCCACGGGTAGGGAAGGTCACAGCTCTGGGGAACATTGAACTTCACACAGTTTTGCCACTGTTTGTGAAATGTTGATGGGAGGATGTGGTTGCCCAACACGCGTAGGTGTACATGGATGTGTGTGCAATCATACTGATATATCTAGGTAAGCCATGAATAAATACATATGATTATTTCAACAGGTGTTGGACATACCCCTACTTCTGGGTCTTTGATGCTCTCCCCCTTGGCTACCCAGTTTGGAGAGGTACCGGGTCCATCCCACAAGACCAAACCCTGAGCAGACCAACGCTGCCAGCTGCTGAAATGCAGATGTACTCCAAGTGTTATGAAAACATATGATCTCAACCATGTCTGGCAAATAAACATTACAAGGGGCTGTTTCAAATCTTTGTAGTAGCAAATCTCAGCACTTAACTAGTAATGCAATAAGTCCTATCAAGAGCATGCTGAAAGGTGGAATAAATTTCCCGGAGAACAATGCGGGTGATGTATGCATATGACCAACACACAATAAAACTGTAGAATGGGAGGAAAAAAATGCATACAGTCAATACAATAAAATCAGCACAAATATAGGCTGTGTAAGCAAATAAATCTAACAATCCAAATATTTTACAACACACTCACATGCAGAACATTTTTCCCCCCAGAAATCTTAGGGTAAAAAAAAAAAATTAGACTGTTTTGCATCTTAGTGTATTGTAAAGGCATCAGCGGCTGTCTGCACAAATTACCATTCATCTAGGCGTTGTTGTGGAAATTTTCAAGGGATTTGCAGTAATTATATGACAAAATGCTTGCAAATCTCACTCATTGCTGAATAGAAACACACGGGTCAAAGATTGAACACTCTCAGCTTGGTAATTTGTAAATGTCAATCAGACGGGGGCCACGGGAGGCACACAGGCGTAAGCAGTGAAAGGCAGAGCGATTCCGTAGCAACCAGAAAAAGCCTTTTCAATACAGATTATAAAAGGCATGGGATAGTTTTACTTTCCACCTTTTTTTTTTTTTTTTTTTAAACAAACTGATCACCTTGCACCAAGAGGAGGTGGAAAAGGGGGGAGATAGGAGGAGGGAAGTAAAGAAAGGAAGGAAAAACAGTTTAAATAAAACTGGTGAGATTAAATTAACTGATACATACATTCGCAGAGGTAGATCGTTTGCTCTGTAATAAATATGGACTCCTATCTTCCCTTCTCCGAGACAGCAAGGAAAGCAAAATAAAATTAAAAGATATAACAATAAAAATTATAAATGCATTGCGGTCCTGCAGACCAACAGCTTGTAATGAAGGCTGCTGCTGAGTTGGGTGGCATGTTATCTCTTGGGATCATAAATAGGTAAGAGGGAGGCAAGGTGAGGGGGTCCCATGTCCCCCTCCCAAACTGCCGCTGGCCTCCTGCAGGGACACCGACCTGCTTTGAGAAGTCAACTCCATCTTTTCCCATTTTCCAGAAAGTGGGATTCAGAATTAGACTGTTTTAAACTATACAAAAGAAATAATCCCAGCATCTCCCACTCCACAGGGAATACATTAAAGCAACCTGATTTGCCTCTAAAGAGAAGCATCTCTTCTCCACAAGGGCTATTTGAGACACAATTACAGCCCAGACTCACAGGCACTGGGAATTTGTGGCACTTGCCCTTGGGGGCCTGCAGCTTTTCTGCAGCTTGCCCTCTATTTCAGTACTAGCAAAAATAACATTTTTGTTTAAAAATGGTGATGTTTGGGAGCTCCTGAGGTTGGTTGCCTTTGTTTTTTAAAAAAGAAAAGGGAAAAAAACCCAACAGGATGACAAGATGCTGCTATTTTTGTCCTGGAGACTACAATTTTAGAACTGAAAACCTCATTGCAGGAGAGCTGCAAACATCCCGAGAAGCCGTCGAGCCGGTACTGTGGGTCCCCCATGCCCCAGGGTCTGGCTGGTGATGGGTGCCTCAAGCTTTCACCTTCTTGCCACACCGGTGTGAAACCACGGCCAGCCCAGGCTATGCCAACAGGGCTCCTTGTGCCACTTCACCTGCTCTGAGTCACACACAAGTTTTCTTAAATTTTACATCATTTTGAGTGAGTTTCAAGTCCAGAAGGAAATGCCAAAGCCAACAAGCTGCAGAGATATTTTTTCCATACAAACGGTCCCCATGACCACAGTGAGATGCCATCACGCACCGGGAAGGGCTGGCATCAGCCAAACTGCACGGTAAGGATTTAACACCAAAACCGTTTAACGCCCTCAAAACATAGAAATGTCGCCTTTGGTCTGAGGCATCTACCTATCCAGAAAGGTTACAATAAACAGAACATGGCAGAGCTGAAGGTTAATGCAGAAATCAGTGAAATTCTACAAAATTTTGTCAATACTAAAGCCCAAGTTGCCAAAATACACCTTTGATTTAAATGCAAAATTTCCCTCCCCCTGCCCCATGGTTATGGAAAGGAATAACTGGTTTAACTAGTTCAGAAGAGAAAAATTGCCTGAACCCCGCCACAACAGGGGCCACCTGTGAAATGAAGACGCCAAGGAGCACGAGGAACATCATCGGAGCATCCCTTGCCCGCCCAGCGCATCTGTCCTCTCCCGGCCCTCCTGGGAGACCCCGCAGGGTGGCTGCAATAGGCCAGGGTCCCTCCCGTGCCTCATCCTGGGCATATTGGGGAACTGGGCCCTGACCAGCTGTTTTGGTAGGATGTAAAGCCTAAATGATGCCATTTCTTTGCTGCTGTCACAGAATGAGCTCCCAGCCCAGCCCAAGCCTGGGTGCAAACGCACCGCCCTGCATTAGCGAAGGGAACGGTGTCTAAATGCAGCTGTAAGCATATATTTAAGCATTGCCATGCAGGGCAGTGACTGCTTCTGCCAAGACTGGGTCATCTTCACCAGCACAAGCAGGCAGCAGCTCCCAGGCTGGCCTCAAGCTGCCTCCAAGCAGTTGGGTGTCAGCCATCGCCACCCGCTCCATCCTTCCCCTCTTCCACCCGCAGGCCCAGGTCATCTCACATGGTGTGAGCTCATCCCAGAGACAGCTCCGGCACTTTGCAGGGGGATTACGGACTGCTCCATGGCCCTGGGAATGCACTACCTGCTCTGCCATTAGCTCCACCCTCAACTGGATTTAATGAATCTGAGAAAAATTATGAAGTACCATAAAGCCACAAGTATCATAAAAAGTATAATAAAATTGAGAAAAGCTATTAAGTTATAAATACAACCAATACATGCAACATCACTCAGATGGCAGAAACTAGCTATAAAATAAAGTCATTTAAAACCATCATTCTACAAGTTACCAAGTCTCTTAATTCACAAGTCACACGTCCCTTTATGGCATCCAATCCTATTGTCTGTATTGAGAGCTTTATAACATATATCTTCCTGTACTGGTTCAACATACACATGCCCTTATATATAACATAGGACAAAGGACTTCAGCCAGTGCTGTGGTACCTCTTGCAGCCTCCCAGAAAGTAGTTGTGCAGATCCCCATGTCGTGCCTATGCGATGTCTTATTTAACCAGCTCCCTAAAAACACCTTTGGAGTTATTACCCCAAGTGAGGATGCTGCAGAGAGAGGGTTTGGGGAACAGGTTAAAAAAGAGGGGCTCCAGGCTTCAGCCAAAACCCCCAAACCGGGTGGTTTTACAGAAATCAGTGACCCTGTCTGTGTTATGAGTTGCTGTGGCACAGCATCAGGCTCCCAGTGCTTCTCCTGTTTAAGGCCAAAATTATTGCAAATGTACCTAGTGTCCACTGAAAACAAATGACTCTCTTAATAAGTTGCTTAGTAAGAGGTGTATTTATTCCTTAAATATATGTATATATATATATATAGCACCTGAAAAAACGAGGGTTTACAGTGCAGGCATATTTTATTTTGCTCACTCTAAAGTAAAGACAAGACTTTGCTTATCAACCCCCCCAATCGCTGTGGAACAATTTCTTCTCTTTATTTACTCTAAAGGTCCTGTATGTTATGAATATTCATTGAAATAATTAAACACCCTGTTCACAGCTTGTTGTGTTTACTGTTAGCCCAATAAAAACCAAACAGGTTAATGATGATCTTTAATACGGGAATTTAGTATTATTTCACCTATATATCAGCTAAAAGTTTAGCTTCCCCTTTAAGCCTCATCAATTTACTGAAAATAAGTAACCACCATAAAAACATGCTGCGGACTGTAAGTCAGAGGTACATGCCACTATATATTTGTCTTCTGTGCTTTCTTTGCTGAATTTCTCATTTAGGTTTTGGCTACAGTATTACTGAAAATAAAAACAAGGTGCAATTTTTCCCCCCTCTAGGAATTATTTACACGATGGGGAGTTTAGTGCAGTTGGTCAGTCACAAGAGAGGTGGGGGAACAGCGTGGCCTGACAGTGGAAAAAGCAGTGATCCTGCAGTCATTAGAAAAATATATTTACCAAAGATTGTATCCTAGTGAGAAACCTCTTAAACAAAAATGTAATTTGTGGCTCTGCTTTGCTGTGGGATGAAGAGGCCGTGGGCGCATCGTGGGCTTCCTTGGAAGGTGCCACCCAAACCAGGGCTGGGATCTGCTAATTAAGCTACTCCACCAAGACCTAACAGCTCCCTATTAGCTATTTAGAACAGGCTGTCAGAGACACGCAGCGAGAATAGAAAGGCCCAGCACAAATCAGGAGAGTTTATGAGGATAACTTACATTAATTTTATCCTTTATAGGCAATAAACCTTTGCTGGTTCATTACTGGCCACTGTTAAGTTTTAAAGGAGGTTTTTTAACACACAGGGGAGGTGCTGCCCATCCCCACAGGCACCGAGTGCCGTCCCCACTGAGGAGGGGGGGTGGGTTTTCGGGCCGGGGGAGCGGTTACCGAGGTGCAGGGGAGGGGACACAGGCTGGTGTCTCACCTGTGGGCACCGAAGGGCCCTCCCTGACCCCAGATGGGGACTTTCTCCCCCAAACTGAGGTCCCTGACGGCGTTGGCCCCTCTGGTGGCAGCACAGGATGGGGTCCCCTGTCAGAGCTTCGTTTGCTCAGTTTCCTGCAAGCCCCAGCTCAGCACCCCTGAAGTTTGTTCTCTTCTTTTGGAAAGAGGACACTGGCATGATTAACCCTTCCCTTTCAGCTTGCAACAAGACTTCAACCAGCACCAGCAACCCAGGAATGCCACTGCAGTGCCCCAACCCATGACCAGGGATGGTCCTGTAACAAAAATACAAACACCAGGGCTTCCCATTCCTTTCCCCTGTCCTGTGCTGAATGTCTCTGTCAGGAGGCAGGCAACACCTGGTGTGATCAGAAAAGCACCCCTGCAAGGCTGGGGGCAATAACTGGCTGTTACAGCCCATCTCCTCCTTGGCGCTGGGCACCAGCTTCACACAGCAAAGACAAACCTCGCTTTCTTTGCTGCTTACCTTGTTCAGCTTAAAACCCGGTAAAAGCAAGTGCCATTAGGTCGGAAAGAAATTACGGAGCAAAATATCCAGCTGCAAGCAAAAATGATACTAAAGGTGCAAAGCTGGAAAATAAAAAAGAGGGACAGGGAGAAACCTGCACACACCACCACTGCCTTATCTGTAGTTTCACGATGATTAAACAGCATCAACTTGGCTGGAGACTTTCCCTGGGTCTTGAACATTAGAGAAATATTATTCTCAGAATTACCTGAAGTTTTATTTAACGCAATAAAAGCTCATTTTCGATGGGAATTAGTCCTGAAATAGATGACTATTAAGAAATGCTGGATGATGTATAGCTCAGCCCTCTGAACTAATGAACTCCCAAATACCCAGCAGTGAAGTGCAGGGGAAGGGGCTGCGGGGGTGTTTGATGCCTTTTGGTCAGAGAGGTGGCTAACAGGATAAACAGTTAGGAAAATATTTAATTTAGCACACAAAATTAACACAGGTCTCACAATTTATACCAGCTAAGAAGCTATTCCCCTAACAGAGCTTTAGTATTTTCACAGATTGAGCCTAAGCAAGCTTCCTCCCTTTTTGCAAACTACTCAAAGGAGACAAGAAACTAAAACCAAACCAGCAAACAACCCCCACCCCAGAAAAAACACAAAACAAGGGAAAACCAGAGGTATTACCTCTCTTATGGGGTTTTACGAGGCATTTTCTATTAATAGAATTGTTAGCATCATTTAATGAGAGATTATTCCCAGGGTCCCCTCCAGCCTTAGCCAAAGGGGGCTACTGGTAATTTTAAGAAATGACATCAACTGACTTTCAGTTTATTTCCTCCCCATTCTTGGCACTTATTTAATAAAGTGAAGGAATTCAGGGCAAACAAAGGAGAGCAGCTGGAGTTGGGGTCTCAGAGGTGCCTCTCATGTCCCCAGTAAAACACCTCTTTGCAAGAAAAAAAGAAAAAGAAAAGGAGAAATCAGTAAAACAAAATCAGTATCAAGGAGACCAGACCCCACCCCTGCAAAGACAACAACAAACCTCTAATTCCCTTTGGAAAGCTCCAAGCTGAGGGTAGAAAATAGAATGACTTAAAGAGATGAGCTGCATTTCAGGTATTTATAATCTTCAGTGATCCTTACCTGAAACCTGGTTGGGGGAACTGAAGTTCCTGAGGAAAAGCTCCACCAGATTGATAACTGGGAGCACCTGAGCGCTTCCTCCAAAGTTCTCGCTAATTAAGGGACAATTTCATTTAGAAATCATTTGTCTCTCTGCAATTTTATTTAACTTTGCAGTGGTTCTCAGTATACCCACCCCCCCCCGCCAGCAGCAGCCAGGGCAGCTCTTTAACAAGTTCCCTTGAATATTTCTCCATATAAGAGGAATAATCAATCCCGTTTCCAGCAGAAAGCAAGTAAAAGTTGGGGAGAGAGGAAGTCAGAGCTGCACTTTTGGGCAGTTTGACCCTGAATTGGCACGTTTGACACTAGGGCTGCCTGAATCATCCCTTTCTGCCCCAGCTTTGAACTGAGGGGCCAAGCAGAAATTCGGAGATCCAAACTAGGTGACATAAAGCAGAAAGAACCCAACCTAGGAAGGCAGCTCCTGTCCCCCGGGTAAATGCCGTATCCTGTGAGGTTGTCTTTTTTAGCTGTCTATATAAATAAAAAGGCTCCCCCTTGTCTCCATTTTTTTTCCGCCGAGCAGCCTGTGTTCATTGTAGCAGTAAATGGAGTTCTTTAAAAAGGTGTACGGGAGCTCTCAGTATTATGGCTGTGATGCTGATGGACACCATAGATCACGCGGTAACACAACGCAGGGTGAATGCGGGGCCTGATCCTGCTCCCGTGCCCGTGGGGATGCGGAAAACTCTGGGAACCTGCGACCCAAATGTGGGGGGTGAAGCCACCCCGAGAGCCTCAGGGAGCCAGAGGAGGACTCAGCTCCTGCCTTGGCAGCATCCCTGACCTCCTTTACAATTAGGCACGAGCTTTTCTGAACAACCAGCCCGGTCCCCAGTTCCCAACACGCGGCAGCATCCTCCAGCTGCGGGTACCGGCCTGAGGTGCCAGCCTGCTGTCCGCTTTTTTGGGGTTTTAACGAGGGTTTTTTCCTGTTGTGGGTTTTCATAGCCATTTACAGGAAACCTGGTGATTCTGCATACGACAGTGGTGGGGTGGATGAGTTGGCATGAGCTGTTTGCTGCTGGAGTGGGCACTGTGCCCCCCTCAGCCCCACAGGGAAGGCGGCCTTGGGCTGGATCAGGCCCCCAGCCCGGGAGAAACAACACCTGCTCAGACACAATGAACATCCCCGCCAGGCACACGGCTCCCTGGGGCAGCCCGCAGCCTTAACCACTGCTGATAGACAACAAATAGCTCTGGGATAATATACTAATATACGGCGGTGTACAGCTGTGAGATACACTGCAAGTGCTGGGAAAAAAAATATATATTTTACCAAGAGACTGTCATGGCGATTTAGGGACGTGGGGGACTGCGGAAGGGTGGGGGATGCTGCAACCAACTGGCCGAACACCAGCCCATGGGACACACGTTCCCCACAGCAACAGGGAGGGCATTTCCCCCAGCAAAACGGTCTGCAAGTTTTTTATTTGGTGTTCTGCTGGGCAGGTGGAGCCCAGTGGCTGCCCTGGAGGAGACGGGGATTCAGGGCCTGAACTCAAACATGGATAATCCAGGATGCATTTTCTTCCTTGGTCCCTTGGCTGTGCAAAGATGAGCTGTGCAACGTCCCAGCAGCAGAGCTGGCTGTGGTGGAGATGCCAGGGCTTTCCTCCATCCCACCACATTAACTTGCCTCTGCTTGACATGCTCCTCCTTGGATTTGCATCTTCTCCCCAGAAAACCCCCCCGACCACCCATCACTGCTCTCCATCATCCTTTTGCTGCTCTTCTATCATTGCTGCTGTTGGCTCATCCCTGGGTTCACCCAGAAGTTGAAGGCAAGACCTTGGTCTTCTGGCACGTCCTGAGAGCAAATGCAGCTGCACGGGTTCCGTTGGCACCGGCACCACAGCCAAAGCCGCTGCTGAGAGCCCAGAGCTCAAAGACCAGCGGCGTTTGTGAAATAAAACACAGCGAGGGCTGTAAACGTGTCAGGGTGACAGGATGCTGCCCAGTGAAGCTCTGCCCTCTTGCCAGCTTCCCTCTGATGTCTTGTTTCTGTTCCCACAAAACAAAACTTGGGGCTAAGCAGCGATTGCTGCGCAAAATAAATTAATAAAGAAAAGTGTGCTGCGAGGTGAAATTGGGACTGGAGTGACGGGTCCAGGGGGTACCTCCGCCGGGGACAAGGGCATCAGCCTGCACGGTGCACCCGGTCCTGACACGCACGGGTGCAAGAAGAAGGAACAGACCCTTGAGTAGCAAACCTGCACCTGCAGTGGGAGGGGAGCAGCGCTGGCCTGGTGCCACTGGCATCCCTCGCTGCATCCCTCACAGGATCCCTTGGAGCATCCCTTGTCGCATCCCTCGCCGCATCCCTCGCCCAGCCGCCAGCGCAGGAGATGCTTTGGCTGAACAGCCCCGCTCCCCCCTTTTCTGCCGGCGTTTCTTGCCACCTTCTCTGTCTGCACACGGGGCTGCAAAGGGAGAAACCAAAAATGTTATTTCCAACCTCTACAATGATGCCAGATGATCATTTACTTAAGTGAGTTCCCATTTTAGGAACTAAAGCGGACGTGGTGGTTGGCAGCAGGGACAGGGACCTGCTCCTGTCTGGAGTTTCCTCACTCTTCACCCGGCCACATTGTAAGGAAATTATCGCACGTGAGGCTTGGCCACAGGAAAGCAGAGATTGTGCAGATTATGTTGAGATTTGTTTAAAGCGCACCTTGTAAAATCACCATGTTAAGGTAAAACAATCTGGAATATACTACTACCATTAATACATTCTTTTATATGACAAATAATAACGTTTATAAAAAGCTGTTGCTGCACAAATAAAAATAGTTCTAAAAAAAGAAGCCTGATATAAAATAAAATTATTTTTTAACTTTAGAAATTCAGCTGCAGTCGTGAGAAACAATCCATTTCAGACAGTAACAGGAATTTCTTTCTTAAAACACCAGCCAAGCACCCAACCAAACAATGAGCAGGAGCACAAAAGATCCTTAAAATGACATGCAGAAGGGGAGGGAGTGCCTCAAAATTTCTCTCTCCTCGCTTGAGGACTGAGCAGAGAGGAGCAAACGGCTTGAGCTGGAGATACAATGATCCTGGCTGCCCTTTCTGGGCACTGTTCTAGGCTCAGGTGTTTCCTTTAGGAAACCAGAAGCTGTGCGTTTTCAAACCAGCTGATTTAAGAAAGGAAGAGAAGAATCCCCTGTGTTTCTGGAAGCCCAGCTATTGTATATACATACTTATATTTTTCATATATATATTGCTTCAAGAGGCATCACAAATCACTGTAATTAAGGTTCCTGTTCTATCTCTTCAGGCCAGCTAAATGTCACTATTATTACGCCGATCACGGCTGCCGCGCTCCCAACGGCCTCAGCCGCGATACACGTTATACAGAGCGGGATTCCCAGGCTCAGGGCAGGGCTTCACGTGGCGCTGGGACACCCCATCCATCCCCAGCCATGGCGGGGGACACAGCCGCCCCGTGCTGGTGCCTGGGGACAGGGACGGTGCCACCATCCCGCGGTCCCGAAGGAGAGCGGCGCTGCCCACACGGTGCTGCCGGCAGCGAGCGCCTGCCTCCCGTTTGGCCGCCTCCAAATACCCCAAAGCAAAAAGTCGATGAGTGCACGCGGCGTTTTTCTCACCCAGCTCTTCTCAAGCCGCTGCCCAGACCAGTGTCTATCACCCATCCCCAAAACAGACCCTCCATAACTGAGGAATGACCAAAAAAAAGCATTTTTCCCCCATTTCCTCTGCCTTGCCCCAGCAGGTCTACCAGTGCCGTCTCCAGTGGCCACAGAAGAGATGGGCAGAGCTGGACCATGATGGGAGTTTCCAAACCCAGCGTGGCTGGGTCCTACACCCCAGGGGGACCAGCCAGGCCCTGGCAGCTCTTGCCCAGCATCCCACGGCTGCTGCAGCCCTTCCCCAGGGGACTGCTGAGCCCTCGCCTGCTCATCACACATCACCCCACCACCACCTTGCAGCAGGAAAACAGCAAAGCAGTTTCCCGGTGTGCTCCCTGGTTAACTTCTGCAGCCGCTGGACCTCGACGCTTGAGGTTTCCCCTCTCGCTTTCCATCATTTTGGCCTTCTGGGAGACAGCAGGGCCCCAGGGCTCACCCGTGGGTGCTGGGTGGGTGCCCATGAGCACCCATGCCTAATATCAGAGCTCCACCTAGTGCTGCGCAGCCCCTCCCGCCGCCAGCCCGGCCTGCCAAGGTGAGGGGGAAGGGGGGGAAAAAAAGGGAAAAAAAAAAAAAAATTAAAACATATTAAAGGTGTTAATAAGCGACTTATTTAAACGGAGTATCACATATTGAACATTAATCACCTTGCAGTAAAAGTGTAATTAAGGAGTCACTCTGCCTTCTGGGGAAGGCTCGCTTGGAAGCCGAGAGAAAATGGTCTCTTTATTAACACAAATTATTTTATTTGGCTAAAGGTAATAATTCTAAGTGAGGTCAACGGGACTCATGCACACGCGAGCGGCGCCGGGTCCCGGCCAGCGTTTCCATGGCGACTGAGCCAAGTTCATCCTCCGCGGTAATGGCTTTGCTCTCCCACCACCGCTCGGGATTGTTTCTTGGGAAAAAACAGCTTTCGATCTGTCAGCAGCATCTCCCCACTACACCCCGCTGGGGTCCACGTGGGAGAAGCCCCCCAGACCTTTTGAGGAGGTTTTTTTTGCAGAAGTGCCATGTTTAAAGGGTGGCAGCACTGTCCCCCCCAGCTGCCCGGTGCTGGGGCCTCATGGCACAGCACCCACCACATGTTCTCCACCTGGGAATGATGTTCAACAAGCAGGACCAGCACACGATACTGTTTTCCACATTTTCTAGCGCACCTACAGCCCAGGACAGTTGTAGGATGGTTGTAGAACCACGTCCATCCCGGCCCCGCATGGCTGCAGCCGGGGGAAGTTTCCCCACCGCCTTCCCGCGGGGGAGCCAGGGCTTTATGGCACTGCAGCTTCCCCAGGAAACTCCAACAAACTGCAAATCCACAAGGAAAGTCATGCCAGGGATGTGCCCCCAGGGGTTGTCCAGGCAGAAACACATTTTCCTCCCCGTTTTAGCACAGCTCTAGTGAACATATTTGGCGTCTTAACGGGCACCAAGTCCCAGCGAGTCATTTACCTGTGAGCATTTCCAGGCTCTTACAGCACTGAGTGCCCATTATGAGCACAGAACAGCATATTTAAAAATATATCTAATTTCATAAAATTGAACTCTAATAAACATCCTAGTAAGAATCAGAGAGTGTTTGGGCTGTAAAACCCCATTTTCCTGAGCACATTCCTACACTCGGAGAACTCATGTGTTATTCTGTCTCCCGCAGATTATTGTCTGAACACAGCGGTGATTTATCTGTCTCCCATGTCATGTCATCCGTTTATGTACAGTATTATATGTAGAGTACGGCATTAACATTTTACTATTATTCTTACCTTTCAATGCAAAAAGATAAGAGCGTAAATCTGGGAGACAAGGGATGTGTCAACAGAGCTGAGCCAGCGCTCCCGGGCATGCGGGGCCGGGTGCTCATCCTCCTCCTTCTGTGCACCGGGGCTCCGCACCCAGCCCAGGGACCCCCGTGGGGACATTGCCATGGCCAAAAAACGGCCTCCCCCAGCACCCCCGCAATGATGGGCGTGCTTGTGATCCCCTCCCCGAGAAAACAAACCCCCTTTTACAGGAACATCCTTTTTGAACATAAAGCATCCTCCCGCGAGGCTGCGAACATAAACCACCCCCCTGCCACGCCAGACGGAGCAACAAACAGCCTGTTCACAACTTACGGCTGGGCCCGCATAACTTATTAACACCTAGTCAAGATTAATCAAGCAGGGAAAGCTAAAGCAGGTCCCTAATTAGTTGCTGATGATAACTATATTTGTCATCCTCTCCCAATTAGTCTACTGTACATTTTGGAGTTTAATTGCACCTTGTTCTTCATTTAAATGTCATCATGTACATATATTCTCCTCATTCTTTAGTAAATTTGAGAAAAATTTGACATTAAATATAGATTATCTTTAGATTTTCATAATTAACACAACTGAACTGTCTTCGGCCTAAATACATCTCCTTAGGCTATAAATCTGGCTGCTCTCTTGGAAGCGGGTGCTTCCAGGGGTGCCACAGGTGTGGGTCAGCACCCCCCTGGCACTGGTGACACTGGGGCCATGCATAGGTGGCACTGGTGGCCATGGTCAGGACACGGCCCCAGGGACCCCCACAGAAGGAAGGGAGGGGGCAATCTTTGGGTTTTTCTCTCTGTAGGATTTTTTTTTCTTCATTTTTATATCTGATAACATTTTTAGGAGTCTGATTTGCAAACGGTGGGTCAGGTTATGCCCCACTCAGCCCTCCCGTCCTGCGTCACCCTTAGGACAAGACTCGTCTGCTGCTCCACACGGGTTGCACTCGGTTCCCACAGATCCAGATTAGAGAATATTCAATATATTGATGTACAAGAGCAAGCTCCGACCAAAGCTGCTGCCCAGTGACCTCTGCCTCTGCATCCCACTGCCTTTAACCCTTCAGCTGCTGCACAGAGCTCCAGCAGAGCTCAGTGCCCCCCAGCTCCCCCCCACCCAAGCAAATTGTCCCCAGGGCTGGGGACATCCAGCCCTGTCGCCCACCTGCACACCTGTTTGCTAACCCAGTGTGCCAGCCCGGGCTCCCTGCACGCCGTGGCACCTCGGAGGGAGCGAGACCTGGGGAACAGCGGAGCAGGAGCCATTTCCCACTATCACGGTGAAGTTCAAAGCCCCGTGTGAGCGTGGAGTCTTTCTCCTGCCATAGCCAACACACCCCAACCCCAGCCGAGCCCCCAGACCCGTTGGGGCCAGGCCTGCGCCAAACCACTGGTGCAAGGGCACGAACTCAAAGCGATGGCCCAATGCACCAACGCTGCAATTGGAACTCCGGGGTGAGGGCATGATGGGACGAGCTGGGATGGGGGTCTGCCCCGTGCCACCGACGTGCCGGACCCCCCAGTGCCAGTCTCCCCCCAAGTGATGCTGCTGTACCAGGACACGGCCATCCGCTGGGCACAGGCACACGGGAGCTGCTCCACAGCCAACCTGCTGCTCACGCTGATCAGTGGCAGAGGCTGGGACCAGCACCAGCCCCCCCACCGCCCACCCCAGCCCCCCCATGCCAGCTGGATTTGGCCCGTAGACCACCTGCTGCTGCCTCCGGAGCACCCGGCGAGCTGGAGGGGACGCTGGTGGCCAGCAGCTCTGCCCACAGTGATGCTGGCACTGAAAACAACGGTCAGGCTTACAAAGATGAAGTGGAGGGGAAGGGGAAAAGCAATGAAGGAAGCTGTACAGTCCTACCTGTCCCTTAGGAAGAGGCTCAGCGCACAGATCATCCCTACGGCCTATTAACAGCAAAAAAAGCCACTCCAGGCTATGCATTTCCTAACTGCTCCGGGGCTCAGCATGTCCAGCGCGGGGACGGCAGCCGCTCGCTTCCCCGGGAGGAGGTTGCTGCTGCATGAGCGGACGGGGGAAGGAGAGAAGAAAGGAAAAGTGGGAAAAAAAAAAATTAAAAAAAAAAAAATCAAGTAGTAGTCAAAAAGTGTATTAGAAGCAAATTTGCAAAGAAATCAATGGCATGTAATTAGGTTTTATTTTTCTTCACGTTTTGTTTGGCTGGGGGTTATGTATAGACTCTCTATATGAGCAGAGCAGAGAGATTAAAGCGCAGAGAACAGGTGCCAGATCACGAGCTGGTGGCCACCAAAGCATGACAGCTCCATCACTGCTGTCAGGAGGCATGGCAAAATAAACATATAAATAAATAAAGGGGAAACCATGCAGGGAGGAGACGGGCATTTGTTTATTTACTATTTTAGCTGCTGCTCCCCCTACCCACACACAAACCGTCCTGTCAGCAGGAAAGGGGCCGTGCAGGGAACGGGGCTGTGCCCAACACCTGCTCAGTCCTGCTCAGCTGCCCAGGCTAAAGCCCTCCCAGTGCTGGGGGGGACCCAGACGAGTCCTGCCCAGTGCAGAGGGTCACATGCAACGATAGCGATGTCCCTAAAACCATGTGAAGGGGCTCCCATATCCCCACTGGTAGGGATGGATCCTACACCCCCCCCCCAAATCTTCACCATCCTGCTCTGGACGTCAGTGCAAGCCCGACACGGGTGCACGGTCACCAAGAAAAGAGAAGAGAGACCACTTGTGCCAACTCATCCCATCTCCAGAGAGCACCGACACACACTTTTAAACCCGCAGTTGTTCCTGTTTGAGGTTTTAGTCCTCTAAATGGGAGCGACCTGTATGGTGCTTGGAAAGCGAAGCCGAATCCCTGCTCTGCCCGCGGGGACGCCGGCACGCGTCACTCTTCCTTAGGGAAATACGGGCAAACACGAGGCTGAAAACGTGCCTCCCGCACGCCACGGCGGGATGCGATAAACCCAGGCTGGCGGTGAACCTCAGCCCTCCCCACCCCCCAGCAGCACTGAGAAAAAGCTGCCTGTTTCTTTTTTATCATTCCTAAGGAACCTTCCTACAGCTGGAGAGTCCAACTGCACACAACAGCATTTTCCAGCCAAAACTTGGGAAAGAGGCTCAGTCTATAGGGAAAGAGGATGGGAAGCACTGAGGGGCTTGGAGGGCTCCAGTGGGAGCATGTGCGCAGCCACGTATGTACACACACACAGAGGCTTGGATACGTGTGTGTGTGCACACACACATATAAATATATATACACCCCCTGCACAGCTTTCAGTGTTGAGTTGCCAACAATCACTCCTCATTTGACGAAGTTGTGAGCTATTTTTTTTTACCCTTTAACCTTGAAAATTAACCTAAAACACAGGGTGCTGTACACATGACTTACTCAAATAAATTGCATCCTTAATTATGAACACCCTCCGCTCCTCTGTGCTCCAGGCCACGCTGCCCCAGCGGACACCTCCCTCCTGATGAGTGGTTATTGAACACGCGAACAACAATCAACACTAATTAAATACTCAGCTGTTGAGAGGAGACAATGTTTATCAAAAAATGCAAGAGGAGGGGAACGCATCTTCTGTTTTCTATAATTAGTTAGCAATATTCCCCAGGCAGTCTTGGAAATCGAACTCGGGTTTGTTCACATCTGTTTGGCACAGGCAGACAAAGGCCACCGTGGCCCTGGCCCCCCCCCACCCTGGATTTACACCCCAGTGAAGCACACGGGGCGCAGCACCCACACAGTGCCACCGCCGCATCCCTGGCCAGCAGAGGAAGGCCACCCGCCCTCCTCATCCCCTCTGCGGGTGCCAGCGGCGAGGATTAGGACATTTAAGAGGGAACAAGACGCCAGAGCAGCTGTTGGCTGGTGAGATCCCATCCCGGGCAACCCCAGCACCACGGGGTTCCCGTTCCCCACGGCTGACCCCACAAACACAGGAGCTGCCGGGGGCTCAGAGAGGAGGGAAGGGGAAGGGTGTCTACACCTTCCCTCGCACCCGGTTAAAACCAAACCCCTCATCAGCAGGAAAATAATTTGAATGCAAATTTATACCTTTTTAATTCTTTAATTCTTTAGCAGTTTTCAGCCAGGGAAGGGGCAGGACAAGGCCGTTAATTTCCCTCTGTCTCACGCTATTACCGGCTTAAAGATCTACTCAGCAGCAGAGGACAAGAGTTAAAATTTCCCTGAAGGAGGGGAAATAAGGCGATTAGTGGTTGCCAGGGCTTGAATACTGAAGCCTGGGACAGCTCCAGATAAGAAAACGCTGGTTTCATAGTTTGTACATGAACGAAGAACAACAGGAACAAAAAAAACCTCTCCGTCATACCCTACACTGATATTTATCCAAGGGCTGCTGAACAGCCCCTGTCCTGTAGGCCCACACTAACATCACCCACCTTCCTACACACCACTAATAGCACAGACGAGCCTTGCAGCCAAACTGGGTTTGCTGAAAAACCAACCTCAGGCAACTCTGAAGCTCCTACGCTGGCAGGCGCCGTGCTGCACCGGGAGTAGCGCTGCGAGCCCTTTGCGTACGCTCCTATAGAAACTGCTAGAGCCATACGACACGCTTCCTGCTCGGCGTAGGCATCCCCCTGCACGCAGGCACATCCCCCTACACTACCCAGCCAGATGGACACAAGTGCCCTTCTGAAGTCTATTCCACTACATTAACAGTTCATCTTTCCAAATACTGTACATAATTCAATATTAACGAATATTCTCCATGCAGCATCATCCCAACCCCGTGCTGAGAGGATGTTCGGGTGATGCTTGGCTGCCGGTCCAGCGGAAGCATGAGCCCTGGGGACACCCCCGCAGCGGTCCCCTCCTGCTCCCTGCCAGCAGCCGTTGCTTCCCAGCCTCAGCCCCACTCGTCAATACTGGGCACAGTCGCCGGGAAGGGCAGGCACGGTCCCAGCCCTGGCCCCGATCGATCGGCACAGCCGCCGGCCCTGTGGGTGCTGCACTTGTTGAGTGAGGCTGCGGTGGAAGAAAAAGAAAACACATTTAATACATTCCTCCTCCATACAAAGCCAACCCCAAACGTGCAGGAGCAAGCAGGGGGGCAGAAACATCTTTTAGTGTCTTGCAGAGGCTGAATAACAGCAGCGAAAGCAAGTGCTGGGAGCCGGGGAGGAGCAGCACCTCGAGCCTGTCGGTCTCACCGCTCTTGCGCTTCACCCATTGCACCTGACACCACTAACGACATCCAAGCTTTGGTACTAAAATACACTGGGAAAAATACATTAAAGTTCAGCACGGCTCAGTGGTAGCACTGGGCTCCCAGTCCTGTGCACGTGCAGGTGACAAGGGCTTCGCCCCCTCTTTTTGGCCCCTCTTGCTCTAATTATCAAGAGGGAAACTTGCTGGGGATCAGCACGTGGCTTCCCTTGGCAAGTTTGGAGGTCAAAATAAACAGCAAATGATACTTTCATGGTACTTTTTATCCCAGGATCTCAAACCACTTTAACACCAGGAATTAATCTATACTGCCTCCCTACAAGACAGAGAAGGACCAGTATCCTCCCCTCACAGACGGGACAACGCTGTGGGGAAGGGGGGTGGCACTGGCACCCCGAGCTGGGACAAGACGGGATGAGCCCGGATGCTGGCAAAGAAGCAGCTGCCACTCTTGCGGATGCACTTTCTGACTCACTCGGCTCGTGGCATCAGCACTGCGGGTTTATGTAACCAGACTCGGAAATCAGTACATTGCCCTTACACTCCACTGTGATCTACCCTAAATACCTACAATATTTCTGGTAGTAAACAATCTCCAAGACTCATTTCTTAGAGCAGCAGCAGATGGTCAAGAGCATTTCCTGAAATTGAATATTATAATGAATTTAGGATCGAAAAAATTTACATAATAATCTGTTTTAGATTCTGATAGTGAAGAAACCTACACAGAAACTGCTTCTTTTCAGCTATTTGAATTAAAGTATAAATCTTCAAGTACTTTAATTATAAACAGACTCTTTGCTATTCCAGATCCATGAAAGAAATTGAAAAATTAACTACCCGGTGAGGCTCAAGGCCACATGTCAGGCTTAATTCATCGGCGAGTTTACCTCTCATGACCCAGTGCTGGGCTCACCGACAGCGGCTAGAACGGGATGTTTGGGGGCCATACTCAGCCAGGGTCGTGCTTGTTGTGCCCGAGCTGACTTGAGATTTGGCTGATCCTGTTGAGTCCCCATCAAACTGCACGGCCAGCATGATCCCACAACATCTCAGCTCGGACTGGAAACCTGCAGAGCTGCTGAGGGAAGGCAAGAGCTCTTGGATTGGGGCAGTGTTACAGCCTTTGAGCTCTTTGCTGCCGGGGATGGGTGGGGTGAAATAGCAGGGGAGGGATGGGATGGGATGGGATGGCATGGCATGGCATGGCAAAGGTGGGATGGGATGGCATGGCATGGCATGGCATGGCATGGCATGGCAAAGGTGGGATGGCATGGCATGGCATGGCAAAGGTGGGATGGCATGGCATGGCATGGCATGGCACAGGATGGCCAAGACCATGCTGCCCTGGGGATTAGCCATGCCCAGGTCCCGGTGAGGAAAAGCGCTCTGGAACAGTCACAAAGCCCTGTCACACACATTTGCTGGGAACCAGGGTCCCACTGTGCCTCCCCCCACCCGCTCGGGGTGCCCGCGGTGACGCGGTGGCACAGACACTGTGGTGAGGCTGCGAAGCCCCTCTTGGGGTCATCTCCCCATCACGGCACCCGGCCCAGCCCTGGCGAAAACCACTGTGGGCAAAGCGCATCCCCAGGACACCCGGCGCTGGGCTGGGACGAACCCGCCGTGGGGCAGCCGGCGGTCAGGGCCCCCGGCAGAGCTGCCTCCAGCCTCCTGCGGTTGCTGGACCACAGGAAAATGTCACTTCCCACCCTTGTGCCGGGAGATGCAGAGGGCCTTCCCTTTTAGAAAAGCAAATATTTAGTCTAGATAAAAAACCCCAAGAGCGTTTTCCCCAGGTAATACTAGTAACTAAAATAATCACATTCACTTTGCTGGTTTAATTTTATATTTCCATTTCTACCTTATCTTTTTTCTGCAAGCATCATTAAACCACACCATAACAAAAATACATGAACTGTTATTCTTTCAAGAGAAGCCATAAACCACCTCAAAGCTTTTCAAGTTTATTCTTATCTCGTACATCTTCCTCTGGTTCTTTTTTTTTTTTCCTTCATGCATTTCAGAAAGGTAGTTTTCCCTAATGTTAAGAATAGTTGCATTGAAAATGAGATGCTGCCTCTGAAAAGCCCCTCTGGAGGATTAAATAAGTAAAATATAGCCAGAAAATAAACTGGAACCTCATTAAAATAATTTTGCAAGAAGAAATCCTACTTTACAATAGGTTTTCAATATCACTTAGAAAATTCTTAGAGTCATATATATATGTTCTTAATTCAGGACCTTCCATTAAAAAAGACATTACAGAGGGAACTGAAAGGCCATTTAGTACCCTTGTTTATATAAAAATGCATATTAGGCACAGATGCAATCTCCAGCAAAAGACTTGTGATATAGTTTGAATAAGCTCCGCTTTGCTGAAAGGTGCTAATGAGGGTTGGCAAAGCTGCGAAGGCGCCGCCAGACACCACCACCTCATTTATTCTGCCGGGTAAGGCGAACCCTCGCGCATCGCTCTCGCTCGTCACTATTCTCCTGCTCGCCGATTCCCCCGCGGCGCCGCAGGGGAGTGGGGGGTTCGCCCGGGGTTGGCTCAAGAGGGTCTTACGGCACCGACTTGCCCCATCCTCAGTGGACAGGGACAGGGCTGTGCAAGCAGCTTGGTCCAGGGTTGCAAAATGGCTCAATTCCCCCCCCAGCAGCTGCTCATGGGGCGGAGCGTGTGTGCCAGGAACGATCCCAAATGCAAAAGGGGTACCGCTCCTTGCTCTAACACCGCGTCACACCTATTTAATGCGTGATACTATCCCATACCTTGATACAAGTATGCATAAGGGTGCTCTGCTGCAGCAGTGGTGGGACAACTTCCATCCTGCCCTGCCCGCAGCATCGCTCCACTGCTCCTTGTCCTCACCCCTGGACCCCCTCGCTCCCGTCCCCACGTCCGGCTCCCCCCTGCCCCAGCCCCGTACCGGCCCCTGACTGCCTGGCCCCTGGCAGCAAAGCAGGGAAAGAGGCCATTTCCCAAAGCACTGGTACCTGGTGGCAGCGAGGGGTTGCTGTGGGACCGGGTCCCAGCCCAGACTGCGAACAGGGGCGTCAACCCACAGCACCCCGACCCCGGGGAGGCTCGAAAATACGAAGGAAAAGGCACATCTGCAGCAACAGCTTTCAAAACAGGGAAAGTGACTGCAGATTTGGGCAGTGGAAAGAGGAGAGGAGGGAAAGCATCATTTTACTATTCATTGCCTCCTACAGGAGAAGCAGGCAGCGATTGCTCCCATAATTAATTAAACACTGAAACAGTGCTAATGAGTTATATAGGCATAGAGGCTTCGAGGCAGTGCTGGTCACCCTGAGCTGCCCCACAGGGCTGAGCCTGGCCCCTCTGCCCGCTTTCCCATGGGCAGTTTGGTGCTCAGACATTTTGGTAACACCTCGCCATTTCGGTAAGTCCTCTCCCTGAACCCACAAGGTCGAGTGGACTTTATATCTTCTGTACAAACCTTTCAAAGGCAGCTTTAAAAATGCTAAGAAAGGACATTTATACCCAACTGCAGGCACTACAGCTGCTGTCCTGTGCAAGCGGCTGTGAAAAGGGACCCAGCAGTCAGGGCCAGATCCGTGGGACACGCAGGATGCGATGTTCAGGTCTTTGGAGAAAACAGCTGAGCTGCCGCTTCCCAAGCGCAGGGGAAACTCTGCTGAGTTCGCAGCTTCTAAAACAGGCCAGCGGAAAAAAAAAAAAAAAATTGGCAGGTTTAACTTTGCATCAATTCACAGCATATTGTTACATTTTTAAAGTATATAAAACTATTGATCATAAGCAAAGCAATTACTTCTGCTCATATTTAAAGCCACGTGGCAGGCGATAAGGAGTCGTCGCTGAACCCACCCAGCCGTTTCGCAGGAGGGGGAAAAAAACCTTCATCAGAGGAAAAATCCAAAGTGGAGGCTCCTTGCACGTGAGCCCATGCACGCCCATGGGGCTGGAGGTCTCTAAACCAGAGTCGTGGTTAAATTGTGAGAATTGCTAAGATGGGAACAGTTTTGGACACCCTACTTAACAAGAGGCTAAAATACAGGTGACGCCCCAGTGTACTGACAAATACTTTACCTCCAAAGGCTTCAAACCCCATCGTACACGTAATTACTATTCGCAGTCCCACTGAAAACACAGCGAGAACTTCTTGAGCTGCCTCCAAACCTCCATCACTTTGAGTTGGGCCTCAAAACACCTTTAATAATCCTGAGACTGAAGCCCAAGGGAGGTTAAAGCATCTCCCCTTGAAGCAAAATAACCCCTTAACCTCCCGGTCAGAAACCCTTCCAGTGCTTAGGCTGATACCAGTGCAAAACCCGAGCCGTGCAGGCGTTACACACGGCACAGCCACTGCACAGGCGCGCGCCAAACCCGATCGTACATGATATTTGGGTAGCAAGTTTTGTAGAGAATAAATATCACACTTCAATTTCATGGTAACTTAGGAGGGTTTACTGGCAAATACCATGGCTTTTACATGGTTCTACCAATTACCGAGCAATTACATGTAACCTAGATCTGGAGGACATACAGTAGCGATATAATGTATTCCTCTCCGTGTTAAGAAGAAAACGGCAGTTAATAGAAAACACTTTTTTCATATATATTATAAAACCCTCCACAATATTCCTGTGTGACATTATTAAAACTCCACATCAATATCAAACCCAAAGCAAAGACTGCGATCTCATTAACACATCAGTTGTGGGATGATCAATAAAAATTTACTTTAAACTGCACCATATGTCGCTCCCCACAAAGTTTTATTATTCAGATTCATCAGTTTGTACCTCAACCCTCGTGCAATTAAATCCCATTTAGCAGCACTGACCTTCTGATTTGAACTTGTCATTCCTACAGCTGGTTTGGAGTTTAACAGCACTTTTAAATAATGAAAACAAAATGGGGAGCCCTCCGCCGGGAAATTCCTCCCACGCCGCTGCCGGTGGCACAGCTCCCACGCCAAAACAGGGAGAGGGGGAGAAAAAAAGGGAAAAAAAAAAAAAAAAAAAAGAGTGCCGGCACATTTTAACATGTTGTAGCATATTTGTAAACATCGTTAATCACGGATTAGCAGATGGTAATGTTAATTGCACCTGTGGAAGTAACAAGACCTCAAGGTTGATTACATTTACAAACGTGGATCGGGGCTGCGGCGCGGTGGAGGATTCCCCACCGCCGGCGAGGAAGGTGCCTCTTGGGCGGCGTTTCCAGCTCTGGCTGCTCCTGCCCCAGCCCAGCAGCACCCCACACTGTTCCCTTCAGCCGTGGCACCACCGTGGGACACATGTCCTCTGTCACAAAACCCTTCCAGCCTCAGGAAACCTCATCAGGACCCAGTGATGGATTTGATAGAATGGGATTTTTTCGGTCGTGTTGATAATCTGTGCACAAAAGCGAAATCTGGGGCATGAGCTGAGCTTCCCTCGCAGCCAGTTCTCCCCGGAGTTGATTTTTGGGGGATGAAAAGATTTGCGTTCGCCCTCATCTGAGGATAAAAAGGCCGAGGCGCAGAGCACGTCTTCTGAACCAAGGAGGACAAATATTTTGCCACTGAGCTTAGAGACACTTTGATTATTGAGAAATCATTTTGGAAGGGCAATTACTAAATTTTAAAATCAATTTGGTAAATAAGCCTCTGAAAAGAATCCATGACAAGCAGCGGGGAGGGAAGAATTGACTTTCAAATTACACACACACTTTATTCATATCTAAATATCAAAGAGATTGTATGTACAAACAGAAGTAATCAGGAAGCATGTTTTGATCTTGCTGATGTACACAAAAAAATGACAATTAATGTCCTCCTTTATGATATAAAGCTGGGAGTTTTTTACAGTTACATTACAGGGGCGATTATAGTCAAGCTTAAGGCTAAAAATAATGAAAGACTATAAAAACTACATTTTAACATTTAAAAATATCCAGGAAATTAGCTGGAGAAGCAGGCAATGATCCAATTAATGGATCGCATTTATTAGATCAGGGGCAAACTGCACAGCACAAAGCTCCATCTCCAAAGGTGTGAGCATGCAGAGGTCTCTGTGCTCCTCGCGGGTCTCGGCCCGGAGCAGGATGGAGCTGGGGCTGGAGAACACATCGGCTGCAGCAGCTCCGTCCAAAGCTGCTGAGCGATGGCAGACGGGCATCCCGGTGAAATGAAGCGGGGCCAAAACCTACCACTGAGGGAAACGGGCTAAAGGCAAGGAGCAGAGATGTCCAGTGTGGGATTTACTGCTCCCACAAAAGGCTGTATTGCAGTTCTCAAGCCAAAAAGTCTGAGCTGCAGCCCTAGCTGGTGCTCAAATTCCTGTCTCTTAAAATTCCAGCCTCATGCAACTCCGTACAAGCTTTGTCTGCTACGCCAGCACCAAATCAAGGTGCCCCGTGGATCCAGCAGCTCTACGGGGAAATTCGCAGGGCAGTCGTCTGCCGGGCTGACGGACTGCGGGAACTTTGATCTACCTCACTCACCCCGTCGGCAGAGCCGCTGCGGGCACTGAGGTTTCAAAGCTTTTTGGGAGCCTTCCAGAAGTAGCTGCTCCATCGTTACTCACCTGCCTCCTCATTAGAGGGGGTGAGCCGGCATGGCTAAGCACAGTCTGCCGGTGCCCGGCTTTCCCAAACACACGCAAAGCCAGTGAGGTGTCTGCTCTACTGAAGTACTGCTCAAATAAATTAAAAAGAAAGGAAAAAGGAGAAACCACAGTTCCTACGAAATCAAAGTATATATACTTACCTATAGGTCAAGAATAAAGAAATGGCTTTATCCTCATCCCTACCACTCGGAAGGAAGGATTCAGTTAGCCCCAAGCGCTGAATCTTTCCTCTGAAAAATGAGCAAACCTGAGCCACGGGCACCCTCTGCTGGGGCACCCACGGCTGCGGGAGCAGCGCCGGGGGGAGGCCTGGCCTGCAGCCTCCCTGGCCCTGAGCCTTCTGTTTCAGCATTAAAATTAAAAAAAAGAGATATTCAGCCCACAAAATGCAAGAGCCATCGCCCCAGCAATGCACCAGCTCACCGTTATTCAGTGACCAGCTCACCTTCACACTCGGGCAACAAAGCCCCGACAGCTGCCGTGTCGGAGGGATTTGGGTTTTGTCCTTTTCCAGCGGAGAGGGCGCCGGGGCAGCCGCAGCTCAGGCACCTTCTCCATCACAGCCACACAAGTGAGTGCGACGCTTTGCAAGAGCTCCATGTCCTGTCCTGTCCCCCCGCTGCACCCCGGGCACCTGGGAGGTCCCCAGCCCTGCAGCACCCACCGGCCAGGCCCTCCCAAGGACGCATCTGAAAAACCTCCACATCCACAGACCGGTTTACAGACTTCATTTAGCTCAAAGGAAAGTCCTAATTAGTCACTCTGAGTGATTTACTTGTTCATTTGGAAGGGGAGAAGGGGGGGAGACTGAGCTGAATTGTTTGAAATTATCCCTAAAGGGCACTGTAAATTAAGTGTTAATGAGGAATCCTATGCAAAGGGCCACAGTAGCTAAATAAAATAATTAAGGTGCTAAGTGATAACATTCATTTGGTTCTCAATAATTTAGCCAGTCTGGTTTTCAACCAGGATATTTGCAAATGAAGCTGCCCTCACCCCACCCACCATGCCATCCGTGGGGACGGTGGTGCTGGGGCAGCTCAGCATCCAGTAGGATCAGGCCCACCATGGAAAGGAAACTGCCCCGGAAGAAGAGAAAAAGCTCCCAATTCCCCTTCCCACCTAAAGGAATTGCTCTGTTCCACTAAACACGCTCTGGATTTATATATGACACAAAAAGGATTGATTCGAGCCTACAACCAATCTTTACAGAGGCTTTATTTCAATGGGCCGTGTTTTTCCCCACTACAGCCATTTTCTAACAGCTCGTGTCCGTCCCTGGGCAGGGCTGCAGACCTGGTTTACAACCAGATACAACACGGTGTGGTTTTAGACATTCAAGCAGCAATATGGAACAGAGAAACCGTCTCGTCGTGAAGAAACTGCTACCAAATAGTCCCAAATCATACCTGGCTCTCACCAGCACCCTCTCGGCTGCTAAGGGGGTGGGGGGCTGGGGCACGGGGGGGCACAGCTGCTCTCAGCAGTACTGGCTCTCGCCTACAGCCCGAATTCTCTCCACAGCACAAGCGATGGACAAAGTCCCGAGTGATGTATGAAGTCCCTTGAGCAACAAGCACAAAGCTCGCGGCCATCACCAGGTATTTTACTGCCAGAACTGAAGGATTTGGCTGTCTGCTTTTAAAATCGAGCTTTGTCTCCCGTACAGCCGCTTCCTCGAGGTGCCGGTGGGAGCTGTTACCTGTGCAGGTATCCGACTTCGGCATTAAGCCAGGTGCTGGTGGTATCGTGCGTCAGCCACGAAGCAGCTCAGGTCAGTGGGAGACTCTCCCCATAACTTGCAGCGACGGTGAAGACTCTGGAAAGAGCACTTCCATATCCACACCGACAGAGCACAGCCACGAAATGCCAAGCAGCTTCCCCCACCAAATAAAAAAAATTTCAATCGCCGTGCCTCAGCTTTTGGCTGCAGATGGAGTGAAGGAGAATACCTGTAGGAAAGCAAAAATAAATAAAGAAAGATCTTACTTTAAACCACAAGAAAAATCGTTCTGCGGGCCTGAATGTTTGTTTGATTTTTAAATACAGAAATTTGGACTACGATGCCTTTGTGCTCAGAACTGTTTTTACCTGTAGCAACAGAGACGTTCAGCGACTCGATGCCGGGGTGAAGCGCTCTGCCAGGGGGTATGGCCAGCATCCGATGGCACAAGAGCTGCGTCTCTAAGGAAAGTCCGTCACCTTCACTACCTGCAGAAGAAAGACACTGCTCAGGCCAGCTCGCAGTCGCTCCCACGTCCCTTTTCCCCTCTCCCAAGTACAGTTCTTGCTAATGCTCTGTCACAACTACACCCTTGCCCCTAAGCTCACCAGCAACCTCAGCAGCTCCCACGCAGCAACAGCCAAGAACTACCAGAGGCGAGACGGGCACCTTACTGCCTCTCCTTCCTGGCCTGCTCCAGCCTCCCTGGATCTGTTCTCCAGTATCTGAAGTGTTTTTGGGGACTACCTGTGCAACACGCCTGTGTGCATGGCGTAAAGCCTTGTAGCGTGAGCGCAAAGATCCCCCGCGCAAGCAGCCACCGTGCCCGCAGACGGCTGCCCACGTCCGTGGGCTGCTGCCAGAGGGACAAGGCAGACAAGAGGCCACAGGCCTGATCTGGTCCAGCAAATCCCACATCCCTATTGATAGTGACGGGCTCAGCCTTTTCAGCAGACAGTACCACCAGCTGGGTGCAACTTGTGAATGCAGACAGTTTAACCAGAGGCTTCAATTGATTAGTTGTTAAACCATCCAACAGCCCTGATATGTTTGGGCTGATACACTGGTGAAACAGAGTTGAAATCTATCCCAGGTCATTAGTAGTTGTTTGACTCACTCTGTCACAAAGGGAAATGGAAAGGGAGAGGCTTTAAACAATCCTGCGCGCAGACAAGTGAAAATGCAGAAGACCACAGACCTCCCAGCCCGCTCGGCTCCCCAAAGAATTCTTCCACATTCATTATTTGGAGTTACACAGACAGCTACACGGCTGCAAAAATACCCAGCTCATTTCAAAGACGGGCTCACCCTCTGATTAAACAGGCTCAGCATGCTGGAAGCCAAGCGTTCCCCTCTGACAGCTGTACCCCGACCCCGGCTGAACCCCTGACTCATCCTGGGATGGCACCGGTGGGGCACACGCTGCCTAACCAAGGGCTTCTGCACCTCTGCCTGTGTGACCAGGGTGGTCGCCAAGGCCTCACTCAGCTCACCTAAATGTAGACACTTATCTGACATGGATGCTTTAGGCACTTTCTGGAGACTCACTCCAAACGAGCTCCTTGCTGGGCTGAGCTGCCACAAAATTCTGCCCCTGGTGTCTCCTGACACAGGTCCCTACGTCTCGCAATATCCCTCTGACCACACAGGGTAGGAACATGTCATTATTCCCATTTCATAGACGGGAAGCTGAAGCCCAGTCTCATGTTTTGCTGGCCTGATCTAACTGGCAAGATGCATTTTGTGTAAGGAAAAGAATGCTTTGGGTAATGCATCTTGCCTCACCTTCCCACATGAAATAAGCCATACAGGTAAAAGCATCCTTTGGCTGGGGTAAATGAACCTTCAGAAAACTAAAATCCCACCCTAACCATTGCTTCCCTCCTGCTGTAAGCCAACAGGGTGAATTATCCAAGGTCACAGGGAAGCCTGGGCAACACAAGGAATCGAAGCCAGGCCTGTCACAGCCCGGCCTGCCTCTTCATCGCTAGACTGGGGCTCACTAGGGATGCTTCAAGACAAAAAAAAAAAAAAATTATCCTACTTTTTCCTGATTCAACACAGAAAAGTTTTACAACTTAAAGTCACATTTGCCTCCTGAGCCTCTCAAACCACACTCTCGTGGGACTCTCCAACTGGGACAGCAGCTATTGCCAGAGGTGCAACAGCTCCTGGAGCAATCCTCTCCTCTCCCTGATAAGGGTCTTACGATTCCTAATAAAGGCAGCAATTTTGCTTCCAGCTTTTACAAAGCTTTTTATGGCTCTGGCTGCTTAAAATAATTAGGAACCATAAATTCAGGGCAAAAAGACTTGCAGAGTGTGACACAAGGGAGGGAGTATTGACTGAATCAGATTAAATCCTAGTTTATACTGGTGAACAAAACACTTCCCACTTTGACTTTGATCTTTGACTTCCATCTCTTAGCTTCAGTCCTCATTGACAGGCCTCAAAGACCAGAGTTAGAGCTTGACTGAAATGATAAAACAGGTTTCCCGCCCTGTTTACAATTAATACCATTGTAACAACTGCAGTTTCCAGTGCAGGCAGTTCAAATCCAGGCAGAAGCGGCCATGCTGGCAGTTCAGAGAAATATGCAAAATGAGCATCTCGGTAAAACCACCAATTCCATGAAAACTTTAAACCCCCAGCTAAAGACTGAATGCGTAAGAAGAACAAATTACCCAGAAACTCTTCTTGCTCAGACATCTAACTGCTCCCAATCTGCTCCTGTTCGGACATGGCTCCCCGTCTTCATGGCAGCCTGCCTGTCACCTTCAGCAACGACTCCAGTGCAGACAACATTAAGCTGGACTGTCCAAATCACTCTCTGCCAAGCCAGTGAGGCTGCCAGGAGCGTGAATCCTAGTCTGCAAATGCTTAACTTACAAGACAATCTGTGCAATGCGAGGAAGCTCACTACCATGCTAAATTATCTCTGCTGCTCTCTGCAGCTGCAGGTACGCTACATATTCAGATCTAGGACGTTTCTTCAAACAACCCCAGCATCAGACGACTGTAATGTTCAATTTTCTTTTCAGCAAAGAGTTAGTGCTCAGCAGAGAGTTGAAATCATTACTGCTGCAAGGTCCGGGAGCTCTCCTCATGCATCTACCAATCAGCCTCCAATCTCCCTTGACAAAAGGATATTTGGACTTTTTCCTGGAGAAATCTCTCATAATTCAAGGTAACGACACCACTGCCACTTTCACCCCCTTCCTTTCTCCCGGTGTTGTCGTCGTTTCTGGGATGCATTTCTTTGTGGTCCATCAGCAGTGCTGCCAGCCTCCCTACTCCCTTTATAATAAAGCTCCACACATCTTGTAGAGATGCCAGATTTGCGGCGTTGTCTTGTCAGTATTTCTAGGAGTTCAATAAACATTTTAATTAAAGGAATGTCTTCTGAGCCAAGAAAACCGCAGCACAGGGCAGGATTACAGCCCCTTGACGGCTCATCACCAGCATGACACTACTTCCAAGTGTAAAAGCTCAAACCAGCTCTTGTGACAGGTGACATAAAGCGGGGGGCTACAGCATGGCCGCCCAAGGGTGCCTCGAGCAGCACTGCTGGGTGAATTTCTTTCTCTATTCACCACCAGGCCGTTAACTCCTCTTCACCTTCTTGGAGGCTGCACCACCCCAAACTCTGCCTACAGAAGACAGCGTCCTTTGCAAGTCTCCCCTACACAACGAGAGGGGAGAAGCGGAGGGCCCTGGAGGAATCACCCAGTTCAGGGGCTCAGGAAAGTGTCACCTGTTGCTCAAACAGCGCACAGGTCTGGCAGGGAGGAGGTTACACCCGCTCCTCCTGCAAGGACCGCGGCAGCCAACTGCTCCCAAGCTACAAAAGCAACCACTGGCTAGTCTCCGTGCCACAAAGCCCAGCTTTGCGTTCAGACCATCCCCAGTGACAGCTCCTCATGCTTCTTTCCAGACCTGGGCACAGAGATGTATTCCTGTTTTGTTTTTTTTTTTAAAGAGGAAACATGACAGAGCAAAGACACGGCACAGCTCACCCTTACAGCCTCAGCGCAGCAAGAGCAAACACGTACCTCCTGGCACTCTCACTCAGGTTTGTGGTTCACCAGCACAGAAAATCCAGGCTCAAGGGCTCTAGGATAGGATCAAACACACCACAGAACACAGTGCAAACCAACACGCTGTGGCTACACTGACCCAGACCTGTCCTGCCACTGAAAACTGCCATCTAGAGCCTCTACAGCTAGTAAACTCCTTGTTATCTACACAAACTGCTTTGTTCTTGCAGTTCCTACTGGGAGGCTTCTCAGTTCTCCCTCTTCTTCTGGGTCCCTATTTCATTTGCAGCCAGATCATTCTAGGACTCCTTGCTCAGCTTTTCTTTTCCAGACCAAAGTGTGATGTAATGTACCAGACCTGCAACAAGCTTTGGAGTGAAACATCACCCTGATCGGTCGCTCACGCAGGCCCTTCCGCCAAGCCCAAAGCTCTGTAAATTGAAATACCTATTACTATAATAATGGGTTTATTCCACCGAAATTCCAAGCAACTGATGACAGGAATATTTTCTGCATCCTCAGGATTGCTGACTGTTCCCACAACTTCCCAGCCTTCTGCAGTTTTAGCCTACAAAGGGAAAGTAAACAAATATTTTTAAATTGCCTATTTTTCAAGCCTAAAAAGAAAAAATACATCAAGTACGCAAACACACTTTATTTTTTTTTAAGTTTTCAGTTAACTGACTGGCTTTTCTCATTTTTTTGGCATCCTTTGAATTTTTACCAGCAAAGTCCTCCCAGTACCAACACACAAACCTTGATTTAAGGGGGGGAAAAAAAAAAAAAAGTAATTTCCCTTCTGGTGTTTATTCCAGTTGAGCAAGCAAACAAACAGCAACTGAAAAGCTTTTTTTTGCCCATACAACAGTTCTAGGAAGGTTTTTGCCAGGAAAGCTTACAAAAAGAGTAGTGTTAAACAAATTAGCATAAGGCTAATCCACAGAGCAATACAGTGGAAGTTCTCAAGTGCAGGCTCAGCCATCAGAAGCCCACAGTAACGTTTTCAAACACAAGTGCATGTTTTCAAACTCAGATGCCAAAAATCAGCTCGTACCAAAAGCAGGGCACTCAACACTCAGTGCCTCCTGGAACCAGCGAACCAGCCATCCCTCCTGCACCCTGGTAAAAAGACCCTTAATTATTTGTCTTGGAAATCCATTTTAACAATAAAAGAGCTGCTGTTTCTTGCCAGCTTCATTTCCTGCAAAATTGGCACTTTTTACATTACGTTATATCAAATTTACACCAGCCAGGCAATACCAAGGGTTAGGCCAGTGAATCCGGGTCCAATTAAATGAACTGCTGCAATGGCTCAAAATGTTAATAATTCAAGCTTTACAGTAACAAAGTGATTCTTCCATCTGTTTCAATTAAGTATCAGTGTATTTTATGTATCTTTCATTTCACCATCATCCAGAGCTCCAGCTGCCACAGACCTACTGTACAGCTGGACAAAGATTTTCTAGCACCAAGTGGGAAGAGTCCAGGCTTGCCTCTGCTCGGCCTCCTCGCAGTCACCCCACAAGCTCTTCCTCAAAGGGACACAGGCACGCAGCGACCCCAGAGCGCAGACTGGGTGCCTCCGTTCCCCTGAGGGTCTGCAGCCTCTGCCCTCCCACCCCGTGCAGAACCCTCCAACCCCACTGCTTCCCGAATCGTCTGGGGGATCCTACACGAACAGGGGAGGGCAGATGAGAGCCTGCAGCCCCCTGCTCTGTGTGAACACAATATTCAGCTGGTCCCCAGCCCAGCCAAGGCAGATGGGACCTCCATGGGGAGTTGGGGCAGTGCTATCACAGGGGATGGACACACTCTGCCAATTCAAAGCAACATCCCTGGGTTTGTTTCAGTTTAAATCACGTTTTTCCACGTGCATTCTCTTTCCTTTGGCAGCACGTTCTGCAAAGGGCCCTATCTCACCTCACCGCATAGGTACAGTGTAAAAAACATTCCCAGCAGCTCGCACCAGCCCTGGTTTCTCCTCTCTCCCCTGCTCCAAAGGCTGCCCAATGCTGCCATCATGTGCCTGGGCCCCGGGATGCTGCCTCCGCCACACACCCGGCAAGACCCACTGCAGGCAGCAACGCTAGCTCCGGTCCCCACGGAGAGAAGGGGAGACGCACCCCATCTTACCAAGTTGACAGCCTGAGCATGGGAGATAGACGCAGCGTTATCCTACCACCATCTTCCAGAAAAAGACCCACAACTCAGACCTGTTACCCCACCCGATGGAATGGGACTGGGGGTGTGCGCCTGCCAGAGGTGGTCCGACAGCACAGACCACTGGCAGCAAACAGGAATGCATAGCAGGAGCACAGGACACTGCAACTAACTGAGTCCGTTTCCTGTACCTCCTCTGTGCTCAGCAAATGCAATATTTGAGGTTTCTTGAAAGGAAAGAAAAAAGTGGATCATCCTACCTTCAAAAAGCTCCGGAGATCATCTGTGCTGTAGACGTCGAAGACTTCCATAGCTCCAGAGCTAGCTTTGCTCACTGTTGGAGTCAAGGGGCAGCTGCAAGGAAAAAAGAAAGGAAAAGTGTCATATGAGAGCAAAAAAGGAAATCCGGGAGAGTTTTTGTTTCTGTATTTCCTTCTCTTGCCTCTGCAATGCAATTCCAACTAGTCCACTAAAGATCTCGCTCACTATACGGACATATTTTCCTATGGAGAACAGGAGGGCTCAGAAATTAACCCAGGAAATAGGTTACAGCATTTGGTGCACAGATGGACAACTGAAACACAAAACAGGTTAAAACAAACAGTAGCCAGGGAAGCTCCTTACCAGCCTGGAATACCATGTCCCACAGCCTCCCTGCAGAGCGCAACGCAAAGCAGGAGCTAGCCAAATTCAGCTCTCAAGCTCAGTCCTAGAAAGCCCTCTAAAGAAGCTGTCGAGCAGTGCAGGCTTGAAACCTCTTTGGGAGCCAGCAGGAAAAGAAAGAAGAAAGCGGAAGGAGCAGCTACCCAACCCCATACCTGCTCCTCTGGCTTGTCACCACTCTGTCCACCCCCAAGAAGTACGCAGAGCGCAGCAGTGCCCCCAGGTTCATGGGATCCTGGATCTGCTCCAACGCCAGCCAAACCAGCTGTCGGTTCGGACTCTCTTCATGCCCCACATCAGGCTTTTCAGCTTCCTCCAAACTCTTGAAACGGAGAGGAGTGGCCTCCAAACAAACTCCCTGGTGGACCTGACCTCTGCAAAGTGCATCCAGCTCTCTCCTTTTGACGTGGTGCACAGGCACTCCCCGGGCCGTGGCCTGAAGGACAAACTCACTCATAACAAGCCGCCGAGAGCCGCTGCTCTGCTTCAGGAACAACCTGAACAGGTCCCTTCGCGACTCAGAGAGGGCCAGGGAACACGGTGCGATCCCAAATAAGATCTCTGAGCCTTTAGTCCTCTCGATGGACAGCGGCTTTCGTTCCGGCCTCTTCCTGGCCTTTAAGAAGTCGCCCTCCCACGAGCTCCGCGACTCCCTTTTGGCTGTCGGACCCTGCCTGGCCCCTCTCTCGTAGGACTTGTGCCACGGTCGTGGCTGGCCCTGCCTGGCCAGGCCCTCCTGGGGGGTACAGGAGTCACCCCCCACTCGAGAAACCACCGGGAGGGCTGGTGGGGGAAGCCGACTGCCGCCATCCGCACCTCGGGGTGGCCCTTCCTCATCCCCACCTGCGGCTGGTGGTGCGAAAGGCGGGGGCTGGTGCTCCCGAGTGCAGCGATACCTCACCCCCCGCCACCAGCGCCCGCAGTGCGCGGGTGACAGCCCCACGGCCCTCCAGACGCTGCCCTTGAGCGCTCTGAGCTCCATCGGTGGCCTTTCCACCGGCAGCCTGCCCACGGGAAGCGGCTGAGCTGACAGGAGGCGGCCCCACACCACCCCACGGGCACGGGGGACGAGCGCGGCGGGGTGGGGGGGGGGAACACGGAGCTGAGCTCTAGAGACAGCCCGGCCGCAAAAACCGGGATGGCGGCCGGGGCACGGACACTGCGGAGGGTCCGCGGGGCGGGATGGAGGGAGCTCCCCGGTCGCGGCGGACACGTGTGGGCCCCGCCGCTCCCCCCGCCCCGGCCCGCTCCTACCGCCCGCGTGCGCCGCGCCGCTTCCGGCGGGCACGCGCCGGCACAGCGAGAGGCGCCGGGGAGGCCCCGCCCCGCGCGGCAGCGCCGCCTGGCGGGGGGCGGGGGCGGGCCCAGCCTCGTTCCCGCTGAGGGGGGCGCGCGGCCCTCGCGCGCCCCGCCGGGACCGGGCTGTGCCGGGAGCGGGGAGCGCGGCCTCAGGGCCGAGCCGCGTCACCCCCTGGGTGAGGGCTGCCAAAGGGCAGGGCTGGTGCTGCCCTGAGTCAGAGGGGAGCCAGCCCCCTGGCCCTCACTGACAGAGCCTTAATTAACCAGAAAACTGCTTTTAACCGCTTCATTAGGGCTTCTCACAAAGGCTGGGGTGAGGGGCTGCCTCCCACAGGCCCCAGACCAACCAACCGGCACCACCCGGGTCCAACAAAAGCACCAGTGCTCTGGAAAGTCCCGGCCCTGGCCTAGCCCCGATATTTTTAATATTAAAAAAATGAGTGGTCGAACTGCAGTTACCCCAGGGAGTGGGGATTTCTCCCTGACCCCATTCCAAAGGCTGTGTGTGCTCAGGCAGGATGTAAAAACCCACAGACAATGGGCTGGCAACGCACTTTCTGAGGGCGACCTCCTGGCCTAGTTACACCCAGGCACGGAAAGTGCCATGTGCTGTGCCGAACGCCAGCGGAAAGGGCTCCGCGAGCTTCGGGCAAGTCCTGGGGCCCGACTCACTCCCAGCCTGTAGCTTTAAACCAAAACACTGCTCTTCTGATTACATGATATTGGGGCAGGCAAACGGAACCAGGTCATTCACAAGAGGTTTAGGGCTTCCAGGGGTTTATCCCTCAGGCAAATGCACCTGTGTGGGCCATGGGGGACAAACCATGGCTATATTACTTTAAAAGGATTTTGGAGAGAGAACCAAAAGTGTTTCAGTCCTTTTCTATACTGTTAGTCCGAAGCATTGACAAGTTACATCAGGCCTCAAAAATATAACGGAATTGTTTTTGCAGGTTCAGAGATCTCAAGTGAAATCATGTTTTTCCTGCTGCTTATCAGAGACAACTGTGCTCGTGGTTCCTCCCCGCCAAAAAAATGAGAGCTGAGAGTATGAGACCACATAATCTGCCAGATAAAACTGCTGTACCTGCAGCAAACACGTTAACATAACTGACAATATATACTATATAGAACCAAAAAAAGCACAAGAATAGGAAAAAATCATGATTTTAATTCTACAGATGCTCTCTACCTATTTACAAGGTATCCAAAATACCTGCCTCAAACCCAGCAATGGCAGCCAATTCAGCTATTCATTACTTATTCGCAAAAACCTTATCAGCAAACCTGAGCTCAGGAACGTGCCTCTGCGCTTGGACAAGCTGAAAGGGGACTGGGGAACAAAAATGCCTTCAGTTAACGCCGACGATAATCTATCTTGCTTTGAGGCAAGCACGAGAGACTGAAAGAGTTCAATATCCCAGTCCGAGCAGCAGCAGCGGCTCATCCCTTGCACAGTTTAGTCAAACCCAGCCATGCCCAGCAGCCTACCTGGGGATTTCAGTGAACCCCTGTGTGAGTGTGGCTTCATTTGAACAAGGATGGGCGAGTCCAACCTCCACAGGTTATCTGCGAGACGACCAGATGCTGTTCTGCTCTAGAAAGCAATTACGTTTTTTCTCATGAAGAACCAAAACCACATGTTTCTGTTTGAACTCTTCACAAAAGAAAGGTTTAGCTGTGAACAGTAAAAAAAGGACGTTATGTTTTAACACAAAAACTACAATTTACGCAACAAAAGAACCACGGTGTGCCTCTCTCTTTATTCTTTATTTTACAGTTCACAATTAGAAACCTACTGATAAATTACACAGTTCACCCTCCTGTTTGGGGTTTTTAAATGCCTCAGAGTCGTGCCGCCAATCCCATCTCATCCCAGGAAGGTGGCTCAAGGTGCCACCAGGTTACACGAGGCAGAGTGGCCACACAACCCGCAACAAACGCCTCCAGGGCTGCGCTTCACGTGGGAAGTTAACGGGCAGCAGGAATTATCCCCTAAAAACACATTTGAAATGGAAAAATATACTGGGTATCATTTCAAGGTTTTCATAGACTTGCAAATGTTACAAATGTTCTTGGAGGGGAAAAAAAACCCCAGACTTCCAGGGCTGCAGGTCAGCCAGGTTGTGTTTTCAGGCAGCAACTACCCAGACCGGCCCTTTTTCAAGGCCCTCCATCTTAAGCAATTCTCTCCAAAGCCTCCTTTTACGGAGCAGAAAGGTAAGGTAGGCCCCTCCCCAGCCACGAATTTCAACACCTGTTTAACTTTGTACAGAGTTGCAGCCACCATTCAGATGTTTCACCACTGCTGCCTGCATCCACAGAATCATCAAAGTTGGAAAAGACCTTGAAGATCATCTAGTCCAACCATTAACCTAACACTGCTTATTTTTTTTCTGCTCAGAAGTTCCTATTTTTTCTTTTTTTTTTTTTTTTTTTGGCCTCCAACTCCTAGTTCAACCATCTTCTCTTAAAAAGATGGCCCACACTGCACAGTGCATCTGCTGAATTTCAACAAGCTCCTGCAAAAGAAACCCTACGGAAAACACCGGGAGTTTTCATATCAAGTCTAGCTGAACATTGCAGGAGCATTATAAACCTTGAACCTTCCTTAGCCAGGTGGCTCCGAATTGAGGATCACGGTGGCACGGAGACTGAAGCACTTTTCCAGCTGGCGCAGGCTCTCTGCTGCGGTGAGGATCGCTGGCTGCGTGCAGACCTGGACTGACTGCTCCTTGTGGGACACGATCTAACACGACGCTGCGGGTGAGACCCAGCTCCGTGTGAAGAGCCCCCACAAAGCCACCGCCTCGGCAAGGCGGAGGAGGGCAGTGCGTTACAGTCATACAAGGCTTCACCACGGGGCATGAATTTCCCTCACAGTAAATTAAAAGGCCAAATCCAGAGATGAGGCTACGTGTACTTGCCAGTAGAAACTGGTGACAGATGAAGAACGGACAGAACACACCATGAGCACGTATTTATAAAGAGGAAAAAAAGGAGCAAATTGCTTTTGTTTTGCCATTACTAGGAATGTTTTACCAGTTTTCTCCTTGTATCCTTCTACAGTTGCTCACCTTTGGCACAAGGAATTCTATGTATCACAAGATTTAATTAATAATAATACTTCATATCAACACTCAGCACTTACATAGCGCTTTTCATATTCAAAGTGCTTTACAAAAGTTTGTGAGTCCTCACAACACCCCTGTGAGGTAGGTAAGTATTATTATCCCCATTTTACAGATGGGGAAACTGAGGCAGAGAGGTAAAGTGACTTGCCCAAGGCTTTATAGGGAGTTGAAACTCATGATGGTAGTGGCCCACTTCTGGTCTCCCTTACAGTGGTGTAACACAGATGAACTCCCACAGAGCTACACTGGTGTAAGCAAAACAATCCAACCCACGTTCCTCTGGCTCCTGATCCTTTGCTCCGACCAACTGACCATACCCGCTCCACCTAAACCAACAGTTCCCCTTCCAAAACATTACAGAAAGTCCAGAGCGCAGCAGGAGCGAGTCTGCAACCTTAAGGCAACATCTATGTTAACAGCTCCTTAGCTCTGCAGCAAGCTGGACGACACCCAGACGTGTTTCTGCCACGCTGCGAGAGTCTTAAGACAACTCAAGTGGTCTCCAGGTCTGCACGTATCAGCTTTGAGGCTGATTCTCTTCTTCCTCAAGACAGAATAAACCCAGAGCAAAACAGTGGGGCTGCAACAGCCTAGAACTAGTACGAGATCTGAACCAGACCTTTTACCTGCTGCTTCGTAGGCAAATGCCCCTACTAGTATCTTTTCATTTTGGACAGCTTCGGCATGGTTCATTTCACTCTCTCTCTCTGAGTTCACATCTCTGCATATAAACAAACTTTCAACATTCCCAACTCAGCAGCACCAGCATTTAAACAGCACCATACATCTTTCTAAGACCAATCAATATTTCCAGAAAAGTGTCAATGCATGCAAATATCACATACAAAAACATCAAGAGTGCTGGGAGATGATACCAAGGATAGAGGTGATCACAAGACAGCACATATTTAGTTTTTATTAAAAATACCAAACAACTCACTCTTACTGTAACTATGCCACTTAGATGATCATTCTAACCTGCAGAAGTACAGGTACTTTTCCTCCAACTATTTACCTACCTACCTAGAAAGAAAGAGAAACAGCAAGCACACACATTTATACTTCCTCAAACTTGGCAGGCATGATTCATGTGAATGGGAAAGGTGGGTGTGGAGAGGTGGGTGAGATTGTACACTGGGTTTAGGGCAGTGGAGTATGAAAGAAATAGAAGATACCACATGCATCATTACCATCAGTAATCAATCTGATAAAAATAAACCCAAAAATTAGATGGATACATGTATGACATCCACTGAAAATCTCAAACCCTAAGCATACTGAAGCTGGCAAACATCTTGTGCCACTTCACTTATGTCCAGACACAGCATCAGCAAATAATATCAAACAAAACTTGAAAAGAAAGCAAAAGGAAGAATAAACCAGCCTGGGGACAACAATCTTCCACAAACCACTTCCCTGCATTATTTTCAAATACATTTTACTCTTAAGCAGTTTCAGAAAGGAGTGGGGGAGAAAGAGACCCACTACTGTTTCTTTTTAAACTGGCTCAGCACCAGCACCAGCTCAGAGAGAGGGAGAGAAAAAGAATTCTTCAAACACGATCCTTGGTACTTGATTAAAACGTTGCTAGCCAGCCGACGACACCCTAAATTGCCAGAGGGTTCGAAGTGGAGTGGATACACGGTGCTGCTCACAGTCCTCTTCATTTGCTATGATATCTGCTCCGTGGGCCTCATCTGTATATCTCCAATCTGGAAGAGACCAACATAGGATTTTACTGGTACACTGGAGTCCATTTTAAATCCCGCACTGGGCACTTCCATGCTGCACCATTACAGTGGGAAGCTGCACATGAAGAAAGTTCCTGTGACTAGCAATAAGCCGGCTTAACTGAGATATTAGAAAGAAATAAAGGTGTATGTGACTGCTCTGCCTTTAGCGGAAGGGATACAGGCACAAACACGCGCAGAAAAGAGTACAAGATGAGGCCGATTATAAACTCTTATGGTTCGAGTCTTTAGTTTGGTCCTGCTCACAGAGGGTCAAACAGAAACACTGCTTGATCAGCCACAGGCAGGATTTTTTATCCTCTTAAGACAAGGCGGCCACTATCACAACGATCCAAGGTCGAGATGGCCACATCTTGCCCCAGGGAGCAGAGTTCACGCGAGGGGCTGCTAAACCTCTCATGACCGAAGCTTGCTTTTGCAATAGAAACTTTTATGTTGCATATACTAAACTTTGACACTGCTCCTGCCTCCTCCTGGCTCCAGCTCAAAGCTGGTCATTTATTTCTTGTTTCACAGGAGGAAATCCCTCTGGCAGCACAAGCACCTCACACCATCCGTGGGGAAGTGCACAGCGCTCGGCAGGATCAGACAAACACGTTATTTGGCAACTGGCAGAACTTGACCCAGCTGCAAGACTGTCTGCAAATCTCAGATGGCACCATCCAAAAGGGCAGAGCGTGCCCATACCCCTCTGGTTCCCCCTGCCTCATGCAGTCCTTCTCTGGAGGCAGAGCAGCCTTTGCTGGATCCGCAGGGCCGTGAGCAGCGCAATCCCATAGCTGCCGTAAGGGAAGGGTAAACAAAACGTGATCGCTGCTAATCCCCAGCCCAGGCTCCGCTAAGCACACAGCTGATACAGCGCCCGCAACGCTGATTAGCAAATGTCAGGGCAGCAGTTGCCCTCTCCACCTTCAGCCACCCACCGCGGAGTCCCCCAGCCCAACCACAGCCTACCTGTACGTGAGGTGGGGCACTGAGGACATATATGACAGCGTTAGCCATATCTTCAGCTTTCAGACACTGGAAAGACAGGAAAGAGATTCTCAGTCAAAGGGCAGAAAGTTAACCACAAGATCACTCCTTTCCTAACCATCAATAATGAGTTTCGACAGTGTCACTGGGGCATGTCAAAAAGATGCAAGCAAGCAGGAAAAAAATAATCCATTAAAAATTTAACAAAGGACGTGTCTGGTGCTGATAATTCTCCATTTGCTGTGAATAATCTTACTACTGACACAGGAATTCTGCCAGGTCGGGCATTGCCATCCTCATCAAAAATTACCGAAGAAGCACAAGAAATCCTGTGCTAGCCACCTGCAAGACAACATGCTCTCGCATTTCTTCCTGTGTAGGCATGTTTGCTTATTATATCTTTCCAATAAAGAAGCCATAGCCTGCCAAATGTCAAAGCTGACTGATAATTATTTACAGGAATGTCAAAATAAAAGAAAAATATAGGGAGTCAGAAACTGAAGTGGAATGAAAATCTACAGTGTGTAAAAATCAGTGCAGAATCTGAGGTCTGAGTGCTGAGACTTGGGGGATGCTGATTACATCCTGGAAAGCACTGGGCACTCAGCAAAACTAGTTCCTTGTGCTATTAGCCAGCAGAGAGACTGTTAAACTATAATCAAAGCCACTTCCCTCCGTCTCCATTTGTCCATGTCCTACCCGAATGCTCTCATAGGTTGCAGCAGCTCTCTCAGGGTCATTATCATGAAGTTTAAAAGCAAATCCTGTTTCCACCAGTCCCGGAGATATACACTGGAAAAAAGCAGAGCACATCCTAATAGGATTTGTAATTCCCCTTCAGTAAAAGAATAGAAGGAGAGAAAACATTTTAGCACTGAAAAAGCCAAAAAAATCCAGCCCCCTTTCTATTGTTCTCCTTCCCCACACTTTTTCTAGGGGAACAGTTTAAGTGAGCAGGCTTTGCCTTAATGATTGTTGTGGCAGGTACCTCTGGGGAACCGCTGATGGGTACTTCCCTCTTCATGCCCCAAAGGGACAGAGAAGCAAAGAAAATGATGGAAAAGCTTGCAATGCAAATTAACTTCTGGACACATCACTCCCGAGATGCAAGCTCTGAATGAGAGCACACAGCCCAGCTGTCTGCGTCCCTCTGCTGCCATGAGCCCCGCTCGCTCCCAGAGAAGCAACCGCCCACTTTGTGCACCCAGAAAGTTTATTCCCTGACACATCTCACTGCTGCCGTGCCTTCTGCCCCCAGTCTTCTCTACCTGGGAAAGAGAGGTGGCCAGGGACAGCTGGCCCCAGGACTTGAATGTTCCCAGTTTCTGCATTTCCTCACCTGTTTTCCTCTGCCCCATAAAGCCTGCCAGCTCTCTACCACCCCCAAAAGCAGGAGAGAGGAAGAGAGCCCACAGTACTCACTGTAGCTCGTATGTGAGTCTTTGCTTCTCTGAGTTCTTGCCTCAGCCCCTCCGTGAGGGCTGTAACTGCGTACTTGGTGGCACTGTAAAAATGCACCACTGACTGTGGCACAACGCTGTGGCCGTTCATGCTGAGGAGAGAGCAGAAAGGAAAGTGCTGAGAGGTGGGGAGGCAAGCAGAGTCCCGAGAAGGAAAAACCAGGATATTCCAACCACCATAATGAACACAGAAAGAGACACCGACATGGTGGCTATGTGAGGAATTCCCCTCTCCTGCAGGAAACGCACACCACCTCTCGACAGAGCTGTTTTCTGTAGCTGGTCAAGAAATTTCAATCTTCAACCTTACACCACTGCAAGTGATTGGCATTACCCTTTTCCCCCCGGTTCAGTCTTTTTTGCATTTAGACCAGCAGAGGTTAAAAAAAAGTGGTTTGAAAATCAGCCGTTGCAATCCTTGGAAAACCCCTCCTGGGCACCATCAGCGCGCTCCAAGGTCAAAGCTTCACTGCTTAAATCCTCTCTGCGAGGCGGGGAGGAGGAAGCCCACGTGGCTGATTCCCCATTTCCCCCACTGCGTACCTGTTAATGTTAATAATATGCCCATCATCGATGTTTCTCTCTTTCATGGACTGGTAAGCCTCTCGGGTGCAGATGCTCACAGCCATTACGTTGACCTGAGAGAAGAGAAAAGAAGGAAATACTAATACCAGCAGCCCTGCCTGGCACCCTTTGACTTGTCCCCTGCACGCCCGAAGCCGTGGACGCAGGTTCCAGTCCCTGACCCACAGTAATTCCCGCAAATGCCAACAGAGGGAAATGCACATATGCACCCCCTACATCACACTGCCCACGCTGGGGGCTGCAGTCACAGGGGGTGTGGGCAGGGGGGTCACAGATACCTGGTTTTGTGAGACAGCCTTGGCCTCTGCCAGAAATAAACAGACTTAAACCTTTTATGGGCAAGTGTGAGGGTAGAGTGCGAAGTAAAGGAGAACAAACCCACTTCTCCACAGTCAGCACTCTGTCCAGGAGACAACGTTGTTTATTTTGTACAGCACTGAGCACACTGGTGTTTGGGCAGCTGATAGGACACTAACAGCAGGTAATTAGGTCAGGTAGTTAATGAGGAAATCCCCAGATATTGCCTGTCAGAGAGCCAGGCACTCAGAGGCACTGCAAACCACATGGCCAGCAAAGAGCTCCCTGGGCATAAATGAAGCCAAAGATCACATTGTGCCATGGGGAAGGCCAGAGTGGGCAAGTAACCCTGCAGATATGAAATCTGTCATGCTGTCCACTGACATTTTCCTCAGCCCTAACTGGATAGGCCAAGGAAGAAAGGACATGGCAATTTATCCAGTCCTTTAGCACAGGATCCAGAGCTTTCCAGAGTCTTGCTCTTTGGACCAGCACTTCCCAGCACACCGTGGCTTGGTTAGACTCAGTTGTATCTGCAATGTGCCACCATTAATGCGCAGATGCCTTGAGCATTTGCTGACCATAAAACACAGAGTCAAAGTTTCCAGGAAGACGGAGGTACGGAAACTCCCCCAGCTGGAATACAAAGCACCCAGAGGTGTGTGCAAGACTGTTGAGCAAGCTGCCTCAGCAGCAGTGCTAATTGCTCAAATTTATAGTGGTTTAGATTTGGAAAAGTGGCTGAAAGGTGGAAAGCATTTGCTGAAGCCCTCTGGAAAGGCTGTAACCATTTCAAAGCAGGGCATGCTGGCAGCTCCTACTTAATGGCACGTCACTTTGCTAACTAAATGAGCAGGCCAGACAGGTCTAAAACCACTGCTGTGAACGAAATATCCAGGAAGAACTAAACTTCTGATGAATCAGATGTCAGGTGCAACTATAAACGGGAGGAGCAGCAGGAACAAGACCACGTGGACAGCGAGTGAAGGATATGCTGGCTATCATCGCTGTGAAACTCATAAACGAGAATGGGGCAGGCTAATTAGGACTTGCTAGCACAAAAGGACATGCGAGGGAGGAACATTAGTTTGGAGACCAGAAAGTAAGAGGCAGAAAGGGATGAATTTGAGAGATATCATTACTGAGCAGCACACAAAGGATGAGTGGGGTCAGCTGAAGGATATTCCAGTCATTGCTTTTGTCTCGGTCATTATTTTCTGTTCATTACTAGAGGCCATGCTTGTGAGTTTTTGTCTTGGCGATAGATAAATAGCATGCTTATCTGATCTTGGAGTACCCAGGCAACACAACAAGTAGAGTCATCATCCTCATCTGAGTGCACTTTGGTTGAGCACACAGTCACTGCCGGATACCTCAGTCATCATACCTGGAACTACAGAGGTAAATTGCCTGGCACCAGGTTGAAGATTTACCTTGGCTGTGCAGGGAAGAAAGTTAGCCAGCAGAAGTGACACCTCAGCATGGAGTGAAGCCCAGGGCAGGCAGGGCATCTGAAGGCTTTTGGATTTCGCAGTAAGGTGGGCAAGGAAAGCAGGAGTAACCCACTCCAGTCTGATCTACTAACCAAGTGAGAAGCCAGTCCTTTCAGATATGGATCTGGGCAACTGTTAGTATAAAAAACCTTTGTGACAAGGAGCATCCCCGCTTTCCTTGCTGTCCCAAGACACCCTGAAGCCACCAGGCAACCATGTCTTTGGTGTGGTCGCTCCCCGATTCCACTCCATCTCTGCAGGCCACTAGAGGGTAACATCAGCCTAAAGCCTGAGACCCGGCTCCAACGCCGTGACTCACGCTGAGCAATGCTTCCTTGCGTGGGTAGAGTTACAACATTTTGACAACTACTGGCAAAGCAAGATACTAATCAACCAGCCACATGGGAAAGTCCAGAGCCTGTACGATAAGACACTCTGGTACAACAAAACAACTGGCTGGAAGGCAGCTGAGCTGGGATTGCCTCTTCCTGATAACACCCACAGGATTTTTGGGTGAAATCCCATTTCAAAACATGGAACAGGCACTCAGGAACCTAAAAACGTGCCTGGAAAACGAACAAGGCTTAGGGCTGTATCACTTCGAGAAACAATCTAAAGGCCGTTGTTACAAATAGCCACACAAGACATTTTTCAGCCTCATTCCTATTTTAAGAACAAAAGGTTCAAAGGTCCCTTAGCAAAGATGGCCAGCACATCTGCGCTCTGCCTGCGCACAGCGTGCTGCACAAGGCAGCCGGTCCGCGACTGCCGCGGGTGTGCGCTAACGCAATAGAAACAACGAAGGCACATTTTCTCGTAATTAATGAGTTCCAATTGCCAGGTTGGGAGAATATAAAAGATCCTGTTCCTGGAAGCGCTGAGCATTTCACTTCCCAGAATCAGCCTTTTCTAAGGCATCAAAATGAGTATCCCAGCTCCTAAGCACATTTAAAAACGCAGGTTACAGAAAACATATCTCTGCACAGATGGTATATAAAAGCAAGAAGAACAGAGCCTTGCTGGTCAATGAATAATGCCAAGAAGAATCAAACCCATTTAGCATCCAGAGGAGCGAGAGGATGTGCGCTGCAGTCCTTTGTGCCCTGAACACTGCAAATGGAAAGTTCAGCTTGAATTCCTGGCTGTAAAGGTCAGTAGGTAAAACATGAAGGAGCCGTTCAAATCCCAGAGCCTGGAGTCAGTGTGTACACAGCACCCAGCCCTGGCTACTCCTGCGCGGATTGGGGACAGCTGGAGGACTTTGCTCCAGCCTCGTGTCAAGCACAACCTCACAAACAAGTGGAGAGAAAAAGGGGGAAGCTGTGAACCAAAAGGTGATGGGCTCAGAACCTGCCTGCGGTAACAGGCTCCCTCCTGCACACATACTGAATTTGCTGGCTGGGCTCTGCGCTGCTGTTAAGCAAAGGAGACACGATTCTAAACATGAGACTCCTGAAGCCCAGGGAGAAGCAGCTCCCCCCTTGGGAATAAATAGCAGACAATAAGGAGCTGGAACATCAGAAAAAGAGGAGGAATAAGTAAATGATAACATGATTTCGACTGTTAGATGTGTAGCAAGAAATTTTATGGAATAGGTATACTGAGAGGGGAGCCTGGAAGGAGACAGAGCCTCAAAGCTCATAAAAAATGCATGGAAACAAAAATCGATTTACCAAAAAGAAAAAAATGCCTTTAATTTAAGGCCCTAATGCCTCCTAAATCAATAGATCGATGGCTGTTTAGAAACTTTTCCTGTCTAGCAGCCCAGAAGCACATTGAAACTCTCCAACAGCATCTCGAATGGTGTTGCTCTCTAACACCTTTCTCCGAGAGACCTTTGGAAGAAGCCTCCCTGCTCCCGCTCAGCTCTGCAAAGACCAGTGGCCCGTGAAAGGTGCTGGCAACCTTCCCCCGTCCCGACCCTCCGAGAGCTTCAGAGCATGTAAGAGAAATGGGCCTGGCGAGTGTTTCCCTGGGGCTGGCTTGCCACAGTGGGGAAGAGAGCTGTCTCTGTAGATCCCTCCTCAGTCCCCACTGCCACACCAGCGCCTGCACAGCCATGGCATGCTTGGAGAGTAGATTTCCAGGCAGGGAGGTTACAGCTACAAAACAGGGGCACAGAGTGAAAGGAAAAACCCTGAGCTATTTCTACCGCTTACCAGCAGGCTAAAAAGCAAAGCCCAGGCTTGTCAGGCTGCCTAGGCTGAGGTGGGTGAAGCGTTTGGCTCTGGAGCATCCCAGGGCTTCACCTTTGCATTAGAGGTGTGAGTGTTATTTAATTACACACAAGTCAAGAGCAAACCCACCAGCTGCTGGGGAAGCTGGAGAGAGGAAAAAATCTGCCAGTACAGGAAGAAACCTTGGGTGTCTCAGTGTTCCCAGTGCTACAGCAGCAGTTTTGCCAAGCAATGAGAGCAGATAGAGCCATACAGATCACCTCTGGGAATAAAACATGTCCCTGGCCTGGTTTCCTAATGCTGCCCGTGTGAAGCCACCACCCTGCCTCTCCTCTCACTCCATCCATCACCCTGAAAGACCTCCAAAGGGTGCACACAGCAGCACCCACAAGGAGGGGGACCCCACAGTTCTCCTAAACTTTGAGCCACTGTAAATACCAACACTGGAGCATCTCATACAGGACAATCCCTGTTCCAAAATCTTTCTCCCTAAAAGTGGTGGAAGGTGACATAAAGGGAGTGCTCCCACCTGAGCAGCCGAGGAAGGGAGCACGGAGAGGGGAAGGGCCTTCAGCTGGCAAATGCTGTATCCCCTGCAGCCTGCCCACCTTATGAAGAACAAAAGGTCAGAAGAACAAAGACCAACAAGTGTGAGGGACACGCAGCATCCACAGGGGCATCCACACAAGGCATGATCACAGCGACCAGGACAAGGAGTTTACAAGGCGCAGGTGACCCGCAGGGCCAGGCTTGCAGTGAGACAGGCTGGGAAGTGCCCTGCTTTACACCAGCTCAGTCTCAGCTACACTTCACTTAATTTTCTTTAAAGATTCCATGGCAACCGGGGACTGGGAGATGCGGCTGTGCAGTGACCCAGGCTGGGCAACCCACAAAAGCCTGGCTGGGCGGACAAAGCTGAGCTGAGCTTACTTTGGCTGCAGTCACAGCAGCCAGCAGAGCGGCCAAAATCCTAACAAGAACTTAATTAGTCAGGAGATGGCAGCTCTTGCCCTGGCAGCAGGAGTCTGAGGCCTCCATGTGCCCCTCTGTTTTGCTTTACGCAGCCCCTGAAGCTACTGCTGGATGCTGCAGGAGCCGACAGATCCCGGCTGACTCCGCTGTCAGACGTAGCGGCCCCAAGCCTACAGCTTCAAGCAACTTTTCAAATAGACATGTCTCTTCCTTCACTAGGACAAGCTCTCATAGCTGCTGGAGGTGCTACAAGGCTCACTCAAAGCCATGAGTTCGACTCCTGTTCCTATGAGGATAATGCTTTCATGCACAAAAGTACAGGAGGGGAAAACCATCTTCATGAACAGCTCCTGTTTCAGCATCTCACCAGCCAGAGCTGCAGGAAAGCCAGTACAAAAGGGCCGTTGCAAGGGCACGCAAACTGGCCCGGGGCCCCACGGCTGAGGCTGTGTGCAGAAAAGGGCCATCACATAATGACAAAAGATGGTGAAGTCCCCAAAAGATGCACAGCAGCACCTCAGGACAGCAACACCCAGGGAGAAGCGCTGCTGGGAAATGGCATGGACAATTTGCACAAACTCCCAGTTCGGCATATGAAATTGCCTCGTTCACATCCAGCTCTAACCAGATTATGGGCAGAAAATTAAGCTATAAAGACAAAAAGCATTACAGCTTTTTAAAACAAAAAGAATCTGTCCATTTTACAACCCACTGTTACCACTAACAGGATTAGCTACAAAAGCCAATGCTTGGCATTCAATTTCCTATTTTATTGAAGAAAAAAAGAAAAAGTGAGGCTCATCACCATTTAGAAGGCCATTGAGCTAAAGGAAAAAATGCTGCTGAAGGTATTGAATGTTTTCCTACTCCAAGGTGAAAGCACGTGGCTCAGCAGTGCATGATGTCTTTCCACTTCCCAGTCAAACCTGGGCCATGTCAGAGCCAGATGGGAAGCAGGTCCTGAGCTCTGCACACGTGAAATAAGTACATGGGGACAATGCTGCTGGCAGCCAGAAGAAATAAAAATCTAGCACAGTTCCGCTCTCCCAGTGGCACTACTCACGTCTATCATCGTCCGCCAGCCCTCTGTTTTCCCTGAGAGCAGGGGCTCCGGGCGAGCCAGCCCCGCGTTGTTGATGCAGACATCAACTCCTTGATGAAGCGTCTTGATGGCGGAGAACATTGACAGGATCTCCTCTTCGTTGGAGAGATCACACTTGTATGGGATGAGGGTCCCCGGATAGCCAGCACTCTGGCATTCGGCTGCCAATTTCTAGGGAAGAGAAAGGAAGGAAGAAAACAGCCATCAGCCTCCTCTCCTCGTGGAGCAGCTTATCCAGCCATTTGCTTAAAAACCACACCCCAGGGCTAACAAAACACTGCAGGCTTCCCGTTGAGCCTGTCTTAAAAGCAGGCACTAGGGAAGAATCATTGTAAATGCTAATGAAGAAAAAAGAAATATCGATATACATGAGAGTCTGAGCGCTTCAGCCTTTAAGTTATTAAACTTGAGGACACACTCTGTGCTCATCCATCACCCCAGGCAATACAGGTCGAGGTGAGCAGGTGCTGGCAAAATACAAATAAATACTGCCATGGCACCAGGCTGCAAGGCTGCCCCACTGCTGCGCGGATAAAGGACGTGGCAATCGCATGCCTGACAATTCCTCATTAGCCATTACCAACAATTATTCCAAACATCCAGATCTTTTATCAGACTAGATGATCTAAAGCAAATGAAAGGCCAAGAGCTGCTGCTGGCTGCCTGTGTTAATGACGCGGCAGCCACCACACCAAATCCTCTGGAGGATGCCCTTTACCCCCTGATGCTAATGAGAAGCAGCATCTCATCTCTGATGTGTCATATTAGCGACAGTGACAGCTTCCAGCGCGAGGCGAGAGCCACGTGATGTCTGGTTTCTGCGGAGAGATGGACTCTGGCTACAAACGTCCACCAAATCACTCGAACGCCGTCGCTCACGGCGGTTTCACCAACGTGACATTTCAGCGGGTGCAATAAAGCTCTCCTCCTGCCAGAGGCAGCTTTCCCACTCCTCCGGCTCCTCCCTGCATACCAAGGCCTGCAATTCACAGCCGTTTATAAAAGGAGGAGCAAGGCCCAGCACAGGACTGCCTGGCTGGAAGCAGAGGACGCCGGACGGTGACTGCACACGAAGGCGGCTGCCGAACAACCCAGCTCCATCTGAGCCCGGAGCAGAGCAACTGCCCCGGAGCTCACCCAGCCTTGGTCACAAATAAGGACTTGGGGAAGCCGGGGCACCAGCAGCAGCACCCAGGGCCGCCCAAACCACCACTGGGAAGCTCACACTGGAGGCACGCTGACTTTTTTTGCTTGCCATGATGTGCAGCATCACCTCCCAGGCTGGCCCAGCCCTTCCTGGCTCTCCAGGAAGACACATGGAGCAATTCCCACATTTTGGAGAAGGCAGATGCTGGAACCAGCTCCACCATCTGTACCGACGTGGAGAGGAGCCTGGAGAGCCACACTGGTCTTGGACAGAGCTCACTCCCATGAAAGCGGGCGTGACAAACCAGAGCACTGAAGGTGTCTTTCTCCCAGTGGAAGTGAGCAAGCCCCAGGGTGGCCTGTCCCTTTCACTTAGCAGAGCTGGTCTTTCAGCATCCGCCGCAGGGGCAGACTTGCCCCCCAAAACACCCAGCAGAGTGTGTCAGCCAGCCTGATGTCCAAATTCTGAAATGAACATTAGACAAAAGAAAAAAACAAACCAAACCATGGAACATAAGGGAAAGTGGAAGGAGAAAAAAAAATCGGAGACAGCACGGCACCTGCTCCCCGGGTGCAGGCTGGCAGGACCGCTCGTGGCGCTGCATCAGTTCACAAACACCACGGGACCTGGCAAATGCCAAACCAAAGCACAGGCCCAGCTCCCACCCAGTTGGCCTCCAACGCCTGCCATCCCACAGATCAGATGCCAGCACGCCCAGGAAACCTGCAGGTTCTGATTCCTGAAGTTTTGCTAGAATTGGCTCTCTGCTCCCTGGCCAGCACAACACAGGACAGCCGCGTGCCTCAGGGTACAAGGAGGGCTGGCAACTCGGTTAGATGCCACAAAGTCCAAAAATGGGAAAAAAATCCACGTGAAGATGTGAACTGGCTCCCAACTCCAAATCATAAAGTGTGCTCTTCACCAGTGGCTTTTTTGGTGACCACTTTCTCTTAGGCAAGTTTTACACAGAGCAGGGCTGAGCATCCTCACTGGGAGAGGGACAGACAAGCCAGGACCTCCAAATGCCTCCCTGCACCCCAAGCACATTCATTTTAGTTACTCAGGGGCAAGTGGCTCTGTTCAGTAAATAATTTTCAACCTTTCTCAATACCTAAGACCACTGCAGAGGTGGGCCAAGTCCCTGAACAGTGAGTTTAAGCTTTTCTGATTTGTTTTTCACAGCTTTCACAGACCGCAAGCCAAAACCAGCCCAGGTCTAAGGGTCTGGTCCAGAAGCTGCTCTCCTTCCTGGGTACCACTTCAGTGAAGGCACTGCAGCAACACAAGAATTATTACTGCTCTCACAGCACCAAGCAAGAAGGGGACGGGCATGCTGAGTTCAGCCCGGACATCGATACATCCCGACAGCATCATGCTCTCTGGAGAGCTCTGCTTGGGCTGAGCTAGACAATGTTTCTGCCCAACAGAGAACAAAGGTGCCTCTGGGACTGAATTGTACCTCTCTGTACCCTCCCGGGGCTGGTTTCACTTTGCTACACATGCAATCTTGTTGATTATGTGCTGATAATAGAAAAATATATACTTTTTAAAGATCAGAGTACACATGTGAGAAAACAGTTGGGGGAAAAAAATCTGCAAGAGCAGCATTTAGAAAATTAAAAGCAGTATGAAAGGCTGCTGGAAGGTGCTAAGCCACTCCAGGGATGGGGCCATGTTCCTGCAAAGACACAGGAGGGAAAAATGGGCAAGGGGCCTTCAGCCATGTTCTTCATAACCTGGCACCAAGGTGAGAGCTTCAGGGCTCTCTCCATCCCACTGCCCAAACTCGAGCGCTCCGCTAAGGGATCCATCCCGTTCAGTATTTGCTTGTAAAGTACCACGGCTCAGGTCTGGCACTTTTTCTTCCTAGTTCACCAGATCATGGCCAGGAGTATGGTCTTAATTTGCTCTTGGATGAGGGCTGGTGTGCTGGCACCTCCTGCAATTGCCAGGCCACGCTTAGTTTGCTTGAACAAGAGCTGGGTTGAGTTCTCTTTCCAGTGGTGCCTCTAATTTTCACTGCGGGTGTCCGTGCTCGTTGCAGGCAAAGCGGGGTGCTGTCTTTCAAAGTCAGCGTACTCACAGGCAGAAAACAAAAGCAGGGCACCCATCGCACCCCGAGGCTGAGTGCCATGGTGCATCCCAGAGCTGTGGGGAGGAAAGCTTACAGCTGACGGCAGGAACCTGTCCAGCAGAACTGAGCCCTGCTGAACTCTAATCAAGCAACGCCAATGATTTTGAAAGATGAGAAATACAAGCACGAGGGATTGGGATGAATCTCCCAAAAGAGGACTTGTGCCAGGAGAGCTGGCTGGAAGGAAGAAGGGCCCATCAGCATGGACAGGAAAGGACAGACAAGCTCATCTACAGCCCAGAGGGAAATGCCGAGTTCAATATCTCCGTTTCCACGTTCAGCTGTCACTTTTCGCTATTCGGTGAAACCCTTCACTGTTCAGTACAGCTCCTCGATGGAGGCACACAGGGTCTAAACACCACGGGCTGCAGCACAGCAACCCAGATGAAGGAGCAGCTGAAACAAGGGGTGCTCTGGACAGCAGTGGTTGTCGTGGTGGAGCTGCCCATCCTGTCTTCCCAGCCAGTCTCCTTAGCTTATGTCTTAAATACACCATGAGAAAGCTCTTTCTCGCTTGGAGAAAGGCTTCTCTGCCACAACTGACCAGAGAAATCAAATATCTCTCAAGATTCTTCTCTTCCTGTCTGGTTTCTCACCGCCTCAAACGAGACTCAACGTGGATCCTTTCATCTTTCAGGCTACACTTGTGTTAACTAATTCTCTTTGAAAATGAAGTGCTGAACACCACTGACATCCAGGCGGAGCTGAAGGTGCTTCAACCATCTCTAGATACAGAGTCATCACAGGCTCTTCAAAGAAACATCAACCGCGGGCAAGTTTGCGAGAGAAGACTTATGTAAAGCAACTCTCTGCATTAGAGAGCTTGCAATAATTTTTAGACCATCCGTTAAGTCACTCAGTTAATGCTCATTCCACTTTATGCACACCACATGCACAAGGAGGAAAAAAAAAAAAAAAAGAAAAAAGCTTTTCCAGATTTCATAAGCAACTTGAGAGTGACTACATAATACAACACCAAGACAGACAAGTGCCAGTGCACCTCCAGTAGCAGAAGATGAAGATCTGAAACAAGACCTGAGCATCTCTGTACCACAGTGTTATCACTGGATGCTTGGAAATGGACAGTCAGGTGCTATAGCTACTGGTACAAACTGGGATAATGCAACATAAAGAAGAAATAGATACTCTACGCATTAAAACATTTAACCTAGAGCCATTCACTGCCATGGGTGCAAGCCCTTGCCCCAGTAATTCCAATACAATTCCCAGCATGAACATAGTACCCAGCAAGTTCTGCAACGTGAAAGACCGGCTTTCCACAATGGGCATCTGAACTACCCGTGTGATATGGCGAGCCAGGACAGCAGCATGTACTAGATACATGGGCTGCGATGTGTCTCTTGCTTAGGCACCAATTTTTCCACTGACATCACTGATTGATTTATCTCAGCTTCCAGTGGTGTTGGCTGAATGCATGAGCAAATGAAAAAAGCACCTAACACCCACCTACGTGTAAAAAAGACGAAGAAGAATGGTCATGATGCTTACTATATATTACTTAGTTGTCTGTTTTTAAAGATCTAAAAGGATACCTCACATTTATGGGACATTTTCCATATGTTAAGAATACATCAGTTCTCCCAAGAAGGGGTTAATGCTCTTTGTGCCTACGACTCTTGTAAAGGGCACAGTGCCATGCATTTAGATTCAGTCTTGGTGAAATGGTTTTACAAAACTAATTGATATAAACATTTAAAGGGACTCTTAAGGGGAGGAAAAAAAGAAGAGAGTCACGTAGGGCTTTATTTGGCAAACCATCCTATTAACTTCAGACACATTTAGTTCAGAGAGATTAAAGCCAGAAGAAACCATTAGGTAATTTTTAATCTGACCTGCCATTCATCACAGGTACTTGCATCCTACTGATTTAGCTTATGCTTAAATACATAGCTGTACCAAGAAACCAACTGGAAAGAAAGCAAAGTCACCCCAATTACTTTCGGTATCTAAAGGAAATGAAGGAGAAAAACCCTAACGAACGGCATCACAGTTGTTAAAGAAAACTGGGAACTTACAAATCCTTTCATTTTACTGATTGGCAAGTTTGAAGCTTCTTTTAATTAAGCTTTAATACCACTGCAAAAGCATAATAGAGAAAGAGATATATAGTGAATAAAGCACTAGACGGATTTATTTCCACAGTGTGCTCTGCGACCACGAGCAAGATTCAGAAGCTGTTTCCCCATCTGTAAAATGGAGATATTCACAATGAGCCCCTTCCTAGAGCAGCCTGAATCTTTCACACCACTCCAGAAACCCACCCACCTCTCGGCACAGGCAAAAGAAAAAGTGATCAAAACGTGGATGAAATTTAAGTCCCTGTATGTGCTTTTTCACCCAAATGTACTGACTTTGCTGTTCCTTGCAAAGACTCACAGGTAGCACACAGAATCAGCGCTCATGTAATAAATAGCCCAGACAAATCAGATCTCATTTTGTGGAAGAGAAGGGAATAAAACCCCGGGGAAGCTCTTGGACCTCTTTGCTGATAATCAACTTCCAGCAGTGAGAAGCAGACTGATGAGAGGTAACAGGGGTAACAGTCCCAGCCAGGTAGTTGTCACCGTGGTCACCATCAGGGCTGCAGAGCACAGCACAGCCCGGCATGGCATGGCCTGGCACGGCACGGCAGCCTTCCCTCCCACTGGGCTCCTCACACCCGTGGAGCTGCCACGATTTACCAGAGACCATGCAAAGTTACATCTTGGCGTATGCCTGGCATCAGCTGCCCGGGGTGTCTCCCGGATGCTACCCAGGCCCTGGACACTGAGCGTCACCACGGTACCTGCCCTTTGCCCAGCAAACCCACCCCACCAGCTCTGTATGGGCCACCTCCTGCCCATGGGTGCAGTGTGGCCCAAGGGAGCCACTCAGCTGGTTCCACCCCCGGCGTTGAAGCCAGACTCCCGGCCACACAAGGGTCTGGCTGAGCGGTCATGTCGTCCTGGTACTGGCAACTGTCCTCCCAGACTGCTCCAGACTCACGCTGCTTTTTTCCAAGCCTTCTCTCCTCCCTGCACTTTTTCAGCAGTTAAACATCCAAGACTATTTTTTTTCTAGCTCACTTAATTTTGAATTTCCACCGTCATACATACAAGCCAAATCGCCCCATTTACACCACCCTGAACGTCTCCTGCTACCTTAAGTCGTTCAAACAATCGCTCCTTACATCAAAGCTGAAGGCACTTTTTTTTTTTTTTTTTACTGCTTGCTCAGATCACGTTGCTACGGGCTGGCGTGGGGGAGGAGGAAATACGCTGCTCCTACAATGACAGCTCATTAGAGCAATATCTCTTGCTTATTCTGAGGTATGACTATCCTAAAACAAGCATCATAGGTGCCTGCCTGCTCTTCAGCTCCAACACGCATAAAGCAGGTTCCCACGCAGCCAGGCACGTAGATGCTTTCCTTCCTCAAAATACCCCAGCACTCTTATTAAGACTGAAGCTGCTGTATTGCAGCCACCCGTGGTCCTCCACCAGCCCTCGGCTGCAGGGTTCAAAGACCACACAGCTCCAGGACACCCAAGTGCCAGCACAGAGCAGACCCAACGGTCCGTGTGTGGCAGGCTGGATCACCGCCTGTTCACGCATGGATTTCCAAGGCAACCTGCAAACACACCACTCTGAGGGCAGAGCCGAGCCTGAGCTTCAGCCTGCCACCCTCAGATCATGGCACATGCCTTCTGTGTCATCTCCACCGCAGGCGAGCACACCTCCACTATGCTCAGGGAGTCGAAAAAAAAATATTCATTTATTTTAATTAAATCAAACTCCACCTAAGGTGGAGATGCCTGGCAATACCCTGAAGATCTAGGGTGTGATCAGAGGTCCATGGAAACCATCAGCACATGCCCACGCTGAATAACATATGTTGTAACCGAGTATATCGCCGTACCTTGTGGGTGAGACTCGGGAGCACTCCTGAGGACAGCCAGGACCTGTTCCCAGCTCTGTCACAACCTCACCAAGGGGCTTTTTTCCCCCTTCCCAGCCCCAGCATCCCCACCTGTGAGACAAAGAAGCAGTAGATGATAACCCACCGGTGTGAGCTCTGAGCTTGGGGGCCCAGGAAAACCTGAGCATTGATTGCGGCTGCTGCGCTCCAGAGCTTGGCCAAGCCCCACACCTCGCTGCGACACAACACGCAAAGCACCCGCCGCTGTCACCCAGAGCTGTTCCAGAATAGCAGGTCCCCACCATCAGACCATGGGATTGGCCTTTTCTCCTCTCAACACCCCACAGCACAGCCCTGGATTTTCTCAAAAGCTCGTGGAGCTGGGTGTTTTCCCGCTCTCCCCCAGCACCATCCACACAGCAGCAAGTGTTCCTGCTGCGAGGGCAGGGCGAGAGCCGTGCTCCCCACACATCTCTGCCTCATCAGCTCCCGTGTAATCCTCAACGAATCCTCTTCTGAAAAGACAGATTAACGCACGCTGGGAGAGGAGCAGGCCTCCCCCCCCAGCTCCCAATGCTCCCCAGAACTAAAATTCAGATGATGGGTCCTGAATTTTAATACGCTGCAGATTTACAACCCACCGACAAGAGCAACGAAGGCTCCCACGTGCCCCAGCCCAGCCGCGGCCGGAGCAGGCGGCAGCGGGGATTAGCGCTTCCATCCCCGCGCAGCCGCAGGTGCTGCAATTAAACATCTGTACCAACGCCACTGGACACGGCAGGCTCAGCGCCACTCACATCTATGCCGATGCTAATCCCCACTTAAGCTGAACAGAGCTGCAGTTGATCTGCACGAGCCTAACTGGGAGAAAAGTCGGGCTGAAGGAGCAAGACCACCAATCCTGCGAGTCCTCTGCTCCTGCAAGCACCCTGGTCCCATCTTACCCTATAGACCCAGGGTGGGCGTAAACCCACCCAGAACCGACCAAGGCAAAATAACGATATTGTGAGCCAGGAAATTACCATTATCACTTCCCACATGGATGCTGGCAGGAGCGAGGGTTAAAGCTTGACTTTAGCACAACTGCTACTTTCTGCGGGCCTTAAACTATTAACAAGCCCTAGAAAAACCACCATCATATTTACTCCCCAGCACTGGCTGCATCCAGACCTCCCTGCCCCAGGACACTCTCCATAAACACAAAACACAGGGCAGAAACCCCGCTCCGTGTCTGAACGCTGCTCCCGTACAGCTCCCCCACCTCCCCAGAGCAGCAGCTGCCGGATCTTACATGGGGAAACTGAAGCACGGGACAGTGACCTGATCTGCCTAGTTACACAGCAAGGCAGAGGCAGGACAAGCACCCCACCATATCTCCAAAAATTCCAGGAAAGGCTCAGTTATTACTTAGGGCTGCGAGCACAATATACCCCAGTATCGCTACTCTATTACAAAGCCAGAGGGAGCAGAAGAGAAGCAGAGAAGGGAGGCTGCTGTAATAAGACATTTTTAAAGCACATTTTGGGGGAAAGGAGGATGAATCCAACCTGGTTTAAAAGCAACCCTTCCCCCACGCACCTCCTGAGCTTCAAGGCTGAGGAAAACCATTGGGACAACGAAGCATTTGTTCCCCCTACTCAGGACAGCAATTATGGGATCTCTTTCATATTTATCAGGAAAGGATCTGGTCAGGGACAAACGGCAATAAAAGCACCTCAGAGGCCTTGAGTACCCACCACCCCCGAGGGGAGGCCTTCGCCAAACACAAAACAAGCCCTTCCAGAGGCCAAGGAGATTCTGAAGGTCATCCATTTACACGGGGACTGTGCCTTTGGATTATCCTGCCTGAAACTGCTCCTCCTGCCTTAAAAAAAGAATTCACTGGGGTATTGCACAGCCCAGCAGCTTTGCAGCCTGCATGCTGGGAGAGCGACGGGTCCAGTGGAAGAGGAGATGGGGAGCAACGATGTCCACGACGAGCGTTTGGGGACAGCGGCTCATCCACCTTCGCCACAGGGAGGACGGGAGCCGCAGAGCCAGGCACCAAAATTCACACCTCTTGCATTCAGCCATGAGCACGCTGCTTTAAGTCACAAGATTAAGACAACACAAGCACAGAGATGAAACCTGTGTTTTCGGGAACGCCCCGTGAAACCCGGCCTGGCTGTAGGGGAGAAGGACAGACCCCACCGTGGATACCTGGCACCGCAGGGACATCCACAGCTCGACCCCATGGACAAGGCACCCACTGGGGGAGGCCAAAATTTTAACCAGTTGACCTCTAAGCCATCAACGTGATCTGCACACAACGTCATTAAATTCCACATTCAGGTACTACGAAACCATTTTGCCATTAATTAACCACCTTGGAACACCGAAGGGGTCGAGAACCTCCCTTGCACCTTAAGGCCCAGGCAGCGATCGGTGAAGTGATCAGCCAGCCCACAAATGGCTACTGGGGATGCTCAGCTCCCACGAGGAAGGCTCGGCTACTTCTTCCTCCTCCCACACCGTCACAGCACTGCTTGACGAAGAGAGCACTAACCTCTTCAGAGATTGGACCGCTCCAGCCTGCAATCAATAGCTCAGCTTATCAAAGGCTATTTCTTGAGCAAGATCTAACCTTGACAATGCAGTCCCTGGTTATAAATGTTACCTTTGATCAATAACTGTCACAAATGCATTAGAATTAATCTGTTAAACCTTGTATTTTAAACCATGTTTATTGCTTCCTGCACAGCTTGCTCTCCACACCCCAACAAAGAAAAAAAAATATTTTTTTTAGAATACAATATCCATGATTAAATCTCTCCAATGCCTTGAAGCAGGCCATCGCCCGAAGGCCCTGATCTCACAGCCTCGCTGCTCTGGGAGGGCAGCAGGTTCCCCCACCACCATCCTGCCCCTCGGCAGAGCAGCCAGGTACTGCTGCTCCTGGGGATGCTCGTGGGTCTCCTGGGAGCAGCCGGGCCCTTCGTTCTTTGGCTGCAGCAGACATGAGGCGTTCCCATTGCAGACCAGGAGCCCAGGGCGAGCTGTACAAGACGAGCCGGCCGGCATGCTGGAGTCACGCAGCTCTGGACACTCCAACCCAATGCCACAACCCTGCCAGCTCGGCTGTTTCCAGCAGCGATGTGAAGGACTGCGGGAGCCAGCTGACTTCCCGCACCTCTCCGGAGGAGTCTTTTCCAAGTGATGAATTAACAACACTTGGAAGGAGTTGAATCAAAATAAAATTTAAAAAAAAAAAAAAAGAAAAAAACCAACAAAATAAGTGACAGATGTGGCCGACACGCTGGAGGGAAGGGATGTGCCATCCAGAGCGACCTGGTCAGGCTGGAGAGGTGGGACCGTGTGAACCTCAGGGAGTTCAACAAGGCCAAGAGCAAGGTCCTGCCCATGGGTCGGGGCAATCCCAAGCACAAATCCAGGCTGGGCAAGGAGTGGACTGAGAGCAGCCCTGAGGAGAAGGACTTGGGGGTGTTAGTGGATGGAAAACTGCTTGTGAGCCAGCAACGTGCACTCACAGCCCAGAAAGCCACCCGTGTGCTGGGCTGCACCCAGAGCAGTGTGGGCAGCAGGGCGAGGGGGGGATTCTCCCCCTCTGCTCCGCTCTCATGAGACCCCCCCTGCAGTGCTGGGTCCAGCTCTGGGGGCACCAACATCAGAAGGACACGGACCTGCTTGAGCAGGGCCAGAGGAGGCCACGAAGATGCTCGCAGGGCTGGAGCACCCCCCTGTGAGGACAGGCTGAGAGAGTTGGGGGGGTTCAGCTGGAGAAGAGAAGGATCCGGGGAGACCTTAGAGCGGCCTCCCAGGACTGAAAGGGGCTACAGGAAAGGGGGGAGGGACTCTTGATCGGTGTGGGTAGGGATAGGACTAGGGGTGATGGTTTTAAACTGAAAGAGTAGATTTAGCTTAGATCTAAGGCAGAAATTCTTCCTTGTGAGGGTGGTGAGACCCTGGCACAGGTTGCCCAGAGAAGCTGTGGCTGCCCCCTCCCTGGAAGGGTTCAAGGCCAGGTTGGACGGGGCTTTGGGCTTCCTGGGCTAGTGGAAGGTGTCCCTACCTGGGGCAGGGGGTGGAACTGGATGAGCTTTAAAGGTCCCTTCCAACCCAAACCATTCTGTGATTCTATGCCCCTGGCCACCCTACAGCAGGGTATAAAAGGGATGGAGTGGCTGGAGTACCAGCTAAGCTGTGGCAAGTCATTAAATCCCAGCAAGTCTCGCAGGCTGGAGACCCAAGTGATCAGCGAGGGGGTCCCTGTGAAGGTGGTCATCTACAAGGAGCAGCTTCCACCAAAGCCTGGTCCTACAAGCTGCTAAAAACTCTTGGCTAATTCATTAAAGCACTGACGCTCGCTCCTGACTTGGAACGCGTGGAGGTATCTGAAGAGCAGGAAACACTCAGCGAGCGCACATGCCAGAAAGACTATGACAGCTGTTAGTACCTCCAGGCTTCTCATTTAAAACAAGCTTTCAACCCAAATTATCTCCTGGCACACTAAAGTAAAACACAGCCATTTTAATCATATTTTATTCCTCGAAGTCTGACTATTGTAAAAAAGTTACTGTTGGACAAGCACACAGAGTGTCCACTCACACGAGCAGCGGGACGAGCGGGGAACACGAGGCTGCCTGTGAGCACGGACTGCAGCAGGGTCAGCCCCGCGGTTTAAAGGGTCACAGCCAGATACGATTACCGAGCGGAAACCCAGCCGCCGGAGCCTGCGCTTGCCATGCCTGACACACAAAGATGTGACAAAAGAAAAATCAAATCCAATTTTGAAACAAGAGCACTGAAGTCAGCCAGAGCACTAACTCAAGGCAAGTCGGGTGCTTCTCCTTCTAGAGAGCCAGTGGAGGAAAAAAAAAAAAACCACAACAAAAAAACTTTCACAGGTTTTGTAAGCCGTTAACATTTTTATTTCAAAAGTCAAATAAAGAGCACTGGAGTCGCGACACAGGTTTAATACCAAAACCACAACTTTGCAATTCCTTCATTATCTTGCCTCAAGCCCTTATCTGATCTTTCAAGAGATTAAGAAATCTTGACATAGCATTTATTGCCCGAGTTAAATTCCCCACAAGACAACATACTCTTTCAGTCACCAGTTTACAGTAGGTTATAAAACCACCATCTAGAGTGGTTGCAGCCACTTTACCTTAAAAATGGATGACTAGTGCATAGCACTAATGAAAACATATGCTTTTGTGCTACAAAATGAGTACTGTATTCCTGATTCCTGGTTTTAAACTGTACCGTTTGCACTCATTTCAAGCTGCCTTGACTTATTTTTTGGGTTTGCTCCTCTGTACACTGTTATCCACAGGGTATTTAGCAAATTATTCCATTTTATACAGCAACAGGATTTGTCCTGCAGCAATTACGGCCGCAATGCTCTAACCTCTCCTTTATTCACATCTGGCAACACCAAGCCCTCAGCTCCTTCATATTTATTTCCTCTCGTCCCTCCATCACCGTGCCCCAGCCCTGAACACCAGCACCGCTTCCCCCATCCTGCCCCTTACGCGTGAGCCGCTCTCCCCGAATTAGCGCATCCTTCGAATCCCCACCGCGGCTTCCTGCACGTCCTCCACCTCCCGACCAGCCACGACTTGGAAAATCAGCAGCCGGAGAGAACAGATGAGTGTATTTTGTGGATAGATCTGGTTATACAATAACTAATCAAGGTAACGACACGTTCGCGAAGCACCGATGGCACGGACCTTCCCGTTGCCTTCCCACCGCTCGGAGCATCCGAAGCCCCTCCAGAGGGCAGGAGCCCCACCAGCAGCTCCCGAGACGGGGCCTGGTGGTGCTGTGCCAGACACAGCACCCTCATCCCCCGCACGCAACGCCAGCTCCCGCTCCTCCAGATGGCTCCTTACAGCCGTGTCCAAAGTCCCAAGTCCCAGCATGAGCTCAATAGTTTGAAGCCTGAATATCTTCCTCTTTTTTCTTTTTTTTTTTTTTTTTTCAAAGAAAAAAGCCCGCATGGTGAAACTCCTGGAGGAAAGCTTAGTTATCATAAACAACTCTGCTCTGAAGGCACGGCAGGAGTTGGTAAGAAGCCTCATCTGTGCCGACACAAGAGTCCCTGGCAGCCAGTCCGAGGTGATGGAGCTGTTCCCAGAGCGACCCCGGACCACCTCACGCTCCACCACCTTCCCTTCCCTGAGTGAGCAGCACCTCTGGGATTTTCCTCCTCTTTAAGGCAACATGCTTCACAAGAAATAAAACCAGAATAGCCATGGAACAAAACGCAGTCCAGACACCTACCAAAACAAATGACCACGCGCTGCAAACACAATCCGGTCCTTCGAGAGGACGGAGGAAAAAACGAAGCTGGGACAAACATTAGCTGTGGTGTTAAACACCAGTTTTTGAAACACAACAGTAACAAGAGACTTGGAAGATGCCGAGCAGCCAGCACTGCTCAGTACACGTGCGTACCGTGCAACTCAGATAAATCACCCGTAGAAAATGTGATTGCATTTCGTGCAGACTCAAACAAAAAGGCAAAGCCTTTAAAAGACCGCTCTTCCTTAAATCTATACTGTATTTTCACCAGAAAAGTTTCAGGAAGGAAGGCTTTCAGGCTTCAGAAAGGAAGCAAACTCCTCTGCAGCACTGAAGGAAAACACAAGTTTCATTGAGTTTCTTTACTGAAGAAAATCAAAAGATTTCAAAAGAAAATCCAAAGAAAGGGCAATATCGGAATCGGCAATATTGGCAATGGCTTTTCTGTCCTTTTTGGAAGGGAATGGGAAACGACAGCATCCTTTACAGCATCTTTTACCAGGTGGCGTGAGGCTACAAGAGCCTCATGAAGCCAGGCTATGGAATTACATTAAATACCATCAGTGGCACGTGGGAAAGCCCTTGGAGAGCTCGGCTCTCCCTGTGACCCACACTATCAAAACGTTGGGAAGTCCAAAATTAGAAGCAAGCCCCAAAGGACAGTTAAATAAGTCACGTTGGCGTATTTTCTCCTCGCTGCAAGTGGTATCTGTCTGATTCATGATGAAGAATGGAAAAAGTTTTGTTTCTTCTGAGTGTTTCTTTATTTAACCCCATTTCTCAGCCACAGCAGCAATGTCAAGCCTTGTTTTCCATGATTTTTTTGGACAATTTATTCTTCATGTGGTCAACTGTGCATAGTAAGTCCTTATCACCTTTGCTAAGGAAATACGAACGCTGGATGTTCATACAGATCTCCTCTGCCTCGGCAGGCACCAAACAACCAGATGACAATATTTAAGCTGACTATAACTCTTTTCCTCCCTCAGAGGAAACTCCCTAAAAAGTAAATAAGCTTTAGCCCGTGCCATTGCGACGTAAACCCTACAGACACATCCAACTACAAAAAAGGGTCCCACAGGAGTGATTTCTTTTAAGCATCTAGTTTTAAGCCAACGCCATGAGGTTTTTGACCTGGCTCTAGAGATGCTTGTCCTAGGGGTAAACAGCACGTTAAAGGACTGAAACCCTATTTTAGCGTTATTTCATAAAAGCGTCCCATCTCCTGAGCGCCAGCGTGCGGACAGAAGGACGTTACACCCCACCCTGAGCGGGGTTCAACGTTACCCTTAAACACTTCCCAGCCCAGACCCTCAGAGCGCAGGGTCAGGCAGCCAGATGCTGTATTTGACCTCGACAAGAGGTAGCTAAAAAAAATAATTAAAGAAATAATAAACAAACACCCAAACCTGAATCTGCTCCTCGGACAACTTCCAACCAACCATCCCTGCTCCTCCGGGAGGGGGAAACCCTCCCCCCAAGGCTCGGTGACAGCGCCAGGGCAGCCCCCCCGCAGGGCTGCGGGACCGACCCACGGGGGGCCGGGACCGCCGAGGGACCCCCGGCCCGCCTCCCCCCACCCTTCCCCGGCCTCAGGCAGCCCGCGGGCCCGGTGCCCCCGGTCCCCCGCCCCGGTACCTCGATCTTATCGACGCTGCGGGCGCACCCCACCACCTTCATGCCGTGCTGCACCAGCGCCCGCGCCACGGCCGCGCCGATGCCCACGGAGGCGCCGGTCACCAGCGCGACGCGCCCGGTCCAGCGCTCCATGGCCCCGGCCCGGCCCCGCCGCCGCCGCCGCGCACAATGCGCCGCCCGCCCGCGCCCGCGGACGCGCCCCCGGGGCCCCGGACACGCCCCCCGGCCCCGCCCCGGGCCGCCCGTCCCGCCCCCGGACACGCCCGTCACACGCCACGCCCCCCCCGCCTCTCATGCACCGAGTTTGCGAGGACTCAGCCCGCGGGGAGGTTGGTTTGGCACCGCTTGGCACCGTTTGGGGTTTTTCCTCGCCAAAACGTCCCCGGCGAGAAGGGCAAGTCCTGAAATCGGGTCGGTGAAATGCCATGAATTGACTTTTTCGCTTTAGAGGGGGAATAAAAATGTTACGTCAGCTGGGTAACAGATGGAGCAGGGCTGTTTTAAATCCAAAATAGTTCATTAGCGGGAAAGGGACTCATTAACTCCTCTTCTCTTCAACCACGTAGTAATTACGCATGGTTATAACCCCGTCCCTGATGGGATTACCCATTCACTGAGACATACGGCGAGGAGGAGTATTTTATTTTTTATTATTTTATACAGAAGTCAAAAAGCATCCAAAAATGCAATACAGGTTCTAAAAACGAGACCACCGGGGGATTCTTTTACCTCTGTTTTGCTGTTTCTCTGCAGTCGCCCCAGGCAGGGTCCCTCCCGCTGCAGAGGAGACACTGGCACCCAGCTGGCACCCATCCACATCCCGAAAACCCGCAGCCCTGGGCGCAGGGAGCCCGACCACGGACAACTGTAGCCACGGGCATTTTGTGAGCAGCACCTGCCGACAGCCTAGCTGGCCGCAGCCGCTCTGGTACTCGCCCCTTTCCTCCAGGATGTGACTCTGAGCACTAAATTACTCGAGCGGTCTGCGGTAACACTGCCTCTAAAACATTTCTTATGATTTCAGCTCATGGTAAAGCTCCAAACAATAAATACTCCACTAAAAAGTGATGGTTTCATCAATTCCCAAGGACATCAGCCCTCCGAACCAGCTCCCGGTGCGTAAGCAGCGCGCGGCAGCTCCGCTCTGTGAAGTTAACTGCAGCTTTCCCACAGCTGACAAATGGAGGATTTGATGAAAGAAACCACCACGCCAAGGACTCCTCTTCCTCGTTAGAGATGGAAGCTTCTTCCTTTTGCAAAATTAGCCTTTTGCCGTGACAAACGCAGGGGCCGTGTGGCTTCGGAGGAAGCTGAAGGTTCATTTCCATGAAGCCAAATTTCACGGTGAGAATCCGGAGCGGGAGCGCTGCCGGTGCGCGTCCCCTGCGGCTCCAGCGACCGAACTCTGGGTTCATGGAGCACCCTGGGCGCATCGGGCACCACCCCGCACGCTGCCTCTTTGGAACGTGTCTGAAGCACGAAGCAAAGCCAACAGAAATCACCTCTTTCCCTTTATTGGAAGCACGAAGGGACCACAGTACAGAAAATGAGGCAATTAGAAATTATATTATGGCATTCTGCTCCTGCCCCCCCCAGTCAGAAAGTTTTTCTTTTAGTGACAGCTGCCACCAAAACCTGAGTATTGTTGTATAAAAAAGAACATTCATTTTTATAGTTTTCTTACGTGTTTTGTAATTGAGTGAAATAATTGGCAAATATATCTTAACTCATATGCAAAGGGACTATTTATCTAACTCGGAACAAACTATGAAGCTGAAGCTCACTCAAAACCGTATTTTTTACACCTGATTTTGTAAACCGGCTTTAAAATAACCAAGTGGGGGAGTGTATCCACAGAGCATGACCTCCTTTAAACCTAGAAGTTAGTTGAGGCTTTTTTATTACGACAAAAACATTTGTATCTTGGTTTCAGTTTGCAAACGTAATTTTTAATTCCTCCATTTTCTGAGTTGTGCCTGTACAACAAACAGCCTCCATCTCTAGACACACACCAACACTAACAGCTCCCAGGCTGAGCGCCGCAGGAGCCAGCTCGTGCAGCTGAACTCTGACACTGCAGAACCTACCACCACCTCCAGTCTTGTCGATTTAGTACCAGGTTTTAAGCTGTTTTTTTTCTTCACCTTCCCCACCCCGTATCTTGACCGCTTGGCAGATCACCCTCTTACAAACCAGCCGTGCCCTTAGATACCCTATTTGTAAGATTCTCCGTGAAGCCACGCAGAGAGGGAAGCGACTGCCGTCCACCCCGACAGCAAGAACTCAGGAGGGCTGAAAGCAGAGACGCGTACGCCAACTTTTACTATGCATATTAATAAATATTCTTTATTTAAATTTTGCACATTGCGCTTTAACATATTACATCCAAAACATTTTGCAAATGGATGTCTACTTTGTAAAATCTTATATTCAGCTCATCGTCATTCTGTACAGAATTATAGGTACAACATTACTTTGCCACTAGTTTGCTTTTTGTAAGTCTCACAGTAAGAGAAACATTTAATGAAAAGAGATGGCTTAAATTATAAGAGAGGCTTGCACAGCTACTCAACTAAAGATACAAGCCTGAAGAAAGAACAAAATTAATGAAATCACCTCCACCAGCCTCCCCAAAAAACCAAGAAAAAAAAAAGAATCACATTAATTTAAGATAAAATTTTGCCATAAGTCACTAAATTAAGTTTTTGAAAGAGAAGGCGCAGTAGTCATCTTGAGAATTTCAGTGAAAGACAGAGCTACTTTATTGTATTTAGTTCGCTCCAGCTGTTGTCAACCAACCGTTACAAATGGGCCCCTTGTGATCATTTAAGCGGCAGTATTTATTAAATTTCTCCTTCAGATGCTGTCGGTATTGTTCTCTATTGCTGTAAAAAGACTTGTTGTTTGCCATAAAGGACTGTATTTCATCTTGTGAGATAAAGATTTCCTCATCAGAAGTGCATTCAGACTCATCCTACAAATGAAAACAGGCATTTAAGAACACGAGCATCGCCCCTCCTGCGCAGCACAGCCGGCCTGCGGCTGTACACATTGCCTACAGTCGCTCGGAAGGAAGGTGTAGCCTCCACGTCACGACACCACGAGGCTTAGCCAGCTAATCCACTCACCCAATCCCCACACAGGGCTCTGCTATTTTTTGGGGGTAAGAGGCACCTATGCAGTCACGAAATCTAACAGAATAAGTTTCAGAGTCTTATACGTTTCCATTGAAAGTGGATGGCTTTTGTCAGTTTAGGAAAAAAAAAAAAAGAAAAAAGGATGTAAAGCGAGGAGAAGAGAAGGGAAGGAGACAGAAGAAAGTTGTCCAAGGAGCCTGTAGTGGGAAGTAGCATTTGAGGCATGAAGGCAGCAATAAAGCACGCTTCATTTCATGGAATAATGCAATCCTTGATAATGAATACTTATAATACAAGTTCTGTCACTCGCATTCCAGTGACGGGCAATTTCTCCTCCTCTGCAAAGCGTCTCAGCTATATACTTTACAGAGAACACGGAAAAGCAAACAAACTGCTGGGAGAGCGAGCCACGACTGAGCTCAGTTACAGTCTCTCTTGTAACAGTTCTCAGCGGGATTTGAGTTCTAAACCCCATCCTCAATCCCAAGGATTTAAAGCAGTATGCTACAACCGAAAATTCAAAGGAAGTGGTTACTTACAAGGAGTTCCACTAAGCTCTTGGCACCTTTTCCAGTATCGGGAACAAGTGACATTTCTGTAGGTTCTGCAAACTGTGACACACTTTTCATATGCTCAAACCAAGGCAACTGCTGCCCGCTTTTTTCTGAGCTACAGCAGCTTTCAGCATGTGTGTCTTTGGTCTTGTCGCGATGAAATTCTGTGTGCATGATATTTCCTGAGGTCTCTCTGTTACCTGAATCTGCCATACAGCTTCCAAGTTTCTGAATCTAAAATGGAAAATAGCCCATAATGAACTACTAGCAGCGTTAAACCTGAAGCACTCGCGTTTCAGATGGAAGCAGGAGGGAAAGGGGAAAGGAAAGAGTTCAAAAGAGTGAGGGTATGTGTTTTTAAAAATGTGTGTTCCCAGGGAGGAGGGGGGAATGGCATGTTAACTCACTGAGAGCACACAAAAGTGCTCGTGCTTCGGAGCACAGGGGAGGAGACTCCTTCCACCACAACCTATTCTAGGAAGGACCTCAATTCCAAAACTTGGACAGAGCGGTAACAGCAGATCCTTGTTACCCCACTTACAGCATTAGTCCCAACTGAGATCTGAAATACTTTTGTAACTACTTTGAAACGTGTGCATTTAAATAAGCATTCTGGAATAGCTGTGTTCCTTACATGTTCATTCTCACACTTCAAAGTTTTACTTTTCTTTTTCTTCTTTTTGTTTTTGCCTTTTATGTTATTCTCTTCCGAATTAGCCCAACATTCCACACAGCTGTCTCCATCCTCCTCTTTGTCGTCACAGCGATGGACACATGAATCATCTCCTGCAAAACACAGGGAATTTTCTTCTCAGATACTTAAGTTTTGCAGATACTAAACCGATATCATATTCTTACCAAACCTACCATTTTCGTCATGGTTGCAAATGCCTTCGGTGCAGGCCACATCTGATCCCTCCCGAGATCCTGTCTCGCTGCCCTCCATGCTAGACGAATAGCCACAATCACTACCATTACAGTGCGGAGATAAACCTGAGACAAAGGGAAAAGTTACCCTAATCTAAAGTAGCTGGTGCATATTCTTTTGTTATGCCTCCAACAAGACAGAATTCTTAAAAAAAGTTAGTTTTAAAAATAGCCGAGCACTGTTTACTCCAAAACCAGCAAATGTTTTTAAAAGTGAAAAATAATGACATGTAACATACCTTTCTTAATTTTAGGTGAACCTAATAGGGTACCACTACTAGGACAGGTGCAAGAAGTGCTTTCATTAGTAACAATTACTTCTACACAATTGTTTGCTTCTTCAGTGCTACCACAGGCTTTGCAACTACTTTCCGTGAAGTTCGAGTTTTCCTTAAAACAAGAACAAAAAAAGACTTGCAAGTACTGAAAGGAGCTCAGCCAACATCTTTATAAAGGATTCTCTTTCCACAAGAAAAAAAACAGCTGACACGGACTGATAACAGCCACAGTATTGCTTAAAATTCTTGAAGTACAGGACAACTGAAAAAAAACCCCAACTACTTTCCCCACAAGAACACGACCTACAGTTAGCCCATCAGGTTCAGTCAAGAGATCCAGGGTAATAATCGCACTTATTCAATTAAAGCTTCCCCCTCTCCAAAAACTCAATTATAATTGTCTGCAATTAGCATTTGAATTCCCATATTCTAAGTGATCTTTAAGAAATGATTGTTGAAAAATATTCTAGCATAACCTGACCCCCTAGATGTAGGATTTAAAAAAAAACAAACGAAAACAAACCACCAAACCCCCCAAAGCTAAGGAGTTCCAGGCAACTACTTTACAAACAGACTGTACTAATCTGTGAAAGTATTAAATTCCACTAGTGATCAAAAACTAGTTCCCAAAACCAAAATACAGTAAAAACCTCTCGAGAATTCTAACACAGAACAGTGAGCTGATGAATGAGGCACCAACTTAGAAATCTAGTTATTTAACAGCAGCAAAAAGCCACAGCTATCAGTGCTTACCTTTGCTTGATTTATTTCCTTCTCTTCTGTTGCCTGCAAAGGAGTAGGGATCTCACACACACACTTATTTTTCCGCCTGTTCTTTCTTTTTTGGCGCTTCTTCTCTTGTTTAAGTTCTCGCACTCTTTCTTCTTCTGAAAATTCTTCACAGAGCTGTTCCAATCGACTAATACCCTGCACTTTTTCCACAGCCATCTGTTTATAAGAGGTTAGATCTATTTATAGATGTTAACACAATTCAAGCTTTTACATTTATAAAAAAGGAGGAGGAAAATAGCTGGTAAGTACTTTTTTTATGGCCCAGATTTGCAATTTTCACTGAAAAGTTGCGGAACTGAACGCATTTTTGGATCTGTTTACGTGGTAGATACTCTTAACTATTTAACAGAGCAGCACAAAAACCCCACATTAGAACTACTGCCACGGAATTCCTGCAGCTCTTTGTCTAGGGTAACCAGTGAAAAATCTAACTGATTTTCTAAGCAGTTCAATTTTGAAGTGTAGATGTATTTCAAAATATAGCAAGTATCTAAATATGTTCCTTAATATTAAATTGAGAACAAATATCATAATGGCACATCTACCTACGAAGTTACAAGAATATAGTTAAACTAGTAAACTATTCTGGATCAATGCTCCTACAGAGGTAAAAATAAATTCATGGGTTTTGGGGTTTTTTTTGGTTTTGTTCCCCCCCCCCCCCCCCCCCAGATCACTCTGGGAACTCCTTAAGCCAAAATGAGACATCATCATCCCCACCCACCTTAGAAGAGGACCCCATATAAAGATATAACAGTTTTGTATTTCGAATTCATAGCCAACCTTGCATGCCAGTGTAATTGCCCGAGTTTTACAATGTCAATGAACTTTCAACACCGTACTTCACTAGATTAAAAACCACCACAACAAAATCTGACAAAAATGCCACAGCATACCGCGTCCAATGCCACTTCCATTATGGGTCTTTAAAAAAATTACTTGTAAAAAACCTCCAAGGACTAACTAGATTAGGGTTCCACTACATTCTTTCCCAAACTGATTTTGATCAGATTCTTCTCTGATGTTGTAGAAGTTTTTAGAGAGAACTGTCATTATGAATGGAAGATAAACATAACAGAAAAGATCTCTGTCATGCCGAAGGGGAAGGATACTATTGGCGTACGTTAAAGGAACTGCATGGCTTGTGTCTGAAGTTCCAGATCCCACAGGATTACAGAGTGCACTCGGAACACACTGAATGCAAGAGTAAGCAGTTGTGTTTGTAATTCAAAAGCACATCCTCCATTTTTACTAATAAGCCAAATAAAAACTATTGTAGCCAGAGCTACTTCAAATGCTCTCAGGTAGGAATACCTTCACTGGGAATTAAAAACGTAGAAGATCCAGCGTACTGTAACGTGCAGCTTGGAAAGTAAAAGCAAGCCTCAATCTTTTAAGTTCCCATAGAGGTCACATCGGAATGCAACTCAGTTGTGCTACGCATTGACACGACACAACTGCTGCTTGCAGCGAACAAGGGACTGAATGCAACCCCCTTGAAGCTCCTTCCAGCCCAACGTTAGTAGAAAGCAGAAAAATAATTTTAGTGTAAACGCACACAGTTACTATAGCAGTTCAAATACAAGTTAGATAAAACTTGATTTTTACCTCAAAGCTTTTGCGTAAAGCATCAACACCTAGGTAAAAAAGCATCTGCCACGTTTGTTCCTCAGCCCGCAACTTTTGCCAGATTCGGTGTAATCTTTCATAAAGATGAATACCCAGGCAGGTCAAAACTTCTTCTTGGGCTATGTCTATTGTCTTAGCATGCCTTTCTCTTCGTCTAAAGGAAGAGTTGAACCAAAGTATAGTACAGTTAAAGTAGCTGGAAGTCTACCAAGAGATCAAAGCAGTTCAATGACGTATTTTCTTTAGGTACGACTGAAGATATGTTTGCGTGAACAGCTTTTTAAATCGAATTCTGCTGTGCTGCATGCGGATGCAAAATAGAAAGGACCAGGTCAGAACCACTGCTGCGTTCCCGACACGTTCACCTGTGCACGGCGCCGTTAAGCTGTGCTGTGCCTTCCAACCTGCGACTGCTGGCGGCGTTGCCCCATCGGTCTCTGCTTGCTCCTACTAGGGGGGATCAGCAGAGTTTTAATGCCAACGAGGTGCAGCCAGTCTTTTGTTTCCTAGATTTTGTATTTCATTTATATAGCAAATATTTCAGCTTCCTAGACATTTATGTGTCAGTTAACTGAAGCTGAATGAACACACGTACTTACCATACAAAGTAAAAATATTTCAGTATTAGTCTATTGTCTATTAAGGAAAAATCATTATAAAAGGATTTACCCTCCTAATCAAACAGTTATGATTGAGCTTTACAGATATTGAGCTCAGAATTGTATTTTTTCACTGGAATATTTTAAGATGCTAAAACAGGTTCAGAAATTATTATAATATACAAATGGCGACAAAATTAAATTGAACCCTTGGCATTCAATAAAACTGTCCAGGAAGGTTCTCTTTCTATTTCGCATATTTTGGACACCTCAATGGAGAAGCAGGCAGCCCTAGGGAGTGAACAAATGAACTAGAAGACATTTGGCAATTTCTTTCAGTCTTGCCTTCAGAGTTAAATGCACTTTGAAGTCAGAAGCACATATAAAGTCTTTGCTACTTGGAAGCACTATCCTGAAAGTCTACTTCGATATGAATATTCACAGTCGGAAGTTTATTATGCAGCAAGGAGGCAAAAATCACTTTTGCAAAATACGTTCAATAAGAAAATAAAGAAGCAAAGCGCTAGATAGCCCACTCTAGCAAATTACATACTCATACCCTCCTGCGAACTCGGGTTCAGCGCGACCCAAGAGGTGTGCGATGAAATCTGTTTCGCAGCACACGTGTATGTGACGTTCGTGGGGACAGCAGCGCAGACCCTCGTAGAGCGCAGCGCAGTAGCCCTTTTCCTTGCTGCAGTCTAGCTCACCGATAAGAATATTGTATGCCCGAAGTACTTTATTTTTGCAGTCGGTGCAAAACCTGTGTTAAAACAGAACGTAACAGAACTGACTTCTTATTCAAACAGAAATTTAGACCCGCTTAGTCTAAGTTATAATATACTGAGCTATTTCATAGTGCATGCTATATTTAAACTAGGTCACACAAGGTTTATGTTACTTCAAAAGGTAAAATAGCAAGACTTTGGCTGTAAGCCATGTAAGTTTACTGTATGTATTATACCACCTATCATATATATTACAAGTCTGGATATCAGCTTTCATGCTCCAAGGCATAAATCAGGCTAATTGTTAATATGAAGAAATTCCTATATGGATATACAATTCCATATTCGTTCAAAGATCAGAAATCTAATAGTGAACAAACTGAATCATTAGTACAAGCCAGGGAAAAAATGCCTCTCAAGTAACACACTTCACGTTACTTTACAGCAATTATTTAAAGTATATTCAAGTGAGTGATGAGCAATAAGAAAAAAAAAAGTTTCCTCTGTTGCCTGCTGTATAAGAGCAATGTTTCCACTACAAGCACCTTTAAACGTATTTTGAATTATTAGATTACTGCACAGATAGCCAAACAAGGTTTATTTATAACACAACGTATTCAATTTAAACACGTGATAGCTCAGATAACTAATGAGAAGAGTATGGTTATGAAGTCCGTTACAATCAAAATACAACCAAATTAAGCTCATTCTATAAGAGGAGTAAACTTCAAGAAGCTACAAAACCTCTTGCTGTATTATTCTAAAAATGCAAGTCAGACAAGCTGCTCACATTTCAGCTTTCAGCTTGAAAAGCTGGCTCTTCATGCCATCTCTGGATGGTGTTTTTCCCTTTCCTAGTTTGTCCAGTCACTTGACAACACTAAGTCAAACATATTTTGATGTTTGATAGAACTATGATAACTGGCTAGTTTCTGTGGTGAAAGGAAAGAAAACAGTAATATTATTGCAGGTTAGCATCAGGAAGGCTGCCAACACCATGTTTAATGTCACAGGAGATTAAAGTTATTTTGTTTCCAAAGTGTTATTTCCACACCACCACCACCCCCGCACCCATCTGTGCCCCCACAGTTTATATCAGAACCTTGAGAATACTGGAAATTAAAACTTTTTAATCAGCATGGTAGCTACCATACACATGCAACAACAGTTTAGTGGCCTATTTTTTCCCCTGCAAGAGAGACCTAACAGCATTAGCACGACTAAGTCATAAACAACTGCTTTAAAACAGCGATTTACAAGCAGCACCAAGCCTAAAATCTGCTGCTGTTAGTTTAGTTCACATTATTTTGAACTTGCACATACTCCCCGAAAGCCTAAAAGAAGGCACAGTCCCAAACACAGTAGGCTACTTGTGAAAGAGTGAAAGAACATACACAGTTTTAACACATCAAATTGTAAATCATAGCTTTTTTGGTTAGGATTAAATTAAGACAAGTAGCTATGACTTCATTTGAGGTCTCCACAGTTCCCCTACCATAACCCAGAACAATAGGTAAAACACAAAGAATATTTCACCATCTTAGTCTCATCAGGTGTTACAATGCAATCTGGCAAGGTTCTTCATCACCATGAAGCTTAGATCTTAAAAATTTTAGAAGGGTATCAGAAGAATCCTCTATGCTTTTAAACTTTTGTGGGAACTCTACATCCATTGCAATTCACAAAAAAATGCAGCACGTATTCCTCCAAACGAAGGTGTGTCTTGGCTCTTTTAACATACCTGTGTTTTCGTAGATAGGTTTCTAATGTTTCTAAAAGACAACTAGAGTCAATTAGAACTACTTCATCCCTGCATTCCTGGGACATGAGCTCCCACACATCCATCCAACAACCCCTGCAAAAAAAAATGTAAGAAACAAAAGACTGTACGTTATCCTGTTAGGGGTTTAGAAAAGCAGCAAAATAAAGCATCATCAGTTTACCTGACTGCTCCCTGAAAAGGTCCATAGTGGAAAGTGATGCTACACTTGCTCTCCTCCTTCCTGCTGTCTTCACTATTTTTCTTATCTGCACTTAACTCTCTGTACTGAGTGTGCTACTGCTCCCTTCACTGTCACACAGTATTAAAAAAACATTTTTTCTGAACTTATACCATGTATGTTATGACTTACTTATTCTTCCTAAACAAATGCTATGAAAATGCTACCATGTTCCTTAATTTACTTTGGGTCCTGTATAGGATAAGCCTTAACTTCCAGTATAGTTAGGGTCAGACATGAGATACAAATTTTGCTGTCTGTGTTCATAAATCCAGATTCATAATGACTTTTTAAAGTTACAGCTGAAAGCCAATAGTAATTCTTTCAGAATACTACCTTAAGTATAGACTTATGCAAGTTTTAATACTCCTGGCAGATTAAATTTCATGACAACTTACTAAAAATCAAAACAAAAACCCAAAGAAAAAAGCAAACCAAAACCCCCAAACTTCCACACATCTACCACCATGAGAAACCATAAAGACACCCTACATTAAATTTCCAAAATTTGTTAAAAACTCCAAAGTTTAGGTTTTTTTTTTTTTTTTACACACAGTTGGGTATGCTAAAAGTACACTTACAGAGCAAAGAACAAACTTTCAATAGCAAGTCATGTTTACTTACAGGCTTGTCTACGCTTGACATTTTATCAGAACGGTCATTTCTGTTTAAGCTCATGTATGGATACAACAGAGCAAGGGAACAGGGGAAGCAGCACTCCTATTTAATAATTAGCTCCTCAAGAGTATTTATGTATGCTGTTAGATAGTTTGCCAGATCATATGGCTTGCATTTATGAGAGGTTAAAATGCTCCTTAGCCCTGAATGGAACCCAGTAGCCATAAACCAGGCACACTGAAACCAAGGACGTCAAATAACTCTCAAGTGGTATTAGCTAGTTACGTAACTCGTATAATTAAACACACAATTGCAATTCAAAGCCTTTTCTGGGTGTATAAAATGCCTTACAGATGCAACTTGTCTGAAGAAGTTTCTTGTAATGAAGACAACCAGAAGCTCTAAGTTGATAAATAAAATTTGTTCTGTAAGACAATTCTATTTGACCCCTCCATGTCTAGGCTGTTAGTGTACTTGCTTCCACTCAAGGCAGTGGATTTATTTGGAAAAATATCAGTACTGATACACCCTGATCACTTCTGTAGCATAACAAATGGGTATCGACTGAGCAAGCAGAGCCCAAGCCAGGTTTCTTTAGCGAACTACACTGATTGTCCACAGTTATCAGATAAAGCTGAAAGCTTTACTTGCAGTATATTAAAATACTGCTCTTCCACATATTCTCTATTAACCTGCCAACATTCAAAATACTAAGGGGATTTATTCCAGCATGAATTGAGGAAATGAAGGCAGCATTTTCCTCTTTATTCATTCAGTTTCAGAATTGTTCTGCCTTGCCAAAATGGTAAGTGCAGGTTCCATGATATATGTTCTTACACAGAAGAGATTAATCTTACTAAAAACAAAGAAAAAAAAAACCAAACCCACTTACATAACGCTTTGAATTTGCTTTATTTAAAAAAATATATATCCCTATGATCTTTTGCTTGTGTAACATAAGCTTTGAACTAATTATATGAAAAGCCTGTAACCAAAATATAATAGGACATAATGATTAGCTACCACTATCCTCAAGCAGCACAAGTAAAAATCAAGTGTCAAATTCCACATGCCTAGCATCTCAGGGGATTTATCTAAACCCAAAGAGACTCAAGTCTGCACAGAAAAATACATGTCCTGTAACTGGAAACCATGATCAAGCTTTTATAGGTTGTGTGCTTAACCAGAAGCGGAACACAACTGACTAAAAAAGGTCCAGGACACTCCAACTAAGCATGGTAGCCTAATTTATTGGTCATCATAAAAAAAAAAAAAAATATATAAAAAAACACTCCACAAATGAGAAAAGCCCCCAAAATCCACAACAGATTTACCAGGTTAACCAGCTGGAAAAAAACATTTCAAGATAGAGAGGCATATATGCATTTTACAGAGTTATAGTTTTAACCCTGCAGCCCAACCACAATAAAGCCCTTTATTAACAGTTGTGCAAGGCATTTTTAATAATCCCAAGCAAAATGATGTATATTTGTTTAGCATGTACCCTTTCACCTCAATGTGAGAAAAACTGCTGATCAATCATTTTGGTGTAGAGCACAAAAACCAGTTTGTCTTTCTGGAGCATTGTTTATATCACAATGCAGAAGCCACCATGCCCTGAACAGACTATATTCTAAGTTATGTCAGACGAGATATGAAAAGCTCAGAGAGCACTGGTTTGTAATGGCCAAGTTGCATTTTGCAATTGGTTTTGAAATTAAACATGGATATATTTTTATACAGAAAAAAACCCAAAAAAAACTAAACTCCCCACCACCAAGTAAAGAACCCAAAAGCCAAGAGGCAAAAATGGAACAGCTAGCATTAACAAACAAGTTTAGGGAAACGGGTGATTTCACATCATTGCCTTAAACTTTGTATGAAAGCATCACTGCGAAGGAGCACAGATCTTGCGTTGGGAGGTCAGAAGACCTTAGAGCACTAGTTGTGTCCAGCCAAAGGGTGAGCAAGGGTGGCGGGGAAAGTACTAAACATCCTACTGATAAGACTGTCACTCTTACTGCCCCAAAAAGGGCTAACTACCTTCTTATGAAAACCTGTGGAGAAAGGCTCATGCCCTACAACACACGCTGACCAAAACTCCTGGGTGTCTCTGTTCCTCTCCCCCACAACTAGCTGGGTCTACTATAACCCAGGTAGCTTGGAGATGACTGCTCTGGCAAACAGATAACAGCATAAGAATTGACCTCAATGATTAAAAATAAATTACTATCAATAGTCTGGCTCCTTAAAATATTTTAGATTGAACTGTGCATGTTAAACACAAGCTTACCCCAAAGGTTTTGGTTTGTGTGTGTCCAGGGAGTGTAACTGGCATCTCTTGTTCTTCTTACTTTTGGGAATTGCATCAATCATATCATTCAGTTTGGACCTACGGAAAAAATGTAACTTAGTATTCTGAAAACACAGTTACCCAGAGAAGTTTTGAAGGTCTTGATTTAGCTCACGTACCAGAAATAAGTATGCTAAAGAACATTAAATCTAAAACTTTCTTCCTGTCCCCCATTTTTACTTGTTACGACATATAATCCTGCAGTACACAAGGAAAATACAGTATAGATTTTCAAGACAAATCCTAGCAAGCAAGATAAAGATAACCCACATCTAAAAGGCTACTGCATAACTTCGTAAGTAACAGACCTCAAGCAATGACACCTATTTCAAAAGTGCAGGGAACCGCTACGACCACTTTATCAAGTTACACTACCTCACCCTCCAAACCTCAACACCCCCAGCTCTGCACCAGCCTTTCCTACTTCTCACTGGCCTGCTAACTGGAGCAAGAAGCAGCATGAGCTGAAGCCAACTGGAAGGCAAAGGCACACTGTGGTGAGCAGCCATTGTTTGGTCTGCTGACAGCTGAGAAACAAATGGCACTGAGGCTGAGGCTATTTATTGTGCTAGCCAAACCCAGAAGGTTTCACTTTCTCACTGTTACCTTTCTACCCAAGAGTAGAAAGCGTTTTTTTGGGAGGTGTTAATTTTTTTAAATTATTTTTTACATGCAAAATAGTGGCGTGAAGAAACACTATTCTTCAAGAGATCAGGAAATACCCAAAGTGCCTATTTCAGATTAATGACTAAACATTTTAATATTCGTATCCTTCAATTGCAATCATGGCATTGTAACTGATGATAATGATATAAAAGATTAGGTCTTTAGGGTTTGTTTTTTCCCAGTTTAGGCAGTAACTAGTTTAACATGGCTGTAAAAGACAAGTATGTACTATAAGATTCAAACTTGCGACAATTTAGTATCACCAAGAAAGCTGCAAAGTCAAATGCACAGAAGCTAGCTCTCCTTTCCCCAGGTAACAATAATCTGAGCAGTTCTAAAGCACTTACCCATGCACATAAAACAGTGTATAAAGCTTTTTTGCATCAGTCATACAGCTTCGAGTTACAGAAAGAACCCCCTTTGGCCCTACTGTTAGGGGCTCCAGTGCTGGATTTCCAGACTCAACAAGTTGAGAAAACAAACGCTCCACACTACGACGACAGCCAACACACGGGACCAGCTGAGAAAGTGCACTCAAAACTTCACGGGATGTCACCATCATGGCAATATTTAGATCCTGCTGTTTAAGCATGCTATGTCTCTAAAAAAGAACAAGAAATTAAATAATTTAAAAAAACAAACAAACACAGACCAAACCTCCACATCTTAAACTGTTCAAGATTTCTTCACCTTCAATAGCATTTCCTTAACAAAACACACATGTGGAAACTGCTTGCAGTGCTCAGTTGGAGGTCACTGTCTTAATGTAGATCACTTAAAACACTTACTGTATGAACAAAACCACACTTGCTAACATCATAGGAGCAATTCTGCTCCAAGTCTTACAGTCTACCCTCTGGGAGGAAGCTAATATTTTTCTCCTCTTGTTCCCTCCTCCTACCACTCAAATCAGCAAACGCTGCTTCTGAACAAACAGCACATCTCCCTGTCCTTATCAGGAAGCCCTTTTTTCTCCACCTCAGCACAGATGTTTTAATAAAGGGTCTCGCACACAATTCTGCAAGTTCTCATCTTCTACTCGCACCCGTTTTATCTTTGGCACATAGAAAGGAAATTCACGGATGCTCATCGGCATATATGGAAATCTCATTTACAACAAACTTGTTCTGTTCAGACCAAGACAATTTAGTAATATTTTTCCTGGAAGGCTATATGCCCCTTTTCCATTACAATTCTAATACCTGAAATTAAAAGAAGCACACATTAGTATTCAGGGTGAAACATTTTACTTCAGTAGTGAACATTCAATGTGCACTAACAATAGAACATTAAAGAGAACACCTGATATTTCTTATGTCAGTAAACAATTCCAGGGAGTTTCTCCTGGTTCTTCTGTCAAACCCATCCAGGCACACATACACAGAAAAAGCACATACCCTTCTCTTTCTTCTTCTAACTGCTAAATTACTGGCTTGGACTTCAACCCTGAACGGCCACTAGCACAGTATGCAGAGGAGAGACAGTCCCTCACACAGCAACCAACACATCTACACTTCGATTATCAGCACTACTGGCACTTTCCAACATCATCTGTAAAAGCAGAGTCCTGTCAGTATATTAATTGTGAGCCTCATTTTTCCTTGGTTATACAAAGTACAGCATTGTAAGTGAGTTGTATCTATAGAGGGGATGTTTTGACACGACAGTATTTTCTGTGTTATTGTCGTATCGCACCACTTAAACACTCCTAATGTAGGAATGACTTGTCACAACTGCTGGGGAAAGAAAGAAAAGACCATACAACACAGCAAAACTAATCAATCCCATGGAACGTGTAAATACATCAACTGAAAAGAGAAAGTATTTTCAGCTCATTTTATGTAATATGTGTTAGGAAAAGTAAAGCTATTATCAGATAGCACTTAAGATTTATGCTCTTAAAGGCAGGCACATTAAATAATCTGACGAGTGATATCACTCTACAATAATCCTCTTTCCCGTAATTAATAGTACTAGTCACAGCAACAGCAGGAATGAGCTATTTTCACAACACAGCTATGCTTTATATGCAGTGTATGTCTGAACTGCTGCTGTCAAACCACAAGTGAAGTGCAAGCTGCCTACCAGCAAACTGGCCTGTTCCTTTGGACATCAAGTGGCACAATTTTTCAGTTGCTACAAGGTGTTACAGCGCAACAGTTATTTGCCACGGCGTTAGCAGGCAAGTTTCTATTGCTAAATCTTCAGGGGTACCACAAAACCATCTCTCACTATTTAACTATATGTAATCTATAAACTGGCATATTAAATCTATCTTGGTATGGTACTGATCATAAGAACTCCATCTTAAGCACACTTCCATTGGAAAAAGCAGTTCAAAAGTATTTAGAAAAAAAAAAAAAAAATCAAAATGCATTTAGAAACAGTAGTTTCCATTAGGTATAAACTGGCAGTGACCGGAAGATACATTGGTTTTACAAGTTTTCAATTCTCAATCAGTATGCAGCAACTGCCCCCTGACAAGGCAACAGTGGATAAATGCTGTGAAATACAGAAAACTAATGTACCCGCTGTACTTCACCCCCAATACGTAACTGCATGTCGGTGCTGATGTGTCTTTTAAGTCATTCCAGGAGCGAGAACCTCCTAGAGAAGCAAAAGTACAAATCTAAGGAAAGCAAGATCTGGTATGTGGCCTTCTTAAAAACACAGAAGGATGTATTTACCTGAATGAACTGTTTTAGTTGTGCACTGTTATTCTGATGTCCGTCAAGGTTTAGCACATTATCAGGAAATTCCATCACCATCTATACAAGAGAGGGGGAAAAAAAAAAAAAAAGAATATATTTCGGAAAAAAGTCAAACAGAGGATTATTTTATTTTACTTTCTTGAGGGAAATAAGACAAACTATGTTAAATGCTCATTCTTTTCACATAACTATTGGAAGCTTGGGAAAGGATAAGAGTAACAGTTTAGTACAGTGGATGTTTCAGCAAAGTAACTGTTTCACTAATATTATGTTCTAGAGGCAGTTTATAAATGGCAACTCTTAAATAGCTGTTATAGAGAAAGCAAAAGTTGCTAAATGGATCATCAGTACTTATATTACACTATCTACATGACTTGAGACTCTGTTTCAGTTAAAAAAAAAAATGTACTTCAACACACTGAGGTCCAAATTGATCCAATAGCCTAACTCAATTTATAAAGCTATGAAGAAACAGTCACAACAGTTTAATGACTAAGTTGCCTCCTTCAAAGGCTAATTTAAAACCATATTAACCCAACAAGGTACTCCAAGGTATACTTTGTTTTGTACGATTGCAGCTGCAACTCTTAAGAGGCTCAAAATAAAATGTTAAGCCTGCAGAACAATGTGATTACTCGTAAGTAATTAATATTTCTTTTCAAATTACTGAGCAACAAAGTGGGTAATTTCTTGGGGGGGGGGGAATCAGTAAAATAATTGTCAGTCAAAAATCCATCTTTACAACCATTGAGAAAAATTAAACCAACTAGAAAAATGTGTACAGACTGGCTTAGTTGATCTTGTCCAAACTGAGAAATACAGAATTTCTCAACAGGAATACTGAAAGTTCACTTTAAAATCGGAAAGACAAAATAACAACTTTGATTAATAACTCTAATACCAACCAACACCAAATGAAATTGTGCAATTCACCCCTTTTCCTCTCTCCACCTTTCCTCAATTGTCCAGTAAAGACAGAATTCCCTGCCATCATCTGAATTGCTGACACTACCTCCAGAGAACTCATACGTTTAATTTCACAGGCACTCAACATTGCTCCAAAATAAATATCTATTCTCCAAGGCCAGAAAGCAAGGCAATATTTTGATCTCACATGTGCTAGAATGGGAACATTAGCACAGCTGTCTTATCTTCGTGCAGAAGTGTGCCACGGTCAGTGCTAATTCTGACCTCCCATGTATTTCTTTTCCAGTTTCCCATGCCTCTGACCCACACACGCTAAGCAGCAGCACAAGTTTTTGGTGCAGAATTACAGGTTTCCTACACTGCTCATTGATGCTTCTGTGGGGAATGAGCTACATGCAAAAGTAAAAGCTCTATCTGCCAATAACAGAGAGAAGAGATAAGTCTGCATATTTTTTCTCCCCTCACCTTCATCTCCCACTATCAGACAACACCCTTAGGTGTTTTGTACAACAGAGTGGAATTATCAAAGACTAAATTAATTCATGTGTCTGATGAGATTTTATTAAGTGGTTAAACATCAACCACCATCACACCCTGAACTGGAAGAAAAAAAATTCCCGTAATACCACATCAAATGGAATGTCTTCTAGAAATCATAAGAGCTGCTTAAGAAATGAAAAGGGTTAAGTATTTAAACTTCCTTTAATTTCTAGCTCAGCCATAAGAAACAGAAAAGTGTGATAGTGAACAATTCATTTAGAAGAGTAGAAACACATTGCACCTAAAGAGCTTTCTATGCTGATACAAAACAATGTTACAAGCTTAAGAGCATTATAGGCCATTCATTCACTAATTTGCAATCACTGCTTCACTATTTCTAGATTTAAGGCATAGATTAAGTCTTCCAAGCTGACTAACAGAATTTAAGTAGTCCCATTATTCGTAAAATCTGAGTTTTAAAAGAGGTCAACAGAAGCCAGTTACTATCAATAAACACCCCTGTTTTTTAAAGATAATGCTGCAGATGTACAATTATGTTTCAAAGACAACTGCATGGTTTGCAATAGCTCTCATTAAGAATTTAAAACATAAATTATAGACGACTGAGACAAGGAAGCTAAGAGTACATTCACTTGCTTCTGCAGATTTATTTAATAAAAGCCTCCAGAAACCACCTAGAAATCTGAGTACTTTGTAACAGTAACAAAATGGAAAAAAAATAAAAATGGACCCAAGATAAGATTTCTTCATGGTGAGGATGACTTGCACTTGCATAAATGCCTTTCATCCAGATGGATACAAAGCTGATTTAGAGCTATAGGAGCCTCTTCAATCATGAGCACGGCTTGCCTCTGGTGTAAAAAGTAGAAGGACAGCGACTACATAGTGTAATTGCACAAAGTTTGGGCCTGGTGTTAAATTCTGGAACTAAACCACAAATGGAGTTTTCGGTCAGTTGAAGTCATCTACCTGACACCTGGTATAGCCGAATTTTCACTCTCATTCTCTCAACCTATTAAACACAACAAAGGTAACAAGAGCATGGTAAATCATCTACTTAACACAATCTAATGAGTAATTTTCACTAGGGAGTCTGGGGGGGAGAAGAGAAACCTTAAGATTTCAAAACTACATAGGAAATGGAGGGGCAAAATAACTTTCAAGCCATGGCCAAGACATCAAAAACCCTCAAACTTACACTATTCCTACCCAGTGCTGGGTTCTCCAGGTAATCAACCACTCTAGGAGAGCTAGATATTGCTTTGGACAACTTAAGGGGAAACTTTGCCTAATGCACGAGCACAGCTAACCAGAGATGACAGACTATATAAAGCCCCAAAACCAGTGATGATATTTGGTAAATTAATAATATGCTGTCATTTAGAACAATCAAAACTAAAATACAGCAAAGACCCCATCTTCAAATGTAGCAAAACCAGATGGGATTAAGATAGATAATTTTAACAGTGGGATGCAGGGTTAAGAGGCTGCTTGAAGATACTCAATTGTTTTGTTCTGGAAGATGGAAGAAATTATATGATGAAGTTGATCAAGTTAGCTGATGCAAGTCAGGCATTCTTCTCCCATTCTACAACATGAGATTAGGAATTTAAAGTACACACATTTTACACCATTTAAAGTACCAGCAGTTACTGTCACACCACTGACAGCAACAGAAATCAAATACGAATAATTTAAGATACCAAATTACACGAAGTCCATTTTTATTTTCACCCCAACATATCCATGCCTTAAAACAAACGACAACTGGCTAGTTAGGGAATTTTCTTCTGTTTGCTCTGTGTTCACCTACGATGCAATTTCTGAGCCTTCCTCTAAACACTTGAGGAAGAGACTAGAGAGCCTCCAAGCTGCATTTAGTTCATTTTTCCACTGAATCTTCTGGAAATGGCAAAACCCCCATGTTTTTCAATTCAGAATAACACACTGAAAGGGAAACTCGCTCAGATTTGTCACTGTAGATACAGCAGGACATTATTACAGCCTCGATAACCCTTACTTTAAGCCAAAGCTTTCAAAAACACCTTTAGCCTTTTCTTGCCTATTTAAGGGCATAATAATTACCTCGTTGTAGACGTGGGTTTTAATGTTAATATGGCTCCCTTCCGTATTAACTGAAAAATGGCTTAGCTCCACATTTGGGCTTGGGCACCGAGACGTGCTTGTCACTCGAAAACAAGTTATGCCCAGGCCCCAATACAGCAATAACTTTCTTGTTATGCGGTTTGCATGTTTTTAGAGCTGGGCATCAGATAAAAAAGTTGCCACATTAAGCGCTGTTAACCCGAAGTGTTGCAAAGTCCCAAAGATTAACGCTGCAGGAGCAAAGGAGGAGCCTGGGCGGCCTGTCTGGGGAAAAGGCCTCGCCTGGGAATTGCAACACGCCGCCCGCACACGTTGCAAGCGGGAGGAGCGGGGGGACACCAGGCGCTCCGCGGGGCGCAGGCACTCACCGTGAGGGTGTCATCGATGTAGAGGGGGATCTGCCTCTTCTCGAAAGGGAATTCCTCCTCCCCGTCTCTGCAAACCGCGACCAGCCGCGCCATCTCTGCCCGCTGTTGCTGCTTCCTCCCCGCTCCAGCCTGCGAGCAGCCAAACCCCCGGGGAGGTAAATACCCGCCGCGCTTCCCCGGCACACTTTCACCAAGCCCGGGAACAAGCCTGCTTTACCCCATCGCCTGATTCACCACGCCGAGCCCCGGCCCCGCCGCCCAGCCCACGCCCGGGCGCGCAGCCTGCCCGCCGCTCCAGCCCTGGAAGGGACTCAAAAAGACGACGGGCCGGGAACGGGAGAGGTGGGCAGGCTGGGAAATGCGACAGAACATGGAAGAAAGGGAGGGGACGGCGGGGAGGAGCGCACCCGGCCCTCCACCGGGCACCGCCGGCGGGGGATGGAGCCCGCCGCGCTGCGGGCCGCTCCCCGCCCCGCCACCGGCCCAGACAGGCCGCCGGGGGACCCGCCCAGCCCGGAGCGGGGTTTGCGGCTCTCCGCCGCCCCCGTCTCGCCCCGCGGCGGCTGGGGAGGGAGCGGAGCAGCGGCGGGGCGAGGGGCCGCCTCCACCTGCGAAGCGGGGCCGCCTCTCCCCCCACCCCGCCGCCCCCAACCCCCGCCCGGGGCGACCCGCAGCCGGCGGGGAGGGGACCCGCCGCCCTCCCGCTCCCCAGCCCGGCGTCGCTGGGGAAAAGGGCGAGCCGGGGCGGGGAGGAAGGGGGGGCGGCGGGGGGGCTGCAGCCCGGACGACGCGGCGGGCAGACCCACCCCTGTCCTCACCCGGCCTCCAGCCGGCGCGGGGCGGCGATGGCGGGGAGGCAGCCCCGAACGGAGGCCGGGCCGGCTCCCGGCCTCCCGCTCCTCCCGCCTCCCCTCAGCCCCGCCGGGGCTGTTGCGCTGCCCCACGGCCCACCGGCCGCCTCCCCCCTCCACCTCCTCCTCGGGCCTTTACCCGCTCCTCCGCGAGTCGGCGGCCCGGGCGCTCTGACAGGCGGGCGGACACCCCGAGCTCCGCCACAGAGCCGCCTCCTTCCTCTCCCCCTCCCCGGGCCCTCCCCACAGGCGGTGGCCCCGGCCCGGGGCCGCCCCGCCTTCCTCTCGCGAGAAACCGCAGCCCCGCCGCTCCCCCGCCCCGGGCCGCGGCCCCGCCTCGCCGCCCCCGGAGCCTGCCCGCAGGAGGCGCCCGCCCGTTACCTCCCGCCCCGCCTGAGGGGCAGCTCGGCGGCCCCTGTCACCGGAGCGGCGCCTTCGACCTCCGGGCCGGGGGTTCGCGCCGGGCGGGAGGCTGAGGTAGGGCCGGGAGGGCGGGGGGGGGACACACGACGCTAGAGGCCTGGCCCCGGGGGCGGGGGGAGCCGGGCGCGGGGGCTCCTCGGGCCTTCCCCTCGCAGCCGCCACCTTCCCGCCTTCCGCCTTCCCGCCCTCGGCTCTGAGGGACACGGTGGGGCGGCGGCCTGTACCCGGGCTCTCACCCTGCAGAGGCGCCGCGACCGTGGTGGGACACGAGGAACTGGCCCCAGGGCGGTTTGTGGGCGGCCCCGGTGAGGTGCGAACGAGGGGGGGCGGCTGGGGTTACACCCCAAAGCGTTGGCGGGATGAAAACCTGTCGCTGCCCCGAGTGGGGCAAGGCCGGAGCGTATCGGGGGCCACGGCGCGGGTTTTACCATGGACGCAGAGCGAGGGGAGCGTACGGTAGCAAAAAGGCACCAACACCTGCGCTGCAGATGAAGCCCAGGCGTCAAAGTGCAGCCTCAGATTTCCCTGCCCCGATTACGTGCCAGGTAGGGCAGGCTTTAATTGGACTTACAGTCTCTCACTTAAGGCTGTTGGCTTCTGCAGCATCCTAGAGCAACCAGCTAGAAATCCCGTGGCTGCTTAATTGAGGCAGCCAAAAAAAACCTCACAGCCTTTCTTGAACTATTAAATAATACAGTTGATCTGTTCATTCTTGTTATTTATGTATATAGATACTAAAGTCCTCACAAGAAAATGCAGGGGAGGCAATTAGGGAGCCGGATTTTTTTTTCCTTGTTTCTGTGTAAAAACCATCTTTAGTGGAGGAGTTAATTTACTTGAACTTATCATGCAACATCTTCAACAGAAACATCGTGCAGAGCCACATCGCTGCACAGTTTGCAGTTTGTGTATTTTCATGGTCGTCGTCTTCAGCAAAAAAAAAGCTGGCATTTTGTAACGGGGGAGTTTCTCGCATTAGAGTATCGTGAGCGCACTGACTGCGATGAGCAAACGCTGTCCTCACCGGGTCCATTCAGCGCGTGGGCTCCTGTGTCACTGCTGCCCCTTCACTCCCACAGTGTGCTTGGATCACATCGACAAAACAGCAATGCCCCAGATTTTGTGTTCTCAGCATGCACATTGATAAACTACGTATGAAAAGCACCATTACATTTCACGTAATTTTTATCCATGGAAAAGGGGTTTTTTTTAAATTGCTAGAACATGCATCTTGCTTGTTATCTACCAGACAGTGAAAAGACAGACAGCCCCTTCATGCTGTTCATTTGCATGCCCCTCTTTCGCCTGGAAGAAATACCTGTTCTTTAGGACATAGCAGCTTTGAAATAGGATACTGCCTGAAATCTTTATTGTAACATTTGACTTCAAAAGAGGCACCACTGGGTTGGAAAAGAAGGCATGCTAGTGAGTTGATCCTTAAAAACAAAGAAATTTGGTAAGAAGCTACTAATGTTTAAGAAATAACAAGGTTAAGGATAAATGTAAGCAGCTCTACTCTCCCACCATATTTTTTCTATCCTGCAGCCTTACATAAAGGTCATTCGGTGGAAGCAAATACAAAACAATTTATGTTTTCCCAGTCCTCTGCTTTACTATTGTTATTGAAGTCAGTGGCATGCTACAGTTAAACCATTTTAGTCCTACTAGTTGAAGTATCTTTTACTAATTATGTAACAGCTAAACCAAAGTTTTTGATTTTTTTAAAAATATATCTTTGATCTGTACAAGCTTACTCGTCTAAACACACCCCAGAGAGGTGAAATGCAGCGTTCGTGTTCCTACCAACCACTGAACTAACAGCCGTTGAGGTGTGCGTGGAGAAAGTGTCCACAGCAGTGTCGTAGTGTTGCTTCTCTTGCATCTTTTCAAACTCACTACGGTGCCGTTTGCTCGTACGGACTGTGTGATCAAAGAACGCTTGCATTTCTTGGTTCTTTCAGAGGCATGGTTAATTATCTGTATCTATTCATAGTCTAAACGTTCAGCATTAGTAAGTATGCTGGTTGCTTCGGGGCAGAGCTTGCCACATTTGTTATCGACAATAAGCAACGAGGATTAATTGTCTCATTAATTCAGTGGTGAACAACTTACTTGGTACGGCTTTGAAAGCGGGAGACGGCCTCACGATGCGGTGTAGCGCCGTTGTCGAGAGCGGCGGGTTGTTCTCACGCTCGTCGTCACTCGTGCACCACGGTCCCCTCGGTTTGCCAGCTCCGTTGCTGCAAACCGCAGCTCCAGTCCTGGGGTTGGTACCCGCCAGCCTGCGGAGCGACCGGAGCTCTGCACAGACACAGCAGACCTCCCACGTAATTTTTGCTTCAACGAAACGGAGTTGGCATCTAGATAGTTTGCTGCTTGTCCAGACACAGCTCTGCTTTGTCACACCCAATTAATGCCTTAATTCTGAATCACACTGATAGACTTGTGCTCACAGGCAGAACTCATTGCAGGTCTTGTGCTTCAAATATTTCAAAAATTAATATCCATGAGTAATTTTGCATGAATGAGTAGTGCCGTTCAGTTCATGATGGAGGCCCTTCTTCCCTAGGCAAGGGTAGGAAATGTTTTAAAATAAATACATACAGCAGTTCCCAGAAAGCTCTGCTATAAACCTTGACAACTGTTCATGAGACATTGTTGCCAATTAATTGCATTTGTCCCCAGGATAATACAGGCTGTTTTTCTTTAATTCTGAGGACTCGATGGCTCTAACTTGGAAGGAAACAAACATGAAATCAGCACGGCCACAGCCTATAATCCTCAGACTTCACCTTTCCATTGGCCAGCAGCTAAGAGAACCTCATAAAGTTAAGAATATTCCACAGCATGTCTGCCTTAAGGAATCTGATTTAGAGGCTCAATCTCCATAGGTTTTATGAGTCATCACATTTGATAGACAAGGAGAAATATGAAATATGGCCCATATGCACTGCTGTAACTCCAGACATTAGACATCTATCATCAACTACCATTTGTATTCTACTTCTTATGTATTTATAGCTCCCATTATTGAATTCCTCACAATCTTTAAATGTGTTTCTCAACAACTTAATGAGGTCAGGAAGAACTGTCACAGTTAGGAAAGTGAACAAAGAGGGTGTTCTAGAGGGTGATAGAGAAACTGAGCACATCTCTTGTCAATGCTCTGCCGGTACCCTGACCCACTGCGTCATGCTTCTTTCCATTTGCACACTGTTTGTTTGCTAATAAAAATTAATACAGAACGTTCCCACTTGAAGACATCTCAGCTGCCAAAATACAGTACTAAATGAGCTGCTGTTTAAGGTAATTTTACAGACAAGTAAGTGGGCCTTGAGTACTTTTAAAGTAGAGCTGAAGACCATATTTTACAGTGTTCCTAAAGATGAGCTGTCACAACAAGTTGGTATGCAGGCTGGGGGTGAATTAGTTTTAGATCTTTGTATTTTCTTATACAAGGCTGTGCTGCTCTTATTATCTGCACCACAAATTCCAACGACTGCTTTATGAATTCATCTGCAGTTGAGTTTTATCCTTCAGAGCATCACGCTTTATCTAGGGTCTTCATTTATATTCATCAGTGAGGATGAAAATAAAATTTAGCTTTAATTCAAAGGCTAATTTAGATTTCAGTATATGATTAACATTCCACATACAATTACTGCCATCAAAGTCAAGCATATGCATAAATCTTTGCAGGACTGGGGCCAAAACGTTTTTAAGTATCCACTTATTCAATGCATTTTGTATAAAGAATTATTCTTATCTGTTATTTATGCAAGGGCCTAACTAGGTAAATCTTGACACAACTAAGTCTCTCTCTTCATAATTATTCATTTTCTTACTTTTCATCTGGCTTCTACTCTATATGTTGTTATCTAATTCTACCAGCACTTGGGTATGAACAGGGTTCCCTAACTGTAAATGCAGTGTTAATCTTCTGCATGAGCATTTATAGGAGCAGCAGGAGCATTCAGCAAACAATCTTAAAAACTAAGTTTCCAGGAAAATGTGTAACAATTCCAACAGGTAACAGCATTGACTGTATAATTTGGTAAAACAAACCATTAAAAAATAACACTAAATCATAAAAAGCTATACTAAATTATTGCAAAACATATGGGAAAAATACTAATTTTTCCATTAAAATACCATCATTCAGCTACAGCAAACAAAGTTTAACTAGAGTGCTTAAGACAGTGGAATCACCAAAACTTCAATACTATGTTTTTGGCATGCAATATATACATAACAAAACAGTTAAAGAACATATACAAGTGTAGTATACATAAGGTAAATGCAGCCTTGCTGTGGATTGTATCTATCAGTATATTCACAGCACCAGTTGTAATATTTGCTAGCAAGAAAAACAGTAATTGATTTTTATTAATAGCACTAATCAGGCAAATGGGTGGCAGCTTGCCTCCCCTGCCGACAGGCACGCCCTCCATTTCAGGCTTTTTACAGGCGTTTGGGAGCTTTACAGCGTCCCAGCAGCAGGGCACGCTGGAGCCCTTCACGAGCAGCTTTGTGAACACCAACGTGAGATCAGTCACCACGAAGCTGATAAAGAAAGTCAGAGAGTGAGCGAGCACCCATATGCAGTAGGACAGATTGGCCATCCGGCGGGACACAGGGTCTGCATATGCCTGTGACACGTGAAGGAATATGAAGAGCAGGAGAACTGTCAGCAGCAAGAAGCACACTGCTTCGAGCCAGCCTTTGACTGAGTTTCTGAACTGCAGCAGGCACAGTCCCACTTGAACGCTCGCCATGTATATGGCTAGGTAGCCAAAAAGAGAGAGCAGCCCTTCCCTGTTGGCGTTTAAAAAGCCATCCCTAGTATCTCTGCCGTTGCTCCCATGCAAGATAAACATCTTCAGAGAGGTAGTGTTAAGCACAAGCTGATAAAGTACAGCGAGATTTATAGCAACAATCCAAGAAGTATTTCTCGGAAATACGGCTAAAAGTAGAGATGCTGCAAGCCTCACAAATGCTAAGGTAAAGAAAAAATTCCAGTGCACTCCATACTCTGAAGTATGTTCGTGATACTCTATAGATTTTACACTAAGCAGTCGTCCAATGCCAAGAAAAATCAACGGCCAAACGGAAACAAACTGCCTGGCCAGACTGGAAAATTTTGGTTGTGTCACAGGAGACTTTTGTCTGACTTCAGGACAAACGAGAGCATTACCAAAAATAAAAGCTCCAACCCCAAAATCCATAACTCCTGTTCCATAGGTCTCAGCTTTGGCGAATCGCCTTGGGTACTGCGGGAAATCCACTGCTAAAATGCTGATTGATGTCAACACATTGACATAAACGCGGAACACAGTTATTGCTGGAATGTATCCTGGATCCAAGTATGTCTTCTGGAAGTCTTTCACAATTTGCCTAAAAGGCACTCTGGTCTCATGTTTTCTTTGGCTGTATATTTTAAAAAATATTCCGGCACAGAAGGCTGCGATGATAGCTGGCATGAAAAAGATGATTGGAGACAGGACTGTGCAGGAGAACAGGAGAGGAGATACGAGCACAAGGAAGTCTAGCAGCAGGCTGTATTTCCTTGAACTTAAAGGTTTCCCGTAGTGAAGGTAATATAAAATCAGGAGGAGTCCTCTGCAGAGCAGGCAGAGCGGAGCGAGAGACAAGCCCACTGTAATTTCAAGCAAACTAGTTCCATTTAAGTTGCTGATAAAAGCTTCTTTCAGCTGTTTTTGTGACATTTTTCTTCCTCTGAAAACACAAACGTGAACTTGAGTTAGTTTTGTAAAATGGGGCTCTTCGAACTTCATAAAAAATGGATTTTACGTACCGGTTCATTAAAACATGGATCGTTTTCGGAAGGCACCTGTTTTTTGGTAACTCTTCAATTTAAAGAAGAGCCCGGGTGCTGCAGACACTGGTCCCGGCCTGGGAAACTGGGCAGAGGCGCCGGCCCAGCACGACAGGTCCAGCCGTGTGCCAGTCTTAACCCATGGCCACTGAAGATCTCGAAATATCAGATACTCGGTTGAACATTCACGTTGTGAATAACCTTACTGCACGCCCTGCTCCGTAGAATACACCCGGTCATGTTCTCTCTGGCGTAAATGAAACGGGTGTGTCAAAGTGTGGCCCTGATGAAGTTCCTGTTGCCTGCTCAGCAGAGAGGGGCTAAAACCCGCAGCGAAAACTCCCACTTGCAACAGAAATGCCTTTTTTAAGACGCCCCAGTCCCGCAGTGATCCTGGGGCTCCTCTGCCTCGTGCGGCCCGTTCCAAGAGAACATCTATTCAATGCAAAAAGCACTAATTAGTCAGAATTGCCGGGTTGTGTGTTCAGCCCCGGCAGCGCCCGGCTGGGGACACCCGCGCCCGGGAAGTGGATGTCGGGCGGGGGGAGAACAACAAACCCGCGTTGCTACGCTGCCGTCCCCGCAGAGGCCGAGGTGCCGGCGGGGCGAGAGAACAAGCCCCGGAGGTCGCCGGTGGAAATGAATCTCTTGTCCTCGCCGTCGCCGGCGCTCCCGGTTCCGTCTCTCCGCCCCCGGCGGCAGGTAAATGCGGGCCGCGCTCCCCGCCCGCACTTTCGCCAGCGGGAAGCCGCCGCCTGCTCTTCCGCAGCGCCCGATTCACCGCCGGCCATCGCCGGCAGCCCCCGCCCCGGCTCCGCCTCCTCCTCCTGCTCCCGCCGCCGCTCCGCGCTGCCCTCCGCCTCGGCCCGCGGTGAGTGCGCGCTGCCCTGCCCTACCCTGCGCACCCCGCGGCGGGGGACGCCCCGGGAAGGCGCGCTCGTGCAGTGGCTCGGTGGCTCGGACCTTTTTTGGGGACACACACACACACACTGGGAGCGACCTTGGGGCCCGGGCGAGCGTCCCTGCTGCATCGGCGGGAAGCTGCGGTAGCCAGTGTCCGGCGGGGAACTGGTTTCACTGGCCCAAAGGGCTCCTCTGCCGGCTGCGAGCTGCGCCTGTCCAGGAAAGCCCGATCGTGCGACTGGGTGAGAATCCCCGAGAGGGAGGAGAGGGGCTTGGTGAGGGTTGGGGGTACCGACAGCTCGGCGCGACCCACTCGGGGGCCGGAGCACTCTCCAAGTGGTGGTTTCGTGCTGGGTGGGAATGGAATAGGAATAGACTAGAGTAAGGGTGGGATAGAGTAAGGGTGGGATAGAGTAAGGGTGGGATAGAGTAAGGGTGGGATAGAGTAAGGGTGGGATAGAGTAAGGGTGGGATAGAGTAAGGGTGGGATAGAGTAAGGGTGGGATAGAGTAAGGGTGGGATAGAGTAAGGGTGGGATAGAGTAAGGGTGGGATAGAGTAAGGGTGGGATAGAAAAAGGATAGACTAGAAAAAGGATAGACTAGAAAAAGGATAGACTAGAAAAAGGATAGACTAGAAAAAGGATAGACTAGAAAAAGGATAGACTAGAAAAAGGATAGACTAGAAAAAGGATAGACTAGAAAAAGGATAGACTAGAAAAAGGATAGACTAGAAAAAGGATAGACTAGAAAAAGGATAGACTAGAAAAAGGATAGACTAGAAAAAGGATAGACTAGAAAAAGGATAGACTAGAATAAGGATAGACTAGAATAAGGATAGACTAGAATAAGGATAGGAGAGAAAAGAGAGGAGAGAAGAGACAGTTTCAGCTGCTGGAAGACGGCAGAATTCTTCCTGGCTATCTGACTGGAATCTCTGGGTTTATCATAGAAATCCAGAGGGTAAGCTTGACTCACCATGGGTTGGCTCCCACTGAATTTGAGAGGAAACAGGAAGAGGACAGCAAGCAGGCGTATCTGCTGCAAGACAGAACTTAGATCTGAGTCACTCCTTTTCCAAAAGCACTAGCTGCTCTGACGCCATCAGACCCACAGATCTTTCCTATTTGTCCTAACAGGAGGAATTTAACAAAAACAAAGGTGCAATTTCTAAGAAACCTCCCTTTATTAATTCAAGAGAAACAAAGCATTTTATTCCTTGATTTAAGGAAAGATGCGTTATTCCCTCCAAATAAGCTTTATTTGCAGGGGCAAACAGAAGGCACGACTGTTGCTCTGATAGTGCGGGTAGGCTTTCTAGCTCCAGTGTTACTGTCGGTACTTCTGTCTGAAGCCTTTAGGCTCTGCTTGTGAAACCCTCTGGAGAATGACATTTCTGGAGTTATTTTGTTTTAAATACTTTATTTTTTTTTTATTTAAGCGTTCTCCAGTCTGATTTGCATGAGTAAAGGCCCTCTCCAGCATTCCCGTCCAAAGGACTGGACAAGATGCCAAAGCAGGTAAAAAAACCCCAGGAATTGTGTGTGCTAGTTAAATCTTACTGCCAGGAAAGATTTCTTGGCTTGTTTCCATGCAGTCAAGATTAGGTAACTACTAACGTATATTCTCCCCTACTTCATGAATTGACTGGACCTATTCACTGCGTGGTTTTTGCTGTGTTACTACCAGCAGGTAGTGATTTTTGTTATGCCACTGGCTTTAACAGGGCAGGTGTTAATGCATGTAGCCAGCACATCTGTAAGGGCATTTTTTCAGTAAAATTAATGGATACAGGAGCTATGCAGTGTACGTATCAGAAGTGATTGTGTTTTAAAATATTTTCTTCTGACTAAGCGATCACCATCTCTTCTCAAAAGAAGTGATGTTGAGATGGGGGTGCAGGGGAGCAAAAATTTCTCAGGTTTTGCAATATCAGCTGCAGAATGGACTTAACTCGGCTGGTGCCAGCGTAATACCGAACACATGGGAGGGCACAGGAAGAACAGGCAATTGGCAGAAACTCATCTTGTCGTGGAGTATTTCATAATTGTGCGTGTCTGTTCTCTGTGACAGCAACAAGCTTCTTATCTTCATTCAGAGGAGAATAACAGAAATCGCTTTGATGGCAATGCCGAACTGTGTTGCTAAGCTTTTTTTTTTCCCCTGCTGTGTAAAATTTTGTATTACTGGAAATGAACGACTTATGCTGTCTGCAAAAGATAATAATGCTCCTAAATGAGTACATTAGTGTAGCTTTAGTTTTTTTTTTTTTTTAGGAATGTGTTAATGGGGTGTTGCAGTGTATTTTCCCCTTTATTAATGAGCTTAGCTCATGTAGAGGGAATGCTGCTAACTAAATTTAGCACTTTTCCTGTATAAACAAGGTGATACCGTTCATTCACTTGGTTAACTTGTAAAGAATTGCAGATTTACGCTAGTAAATACAAATGAGGAGGGTTACTTTGGAGGACTTTCTGTCAGGGAGAAGGGGAACAGAAAAGAAGTATCTAGAATGCAAAAATCAGGACTGGCATCTTTTCCCTTCTTCATTTTTCCTTCTAGCCTCTCTCTTCTTCCCCCCCGAAACGACAAACAGGACCTGAAATCTCTCTTCTGGCTAAGTTTTCCATTACGTTTGTACAACAAATGTGTCCTTCCAACTAATATTGTCAAGGACGTGGGAGCCCAGAGGCTAAGATTTAAATACTTTAAGTGATTCAAAGGGTGCAAATCTTCACCTAATGCAGGCCAGCTCTTAGGAGACCATTTCTTTCCCCTGGCTGCAATGTGTGCCCTCTGCAACTTCACTCTTGGGGCCCTCAATCCCTGCTCTAAAAATGAAAGTTTCTGCTAGGAAAACTGCATCTGTGTTGGGCCCCAACAGCTCTCAGCTCTGCCTTAGCCTTGCAGCCAGTCCTTCCTGCTTCCCTCTGCCCAAGGCAGTGTTTGCACCAAATGAATGACGTTCACAGGCTTAGAATATGCCAGCTGAGAACATTGTATAAGTGTGTCTGTGCTGAACGACCTGCAAATTGCAAGTGCCAGGTAGTGTGAGTCTAAGGACACATTCTTCCTGAGTGCCTTTGCTTCCAGCTACAATTACCAGTGATGAATTCAGTTTACAGACAGTGTTGTCAGCCTGCCATCTCTCATATGCTTGGTAAAACCTTTCTAAAAACAGAGCACCCTATGGGAACCATCGATGCAGGAGAGGGCAACTCAAAGGAAGAGTAGCTCAAATGTACTAAGTTATGACTCCTGCTGAGACTGAACTTCTATTATGTGGAAGCAGTAAAAGAGCTATAAACTATAGTGGCTGAGGTGAAAGTCCAGCTATAGTCAGCTTTTGACTGGTGCTGATCTGACATCCCCTCCAGGAAAATGGCCAGAAAGAAGATTCTATCATCCAGAATGACCTCAGTGAATCATTTGAAGAAGAAGTTAGAGCATTCCTCAGTGATGAAGAGAAACTGCATCTTTTTGATGACCTCACAAAAGTTAATCCGGTGACAACTACCACAGGTAAGCAGCCAGCCAGGGGAGGCTCTCTTGAGGAGCCACTTTCCCTGGTGGCTACTAATATACAGTAGTTACTGTTCCCATTGCGTTAATACTGTCATGAGCACAGTGGTTAAAAATTCAAAGCCCATTAAAGTCTATTCAGAGCCTTAGAAAGTCACATTTGTTTTGGTTGATTTTTTTTTTTTTTCAAAATACTTCTGCTGTACATTCTGCCATGCTGGTCTCTTATCACGCTCTGCACGCTGAGCTCACGTCTGGCTCAGGTAGCCGGGGTGTGGTTGAGAGTTAATGCTGTTGAAGGACTCCTGTGTGACCTTGTGATTGCAGTTTGGTGTTATATGAATGTATCAGAAAACGAGGCTCTAACTTAGACTGAAAATATATCCATGAAATTCGTTTTGGAAAGTAAATGCCTCGCTCCACTGATCCTGCTAAGAGAAGCTAAGGCCCGTTCCCAGTGCAGATGGGGAATTCTTGCCTCTCTTTGTTCTGCAAGTCAACAGATTTGCTTTCTAGGACTGTGTGAAACCTCATAAAAGCCCATTTAAGGATTTATTGAAAGGAATAGTTAGCAGATCCCTTAAGATTTTTAAAAATAAGGGCAACTCTTAAAGTCATTGTTATATATATTAGACCTATATCACTCTCTTGATCACCTCATTCTCTATTAAACCTAATAGGTAACATATCTGAAGATTTTTGTTGCAAACAGGAACAAGAAGAGTCAAATACACTTTCCAAAAGATGCTAACAGAAGGTGTGTCTTTCAGTTCTGAAATGTCTTCAAGCAAGATACACAGTAAACTTGTTTTATACAAATGCTGGCTGCAGCCTGGTGGCTTTAAATCCCTTTCAGCCCATCTCCTGCCTCTATTCACCCGAGCTTATGAGAGAGTACCATGTTGCACTTCGGCCTCAGGTAATCCTTATATTTGAAATAACTGTCCTTCCGCAGAACCCAGACGTCAAGTTCTTCAAAATCTTTATCAGCAAAATAATCCTAAAGGATAACACCCATTTCTAGTGAAATATGAGTTCTGGTAACAGAGCAGTACTGTTTTCAGATAAATGCGAGAAGACCTTTGCTGTTTATTGCTGTTGAACTGTGTAATTACTGTTCTCTTAAATATGAATATTCTCTTTTACTGCCAGGATTTAAAACCTCACATCTTTGCAGTGGCTGAGCAAACCTACAGAAACGTCCAAAGCCAGCTAGACCCTGTAAACCAGTCTATAATTGTGAGTGGAGAAAGTGGTGCTGGGAAGGTAAGGAGATTTTTTTATGACATTGCTCTTAAGGTTTGAGAATTGCTAGTGATTTGTAGTGCATAGTATTTCAGCGAACAAGCAAAGACGAAGGAAAAAAAAATTCTGACAGAGCACGTAGCCAGTCTGCTCTAGCATGACTCTTCAAATATGCGTAAAGCATTAAGTGATTGCTGCAGTTAAATAGACTCTACTCAATATAGCTGCTCTTTAGGTGACATCTGTAATTTCTGGGAGGGCTAGATTTGAATCATTCCACAGGAACTGCACCTGAGTTAATGTCTGAGCCTCGGCTGTTAGGGAGCTAGTGTGGGCAAACCCTAGGTACAGAGCTGGAAGCAGCGGGGAGTTCAGACCCTATCCTAGGCCCTTCTGTAATGGGCCATCCCTATTCAGGAAGATATTGAGGATATTTTTAAGCCTGAGAACAAAATGATTTGCTGAGTGTTAATGACTCAAAGTCCATTTATATTCAATTCATCTTAAGATACGAGCAGTTAATTCTAGCTGAGTTTCCAGATGGTTGCATCTTGATAAAACTGCCATTCAGCAAAGCACTCCAACAGCATTTAAATGTGTGTCTGTTGCACGTAAGCATATGCACAAAAAGTTTCCACTGAACTAGAGCTACAAACCTGACACAATTACTCCCTTTAGCATCATCGCCAGCTGCATGCTGTGTTTTCAGAAGCTAACACTGTTTCACTAACTGACATAACTAATAACGTGGTGAAAACAAAGGCCTATTGTCAAGCCTCTCTCTTGCAGACCTGGACATCTCGCTGCCTCATGAAATTCTATGCTTCTGTTGCTGCTTCAGTTATCTCCCCAAAAGGCAATGAAACTGTGGAAAGGATAGAGAAGAGAGTGTTGGATTCCAACCCTGTCATGGAAGCATTTGGTAAATGAGGCTTTTTTTAACAGCAAAAAGAAGTAGTGGCCACTGTGGGAATTTTCTTTGTTAAGGTCTAAGCTAGCTCTTGGTCCTCTCCTTAAAAGACCAACTCTTCAAATACTGGAGCTATATACAAATCACCCTTAATATCTATATGTCCTACATGGAGGAGTGGAACCACTCTGATTATGCTGTATCTGTCACTGGCAATTTCACAGGAAATGCATGTACCCTGCGGAATAACAACAGTAGCCGTTTTGGAAAATACATCCAGCTTCAGTTAGACAGGTAATAATTACTGTGTAAAAACCTTATCTATTGTCTTGTTCCTTTAAATCTCTACAAGCCTGATTCTGAAGTCTGCCATAGAATATTTTATCTGCCTTTAGAACATATTTTGGTTTGCTAGAGACTTACATCTTACTTTTTTTTTTCTGCAAGCTCTCACCCTGATCTCTAAAAAGAGCAATGCAAAAACAGAGATGCAGTTAAGAACTCTGAAAAAAATATCACATTAAGCTTGCACAAAACTGAATGTGAACTGCAAAGCATTCATAGTCAGTTGGTATCGTAACAACGCAACATCTATTGGATTCTGTGAGGAAGTTTTGTTAAAGTCTTTGCTTTTTTTTCCCCTCTAGATTCCACCATCTGAGTAGTGCTTCCATTCAGACTTTCCTTTTGGAGAAGACCAGAGTTGCCTATCAGGCCCCCAATGAAAGAAACTTCCATATTTTTTATCAGGTTTGCCTTCTGTTAATTTTGCTAGATGTTTCTGACAAACAGTGGGGATGAAATCACCAGATTTAGCACAGTTGCAGCTTTTAATATTTAACAGTTTTCCTGTCTGCCATGCTTCCAAAATAAATCACGCTCCCAGTACGTTATTCTTCATTGTCTGTGAGCTGTAAATACCAAAGGCAGAATTCAGTTGTTACCTTGTTTTCTGTCTCCAGATCACAAAAGGTGCTACTGCAGAGGAGAGGCTGGAATGGAACCTTCCAGAAGGGGCTGACTACCGCTGGCTGCCAAATTCTGAAAGAAACTTAGATGGTAAAGATTAGTTGCACAGACTGTCCACTAATAACGGCTGTGACTTTAAAGGGAGGCAGGCAAAAGCCTGTCCTATTAAATCCCCTGACCCAGGTTGGTCAGCCGACAGCAGAGACTTTGCAAAGCCACCTGCATTAATGTGATTCTTTTTAAGTTTCGGTTTGCACTATTAAGAGTTTTCACCTGGCTTAAAGCAGCGGTTTCTGGCCTGGCGAATTTGCATCTCTCTGTGGCTATGTTTAGAAACTGTCTTGTCTTTGGATGTGCTTCAGCAACCCGCTGCCTAACTTCAGAGCCCCACAGAGTCAGTATTAAGTCAGTGACTTGGTTCTCCAGCTTGTACTCTGGGATTTACCGAATTCCTTGATCTCCTTTGGCAATTCCAGCCAAACTGGACATGGTGTAGAGTGTTGGGCTCGCCTGTGTTTGTGTGCATGGCTTTCTTTAAAATAGCACTTGTTTGGCTTTTCAGAGGACTGCTTCGAGGTGACCAGAGATGCAATGTTTCACTTGGGCATTGACTGCTCCACGCAGAACAATATTTTCAAGGTCAGGTACAAAGCATGGTCACCACGAGGCTGCTAATGATGTTTGGGATGTCTTTTTAGGGTGGGATTTCTGCAGAAGTAAATCCGTATCAATGGACAGAACGTGGGTTGTTTGGTGCTCCAGACTGGAGGGCCTGCAGCTCCACATTAGGCTGCATAGCCAAATATTAGATCTCAACTAAAAGCCTGCACCTGTGAACTTTAGTTTTCCTTCAGTAATTGCAGCATTAGGAATTAACATAGAAGCTTGAAATCTACTTGGGTTTTTTTGTGCAGAAATGTTTTGACTTGTCCTGTTTGTGTGGCTAAGGGAAGGCTCAGAGGACACTGCCTTGGAGGGGAGCTCTGCTTTAGAAAACTCAAGGATTGGTTATATTTCAGGTATTGTCAGGCCTTCTCCATCTCGGGAATGTTCAATTCTCTAATCCAGTGGATGAGTCTCAGCCTTGTGAACTAGAAGACAAAACCAAAGGTGAGGCAACAAGCATGCCATGCTCCAGAGAGTCTTGTTATCTTAGTGCAGATGCCTCATGGAAAGGATTGCTACGCTCTCCTGCTTGATAGGAGACTATCAAGGTCATGCACAACTCAAAATTTAAGCGTGCTTTTGTTCGGTACTTCACGGTTTCAAAGTACTGAGCAAACGAAAACCTAATGCTCCCCTGCTCGGAGAGATAATATCCTTCTGTTACAGGTCAAGGCAACTGCGGCATTAGACAGTCATTTTAGAAGGATTATTGGCAGAACTGTTGCTCGTGATTGTAATCTTATGCTGACATCACAAGACTTACAGAAATCTGACCCGGAGTGAAGAGCAGGGCTCTTAAAATTAAAGCTTTGATGTTTTTATGATAAAGCCTAAAACTCCACTTAATAACAGCAAATCTGTTAAATTGCAGCACAGAACATAGGTTGTTCTGCATGTCTTCGGGAGGTTTGTGGATCTAGGTTCCCTTCAGAACTACAACGCTGTCCTGAATAGTGAAGTTTCCTACTATTATTTCACATGCTCTGAATTCACACTACTTAATATTCAAATAGTTTTGCATACCGCTCAGGTTAGCAAGATCTTAAATGCTTTGTTAGCAAATACTCATGTTTCTACGTTTCCTGACTATCCTCCAAATCCCTGTTTTTTCGGTCATGACTGTTTGATTTGCCTATCTGGATTTAGAGGTCTCTGCTCAAAAAAGGTGAAAAAGTAACAAAGACATAGCTAGAGAGTACTCTCTAAAATGCCTACTTCAGTGTGGCAGACTTCAGACTTTCTTGGTATTGTTTCATTTGAAATAGAGTACCTAAAATTCTAGAGGTACTGTACATCCAAATTAAGAGCCTGGTCTTCCAAGTTTGGGTAAAAAGATCCAAAATCCACATTTAAGTTGGTGAGTGCATGGAAGCGTCATTTTTCTATACTATCTCTGGACCTTCCATAACTTCAAAGGGGCTGCGTTCATTTGACACTCCAGATAACCTTGCAATGTTTTTTTTTTCCTGAACAAGATTTTGTGAAGACTGCTGGAGATCTGCTGAAGATACCTGTCGAGGAACTACTGGAATCATTAAGAATTCGAACAATAACTGCTGGAAAACAACAACAAGTCTTCAAGAAGCCATGCTCCAGAGCCGAATGTGAGACTAGGAGGGACTGCCTCGCCAAAGTGATCTACGCTAGGTAAGGACACGTAGGCCCAGCTGCTGTGCTAATCCGTAGAATTTTTGTGAGGGAATATGGAGGCCAGAGAGATTTATTTTCCCTGTCTTTCTGCTTGGACTCAGTAACGGTGTAACTCTCCCTTCCCCTCTCAACACACCCTTGATTCAGTTGTAGATGCAGACACAGCTGCTGTATCTGATAGAGAGATCTTCAGAGAACTGCTGTTTCATGTCAGCAGGCAGCATGTCACAATTTTTTGTTTTTTCCATGTGATACTGGTATAAATGGCAGTAAAAGAACACTACTGGGATTTTTATAAGCAAGCACTTTCCAACTAATCCAGTTGTCATTGCAGATTGTTTGAATGGCTCGTTTTGGTCATAAACGAAAGCATCTACGCAGACCCGTCAGTGTGGACCAGCTTCATAGGTATGGTTATTTAACTGGTTTAAGGGAGTAACCGTAACTCCTTCCAGCTACTCCTAGACCAAAGTGCACTGTCCTCCTACACTCCTTCTAGGTTTGCTGGATGTTTATGGTTTTGAAGCCTTCCCTGAAAACAACTTGGAACAGCTTTGTATTAACTACGCCAATGAGAAACTGCAGCAGCACTTTGTAGCACACTATCTGAAGGCACAACAGGTAATACCACTAAGATCAAATGTTAAATATCTAATTTTAAAATGGCATCTTTTGTCCCTTTAATTGTATTTCTGTGCCTCTGGTCAGATTACAAGCTTTAGTCGAGTAAGTAACGCCACAGAAATCAGTAGGATGTGAGTAACAATTGCTTTTTTAAAGAGGAGAGTGTGGGGCAGTTGGAATGAGACAGTTGCTCTCTTGCCTGCTGGAAATCTGTTCCCTATTACACAGCTCCATTGGCTCTGTGGCCTATTAAACTGCTTTCCCTGAAAGAGCTGAACACTTAAAACTAAATTCTTGAGGTAAGCGTAGCCTAAATTGAGATTCTCTTGAAAGCTGCTGCTTATAGCCACACTAATTCTCTTCACCAAGCATAAAGTACCTAAACGGGCGGGGAGCTTCTAGACCTGAGCTTAGTGTGAAGGCAGAGTGCCCAGCAGAACCTTGTAGCCCAATGGCAGCAGCATGTGGTACCTGGCGGAGGCCTTCTGCCACAGGAAAGCAGCTTCAGAAAGCCACTTGTCATGCTGGTACCTTTAAAGACAAAACCACAGTGTGCATCAGCTTTTATTTTTGACTGAGGAGGTACATGAGTTGTTGTTTCACAGTAGAGAATGTATTTGCACCACGCTAAATGCATTGCAGTCACTTGCCTAACTGGTCACACACGGCTAATTCCAGCTCTCATCTGAGTGCTCTGAAAGCTACAGAGTCCCTGCCAGGCCTAGGCTGCTGCTCTAACAGATGTCCTCCAGTCCTCGCTGAATTCCTCCACATCACACATACATTACCACAATGCTCTTTGCCATCAACTGGAATCTGGAGAATTATTTTCTTTATGGCACTGACATCATGGTACCTTCTGCCTCATGACCTAGTTTTATCAATTTATTCAGGAGATAAATATCTCTTGGACCATAATTTGTACTTTCATATGCCCAGCCTTTTTTTTTTTTTTTTTTTTTCCTGCCTGCCCTCATCAGTATGCCAGGGGTTAATGGGCAGTGAAGATGGAAACCAAGTTCAAGCACACAATTACTTTCCTTGAAACTGATTCATGACCTCTGTTTATAGTGCCCCTCCCAATTACTGCCTGCCCTCTTGCCTCTTTTGACCTGGCCGTGTCCCAAACCACTTAAACGCCATTAGTGGCTGTGCTGAGCAAGCTTTTAGCAGGAGACTTTTAAACTAACTGGCCGGAGCTTGTGCTTGTTAAACACTCCTGACGGTTTGTTCTGTACATCAGCAGAAATATTGTACAAATTATTTCCACCGGTATCTTTCTCCAGTTCCTTTTGGATCAGGATTTGTTTTAAATGGAGCCCAGCTAGTAAAGTCTGGCATGCAGTGTCGGTTCAGGGCTATGTCCCGATCTAAGGAAGGAGTTCTGTGTGTTCCCTGCCCTTCAGCGCAGAACTCAGTACAGCCAGGAGAGCCTCTGTTTACTCTGCAAAGCAGCCTTGCAGATAAATCTGTGAGGTTCCCAAGTAATACTTAAACAAATTGTTCCAGCAGGATCTGCTGCTACATACTCCAAAGCTACCTGGGGTAGAATATCCTCATTAATGGTTTTTCTTTTTTCCTCAAGATTGCTGTTGAACATGAGCTGAGCTTTGGATGAGCAGGCTGAGCCTGGGGTTAACTTGTTAAACAGTAACTGCATCAAACTGCGAAAAGGGACAGAGTTGTTTGAGCTCTAGTGCCCTCTGCTGCAGAATAACCAGTTTCTCTCTTACTTCAGGAAGAATATGCAGCTGAAGGCCTACAGTGGTCTTTCATAAACTACCAGGACAACCAGAACTGCCTCGATCTGATAGAGGGCAATCCTCTCAGCATTTTTTCTTTGCTGAATGAGGTACGTGTGGATCTAAACCCCTACTGCTTTTGGCCTAGTTGCCTTTCTTCTGTCCCACGCCACCAAAGAAAACATGAAAACTACATTAGGAAACTTGTCAGCTATGCAATTTCTGCAGAGCTTATTTTTCAGAACAATCCTGTCTTTTTTCCTGTGATCCTGGATGTTCTGATTCAAATATAAAGCCTCAATTACATTTTTTATCCCCCCCTCCCCCCAAGATTTCAGGGCTTGCATACTCAAATCAACTCTAAATGTAAAATTAATTTAAATGTAACATGTCTTAGCTTTTAAAGACAGTTCTTTATGAGAAATAAGAGATGCTGCAATTTTGTCTCGTTTGCTGTGCAGGAGTGCCGTCTGAATAGATCCTCTAACACTGACCTGTTTCAAACTCGGATTGAGAAAGCCTTGTCTAATAATCAATGTTTAAGTCGAAACAAGTTTAGTAAGAAGCCTAACTTTATTATTTCACATTATGCTGGCAAAGTCTGCTATCAGCTGGCAGCAATGGTGGAGAAAAATAAGGTAGGTGTTTTCAGAAGGAGCTGTTTAAAAAAACAAACCAAAAAATCTTACAGACCAAAAGCAGTTTAAATCAAAGCATCACTAACAAGCATATTCAGTGGTGCTTACTGGATTATACGTACCTTGCTCCAAATAAATCCTTCAGGCCACGTAAAACTGGGTAATGTTCTTGGTCTGATTTTCACCAAACCATCACTGGCACAAGCAAATGCTTTGTTAGCAGACCTTTCAGCTGAGGATTAAGTGGACCATCACTAAATCGGGGCTTCTTCCATTCCTGAAGAATCCTGAGACAATGCAGGAGGGTTAATGGCATCAGGGCATTTCTATAACCATAAATAGAGCACTTCATATACCCCCAAAGTTCAGATAAGTTTGTGAGAAACAAGAGCAACTACTCAAAGACTCAACTACTGAAAGTACCAGAAAACTCAAGTTTTGGCCTCGATTTGCCATCAGGGAATAAGTGAAATAGTCTGCAGATATGAGGGTCCCTTGTCATTTCTGACATCACCAGCAATTATGGCAAGTGGTATTAGGTGATGCAATAAGATACCGTCTCTTAATTAAAAGGAAGACTTTCTAATAGCTTTTCTAATGTCTGCTGCAGACTGCCCTATGGGGATTAAACTAGTCCTGAGACTTCTAGCTCACTTACCTTGTATAACGAGAACGATGTTAGGAGCAGTCGTACATTTGACTGGTTTTTGTTCCTGAATCTGACTATGAATGAATGTATGCAGTCAGATTTGAAACTACAGCTGTGGTTTAATCAAAGTTGGCTTCAGAAATACAGTTCCATCTATATACGTGGAATTTTTAGTCATTTTCAAAGGTGGCAGGTTTCTGCCTAAGTCCAAATACTAATGAGTCATGTCTGTGTTTGCAGGACCCCATTCCACCAGAGCTGGTCCATGTTTTGCAGAATTCTAAGGACCCTTTACTTCAAAAATTATTTCCTGCGACAGAAAGGAACCAAAATAGCATCAAAACCCAGAACAGAGCAGCTGTTGTTACAGTGGTGTCAAAGTTCAAGGTACATCCTATTCAAGTTTCTGCTTTCTACTGCTATCTTCATAACTAAACAAGAAAAGAGAATCGTTGGACCAAGATCAGTAAATATTATTGAAATGAAACAGCTGTAAACCAGAAATAGCTTCAGACTCCTGATATTCTCTAGGTTTTAACTCACTCCTTTAACAGTTGGGCCTCTGCCTTTTTGAGGCTTCTTCCTTCCTCTTCCTCATGAGGGGTTAGCTTCAACTGATGGCCCTGCTGTAATTTTGGAAACTTTCTGAATTTACTATCAATAGTTTTACAAAAGCATCCATAGAGGGGATTTTTTGCTCAAGCTGCCCTTACAGAAGAGCTCTGCTAATTCTGAGTCTAAGGCCATCCTTGCAAAAAACAACTTCATTGTTTTTGTAGACCACTCATTAGCTAAACTACCTGTGGAGGAGGAGTCCCTAATTAAACCTGTATTTGTTTTCTACAGGGTTCACTGGAACATCTCATGCAGATTTTGAACAGTACCACCCCGCATTACATCCGATGCATCAAGCCCAATGCTGACTGCAAGGCAATGACTTTTAACAGAGAAGAGGTAACTTTTCAAAAGCCTTTCCTCACTGAGTCAATGAGAAGCTTCCTAGAGACTGTGTGGGACTTTGCATTGGGGCTCTTACAATCTTGAGTCACTCACAAAGCTCTTTTCACAGCACATTTTGAAATAGTTTTTTCTCCTTTGGCGCTTCCAAGATAAACATCCAGAATCAGTGATGATGTTTGTCTAAAATGGAGCTAGTACGCACAGCAGCTCTTCCAGGTGCAACTTACTTGTCACTGTATGAGAAGTTCTCTTACCAGAGCGCTCCTGGGTTATCTGAGGTGCCACCATCCCAGCCCTCAGAATAGATAAAGGTGATCTGACAGCTCAGCAGTCCTGGTCACACAGATATCCTCGTGGTGAATGCCCACAACAAAACTTTGCTTGCTCCTGGAGTCTAGTCTAGGACAAGTGAGATGAGATCAGCCGACAAGCACGTCCTTGGGAGCAGAGCAGAGCTATCACTAGAGAACCTCATCTGATGTAAAAACAAGCAGCTGGAGTAGTGCTGCATTAATTTTAAACACTCGGAGAATTTGCTGATTGCATGCAAGTAGTATTAAAATACCAACACTGGGTTTTCATAATCGCTGCCTTCGGGCAGCGCGGGGTGTGTGGGTACCACAAGGGAGGGCACGCGAGGACTGTCCCTGAGTTAGCACTACCTTGACCCTACTCCGGGTGTTACTCAGAGCAGTAGTAACTCCCTCGTTCCGCAGCCTGGGGGCGCACAGCAGGCGAGCTGTGGCGCTGCTGCGCAGGCCGTGGCAGCAGCTTCCCCAAAGGCAGCGCTTACCTCAACCAGCTCAATTTATGCCTCAGGTTCTCAACCAGCTTCAGGCGTGTGGAATAGTCGAAGCCATCACCATCAGTGCAGCGGGCTTCCCGATTAGGTAAGTCCGAACTTCTTAAGCAACATCTTTTATAATCCATTCTGATGGCAATTAGTGGCATATTAGTTATTCAGAAGAGCTCATAAGCAGGAAATCTAAGTATTTTGCAGTCTGTTTCAGATCACCAAATTACTGATTCTTTCAAAGCTATCTGAAGAGTTCTGCTGACTGCTTGCTTTTAAGCTTATTTGGGCACCTCTCTTTCATGTTTTGGAGATAAAAAAGCTGTCACAGATCTGGACTGTTGTTCTGTGTTTTGGATAATGAGACTCTGCTCATTCAGCCAGTCCAAAAGCGCAGTAACAGCACAAGCAGTGCTAGTGCAACTTATATTCAGGACCAAAAAAAGAAAAAAAAAAAATCAAATACAGAGTCCAGATGTGTCTATAACCCACCCCTGGTCCAAGAGCTCACTGTACCTTCCCAGTCTGAGAAGCTGGGCAAGAGATGTTTTGATGTGGACTGTCACGTAGTAAAACTTTCTAATTGAATGTGGCTTCACAGGAACACTTACAACGATTAAAATTAAATTTTAAATAGCATTCATCGAAGTGTAGTCATCTCGAAGTTGAGCATCTCATCACAGCCAGTCACCTCACTGGGCTTTCTTGCCCACCTTTGGCGGATGGAGGAACAAGGCCTGAGCTGGTCACGTTTCTGACAGCTCAGTATTGATGGGGTGAAGCTCACTGTTACCATAAAGGAGCACAATTCCCATCCAGTCTTTGTTACAGGCAAAAGTCAGTTACTGGGCAATAGGCAGCCTCCTGAATTTCTCCTGAAAGTCTCTATTTTCTTGCATGTTGGTGACTACAGAGGCATCAGGCTGTGTCCATTCTGTGCAGTGGATCTTTGAAGCCATTCTGCCATTTTCCCCCTCAAAGGACAGGTTATTTACCATGTAGTAACTGATACTTGCCTGGAATTAACTGTACGTTTGTCTGTCAGGATCCCTTTCCAAAGTTTCACTGAGCGCTATGAAATACTGAGAAAATCACGTGGGCCCAATAAAAACAGAGTGTGTGATAAGAGCAACTATCATACTGCTGAGAAAAAAGGTACGTTTCTTTAGCTAATCCCTCTGCTATCAAGTAAAATTATCACTGCACCAACTTGATATCGCATAGATCAGGTACAATTACTCAATTACTGTATTCAGCACCAGGGACACCACTATTCCCAAAATATTTTTCTAATCTATCACCAACCTGAGTTTCTAACTTGCCTAATGCTTACAGCAGGCTCTTTTGAAAAGGTGCAAATCTTTCATCTTATTGCTGTTTTTCTGTGTTCCTCTTGGGTAGAACAATTAGTTACAACAGTGTTTGGGGTTCCCCTCAATATCATTTGATTTAGAGTTGGTTCTTGAGTAGACTTGAAAACCACTTACTTTTTGCTTATATTCCTTCTCCTTCCTTTCTTTTTTTTCTCCCACCTTGTTTTCTTGCCGAACACACTGACCTTCTAGCTTACCTGGATGCTGCTGCTTCTTCTCCCTTTTGCAAACTTCTGTATGCGATTCTTTTTTCTAAGCAAGAGTGAGGATGGACTTTAAAAAACACAATCCAATCTACAAGGTAACATCTCTGGTATGAACCCTGAGAGGAGTTCATCAGGTGGTTATATTTAGTATTGAAAGTTACTGCAACCCCCTTCTGTCACCCAGATTAATCCCATCGTCACCCAGTGGGTCTGCTCAGTAACCAGTAGATGTTGAAGCAGGACTGATAAGAACCAGCCTATGTCAGATAAGTAAAATGGCTGGAAATCTATTCACCTTGTGGAAATGGAATGAAGTAATGAAGTACAAGCTTGGAAATTACTTACACGCCATATCTTTCTCCCTCAATTATAAACCCATTAGCTGAAATGCCTCTTTGTGATAGGTCGCTAGTCCTTTTTATCTTTAGCAGGTAATAAGCTGCAAACAAAGCAAAACAATTTCCTAAACATGGGGATAAGCTTTTGGTTCCCTTATCAGCCCAGCCCCGTGAACACCATCATAGTCACCAGATGTCTTCCTGTAAGCAAGAATTGCTTATATTTGTTTTCAGTACCTTAAAATGCTCTCATCTCCTTAGAAATATTTATAGCAGAAAAGCAAACAGTATCCAGGATGGAAAGATACAAAGACCATCACGTACCCGCATTGGGCATGCAGAAACTCATGCAGCATTGCCTTGAACACCACAATCTCTTTCAAGGACAGGTCTGAATTAAGTCTACCTCTATTTCCAAATAGATTAATCTGGCTAACGTGTTTGTCTCATAATGTAAAATATTGTGTACTATGTCCCAGAAATGGTTTTAATAACCTTTTATTGCTGCAATAAACTCCTGCTTAGTACACGTCCCTGTAGCTGCTTCTGATGCCCTGTGAAAGCTGTAGAATTTTCTGTTCCTGCATCTTTCAGCACATTAAGGCTACGAGTCTAATTCCTTGCTTTTTGTTCTTTGTTCCCAACTGCTCTGAGTTTTGGGTAGTTCATCAGATTTTTCTTAGCTGCTCAAATCTACTCTTAATTGCATTGCTGTCGCTTTCTAACGTTTCCACGTAGGACGCTGTGAGAGCAGCTGAGCCCCCCGTCTGTTTCATTGTCTAGATCTACCCAAACCTGCGGATGGGTTAGAATGGAGGTGGTAAGACAGCACCCAAACTACATCCTAGTTAAAACACACCACGCTGGGTTTCTAGGCTGTCACATTTTTCCTTTGAACACAGCCAGATCTAGTGCTGTCTCAGCCATCACCTCCTCCCCTCTGGGTGCAGGTGTATCCCCCCTAAATGGCCAAGAAATCTCAGTGTAAAGATAATTAGTTGGTCCCGATTCCCCAGAGTTGTGACACCTTCTCTTCAATGCTTCACCTGCAGGCGAGACTCCGGTGGCGGGTGATGACAAAGCATCACGTTCTGTTGTTTTTGAGATCCTTCAGAATGTTGTTACAGAACAAACTACTGCTGAGCAAACAGGGAACAGAGCAGGAAACGCTTCAGTGTACTGTGGCAAAACCAAAGTATTTATGGCTAATTCTGTGGTAAGTGCTATTTCCTTGGCGAACAGTTCTGGAGTGTACTTGCACACTGGGGATTCTGGCACAGATTATCCTCATGGTTTAGGTAATACTCCTGCTAATGCCAGTGTGACCAGAATTTGGCATTTTCCTTAAACTAAATCAAACAGCCATCAGAATCCAACTATCAGAAGCGCTTTGTTTAATGGTGTCCTTCTTGCTAACGGACAAGGAGCTGCACTTGTGTCTAGTGGTGCCGGTACCCTCCCAGTTCCAGGAAGGATTGGCTTTCCTTAGCCTCAGCTGACAGGCCTGGCTACTCTGACAGGCCTAGGCAGCTTCTTTGTGAAGGAGATGAAGGAGACAACAGCACTTTTGCAAAGCTTGTGCGCTGGAGGACGCAGCCATAACAGACCCCTTCAACTGAGCTAGTTTTAAGCCAGCTGCTACTGTGACCACTGTGAGTGGCCACTTTTCCCCCCCAACACTCTCTTCCCCCTCAGATACTTGTATTTTCATTTGACATGTTATCTAATAAGCACTAATGAAGTGCTCTCACTTCTAAAACCTGACCCAACACTTCACTGAAAGGCACATGTGGTTTTCTGACAAACACCGAGAGCCTGCAGAAGAGGGAAGAGTTGTGAAGACAACTCTGTCCCTGAGTGTTAACTGCAGGCTCGTGTTCCCAATGCAGCTAGAGCAACTTGAAGTGAGAAGAGCAGAGGTGTTAAATGAGAAAGCATTTTGCATTCAGTGTTGCTGGAGAAAATTTAAACAGAAGAAACTAGTGAAGGAGCGATGGTCTGCAACTGTCATCCAAGCAGGTAATTTGATAAGGGTGTGGCTGAACATATGTAACAAGTAACATTTCCAGTTACACTGGATGTTTAAAGTGGCAGGAGTGGTTATGTTAATTAACAGGGGGAAGGCTTAAGTGCCATCTCTCTTACTTTGTGTGCAAGAGCTTCTGACATTCTTTGTACTCAGATTTCTTTTAATTAAATCTTCAGCTATTCGCTCCTGGTTAGCCAAGAATCGCTTCCAAAGGATGCGCAGGGCTGCTAATGTTATTAAGCACAGCTGGAGGAAATGGAAAGTAAGTACACTGGTGCAGGAAAGCATTGAAATTGAGTGACTCAGGCTTAGTGTTTGGGAAAGAATCTACCTCTGTCAGGTAACTGTACAAAACCATCAATTCTCCAGAGAACTCTTCTCAAGTGCAGAAGATGGATGCCAGTCCTCTACAGCTGCTTCTACAGAGTGGCAGCATAGCGCCTTACCTTCATAAAAGGGGAAAACGTCCCAAAGGGTGTCCTGTACCTTAAGATGCCCTCTTTTTTAGACTCTTAATTTTGCAGTTTTAAATTTTGTTCAAGATGTTTGAGAATCTTGTTCAAGAATATTGTTCTCCTTCTCTTCATCAGGCAAAAATGGCTGCGTTAGCAGCAGCAGAATTGGATGAGGGTGATGAAAAGGCATTCTTGGTTCCTGGAGCTCCAGTGATCTCGGCCAAACCACCTTGCTCTTTGGAAACAAGCTGGCCTCTGCACGCAGTAATTCAGTTCTGGCCTCTTGGCCTTGTCCTGGCTGCTGCACCCATTACCGTAACGGGACTTCGGAGGGACCTGTCCCTGCTGGCGAGCCTCAGAGTACGTCAGGGGAGCGACTGCTGCAGGGTGGAAAGCTGTTCCTTTGGCTGTGGCATCACGTCCATCAGAGCTCTCCCACAGGTAACAAACCTGACGGTAACAAAGCCACCGGTAACAAAACCAGCGGCACGGCCAAGCTGCCGTCAGCACTGGAACCTGAACTCTGCTGTCGAGCACAGCAGCCACCGAGCCTGCCCTCACGCTGCAGCCTCCCTCCTAACACGGGCTTAGGTGTGTGAGGATGACTCCGACGCCGTTAGGTCAAGCTAGACACGGGGCTGAGCTGAGACTTTCAGCTAAGCGTGAAAACTCTCGTTAATCTCCGTCCTAGGAACAAACTGCTCAAAGCTCTGCTTTGGAAAGGCAGAGCAGAGCATTCCCACATGGGCTCTGCTATGACGCACGAGGTATTTCTTCTGCTTAGGGGATTCAAGTTGCACAACAGGTGAAGACATGAAAAAACCTCTGCTTGGGGAGAAGCCACCGGGTGTGTTAATACCCCAGTAATTCTGTATTCACTGTGCAGACAGCTGCGCAGACCAGTTTGCACAGAGGATTTTCAGGGCAGAAAGCAGGGAGCAACCTCAAGTATTCAATCTCCTACACACATGCAGAACAGTCTCAGATACCATTTACTACAAACAAGCCCCAACCCACACTGGCTTCTCTCAGAAACTGCACTCTGGTTACAAATCACCCTGCACCTGTGCTGGGGTTTTTGTTGGTAAATTTTTGAGGTTGCATAAAATTATGCGTGCAAGAATGTAGCCTGTGCCTGGTCACAGTTACTACAAGTAGGAAGAAGCAGTACTACATTTGGTACTGACTAAATACTCCTAAATACTCAAGTCCTCAGAGTTTAAGCTAATTTCAGTTCAAATTACAGTATTGGTACTCTCTGTAGTAATAATTTCTCTTAAATCCATTTGTACTAGGAGTCCTTTGGAGATCCTCCTCCATCCTCATTCATATTCACTAGTTGTTTATATACTAAAGCACTTCTTCGTTTGAACAGCAAAATTAGCTCAAAATCTGGCAAAAACATCAACTGACCTCTCCACCTTTTTCTTGTAGGGCTCCATCAAGTTCCATTGCAAGAAGTCTCCCCTGCATTACGCAAATGTCAGCCCCCACACAGATGCCTGTTCCGTCACTGGATTTAACCAGATTTTATTGGACAGAAAAAAACTCCTTCCGACATAGGTTTGGGCCATCTGCATACACTGTACTTTTGCCTTCAGGCAAGGACTGTCTGCAAGCTGCTGCTTTCAAATTACTCAACGTCCATACCTGCAGCTACCTCAGAGCTTTCTGTATCAATGCATTGTACGTACAATATAATATACTTCAAATTTAGAGCGTGTTGGGGGACGTATTCCTCCTCTCACACGCACATATTAGAGGAAATATCACTACTATGAGAACACTCAACATGATTAAAATAGATCAAGGGCTTTAAGCAATATCTACTTGAACTGAACACTTGTGGCACTACCTGGGAGAAGAGGCTGGTGATGAGAGAGCAAATAAGGCTGGATTCTCGTTGAGAGGTGCAACTATATTTGGACTGACTGTGAGCGTTCAGTAACGTAACACCTCTGACTGACTGCGGAGGCGAGCAGCAGTCAGCTCCAACACTAACAGCAGATGTCTCAGGGAAAAGCGAGCCTGGACTCTTGCTTTTTATCTACAGGACCAAAAGATACGTACTCACAACTGCCACGCGTTGCTAGCGCTCCCTACAACAGCGTTACCACTGCCAGGGTCCTCAGCAGAGGCGCTCTGCACCGTCTCTGTTGCTCATGCGGGTCTGGAAAATGTTCAGCTCTTTTTTGTATGCCACTTGAAAATAAACTATTAAATACCTTGTAAAGGTGTCTGACCATCTAAGGTTTAGTTAACAAAAACATTTAAGATCAGCTTGTAGATTAAAATAAATGCAAATATATTTAATGTTGTCATTGGGAAGCAACGTTTCCCATGGTTGACAGTATTTCTGTACCAACAGACAGCAAGTCCACAGAACGTCAGGTTTAATTCCTAGTACTCAGAAATCTGCCCAACACTATGGCACTATTTATCAACTCTAAATTGAAAATTAGAGCACTGACATCCAAGCAAAGTGTGACCAAACCTTGAGGAAACAGACAGAAGGGTGCTGACGAATCTCTTCTGTCAGAGGGAAAATATCTCAAGGAAAGAAAAATGTTCCCAAAGTAGCTCACTCGGGAAGAATGTTCTCCTTCTCGGGAGGCTCAACAATTCTCAAACAGCAGTCTGCAAACTCAACGAATAATGGCTCCTGCATGTACTTTTTCATGAGAGAGCTTTTGTCTTCTGCTTGATCGACTGTCAGCAGTAGCTGCCTGAGATGTGGATTCAGAAGCAAGTCTCTCAGTTCTTCCGATTCCCCTTTAAAAAAAAAGATAAGCAGTACTAATCTGAAACAGTTACAGATGCGGTTGAGACCACCCTTATTTTGCAAATAAACTTTCAAAGAGACGCGGTGAAAGGGCAGGTATCTGACATTTAAACCTTTAAGACCTTTCAGCGAGCTGCACAACGGGGATCACCTGCAGCGCTCCATGAAGAACTCATGGGGACTGTGAGTGTCTCCGCTTGCTCTGCCGAAGGCCCGGCCCCCCTGCGCCCCCGGCTGACTCCTGACTTCCCGAGATTACCTAAACGCCTGAGTTTCTGCAGCGGGACGCGGTCCTGCTCGTCATCTTCTGTCAGGATGTCCTCCACCGACCAGGGGCTGGCTGCGGGTGAGGACGGCCGAGCTGCAGGGGCGGCGGGGAGCCCCGAGCCCTCGCAGCCCGCCCGTCCCACCTACCTGCGCGCTGCCCGCCGCGCTCCGGCCCGCCGGGGAAGGCCTGTCCGGCCGCCGCCCGCTCCTGCTTCGGCTCCGGCGTGCATCGCTCTGCGGGAGGACGCGGCGTCAGCAGCGGTGCGGTGCAGCCCGCCCGGCCCCCTCCTCCTCCCTCCCCGGCCGCGGCCCGGCGGTCACTCACCCCTGTGGGTCCTGCAGCACGGCACGGAGCAGCTGTGGGGCGAGAGCCGCGCTGAGAGGCGCCGGGGAAGGGCGGGAGGCGGCCCCTCGCCCCTCACCGGGCGGGCAAGGCCGCGCCGCCCGCCACCCGCCCGCCACCCCCCCGCCGCTGCCGCCCCCCGCCCCCAGCCGGTGCCCCGCCGCCCGCCGCCCCCCGGCCCGGCCCTCACTAAGCGGCGGCGCAGCGCGGGCAGCGGTACTTGGCCGCCCCGGCCGCCCCGCAAACGCCGCACGGCCGCGGGCTCCGCATGGCGGCCGCCACTGCGCCAGGCGCGGCCAGCGGAGCGCCGAGCGCCTCCGCGTAGGGTCGGTAAATCCACCGCCGAGCGCAGGGCGGGGCCGAGCGCAATCCGACCCGCGCCAGGGCCTGGCCTTTTTTTTTTTTTTTTATATGTATACACACACACACACACACACACTCTTCTCTTGAGGGAGTTCTGGCTGGATTCCAGCTGTCACCTCGCTTTTGAAATGACAATCACTGCGTTAAACATTCCGGTGGTTACATACCACCTTGCTGATGTCAGTACAAAGGAAATCGTACCCTACAATAAACATCACATCAGATCCTACAATAAACATCACATCATAAACCCACCCAGAGGTTGACCTTTACCATCTGCCCTGGGGTAAATTTTGGTTGAATCTCCTGGTATTAAGTTTAGGTTGAAATACATTCAGCACGAGACAGATGCTCAGTCTCTAGCCAAACCCAGCTGGGGCTGGTGGTGGAGTTAACAGAAAACACTTCTGAATGGTTGTGTTCAGAAGAAAAAAATGGAGCCAGATTTATCTTGCCTGAGTTACATTATCCATTTAAATAATTCATTTTAATTATGTATCATTTAGCGCCCTCTATTCCCTTAAATGTCTGAGTTTTAATTCGGACAAAAGAAATTCTCCCAGAGTTCTTCAATGTAAAGTAGCACAGAAAAGGGGTTTTGCAGCAATAAACATAAACCACTAAGTATCGGGTTTGTTAATGTAATGGCATTGCCCATTTCTTACGTTAGTGGGTGAACCCATTTCTTACACAAAACATGTTCTTTTTCTCATACCCGCTCAGGAACAGATCAATGGGATTATGTTCTTTGTTCACTCAAGCCTTCTGAAATGCTGAAACAATGACAGCAAAGCAAACAAACTGGAAAGAAATCCCTGAAAGCTCCAAGCTGGACTGGAAGGGCTGATTTTGGCTGGACTCTGTGTGTGTTTCATGAATGTGAGACCATTATCGCAGTACGGATTATCGCATTGATGCGATACCGTTGAGCAGTCTTTGAGCCTACTTTAAGATCAGAATGATGAGCTCATGTCACCAGGATCCATTTGGTCAAGGCTTCTACGTTGGTAACTGGGCAAGAGGTAAGAAATTTAAGCATTGTCTAGACAATATCCCTGTTCAACTAAGAATAAGCTTTCGTCTCTGCTAGGATCTGACAGATTAACTATTCAGTAGGCAATTGCTTTTTTGGAGAGGAAGAGGTTAAAACCTTTTCCTTTTACAAATTACTCGGCCTTGACATTTTTATTTTGTTTTGTTTTAGTACAGGCCACTTGACTGCAATTCTGATACTAAAGAATTCAGGTGAGGTTTTCTCCTAGAACAGTGCAAATTTCAAAAGCTGTGGACTGCCTCTATTTGTAAGCAGAAATATGAAAAGTGTCGTCACAAATATCTCACAAAACCATGTAATCCAGCTATGTATTGCAGTTAAGATTACCACAGTAAACCAGTGCTGACTGCCCCATTAATAGTTTCAGCAAACATTCAAAGATACAATTTGACCAACTGTAAACGAGAAAGTAAAATTATATTTTCCCCCAGACTGCTGACAATTTTCTAGCCATTTAACTGCCTTCGCCACCATACGACTAACACGACAGGGATGTGCATCCCAGCAGCAAAGCGAGCACAACAGCAGCCTGTTTCCAAACGCAAAGCAAACACGGCTAATGGAGTTATTTTTATCTCGCGCGCAGCAGCTCCCCCGTTCCCAACCCAGACCCCGGCACGAAGAGAAACCGCAACGCCGCGCCCCGTCCGCTCGCTGACTCGAAGACTACAAAAGCTGCTGAGAGAAGCCACAACGCTCCAGGCGTCCCCCCCCCCCCCCCAACTCCGCGCCTGCCCGCGCTGGTTTCCGCGCCCGGGAGCTGTCCGCCCGCTGGGTGCTGAAGCGGCGGGAGCGGGCGGCATTGCCGATCTCTGCCTGACTGCACGGCCTAGGGCGGGGATAGCAGCAGTCCTGCACCAAGGGCGGCCCCGGCTAGATGTTCTCAACCGTGCAGGCTCGGACACGGTTGGTGGAGAGGCATTTCAGAGCCTTGAGTTTAGCCCCCAGAGTTTTGGCTTTCAGGGTATATATTATGGGGTTCCCCAAACAGTTCATGGTTATCAGCATAGCTGTGCAATTTCGAAAGATGTAGACGCCTGGGTAGAGATCGATGTGGCACTGATGGTTAGTGGCATCGAATATGACTCCTGCGAAAAAAGGAGCGTAGGAGATCAACGTCAGGAGCCAAATAAAAATACTGGTTCTGGCAACCTGGATTTCAGCTGATTTGTAGGTGCCAGTAGCTTGTCCACATGCTTTCATTTTCAGCTTTCTTTTCCTCAAGATGATAATGATTCTAAGGTAAGTGAACAGAGGTACAATAAAAGCCACCACAACATTGGGAATGGCGATGAAGATGAGGTAGTCGACGCAAAATGGACTGTAGAGGACAGAGAGATTTTTTTCCATATGCAGGCAGTTCCACCCCATCAATGGCAAGCAGCCCAAAAAGAAAGCAAGGACCCAGTTAATTAAAACTGCAGCTATGGAATGGTTTCTAGCAACCCTGAATCTTGTCCTCATGCTTTCAGCCACAGCCAGATAACGTTCAATTGCAATGCTTACCAAGTTATAGATGGTGGATAAAATAGACATAGTATATAAGGCATAAGGTGCGAGCATATCCTTGGATCCGAAGATTGTAATGTCAGGATTGGTGATGAACAGCATTGAAATCCAAAAGCCAGAAAAGCTGGTGAAGAGATCGGAAAATGCCAGGTTGCAGAAGAGGATAGAGATAGGCTTGTGCAGATCCTTTGTTGCCATTCTGGTGAAGATGACCGTGCAGTTGAAGATCACAGATGCTATGTTAATGGTCAGCTGAGGGATGCCCAGTGCAAGTACTAAATAATGACTCCAGATTTCGGTGTAGTTAGCAGAGCAGTTTGGGTATCCATTCATGGTGGAAAATCCTACTTTCAACCGTTAACAAGGTCTGCTTTTCTCATCCCATATTCCGTAAGAGACCATACTACGTGGGCGTTACCACCACCTTGCTCTCCCAGCGAAGAATGAGTCCTGACAGACAGCGTCTATTGCCACATCATCATCATGACAGTGGATTAAACTTTAACCACTCGTGTTTTTAAATATTTGGGTTACCAACTCAAGGCCTAGCCAATTACCTTTAAGTTGCTAGGACAGGTAAAAGTGGAAAATGTATTTACTACTATACAGATGATCTGCTTAAAGCAACCTTTATCAAGAGCAAAATCTGGCCAGTTCTTGTGAACATGAATGATCACATCAGTAGTTTAAAAGTCTATAAGGGTATTCTAAAATGGAATGAATTCAGCTTTAATTCACAAATAAACTAGGTGGATAAAAGGATTAGAGAGTCAAAAAATGGAGAGCAGTAATGTTTTGGTTTTGGAGGGGGGGGGGTGTGACTGATGGATCTCAAAGACAGTGACACACAACTCACTGTTGTGTCACTAACCTGGACACTGGTTCGGTGAGGATGTAAATTCTAATTTCCGATCAACTCTAGTGACATCACAAAACTCCTAAAGTGCTCAAGATTGAGCAAGAGACAACAGAATCTACTTGTTCACTGTGTCTTGCTTACAATTACAAACGGATGCCACCAACAGTGTCTGTTTTTCTAAGCACAGTTAGCTCATATCTACAGAACAAACCCCAAACTTACTTGTAAGCAAAAACCATACGATGAACTGCAGCACTTCAAAGGGGACCCAAAGAGGTGGGAGTCTTTGTCTCCGCAGATGTTCTTGTGCTTGGGCCCACAGAAATATCCCCGTACATTTTTTCCACCTTAATTCTTGGATGAGAACGTAGCTAGAAAATGAAAGACATCTATACTCATGCCTTTGTTACAGGATATTTTGTGTTTGCTTATTTAAAGTTACTGTGTAACTTATAGATTAATAAAACAACTTAATATCATTATATCTTTTCTTTCTCTGTCTTTTTAAAGGTAGATGATTTTTGAGAGCTAGATTTAAAATACTTGAGATGGGGGGCAAAAGCTCTTTGGACATACAGTCAATGCTATCAGACAGCAGAGGGCACTGCTGGAACAAACAATACAGCGTCCAGTGGGGAATAGGGGGGTTTTAATCGGCGAGCAGTACATCAGTGCATCAATACGAACAGCACCATGGATATTCTTTCTATGCAGAAGCAGCTGCTTTTGTTTGCTGATGCTGAGTGTGGGTCGTCTCTGAGTCACCCCACGTTTTATTCAAAATGCCCAGGTACAAGGAGAAATCTCCGATGTGCTCTGGCTGCTACCTGGCATCTATCTGCAACTGAGCAGCTTTCCTTTAGCAAAATTATCCAGGTAAAGCCATATTACCTACAAAGTTATTCTGATTTAATTTATTTTTTACTGTTATCCTAACAAAGGATTAATTTGCATTAGTAACGGTTTTATACCATGATATTTCAAAGCAGCTCGGCTAATTTTATGGGCTTTTCACATTCAGTGCTGACATCTGATCATTACAGCAGCAATTCCAGCTCTAGAACTGTAAATCTGTGAATGGCAGCTCTGCCAGAATATACAACAGACGAAATTTGTGCTAAAATGTTGAGCTTAGAAGGGAAAATCCTATAGCTTCTTTTTTTTTTTTTCTATTAAAGTTGAAGTGTATGAAAGTAATAGATATTTCAGATGGTCACAAGGCAGTGCAAGGAATGATTATATCGAAATAAGGGCTGAGAATTGACTAATCAAGTCTGCTGATGTATTAATATCCTATAAGATATTCTTCTCAAAGTGTCACAGATAAATCATCCTTTGTGCATCCCATAATCCACCTCATGCAGAGCTGTCAACCACACCTTTGGTGTGAGGTTGCTGCTGAACAAGGGCTCTACTATTTCCGTCACCTTGTCAGTGCCAGCACCACAAGTCAGCAAGTCCTTTTAATAAGAGCAAGTACGTCAGCAGGCAACATCCAGCCCAGCTGGACATCGGTCAGGAATGGCAGAGGACACCCGACCAAGCCACATGCACCCCCGGCCTCTTCTGATTGTGGTTTCCATGGCTCTGGGAACCGAGGGAGGGGCTGAGGGCTGTGATGGGCAGCAGGCTATCCACAAAGCAAAACATCTTTTAAAATATCCTAGTTACTAGGAAGAGTACATCCGTGAATATGGGGTCCAAAGTGCCCTAGATATTCCTGAAAATGCTGCTTGAAATTTCTCTAATTTGAAAATTTAGTGTTCAAGCATGAAACACCAAACAATATGAGATCAGAATGGAATTAAAAATAATATCAAGTAGTATAAATAGCTCTTCACAAAAGCTTTGTAATCTTATTTCCCTAATATAATTGAATAAAAATTAGCATAATATTGCTGGATTAAAGGAGACAATATTATTGTGGAAACTGGTTTTTTAGTGGGCTTCAGTATACAGAAAAAAACAGATTTGTATATTCCAACCCTCTGTAACAAAGTTTGAGCTCTCAAAGCCAGATGTAAAGTAGTTTGAGTTGAAAACACTGTGTGAGACAGAGGGCTACTACACAGCCAGATCTCCATGTATAACAATCTCGCTTCAAGGGTATTCTTATCCTCCCATATTCTGGGAACTTTGCAATCTTCTTGTGCTTACACCCACAACACGCCTGTGAGGAAAGAGTGTTATCTACATTTTACAAATGGGGAAAGAACAATCACGTTATTTGCTTAAGATCACGCAGAAGTCTAGTACGGAGGGAACCGAATGTAATCTCCTGTATCTCATGCTAACACTTTAAACACTGGCTGTACCTCGCTGTGACAAGCCTTTGACTGATATTTATCTAGATTTCACCTTCTACAACACTTTTTAGTTCTGTAATTGTTTTTATATTTCTTCATCTGAGTGGCCAAATCGCTATTGTTTTGATATTTGTCATGCATACAAAATGACATTATTTTGTATAGAATCTCAAAGTTCAACAATAATTATCTGATTATTATGGCTGTGGAAAAACACAATAATCACTGAACACGTTGAAGAGACAGAGAGAGACATGAGGAGCTTCAGGCTGAATTTTTAATGACCATTCATTTCAAGTGGCTGTTGTGGAAAATGAAACTTCACACAATTGAGCTTGCAGTTTCAGAAATGCCCATAACCCGCAGCTTCAGACTTCAAGAGGAATCACAAGTGCTCAGCAGCTCTCAGAACAACAGGCCCCAGCTGTGACATGCCAAAGTTGATTTCAAAACAGGAAATTAAGTTCAGGAGCTGAGAGTCTTAGTTCTGTGCAGTAACCCTTGGACAACAGACACTTCTACCATAGTGTGATGCAACAGCAGTTCTCTTATGATGTTCTTTATGCTGATAACACACCAAGAAACTTGAGTTATGCCTGAAACTACAAGAGAAAAAGCTGCATCCGTGTAATGAAAATAAGAACTCCACAGCACAATTAAGCTACAGATGATTTGGTGTTCCTTTCAAAGTCATGTACATACACTCTACACACGAGAAAAACAAGGCACTGAAAGGATGAAGGATTTTACTGTTCTGGTTTCTTTCCTGTCACAGTCTCCCTGAACTCATGTCCAATTCCTACTCTCATTCTTGAAAGACCAGACCTTGTTTGTTGTGAAATGCAGCCGTTCAACTTCCTCCTCAGTTGCCCCTGCACCCCAACTATACGCTTTACCAAGCCGCAGACAGCACACAACCTGACCCAGAAAATGGCAAGTGACCTGCAGCTTGGCAAGTACTGAGGAAGAATAATTCCTGCTTGCCGTGACCTTCAGCAAAGCCTTCAGACAAGAATACCCGTCTGCTCAGTCTTTCAATGGACATCATGAGGCCTGCAAATAAGGAACATTCAGGAAAGGGAGTAATACAAATAAGGAGCATATTTAGTCAATTTATGTTTTAATTTATGCAGATTAAAGTCTTCCTCTTTGGAGAGGAAGACACAAATGAGATGTATGATGTCCTTCCAAGATTTTTTGGAGACGTTTTCAAAACAGAGAGCTCTCTGCTCCTCCTCCACCCGCTCTCTTTGAGGAAATTTTGCCTCACAGGTTTTGAGTTATCTGACATCCCAGCTATGCTTTCATGGCCCTCACCAGGAACACAAAGCGAAAGCAATCATCAGGCTTGAATGTCTCTGACTGCTGTTTAGCATTATGCTAGCTACAAGCCACAAAATAATGGCAAGGACGGCTTGTTACAAGAACACTCTCACAAACCAGGTCCTCGCCCTCTCTATGTGGAGCCTGAACATTTCTCTGAGATGCCGGAACTGTTATTTTCACCTTTGAGGAACAGATTATGCTGTCTAAAGGGAGACAAACACTGACAAATACCTGAAACCAAGGTTGTATGGTAAACGAAGCCTTCCATCGATAATTTATATCTTACCCCTTTAGACATGAAACATTCCACATAAAGGGCATCTTCCTTCTGAGCTAAGCAACTACAGAGGCACAGGGGGGACTGTTGTTATGGAAAGCAATGGTCAGAAGCGTGTGTGCTTCAAAACCAGGGAAAGCCACTAGACAGGCTGTAAACATCCACAGCTAAATATACCGCTGAGAGGCACACATCCTTCAGAGCACATCATAATTCTAGGAAACATTGAGCTGCACACTGCTAGTGTTTCATCACTCACCACATGAAGACTGTTCATCCACATGAAGAGTAGTGCTTTACATGAATACTGGGAAAAGGAGGGAAGTTCAGATTTCCTAATAATGACATCACCTAATACAGGGTCTAATCCTCAGGTACAGCCTAAAATAGATAATGCACCAGAACTGAGCAGAAAGCCAAATAAAGAGCCACTGCAAATGTTTCTAACTATTCCATGAAAATGACCTTGTATTAGAACAAGGTTCCCAATAGAGCAGACTCAGGGAGAATCATAGCCAGCCCGCATTGTCATGTGAAAGGTGAAGACTTAATGTTTCTGATACACCAACAGCTACGAAATTCCAGATTTCCTGTTCAGCAGTGAGGCAATTCTTATGAAGAAAATTACAACTAAATGAAGAGAACTTACTGTGTTCTCTCACTCTGAAGGGTAGGTTTCCCAATCACCCAGTCACTAATCATGAAATTAATTTGTGTTTTAAGTCTCTCGGAAGTGCTCCCCTCTCCCACTGCAGGAACAATTCCTCCCAGGTCAGCTCATCTGTGAACAGGATTTGGACTCAAGTCAGTCTCACCCCCACAAGCCTTAGAATTTCCTTCTAAGAGCAACAACTCGGCCTCCCAGCACAAGAAGCTGTGCCACCGCCTTGACTTTGACTGGGGCTCTCATGCATTTGTGCCACAGCATCAGACCCAGCCTGCTCTCATCCCCTCCTTCCCACACTGCTGGGGCACAGGGGACTGCAGGCGCTCAGCTGGAAGGTTTAGGAACAACTCTGGACTTCCTCCGTCAGCACACGGTAGGATCATTTGGCTCAGACACATGCAAGCTTCATTAGCTGTCACGTCAGTCCCTCCGAGCTGCCCGTGAAGCCCTTTGGGTAGCAGCAGGCTAATGTCACATCTCATGCATTTCAGAAACCAGGCTGGGGGGAACAGCTCCAAAATCTTTGCTGCTGTGGCTCTCAAGGCCGTGGAATAAGTGCAGTTTTCACTGGTTTTGATATTCCTTCCTGTTCTTAACTATCCTGTAGCTATGGGTACAACTGCAATCATTACACCAGAAATAGCTATCCTTGAGTTCAGTGATCTACAACAGACTCCCTGCACAACTTCGTCTCTTATCTCCTCTGACCAAGATCCTCATATGTATTTAGGTTCAATGTCCAAAGGCCTTTATATAAAACCCACCCACAGTACAGTTCCTTCCAAAAATATCCCTAGGTGCAAAGATGCCATCGAGAACTGATAACCAAGCACCTGTCAGGTAAGTTTCTTTAGAAAAAAAAACCAAGATCACATGATGTCTGCCGTGCTTAGTTAGATTACAAACTGTATAAGGACAGGGAATGTCTTTCCCTGAGTATGCATTCACTTTCTAGCACAAATAAAGACTTAGTTTACATGACTGCAGTGCAGTTTATTACCATTTTAATAATGGCAGACTGGAGGTTTACAAAAGGTAAAAAAAAAAAGATAAAAAGAAAACCCAAAAGCAAGAATCCTGAATTTCAAGATCAAAATTTCTAACCCTCAGATTTTTCAGTTCTAAACAGAGGGTTTCTAGCAGGCTCTTCACTTTCAGAGAACTAAACACAAATAGAGTGAAAAAAATTAATCAAAGAGCTTTGGTTTGGGTTCCCCACTGAAGATCATCCCCCAAAAAGGAAGAGAGAAAAGCCCAAGAGTAAAATGTCTTGTCAGTGCCCTTGAAGGCTGACAGCACCTGACACTGCCACGTTCACGCCCCCATTTCTCTCTACGTGCTCAGCATGCACCTTGCTTAGATAGCTCCACCGAGACTGCCAAACTAGGAAGTTAAAAAATGCAACAAATTCCCTTATTGTTCTTGTCACTGCAGTAACTATTTATCTTAGCACCATGTGCTAGGCAAATCATCGTCTGTTCATGCTTTAATCTACCTAATCCAGGATGGAAAAACACTACCCAGCAAATCTTCATTGTTGGAATGTTATTTATAGGCATCCTTTTTATGAATAAAAGACCTGCTCATAAGTCAGCTGTCAGATTTCCCGTCGTTATTACAGGTCCTGATCCTGCACAACCCTACTACTGACAGCAGAACGGCCGTACTCTTCACCTGGGAGCCCGCAGCTTTTGGGAAAGGCAAGAAGCACTTTTTTGGTTCCTTTTTTTTAATTCAGACCATGCTGGATGCCTGGGCTTGCTCGATGCAGCCAGCATAACATCACTTCACTCTGCCCACCCCTTCATGAAGGAGCACTGGGTCAAGCACCCTGCTCCTCTTCTTGCACTCAACCCAGCACATGGGCTGCATCCCCATGGACAGAGGCACATTTGGGGAGGGGGAGAAGAAGTTGCACTCCCTGTTTTCCTCAGTTATATCAAAATCCAACCCCAAATGAAAAGATGAAAATGTGTCTATAATAGAGACTATAGAGCAAAGAGTAGTAGTGCCATTTCTTGTAGACAGCTTTGTTTCTTGGACATAAAGCCTGAATTGCTGCTGAATCAGACACATGGAATTAAAGCATTCAGATAGGAAAGTAACGGGGACAGAAAACAAAAAAATCTGTATATATTATACTATAGTTCCAGAAGCAGGAAAGTTAAGTTTGTTTGTTTGGTTTTTTTAAAAAAAGGACACCACCCCCCCACCCCCACCACCCCCAACAAACAAATAAACAAAAGGTGTGCTCTCAGTTAAGTGCAAAAACATATATAAGTAAGGTGTTGGTATGTCACCTAATAAACATTTCCTGCTGCTGCACACAGAAGTCCCATTTTCCAGCCTCACAAATCTGCTCCAATCCTGAGTAGCTGTTTGGAGGGTTGTGGGGTACAGGGCGGGGGGGGGGGGGAAGGAAAAAAAAGGGAAAAAAAAGCTACCAGTAAATAAAAATGTAGCAGTTAGTAATAGGTTACTAAACCTGCATAGGTTGCAAAGTATCAGTTATTCACTACAGGCTACCTGCTTAGTGCTGGAAAGCCTTATTCCTTTTGCCATTCATTTGGGAGAAATGAATAAATTTAGGCAAATCAGGAGTAGGGTAAATCTGGAGAAACTACAAAGGGGAGGAGTTCACCTTCCTGGCTATGGCTTTCAGGTCTGTCCAGGACTACTTACTCCAGTATAAAACTGAGAGCAGAAATATGATCACATACTAAGAAGTCTAATCAATTCTGGTTTCAACACTGAGCCTATTTAAAATAGATAATGGAATTGCTGTTCCTTGTTCTGTTCTCTCTGCACATTCTCAAGACAGAGGCAGTAGGTAAGTCCTTGCCTGCTCTTTCTAACCCCATGTACCAAGGTTACTCTTGTTTATGATTTGTTTCTGAGTATCAGTACATACAGTACAGAGTCTCTAATTCTTCTATATGACAAATGAAGAATGTTTTATTTATTTCTCTGCTTTTATTGTTTGTGGTAAAATATCAAGTATAGAGTTTTCTCATGAATGGATGAGTGGTTTTGGTTTTTTTCACCTTTAGAGATACTAGTTGCCTTCCTCCTCCAAGAAAAATCAATGAGATTTGACTTGATCTCTATAGTTATATATGTCCATTTAAAAAATCAAAGCATAATTTCTTTATCTGTAAACTTCTTAAAACTTCGAATAGCTTGTTTTAGTTTTCTACTCATATTGCTTTGTTGTTTATGATATAAGATGAAATTCTTACGGTTGCCTACTGCGAGAAAAAGAACAATATGTCTTTACTGCATTAGCCCAGCAGATCCATCTATTTTTGCACTCTGTGCACTATGTACATAAGTACAGTATGCACTTACGATGACTAGATTAAAGAGCGATCTATAATTAGTATTGAAAAATGCAGAAGGTATTTTTATGTTTCTATTAGATCAGCTGTAACATTGAATAAATCAACTTCCCTATGTAAATATCAGCACACAGCCTCAAAATTAAAGATAAACACTGCAGTTCTTAAAAGTAATGAAGGGTCTATTGTTTGCACTAAAATAGACTAGACTGCATTAAGGAAAAAAAAAAGAGATACAATATTATCAGAGGTATCAGAGGGAAGCACTGCACCAAGAGCCTATTAAAGGGACACGATTTTAAAGCAGATCAAGATTCAGTTGCCAGACTTAAAGTAACAGAGGTCTGAGATGCTCAGAAGGTGCCTTAAGGAGCACAGCCTGAGCACTGGGGAAATGGGGATGTTCCCCACATTTTATTTCTCTGTTCTTAATTAATTCTCCATATCCATGACTTAGCAGCTTGCCTCTTCCAGATTCTTACCCGGCAGTTGAAATACCTTCCCTCTTCTTTAGTTTGTATTTTGTAGGTACTCTCTCTCCGGAGTCTTCCCACATGTGGTGCAGGCAAACAGAAACACAACGAACCTTTGCTCTTCCAAAGTCTACAACTAGTGTTTGCTTGATATTGATTACTAGCTGATTAACACTTTGCTAAATTTACTGCTCTATTAAGGGATTTATTACAGGATCTTGAAAGACTATTTAGAAAACCCTTACAGGCTTTATTAGATTAGTGTTAATAATCAGAGCTTTAGCAGATGGAAGTAAGATAGGGAACTCATACAATATTTTTGTTGCTTTTTTTCTCCAACCAAGATTATATCCACTTTCTTCCCAGAGTGTAGAGGCAAACTACACAGTCATTAACATACAAGAAACCTGCTCTCCCCCCCACCTTCTTTTCCAAACCTTTTCCTGAGGTGGAAGCTTCACAGGGTACATTATGCTAAGTCAAAGGTTAAACATTTCAAGAAACCTCAACTTTTGAGAATCAGTCTAAACTATTTTTTGTTATATTTGGAAGGTATCTTTTTTAAAAAAATAAGCATTTCATTTCTATCTTACCACTTTTCAGAACTAGCCTGAGTGACATCCACTTATCAGCTCATTTAATGTACCTCCACCAGGGCTCTTTTTCTAATCTGGGCAGCCTCATAATTCGCCAGACTTACACAGTCCATATGACTGATTGCTAACCTTTCAAACTGCTTTCAGCCTTGACCTGTCTTAATACTATAGCACTTATGTTTTAAAATTATTACCAATAGTCCTTGCAAGGCTTTCTAAAGAAGCAAGCTTCATTATCCCATTCTACAAAAAGGAAACCGAGGCACATTGGTGCAGCCACCTGCTCAGACCTCAGCCAGCCCCAGGAAGAGAAACCATCTAGCTTGAATCTCTGTCCAGCACCTCATCCCCTGCCTTAGATGGATCTCAGTTAGCATATTCCATTAATAGCTGCACTGATGCACCTCAAATGGCTTTCTTGGTTCCTCTGAGAGATCAGTGACGCTCTGGTACTGCCATTAGACAGGCAGAAGAGAGGCAAAATGTCTGCAGTGTTCCAACAGGAATATTCCAAAGCTTTTGAGAGAAAGGTTTTATTAATGGTGAATTCAGTCTCATGCCATTCAGAGAGTAACAGTTGCAGAGGACAGTAATATATGTCCATCTAGAAGCTTTGTGGTGGGGTTACAGCAAGCTCCAAGTGTTACTGAAAAGTAATTTTCTTAAAGAGGAAGGGAATGAACGCCAGAACGTTTTAACCTTTTCCTTTATCACAGACTAGGACTCAGCCATGAAAAGACACTCTCCCACAGTCCATGCTCTAGTGCTCCAAAAGATTGATGCATGATAGAACATGATTCCTCTAATTTTCTATATTTGTACTTACATACTTTTGACTTTCCCAAACATAAAATTTACATAACGGTGCTGCCATTGACGCTCTTAGCATTAGTTCTCAGTCTGATGTTTCCTCAGAGCCATTCAAATACAAATTATACCTGATATCTCTATAAGCAACATAAAAAAAGATGCTGTAACTTCTTCCATTTCCAGTTCTAATGGTATAGACTGCACATATATTTGTAGTTGAATTTCAAATCCATTTCAGGGTTGGCAAAATTGGGATACTGGTGCACCTAGATACACTCTGGGATTGAAAGTTGCATTTTCAGTTATTTACAAAAGAAGAATAACTGCGATATAAGACCCAGACCACACAAGAAAGGCAGTAAGCCATAGCTGCTTTAGGCAGTAATCCATAGGTGCTTTAGGAGATATGAATTCCCTGAATTTCCCCTCTCTCCACCCACCTAATCCAACACATGATTAAATATAACTGACAAGCTATCACTGACATCTCAAAGTAGTTACCTCGACTATCTGAGTGCAGACAGACTTTTGTTCTCAAGTTATGATCTTTATGCAGGATACGTCGCTTAGGCCTTCCTTCTCTTTCTTCCTTGCAATCAGTCAAGCTGCCAAAATAGATTTAAAGGCTTATCTGAGTCTGCCTACCATCATCCATACCCATCAGTGTATGCCATCGCTGTCAGATCCACTGTATGCAGGAAGAAACAAGAGCTGACATTTGTCAGGTTGCTGAGTGTGCACTGAGAGCAAGAGATACCCACTGACACTGCTCTGTCCTCTCCCCTCTCCGTGCAGCTTCAGCCAGCAGAGAATTTGCTAACTTTGTCATCTGTGCTGAACCAGTAGCAGCACTTTGTACTTAATATCTTTGAGACACTGAAATTTTTTTACTCATAAACTTTCCCATGAAGTGTGGATCCTGCAATTAAATTTTAGCAGATGAACTCTGTAAGAGGGGCTGTTATGGTGAACAGAGGTTTAGCCACTATCACAGTCATATTTGGGTTACAATTGGAGGGGGTTTATGACTGAGAGAAGAATGGATACAGCCTGCTTGACCAGGATGCATAAGGGTGCAAATCCTGTTATCTCAGATTACACGTATTTCCTTCTGCAGTTTTTGATAAAGGCACAAAGTGATAAGGCAGTGTTACAATTTCATTCTAACTCTCTCTTTGACACTAAAATTCAGCAAAAGAAAGAAAAGTGCTTGTGGCAGAGCAGCAGGTGAGACAGTGGAGGCAGAGAGCAGCTCTTCAGTTAGCTCTAACAGCCTGTTCATTTTGTGGGGCAGAGGACTGAGCCCAGCAGGCAAAGAAACAACATTGTGTATCACTGGAAGATTCCCAAAAGGCAACTACAAGACAGTATTAGACTCATATATGGAATAAACTTTGAAACGTTTTTAACTTCTTACATTTCTGTAGCCTGCCAGGGTGGCATTCAGATATATCTGCGTTGCACGAGTGGATACATTTGTGTCAGACCAGGAATGCCTTGATTCTCTTCACACCTGTGACGTTATTCAAGAATATGTACTGTGCAGATGCAGCTTACTGTAATGTCCCTTCATCTGCAGATCCTGACTTCCCCTTAAAGAATTACACATGTAAGCATTATAAGATCACCTCTGCTGTCTCCATCCCATACGAGCCTAACAACTGCCCCTCATCCACATGCATGACCTCTGACCTGCTCAAGAGTGATTGCCTATCGTGTGTAGTGATGAACGGCTGATACCACAGATGAGATTAATCCTGCTTTGTTTTATCTATGCTGGCCTAAGGCAGTGTACATCTATGCGAGGCATTGAGGTTTAGCCACTATGGTTTTTTACTATGCTGATGCATCCAAGACATCACAGCTCCAAGTTCAAAAATCACCGTTCACTGGTTTGCAGCCTGTTTCTGGTGACATGTAACGAGCGGGCAATTTTCCATGTACACAGTGGACCCAATCACATTATTAATGCTCCATTTAAGGATCAGCCTGACTAGCGTGAGTACACGACATTGTCATCAATTTGTATTAACTCACTGTTTAGCTGACCTCATGCAGAACTGCAATGTGCTGCATCACCTCCTCCTTCTCCAGCATCCAAGCCAGGGCGCATTCCTGCTGCTCTTCTCTTCAACTCTGGGGGATGGAAAGGAGCAGGATAGAGACTGTACATAGGAGCCATATGCTGGTGACAACTGACATTACTTCAGCTTAAGAATTACTCTCCTTTCTCCTATAGCAAAAAGTTATCAGCATAAGAATTGGAATATCCTTTATACACTGCAAAAGCTGTGCACTGTGATACTTAAGAAAACTGGAGTCGCAGTTTCTCTACATTTAGATTTTGAAGACTGGAAGCAAAAAAGCATTTTCAGAGGCAGGTGCTGCTGTGAAACACCTTTCTCTGCTGTACAGGTAACCAGCACAAACCTTCAGGTCTTCAAGACATGCTGCAAGGTCCAGTTCTTCAGCTAGGTGTCTGTCTCCATGCAAACAGGCTTTCTTCCCTTCTTGTGGCACTGCAGGAGATACTTTGTTATGTTGCAGAATATATCCGATAGCCTGTTATTAAATTTTTGGTCACATATCCAGCCATATGATCAGTCATCATAGAGCCAGCACAAAAGATTACAAAAGGACAGTAAAGCCACATAGTAATTTGTTTGAATTAATTTTTTAAAATACTAAAAAAAAGGATTTATGAATTTTATTTGACACTTCCTGTGCTCTAAACAAAGCAAAGCAAAATACCACACAGAAGCAAATCACCTTAGCCCTGGATACTCATTTTTTGTTAAAGGCCAACTTCCTTCTTTGATACAGGAGATTTATGAGGACACATATATGTGACAGAGGCTACAACAGTATCACAGGTCACAGCTAAAAACATTTTCCCCACTCTGACACAGAGGAAGTAGTTTGCAAGTGTTTATAGGGCATATCTAGAACCCTCCAATCTCTTTGGATTTTTCCTTTAGTTTGTATGTGTTACAAAGACTTCATTGAGCATGTGATTTATGTACACATGTGCAAATTATAAACACTGTGATCAAGTCAGATGTGGTTACGTGTAATGATTCACTACTACAATAAAGCTTATTTTCAAGGCTAACCCCACAATATCTTAGAATGTACCTACATAGAGATGTATATTATTATGAAAAATAAAATTTCCAGGTAAAAGTGAATAGAAGAGAGATGAATGATCACAAACATTTGGTTTTACATGGTCAGAGGTACACAAATCTAAAGTAAACATTTGGAATTCATTTTGCTTGTTAAAGTAGTTGATCAGGACTTTCTGAGGATATGTAATACTTAAGAATGTATAAACAGACTTATGTATATATGCGGTTTGTCTTCAGCCATCTCATTAATTAGAAAGACAGATTCCATTTGCTTTTAAGTTGCTTTGCCTTTTGTACTAAAGATAATAAGTTTCACAAAGCAAGCTAAAAATAGAACAAGTCCAACACAAACCAAAGCTAAAAATATACTGCATGCAAAACTAGCTTTTGCCATTTTCATGGCAAAGGCCAACCTTCACTCCGCTGCAAAGCCAGCAGTTACAACAGATTTTAGGGATGGATTTGAACCTGGTGGACAATAGAGCAGTAATGAGCACTGTGGCATTCAGGGCAGCCTGGGCTTTCTGGAAAGCAGCAGTGCAGTGGGAGCATTATTGGCTGTGTGTCTCAGAAAACAAGGAATTGTCAGCGAGGACACAGCTGAAAGAGGGTGACAAGAGATCTAAAGGGACAAACAAAGGAGTCAGTCAGTGAGAGAGAGAGAAGGGATTTTAACCACAAAGCAACAGAGGATATTCTTACTGTCTCAGTACTTCAGGCAGTTAGTGGCAAAAAGGTCATTCACACGTCAAGAGTTTAAATATAGTTAACAAAAATAGCTAACCGTCAACATATAAAATTATTAGATTTCCAACCACTTTATGCAGAAGGACAAAACCTGTTTTAGTATCACTTTTGTGTGGATGGACAGATTAAAAGGGCATTTTTCAGGTAGCCTGAATGCCACCTGTCTCACAGCACTGAGTCAGAGGAGATGTGGGCTTCCAAGCAGCAGCTCAGCAGGTCCAAGTAGGGCAGTGAGCAGGGAACAAGTAGGACAAAGTAGATTTAGGAACATATGGAATTCAGGCAATCTGACCATGGTCCAGAGAGCTTAAGGGTCTTTTCCCTGATCACACAATAGCACACTGGTGAACTGCTGACACCCTGGCTTCCAGCCCGAAGCACTGTCCTCCATCCAGCTGCGTAAGTGAACAGAAGAGGGAGTTCTCAACTGAAGGAATTTTTTGCCTCAAGTTTCCAAGCTAGGCTTGATAGCTAAAACAATTGAAAACATTTACAATAAAACAAAAACAATACGCAATTGTATTGTTTTCCAGCTATTCTGGTGCCAAGAAACAGCTTTGGTCAGGAAACCAGTTGTAAATTTGACAAGGAAGAAACAGAGATAAGTAGGACTGCTTACTTGCCAAGAGAGACTCCCTAAATTTAACTGTCTTGAACTTTGTGAAGGAAGAGGAGGCCTTCAGCCCAGTTCAGCCCTACTCTAAATTAAAACCCAGTAAACTCAAGGTGACACCTATGATATGGTGCATCACCACTTAAATCAAGAATCCATAACACAGTGTAAGAGCCAGATATAGTTGGTAGCACAGCAGTTGTAAGTCCAGGTGTGTATGCATACTGAATTATATTACTTCCAATGGTGACAAGAATGCAAATGTGTCTATTTAATGTCAGTTAGGCAAGGAGCTTTTAGAAATCCTGGCTAGTACCTAAGAATAATCTGAGAAAAGTGTGGATGCTCATGGCTTAACTCACGTGTACCAGCAAGGTATGGGAGTAAGTGATGAAACCCTCCAGGGCAGCTCATATCACAACAGTGGTTTCAGCACCTCAACTGCAAAAAAACCCAAATACCAAAAAAACCCCACTTTCTGCAGCATTTTTCTGGGAAATAAAATAAACACTGGGAAAGAGAATGGGGGAGATGAGGTTTGATTGAAAGAGCAGTCAGGTGAAAGGACTGCAGGATGAGATCTGCTCTGTACTGAGCCCCTGTAAGAAAAGTGCTTCAGAGAAAGAAAAACGAAGACTTTGGAGTGTAAATGGTGCAAAGGTGAAGGGCACATTGTCAAGAGATGGGACAAAGGATGGATGAAGCAAGAACAGGAATTACAGATTATGAAGGAACTATTTGAATGCTGTAAACACCAGGGAGGGAAAAGAATTGTTTAGGGTGGTTCAGTGATATTTCTAGGAGTGATGGGATGCAGATAAGCAAGTGGAAAATGTAAGCTATTAAACAGGAAACATTTCCTGACAGTGAAGGCTAATAGACTGTGGAAAAGTCTCCTAAGGGAAGTGGCAGGAGCCGCTCAGACAATTAAAACTAGACTAGACAACATACCTTAGGGCATAATCATGCCTAAGACCACAGACAACTGACTGGATGTGACAAGTATCTTTCCTTCTTGCTTCAGAAATAAAGCCATAAAGCCCAGGGGAAAAAAAAGGACCATTGTAAATGCAAGGTCTCTATATGTAGGGAGGAATCACACCTGACTCAAAGTCCAAATGCAAGTTTTCCTTGTAAGTGACACAGGGTATGGCAGTTTGGTTCCTCCTGAGCTGTATCTACACAAAAGATCCTGTTCCCTAATGTTACATTACCACCAACCAAAAAAAAAAATATCTAATTCACAATAAACATTAATTCATTGTTTGCTCAGGCATTCTGCAATGTTTAATTAGCTGATTGTTTAAGGTTTAACAGCTTTAAGGACCTTTTTCTTATGAACTGCTGAATTTATATCCTGTTCTACTTCACTGATACCATCCAACTTTCTAAACCACAACTGATAAGTACTTGATAGCAAAACACTAATTCTTTGTTAGTTCGTAGGCATTAGGAATTTTGCAGAAAGCTTGCAAAATTTAGACGCTAATTATTTGGAGTATGTTGCATTCAGCAGAATAAGGGAAGAATACTCATGAGGCAGCGGTATTCACCCGAGGGCTGTATTTTTTTTATTTTAATCTTTTTAACTTTTTCTCCCCATCATCTTGATGTGCAGGCTGGAAGATTTTTAGTGTGCTCATGTGTCGATCTACTAAGATGTGATTGGAACCCCCAAGCTTATTTGAGAGAACTTGCCAAACACATATCAGCTGGTAAAAAGTCAGCGGTTGCTTTTTTTGAGAAGGGTTGGACTCAGACTCAGCAATGAAAGGCTCCATAACCAATTTCCTTTCATTCCTCTGGTACAGAGACACTGTATCAAGACCACTGACAATATGATTTGGTGATATTTACCTTCCCTCAGTGTTTCCCGTGGTTGTCCTTGATTTTCAGGGTTCTGTGGTCATGGTCTAAAAGCTCCACAACCTTGCACCCAATGAACAATGAACTTGCTGCACTTACTCCTAATTGTGAATCATATTGACCGTAAAATTTGATTTGCATTACAGTAATGCTTTGATGTCTAAGTCATGATCACACTCCCGTTGTGCGAGGCAGTATGCAAACCCAGAGCAGTAGACCTTGTTCCAAGAATTTACAGTAAACAGACCAGAATACCTCAACCGACCTTCATTTCTCACCTGACAACTTTCCTTTCTGCTTTAACTCACATCCCAAAGAGTTTGAGACCAAACCTTTGCAGGAAACTATCCTCTCATGCTGCTAGATGCTACCACCTTTCAGCATTTGTGTCCAGGTTATTCCTGCAAGTTCGTGCACGTATAACTTGCAAAGATCACGGGGTGCTGGTGCAGCAATTGTTAAAGCTTATACTGACCGCCGAGCTAGAGCAGCTGCCAAAAATATGTCTGCAATCATTCATCCATGCAAACACTAACACATATGAAACATAACCAAGCATTGTGAAGATTGGCTTACCTGGTATTTGCGAGGTGTTTATTGATTAAAATATTGATTAAGGCACTTGGTGACATTCTGTGCTTGGAACTTCTGGTTCTGCTCTTTCCCAGTGGAGATGAGAAATTGCTCAGTGCTGCCGCTGTCTTGTGTACAAGGGCCTGAAAAAAATGCAATAATCAATTTTAGAAATGGCAGGTCCTAAAGCTAAGTTTTGTGTATGTTTAGAAGTGCGTCAAAAAATAAAACGTTGTCGAAACCAATTCTTTGATAATTATAAAATATTAATGGAACAACAATGTAGAAATCACTACAGTTCTTACAATACAAATGTAGCAATGTTGTTTACTTTTCTTCTCAGTATTACTAAACATTTGTTAAACTAGGAAGTGAGACAGCATTATTTATAGTTTTCAGCATAAATTTAATTTTTGTGAGAGATGACCTAAAATAGTATCAGTTTTTCAAGATTATATTAATTACCACAAGCTCATCCAAGGCTCCCTCTGTTGTTATAGCTAGCAACATTTTATATCAAGGTTCTATTTCTAATTTCTTCTAAATACTTAATAAATGGATGGTATTGTTGTGCTACTGATATGAAGATAAAGGTGTTAAAAGCAGTTATGAGCCTTCCAGCAGATGTGTTATAAAAGATCACAAATTAAGGAAATTCCCAATCTAATGACAGGACTCCTCCATAATAATCCCTAAAAATTGATCAGTCATTTATTAAAATGTCTATAATTTACTAATCATAGGCAAACAGAAACTATAGTATTAATCATGATTATAAGAGGTTTTGAATTGTTATTGATTAAAGTTAAATAGCCAAAGAGAACTATTCCTGTTAAAGCCCATTTAAACTTTATAACTGTCATAAACAGCCATTGAAGCATGCTGCGATAAACAGAACAGTCCTTACTTTGCTGACTAGACCAACACATATTTAAGTTAAATCAGCTCTCTTCCTCTGAATTTCATATTTCTTCTGACAATGAAAAAGTAAGATTAAGACTTTCTATTGAAAAATTTTGCAACCATCTGCATGGGATCACAGCTGAGTTAGAATAACGATTCTTCATGTCTTTTGGGAAACGAGATCCTTCGTTTCTTAAAATTCTTTATTGCACCAAGTAATCTTTAAAATAGTTCCTGGAATGGAGTGAGATAAGACATCTTGTATAAGCAAATTTACAAGTGTATGAAAGGATGGCAAGTACAGAACTGATAAAAGAAAATTTATTTTAACACTACATATATTCAGATGTGGAACTTTTGCCTCAAGAAATTGCTGAAGCCAAGGATTTAAAACCAAATTCTTTAGAACTGCAACCCATCCAGATTTCTAGTATTTCCTGCTTTTGGAGGGAATATTAACAGGGGTAAAGTGATTCATTAAAGACCAGAAGGAGGTCTAGAGAGAGGACAGAGCTGTCTACTGCAGGGTTTTTATGCTCTCTTCTGAATTATTTGATATTAGAGCCCAGCCAGACTTGCTGCACGGTGTGCTCCATACTGATAAGAAATCTTTAGAACCTAAAGATCTCTTTACAGCTGAAGCACTCACCTCTTACCAGCCATTGTTGTTTATATATTTTAGAAATGAAATATCTTACTCTAATAAAACTGGGCAGACAAAACCAAGAAGCTGACAAAACTGTCATTCTCTGAGGATCACAAGCTGCAAATCCGTTTCACATCTGCTTTTTGGGGGGACAATTTGTACAGCTTTTCATTCATCTAATTTTGAATATCTGATTTTTAACTTTTTTTTAGTTGGAAGCCACTGGTGTTATCAGTCACAGAAGTACGAACAGCCACACTGTCAAGGTACTGCTAAACGATTTATTTTTCCAATCACATTAGTGTTTGGACTCTTCTGTTTTGCAAAGGGTCTCTTGATAGAAATAATGCAAAAATTCATACAACTCAACATTTAATGGTGCATGATCATGTTATACATAAACGTAAGTGCTAAACAGGATACCTGAAGAAGGGTATTTTGAAGGTACCAGTGTTTGTGTTAACTATTCATTTTGTTTCAACCAAGGGTAATGCTACAAATACAAAATAACTCTAAATGTGCTCCAGAGGCAATCACCCCAGCAAGGTGGGTATAGACGGCTATTTAAATTCTTGAGGATAGTTATGAAAAATCCTAATGTTCTACCTACAGCTGCACCTTTTGTTTTACCAGCAGCATCCACCTAGGCTGCCTGCTCCCTCGCTCATCCCTGTGTCCTACCCAGCTCTCCCTGGAACTGACTGTGCTGGGAACAGCATTTCACTCCCAGCAACACCACTGCTTTTTTATTTTTTTAGTTAGAGTTTCCAAGTTTCTATAGCTTCTATTGTTCAGCCAGCCTCAGTGGCAGTTCACATGTGCATATTTTCCTATTAAGTGTATCAGAACATTCTGGGCACATATTAATGTTTTTAAAATTACAAAAAATGATATGCTAAGAAAGCTCCTGTATTAAATTGCAACATCCAAAGACCTTTTCTTCAAAGATGTCTCCAATTTCCCAAGCAAGAATATATTGACTGTTGGGTGGTTTGACTTTATCAAGGATTTGCAGTCTACAGAAAAAAACCATTTTCTTCATCCTTAAATAGATCCTCGACAATGGTATCTAACACATGACACCTGCAATGGAAACAAACAGTCACCTATCAATATTGTCACCAAAAATGTAATTTATGACAGAAGCCTTAAGCCACTGAATTTTGAGGGATATGATGTGAAGGGGACTTCAAAATGGAACATAGAAAATAATGGACATACAGGCAAGTACTGTCATATTATTACTGTTATTATGTGATTTACTTGTGCCTTCACCTGGAACCATTCATTTGCTTCTTCCATGTCCTGGGAAAGGTGTTAGATATCACTCCTGCTACTTAAAAGTAAGGAAGCAAAAATAAGATAGCACCCCTGTATTTCAGAAATGAAACTTTCAGAACACCTTCTGAACCAAGGCTTTCGGGGAACTTTGTGGGAATTGTCTAGTTTTTTGGATTCTGGACACGGTCCTTGAGTGTCTCTGCAGAAATTGGTTCTGTGCATGTGCAGAAACAGAGCTTGAGATGTCTAGGGAACCTCTGAGTCAAACAACAACCTCTAGGACTAGGAGGTAGGTGAGTATACAGGTTTAGGACAGCAGTTTTGGCAGAGGTATATAACTTCTGCTGAATGCTCCTATACCCTTTATTTCTGGGCTTGCCCTTTCTGACCCTTGCTTCTGCACAAAGAAGAATTCTGCTAAAGAAGAACATAATCTGGGAAAGTCATTCAACCAGTGGCTCACAGTGTGTGTGTCTTACTAGTTCTTCAGAGAATGAGCTGAAATCTCAGATTTCAACTTGTTTTCTCTACACGTGGAAGTAATCTAATGTGAGCTTGTTGATTAGCTACTTACTGATTCAGTAAACAGTGACTCAGTGAACAACAAATCAGTAAACAGTGAGTGAATCAGTGCACAGTAATTTATCACTGTTTCATTTCCTCCACTTTTCTTCACTAAAAGCAATACTAATGATGATACTTCAACAATATTATGCTAAATTACCTTAATTTTTTAAATAAATCTGTTGTCCTTTTTTTTTTTTTAAATTATCTATAGGTGTTCTTAAAATCTTAGATGGATTGTTTTACCTGCCAAGTCCCTAAAATGGAAAGTTGTAAGTGGCAAATATTTTCCTAACTTAGAATGGAAAGTTAGGAAGGTAAACAGCTGGGCAGATTTTCACAGCCAGAGATCCTAGTTTAGAACATCAGTATATTGACAGACCATAAGAAAAAAGCATGTTTTGACTTTTCATTAGTATATGGGTTCATGACTTTCCCATTACAGAATGATATTCGACCTACATATTACAGTGATTGTGCATAGAAATATCTACAAAAATTAATGTTCATAAGGATTGGTCAAAACTCTCATCTTTCCCAGCCATGCAAAAGGATTAGGTTTGTAATCTGGGCTTTTTAAAACATCTTCTTTCCGAAGGCAACCAATTCCTGTGCTACAATTAGTAGAATACTGGAACTGTTATCGCTTAAATTACAGCTGCAATTAGAAGCTCTGCATAAGATTAGACTATCATTAAGTTCGATGATGTGCAGATAGCAAAGGTCAGCATCTCAAAGGTCCTACAATCTAAATAAACAAAGCCAACAAAGATATGTTACTCATCCATTTACAGATAAAAAAGCAAAGTAACCAAATGACTCACGCAAGCTTCCAGTTCATTTGGAATCAGAACAGAAATGAAATATTGGGGGCTTCAATCCAGGTCAAAACAATCTTTCCTATGGAAGAAAACTACTGTCTTTAATGTAGAGGTCTTAATAAATAGATTTTTAAAATACATCCCAAATGTCTCAAGCACAAGAAGTGATGGTGACTTATAGCTAGAAAAATATCTCCTAAGAAAATTTTGGTTCGCTGTTAACAACAGATCAAGAATCACATTAAATATATATATAGTGACTTAGATGCCTAGGCTTAAGTTGCAACGCTACTCTAAATTAAAATGGAATATCTTTAAACCCTGCCTAAAACAAATGTTACAATGCAGACAATAGGAGATAAAAATGATGCTTAAAAAAAAAAAATCAAATAAACTGTGATCAAGTTTACTTAAGAATACTGTGATAGTGGGTGTTCTCCTAGACAAAAAATGAAGGAATATAGGGTCTTTTGAAAGGTATAAGTAGCTCTGACTCCTGGGGTTATAGTGGCAGTGAACAAACCCCTACAAATCCCCTCAGTACAATCAAGGAAAGACAGTCTATTACCCTGTTCTCTTCAAAATGCAATTACCCAATGATACTCTGAAGGATATATCAATGGATGCCATAAAAGTCTATAAAACCCTTACCCCAGAACAACCCGAAGCAGTGCTCTGTTCTTTTCCTCCATTTTACAAATGGAAACAATATCACCAAATTTATTTTATTTATTATTATTTATTCAACTGCAATAATGGGTAGCTCAGCTCTCCAGCAAGTGAGGCTCTACACAAGTCGTTCAAGAGCAAATCCAAGGTAGAAATGGGAACAGAAGCTCCAAGTGCTGTGCCATAGAGGGATGTCCAAATGCTGTTGCATATTACTAGGAAGTGGGCTATGATATTTCTCCCTTTCCCCTCAAATTAATCTCAGCTAGCATTTTGTAAGAGTTCAGCTTCTGCAGAGTTGAACTTCTGGAACACTCGGTAAGAAAAAACAAGCCAGAACTTAAGGATAAATTTGAATCTCAAGAACATGCATCTCTCTACTCTCACATACTACTAATGTACAATCTGATTTTTTTTTTAAACAACTTATTTGTTTTCCCCAGTTAAAGTAACATTAAGCACATCCCCTAAAATTGAAGGCGGAGGTCTGAGAAGAAAATACAAGGCAATAGAATTTCATTTGCACTGGGGAGTCAAAGATGTGCAGCAATACTTTCCCGGCTCAGAGCACAGCATAGATGGAGAAAAACAAGCCATGGAGGTAGGTGAGAATGTTTGTGGATTATGACTTTTACTCAAGAACTCTGGCTTTTTAAGACACTGTTGCACAAAAACTATTGGCTAGTTCTCCTGTGAAACCCCAACAGTGGAAATAAAGAACCGAGGACACGTTGCTCGCTAAGCAGAACATGCAGGAACACACACTAGTTTTGCATAGCAAAGGCACAAGACAGACGACAAATCTGGAGTTATATAACCTCTTGGGAGGAGAAACGTTTCAAAGTCTATACAGTCTGATTACACTCGCACACTGCTTACTCAGATTATATATTCGTTTCTGGGACTGCAACCATGAATCGACCTATGCAGCCAAAAAAAAAAAATATTCTCTTCAAGGCAAGACAAGTCGCCAGTGCTAACAGACATGGATTGGTGGAAGGAAACTACCCCCCTTTCAAGTCATGATGTAAAAACCTGACTGTTCCACTGCACAGGCTGAAAACTGAGGGCTGCAGCAGTCCACAGAGTGCTTCACCTTCTGGGGAGCTGTATGAAATGATACCATTGTTGATGAATGAAGTTCCAATTTATAGTCCACTTATTACATAGTTCCTGCCTCAGGTCAAGGGCCTTGAGTCGTCTGTCTGTCTGTCCCCAGCCTGCAACCCATGAGGCAGCTCTGGCCCCGCTGCAGCGTAGGCGCAGAGAAGCAGCCAGGCTGCACTTAGAGCAGCGAACCGCAGAGGAAACAGAACAAATTATTGACTTTTTGTTACAGCTTCATGTTGTCCACATCAGAGAAGATGTTCCGGATATAACAGAAGCAAAGAAAAAGGCAGATGGTGTGGCTGTGTTAGCATTCTTTATAAAGGTAGGTAGCCAAATTTTGAATTGCCCATCTCAAATTTACCAGCAATTTGGCTGAGTGATTGTGTTAATGTTACAGTAGTCCAAGACCTAAGGCTCCCTATCTTCTGCAGGCATTCAGTGCCAGCACTTAGTTCCTTTACTCTTTTCTATATTCTGCTTGTTATTATCTTTTAGCCCTGTGGTTGTTTTCTGTTTAATTCACAATTGATTTAAAGCAAGCAGTTGTTGAGAAATGCATGATTTGAAATCAAAATATTTCCATTTCAGGTTGAAGAAGAAAATAAAAACTATACAACTCTAATAAATGAATTAGAGAATATTAAATACAAAGGTAAGACACTTGCGTCAGTCAAAATGTAACATATATTTATTTTGAGCATGTATACTACCAGGGGATTCATGGTCCAATCCTGTTCAAATTGTAGTAGAGATTGTTGTTTGAAAGTCAAAGCCAAAAGATAGAGGTTAGTTTGTCAAGCACTCAGAGCATCGGAGATGGGAGAAAATCCAGTTCTCCATATTAGCAGTGAAGAAACCCCCCAGCACCAGTGTGAGTATTTCTGCTTCGGCAGGAGGAAGCACGATGAGAAGAAAAACGTGCAGAGAGTTGACACAAGAGTGTGTGTAACTTGTGCTCTGCAGGACCCTGCAGCTGGCAGTCAGGGATTTCACAAGCAGTGCGGGGCACAAGCGCGGGGATGAGGTTTTACGTAGCCCTGAGCAGCAGCTGCGTTCGGAGACAGACGTGACCAATACCTACAGCTGCACTCGTTACAAGTGATATTTCCACACGGTTTGTCTAGGGCCACCGATACAGATGGAGCCTTTGCCTCTGAGCTCTCTTCTCCCACCCAAGGAAGACCTTGGAAGGTACTATCGGTATGAGGGCTCCCTCACCACTCCCGACTGCCATGAGGGTGTCATCTGGACAGTATTTGAGAAGCCAATTGAACTCAGTATTTCCCAGGTAAGTCGCAGAGGGGCAGCCTGGAAGGTCTGCCTACAGTTATTTGCCCCTTTGGCCTCCTGCTCACTCACACCATTTAACACAGGCTTGTTAGCCGCTCCACTGCCTTATTCCTATGACACACACACACATTTGCTTGGCATTAGCCTAAACACAGTCGCTAGTGCCAGTTTTTTGACCCTATTAAATCATCTCTCAAAAAATGGCAGGAAAGGGGAAGGAAGGGGAAATGACGAGGTGAAAAGAAAGCCAAAAAACCCCACAGGTAAACACCTAGCTCAGCGCTTCGTCAGCGGCACTTCCACTGCTGTCATCTGCTCACCCCCAGATTCCACTGCTTTTCTCCTATTGTATCAGGACAGGATACTTCAAAATCCAAACTTTGAGTCTATCAGCATCACCTTTAATCAACCCATTTTTGTTCTTTAGGGAGGAACAGGAGACTGAATCATGACTGTCTCAAAAATACAGATTGTTCAGCTGACAGAGTACATGATTAAAAAATTCAGATGTCCTGGAGTGGACTCTCAGCAATGCTACTAGCCAGCACAACCTGGCCAAGAGCCAGCATCTGTATTTTAGTTCCTTACCTGCAGTGTACTCATCACTTCAGCCAAGGGCAATGCTCAGCCACACACAGGTCAGCATAGCACACCACACAAGAGTGAGCATCTGCTTGCTCTGGGTCAGCATCACATCGCAAGCAGTTAGACATTTGAAGGAAAGAAAGAAATCTTAGTGCTCTTACTCTGTTTCACTGTGACGTGATGGACAAGGACAGGACTGTGCATGCCAAGAGGACTGGTGTAACCAGGTCCTTGAGCTGGACAAAGCATTTGGCTTACACAGAAAGGAAGTCCCCGTGATTTCCAAGGGTAAAAGAAGTCATCTGTCAGTGACCTCTGGAAATAGCCTCCATCACATTGTTTCCTGCAAGGTTTAATGCATCCATACAGCTCAAAACAAAGCCACAGAGTAAGGCACTGCAGATTTACAATATCAGAATGTCCAGTGTTCCATGGAAAAAGGATTTAACGATCTATTTTTTTGATGTCTGCAGATTTCTCAATTTTCGACAGTCCACTTTGATGCGAAGAACTCAACTAACATGGTTGAAAATTTCCGGCCTGTTCAGTTTCTGAACGAACGCAAGGTGTACTGGTCCAGTGCCAGCATCCTCCTGCCTCCTGCTAAGGTTTTAGTGTTGGTCCTGATGCTTACGTACATCCTGAGTTCTCTTTTCCAATGAATACTTAGCACCTCATTCAAGGTTCTGGGATTTTTGGAGGGTTTTTTTATTGCTGTTGATGGTTCTTTGTATTAAGTAGTCTCTCTAACTGCCAACTCATGAATCTTATCTCAATACAGAATTTAACCTTGTCCCCCCCCAGACACTAACCAAGGACTTCTGTTGCTGCTCTTATATAAAATGAAACCCATTGCACTAAATCACAAGAACTCGAAGGAACTGTAAGATAAAGATATGAAGATTCAAATTTTTTTAAAAAAGCAACCAAACTCTAAAGAAAACATTAGGATGGATTATCTGCAAGTCTGTAGCTTTAACACAACACTGGAAGGACACTTCACAAGCTATACAGAGGACCTTCAAGAGGAATCTGTTCTTAAGTGCCTATGAAGGGTTTTGTGTGGAGTATGTTTACATTCAACACTGCAAATCAGGAAGACAGTAACGTGGAGTAATTCTTACCATCCCTACATTGTCCTACATGAAGGTACAATACAAAGCAAAGAAAAAATGCTCACACACAACTGAGCAACACCTGGGTCATCCTATCTAGTGAAAGATATGTGAGAAATTTCATCTGTACTAACACAAATTTTCCCCCTTCTTCCTTCAGAATATCTAAAGTTAAATTTTAGAAGAGGATACTGGATTCCTTTTATCTAATCTACTGATTCTGGATTTCAGGTTTCTCTGTCAAGCCTATTTATTCAGCCTAGTACAGCATCCTTCTCTGGGATGCCCATGCCCAGTATGATGCGCTGAAAAGAAAAAGGGAAGCTAAACCACCTATACCAATTGCACATCTGCGGAAATTCCCTCTCTTTGGAGGGCTGCATTTGAAACACGACACTTAGATAAGCCTTTACAGTTTTCATTTGCCTAATAAAATGGGACAGCTCAAGAAATGGCTCTTTTTAGGACCAGATTTTAGAAGTTTTAAATTTCAGTTTTTAACATTTCAGTGTGAACATTTCCTTATGAATTTTTTTCTTTTTTTTTTTTTTTATAATAGCATTCCTGTAAAATATTCACATATGGTTAAGATTCACAGTTTTTCTAAGACGACTGTGTTTTGAACTGATTTCTTCAGATCTTACCCAATTACTTACAGAAAAGCTCAATATATTGAGAAATGGGATTTCCTTATATTATTCCAGTTCTCTCTCTGAAGACAGACATAACTGTTTTCTTTGGCTACTGTCATATAACATGTTATAGCTTCTTTTAGAATTTTAGATTTTGGCCACAGTAAAATAGAATTTCATATTAGCAGACTTGTATTTTTTTTCTTTAGGGCAATGTTGGCAGAGATTACTTTATGTTACAGCTATATGGCCATTTTTGGGAAAATCATGACAGAGGGACTAACCACAGCTCACCAAAGGAGAAAAAGCAGGGGGAATAATTATTTTCAACTTAAAAATCAATAATGTAAGTTTAAAAAAAAAAAAACATGGGAAAGGAAATTCACCTTTTTATGTTTAGAGGAATGATTAAGACTTTAACTGTATTTTTGGCTAACTAACTGAAAAACAACAAACATAAATGAAAGATTAAAGTTGAACAGAGACCTATATTTTCATTGCCTTGAGTTTTTATTTCTTTCATCCTTGCTGAAGGGGAATCCACACAGCATTCATTTAGAAAAGGAATGTGACTTTTTTTCCCCCCTATTATCTTCACAACATTTAGGGTTGGATGTGCATTTGGGGTGGGGGTGGGGATTTGCAGTACATTGGGATGTTTCTCATGTCAGCAGGCTTCTGGAGGTTTTATTTCACATGGGTCATCTTGGGTATTATCTGCACATAGCAAAATTGCTTTGAGTACGGCACCTTGCTCAGCAGAGCTGGGGCACACACCCAGCCCATCAGGTAGAGAATGGGCAGATTTCTTACAGTGAAGGAAAACGTACCACAGCTTTACCCAGTGTAACTTCATCTCTACAAACACTTGGCTAGTTAACCAGGATAAACACTTGCCTACTTACCCATCTGTTGAACATCTCTGTGTTAGCTATGTCCATTACATCCCTAAGCATCCCACAAGTAGACAATGCATCAAGAAATTAAGAAGAAAGATGCTTTGTTTTCAGGCTGTTTTACAAGATATAATAAATGGAAGTATTCTAAAAGGCTCACGTTTTAGTGCTCTTTCAAGGTTTACAAACAACATGGTAAACAGCACAATCCCATATGAAAGTCCCGTAGGACTGGGAGCTCCTGTTTTAAAGACTAGCGATGCAAATACTCCTCACGATGCCTCCACTGAGAACAATGTCTTTTGCATTAAACAAGCCCCCTGTATCTGCTGGGAGTATGTGTAAAGCCCACCATCCCTCCCCATTCAGAGTATTTATGAAATTCATGAGGTGATTCTCATTTCATAGGCAGCTCTCTTCAGGATGATTGGGAGAAACCATGGAGGATCTGGGTCTACTGTCATTTATTGCTAGGATTCACGGGGGCAGCTTTTAACTAGGTTGTGCCTCAGTTTACCGTGTGGATAGAGAGGAGCATTTACAGCAATTAGTTATGATGTGGGAGGATCTTATTTACTATGAAATATATTAAAACATAATTAAGAGGAAGAAACAAAAAATGTACTGAAAAGATGGTTATTCTTCTGTAAGTACTATTCTGCACAAACCTCAGCATGAATAAAATCTGAATAGCCAAGTAGGACCATTTTTACTGCCAATTTTATGCCAATGAGAAAAAAGGAAATGCTACAATCTGCATGTGTGTCAGTGCTCTAGTTCAATTTGTTCTTTGTCAGAGGCACCTCTTTGCAACCAGGCAGATACAGTCTGTTCTGGTGCAGGATGTGGCAATTACAGGACTAGTATTAATGCAGTGAATAAATACAAATCTACAGCAAAAGCTATTCAATTAAAAAACCAGTAAAAGACAGGAAGGCTTGAAGTGGGACATTTGGTTTTCTTTTGTTAAGATAGTTATGGAAAAGTAATTTGCTGTTCCACAGGTAGTTTCAGGCACAGATTTTCAAGAATTGTGTCTACACTGCATTTGGCATGAAACCTCTTATATTGCAAAGACACTGGGAAATGACAGTAACTCCTGAAGAACTACTGGCCAAGCCGTGATAATACAGGAAAGGGCGGGAGAAGGAACAGAGGTATTTAGAAAGACCCAGAAAGAACAGTATTTTCCCACGTACAGAAAAGTTAATACAAACTTTGCTAATACCTTTCACATATGTTGGAGCCAGAGTTGAAGACTGCTTAGCTTCTGTGTCTGAAAACTGGATTACAATAGAAAATGAAACAGCACTAGAAACTAAAATTCACTACAGATGTATGTTTCAGGTTTAAAACAAAGAAGACAAGCAGGGGCTTTGTCAGTCTGAATCAAGTCAGAGGTAGACTAGCGTTTGGGTTGCAGAAAACCAGACATATAAACTGATAGCATTCAAGAGCGCAAAGACCAAAGCATTTTGGGGGATTATCACAGTTTGAGAGCAGCTTTGCTTATGAGAACTCTGTCCTTTGGAAGCAGCTTGTGTTTTGGTTTAGGGTTGGCCTGTAACGGCTGTTGTGGTAGAGTCCATTCACTGTAAGACTGAACAGCAGCTGGGGACTCACCAGACTTCAGTAGGCCCTCCCCATTCCTACAGTATACCAAGCTGAGATTACATGGTGTTGTATAGTGCATCCAAAAAGCAGTCCTTTTCCAGTTTTGGATCAGACCCTGGTTTGAGTGCAAGCCTTCAGAGGTCTGAGAGGTGAAGGAGCAGATCTGCCATACGAACACAGGCACAGCTTCACTCCTTCACAATCACCTGACAATCAGCAGGGGAATGGGGAGGGGCCAACAGGAGGGGCAGGCACAAAAATAATTCCCAATACAATATGTTTTCAGCAAAACATTTTCTCAGGAAGCAGAAAGAGACAAGGAAACCTAGTCATTACTCACAAGATACATATTTACATTATCCAGAAAGAATTTAACAAACTTGCCAGCTTCTTTGTATGGTCAGCTCCTCCTGCTGACAAACACAAGCTCAAAATGCACTTTTCTTCTGCACAGAATTAATTTTCCATGACTGCCTGGATAAAAGGATAAAGCTTTTTGCCTTTTCCTTTCCTCCCTTGCCCATCCAGAAGTGGATTTCACAGGGAAGACGGCATTTGCTGGCACAGCCAGCAGCCTTCCTGTTAAACAGATGTCATATAGCAAATCCATGTAAAATATCTTCCATCCACCTGTAGTCCAAAAAGGATACAGAGAGGTCTAAATGTGTTAGTACCAGGTGTAATGTCAACCACCTTTGACCCAGAGATGGGAGGCCCATTGCCTATTTCTGTACCTTGCACAGGAGGTAACACTCCACCACAAAAATTACGGTTGGGCTCAATGATCTTAAAAGTCTTTTCCAACCTAAATGATTCTATGAAAAATGATTACACTTGGAGAATTGAGGGTCTTTTCAATAGAGGTAAAAGTGCACTTGGTGATTTGCTTCCATTAAGCACTACAAATGACATGGGATTTGGAGACATTTTAATGACAGAGAAACAAATGTCATGGTAGCTCTGTGCAGCCAGAGGTGGCTGTGGGAAATGTTTCATATAGGAGAAAATAATATATAAATTATTAAAAAAAAGAAGAAATGAAGGATTTAACAGTAAATTAACGTGTATCAGTGGAAAAGACAATAAAACTCTAGCTGAGATTGCACTGAAGAGGCAATCGAGACTGGTTGCCTCACTGCCCAGGCCAGCAGGGCAGCTGCCCACAGACACAGGGGACAATCTGGCTGACCCCAACCCTGTGGGATTCTTCCACAAGAATCATCTAAACCCCACCTCACTCATACAATGTGTCTCACTTGCTGCTCGCAGAGCCTTACAAAAGCGCCTGTTTCCACACAAGGTGATGCACCCTAAGGAAGCAGCTCAGGCACCCGCCATGCCCATCTGAGGCATCCCGTACCCCGGGGCAGTGCTCAGCCTGGCAGGCCTTTGTACACCCTGTTTTTCTCAGAAAACCCCCGTCTGTAGTCTCTTTTGCAGACAGGACTGACTCACCGCTTCGCCGTTCACAGGCTGTGGGAAGCGGCAGCGTGGCCAGGCTGGGGCGCTCTGAGGCGAACATGGCGGGCACTGTCACCAAAGCTGGGTTCAAATGCCAGGCAGGGCAGCCCTGCCACTTCAGAAGTGAACTAAAAGGAAAAAAGAGGGGGGGAAATAAGAAGAAGAAGAAAAAAAAGAAAAAATAAAAAGGGGAAAAAAAGAAAAAGACCCTCCCAGCACAGCAGGGGTGACAGGCAAGGGGTTGGACACCCACAACCTTCACCTACCGCTGGCCGCCATCTTGAGCGTCCCTTCCAGTCAGACTGAGGGGAGGAGCCCAACAAGGCCGGCAACCCCCTCGCTGCAGGCGTCTGCCGGGGACTGGTCTCAGGGAACAAAACAGCCCCATCCTGCCTTCCCCACCGTCTCAGGTATTGTAGCCCCAGGGCTTTGGGTGGCCGAGGCACTGCAGCAAACACTGCACCTCAAGAAAAACCCCTAAAAGCAGCGCTGCTCCGGGCTGGCTGAGGAGCCCAGAGCGAAGTGCCGCACCAGCAGCCCCAGTGACTAGAGGTGACATTTCCAGCACATCTCCTGGCCGCTGGAGGAGCTGGTCAACACCTCAGGGCCATTGATGCAGTCTCTGGTGCCCATCACAGGATAAAAAACAAAGAAGTTGGGACCATGAGCAATGGAGCAGTATCAGCAGGGCCACGGTGACCTTCTCAGCCAGGCTCGATAAAGCGGGGGCAGTTTGTCTTCTTGATGCTCTCCAAACTCTTTCTGAACACAGACACAACTCATTCAAGCCAACTGCTGAGAATGGGAACATGCAGTTTCCATTATGAAGTTTAAATATATTTCCTAAAAATAACCTGCTGTTTGGGGCTTTTAGTATCAGAAATAAATCCATATACACCCATAAAACCTGATTATAATTAGTCACACAAGTAAAATTATGAGTGTAATTAACTACAGCAATTAATTGAAATGCCTTTGGGACATTATTTCCCTTCTTGCAGTTGAATGCAATTTGCATTTAAAGTTATAAGAGGTATAAGATTGTAATCAATTTGGGTTATTATCTTTTACCTATTAATGCCTTCTGAAATGATTCAGACATCTAGTACTCAAACATGGTTCTGATTAAAGAAACCCAAACAGCTGACACTATTTTAATAACTATGGTTTTTTGTTTTCTTATAATCTATCTCCTCCTAGCTAAACTTTTCCATGCCCTTTCTTTTTATCATATGAAGAGAACCTCGCAAAAATATATTAGTTTCCATCGACTGAAATTACCTTCATAATGTCAACACCCATTCACTTCCCACATTACTAAGACTACTCGTTGTTCCCAGCACGTAGGAGAAAGATCTTGATTGATTAGTTTCCAGATACGTGTGGTTATGAAGAATTTATGAGAGAGAAAGGAAGGCAGAAGTTTCACATTTTCCTGATTGTGCTGATGTTGCGATTAAGCCCTAAATAAATCATAGTCATTTTTTATCAAGAATGCTATACCTTTGGAAACCTAGAATCATTCGAGTTTGTTAGACATGAAACTCTCAGCATTACACAAAATGCTTTCTTACATGCAGTAAAACATAATGTTTTATGTCCTGGAACCCAACAGTCACTGTTGATCCTATGAATAATCCTGGGAGAAAAAACAGTAAACTACCTAAGGTAAAGGAAAGCTGCTGCTTAAAAGAGCAAGATAAAGACACAAAGTCAAGCACCGAGGTGCTGAAGTCTTCCTCCAGCCCCTCCAGCTGATGGCTTTCTGTGCAGCGCTTCAGTCCAAACACATAAGTAAAAGGGAGGATTAACTATTAATTTCCATGCCCTCATAGAATTTCAGTGCATTATCATTATCAGTGCACTATGCAACTGCTTTATATCACTCAGTGTCTTATCATTGATACAACTCAAACTTTTTGGGAACAGGGTGTTAGGACTGTCCCAGTCCAGGGAGTGTCCCTGTGTATAGAGAGCTCAGATGAAGTCTATGAAGCAGGTTGTAAGCAGAAAAATTGCCAAAGCTCCATTTACTTCAATGGTTTTACAACCATTTATGATTGGCAGAGAACACGGTGTCTTATCAAGTACTGCAAAAAGGACTCCAGTGTCACTCATGTAAAAAAAACCTGAAATGGATTTCTATTGTCCTGATTGTGAATATTGTAGTGCCAGAGCATAAACAGGAAGTTCGGGTTTATGATCCCACAGATATGAATGCACATGTTATGGAACAAGATTGATTTGTTTTAAAAAACCACTATTAAAGCTCGTAAAACACAAACATTCAGATTACATGGAAACACATTTAAAAAGTCAGTGCAATTTCTGCCGCAACCATAGTGATATTGTGAGATTGTGACAGAGAAGAGTTGGTAGGACAACAGGCAATCCACAGTTCATGATTTAAAAATGCCTCATATAAAGCTTATTAAAAAAGAAAAATCCCATCTGACCATTTCTCAGCAAGTACCGAATGACCTCAGTAACAGATTCAGCCTCAAGAAAGAGACGTCAGCTGGGTGAAACGTAGCGGCTGGTTTTGCTAACACGAGGCAACGCACATAGGAAATCTGTTAAAGGGCTGTGCAACAGAAGCACACACAGAAGCACCTCTGACCGTTAAAATTCATTTACAAAAGAGAAAGAGCATGCACAGTAAGCTATATAAGATGGAGTTAACTCTTCCAACAGCTCATTTCCCCCTCTTTGACTAAGGCACATATGGCTGAGTAAGTCTTAACTTCTCCAGAAGACAGAGTTGCCTAGAGTTTTTGACTTTCTGGCTAAACAGACTAAACAGAAGCTTAAAAAAACCAACAATAAAGACAGAAATAAGCCTAAAAAAACCCCTACACATGAGAAAGTAAAAGTTCACTTTACAAAAGTTATTTTGCAATAGTTGCCCCCAGCAGAGCCTAGGGAAGCGATAGCGTAACTTGCTTCTCCGTTTAGAAAATCAGGAGGAACAGCACAATAATAAAACCTGCCGGTCGCATTGGCAGTGGTAATAAAAACTTCAGTATCAGTGCCTGCTTCGCTGCAACTTACTGCCAAGTTCCTGTCACAAAAGCTGAAATGGAATGATTAACGCACCCTGCGCCCTCATTATAGAGCATTCAATTATCCCAGGATACTCCGTGGCAAATAGATCATTTTCAGTCCAACGCTCACCGCGCTCTCCGCACTGCGCGCTCTCGGAAAGCTTGGCCAGCAGCGCTCTGCTGTTCTGCACCCAGTCCTGGGGTCCGTATGTTTGGTTTGCTTGTCTTCAAACTTACCTGGAAGGGAATTTAAGAAAAAGCAGTGCTCATACAAATGTTCTTAACACTCCCGGGTTAGAACTTGTATTTAACAATTTTTATAAGAAGCTACTTGCAACACGTTCTCAATCAACAGCATCGTTTTTCTTATTAAGAGGAATTTGATCATCACTGATGACTTCTAAGAGTACTCTACCATCAGTAATGTTACGTCTAATACTGGAAGGACAGTAGTTTTCTCTCCTCCCAACCCTTTCTCCTTTTTCCCCTTTTTTTTAAAAAAAACCAAAACCCAAACCAATAGCATACAGCACACTGCAGTATTACCAGTCTTTCACATGAGCAAACCAGCGATGTAATACAACCCTTGACTCTTAGAATTCTGCCTTTCCTGACAGATTGGAGGAGTTATGGGAACTCACATTAAACGGACAGAAGACAGTTGTAAGACTTCAGACTTCTGTATGCACCTATATATAGGCATAGACACACATACATGTAGATAAGTGGAAGTAGTAACATATGAAATAAAAGGAAGTGGCAAGTACATTTCTAAAATGTAAAAGGATATAAGACATAGGGAGGGTGTTGTAATATGGAGCTACAATGCGTACAAGAAGGAAGGGTTAAGTTTCAGGAGTCACTTATAGTTGAAAGACTCAAACACATATAAATAAGCTTTTTATAACAGCATTTAATAGATGCAAACTGTAAATCAGAATGCTAGCAGCACTGCACAAACCCAGCCTGCTGTTCCTGTATGCCATGACACGATACAGTAATGTGGGTTCATCGATTATCAGCTCATTGGCTCTCTGCAAGATGTTCTGGGACAGGGAGTTGGAGAAGTGGGGAAAAAAATGACCTAAATCAAACATTTGTTCAAAGAGATGAAGATAAATAGCAAGCCAGCCTGGAAGAAATTGTTCTCTACATGAACTACTATAATAGCAATGTTTGTTCTTTTTTTTAAATTGATCTGTAACAATATTCATTAGAAATTATTTTAATTTCATATTTAAGTTTCAATCTTCATTGGGGCAGAAGGCAGGGAATCCAAACACTCACAGCTGGTGAGACTTATTATTGTGAAGAGAATTTGGCTTTTTCACCAGTATGAGGTAGTGCCTACTGGAGTCTGAAGGCGCGTTCCTAACGCCTCTACCAGAGATTAGCAGAAAGCCAAGGAATTCAAAGCCAGCTTTGTAAAGAACACCGAACAGCACTGCTGCCCCCAGGGCAGCTCGTCTGGAAAGCTACTGTCCATGTTTCCAGAGACAGGCACTTGGGCTCCAAGCATCAGCACCTCTTTAACCCAAATCTATCTGGAACGATATTTGTTAAAGCAGGATGTTTTTTACAAATTAAATCAAAGTAATTTATGGTGTGAATCTGTAACCCAGGCAAGATCATCTATGTAAAGGCCAAAGGTCCAAAGCTGATAGACTGAAGCACACAGGCAGGGAATAACCTGCCACATGAGGGTCAGTCCAGCAGGTAACTGCAAAGACTAGACAAAAACACTAATATTCTTAAATAAAAATTCAATTAGGACCCCACAAAAGAATATAGGGTACAGCACAGCACCTAGAAGTTAACCATGAAGGGTATGAACCCCTGCAAAGCCAAGAGTGGAGCTTTACAGTCACCCTGGCAGTAATGGCATCGGGTGCTGTGACAAGTTGAAGTATCGAATACATTTTTCAGACTGACCTTATAACATTTATCAGAGTTCTGTGGCTTTGAGGAAAACCACACATGAATCACAAGGCTGTGAGAATAGATAGCACCAACCATTTGAAGAACCCCAGCAGAAATAAAGGCTGTGAGGACACCTGAAAATTGGCTCACTCAGAATCTATTCACCCTGAGCCAGGGCATAGAACTGTGGACATGGTAAAACCACAATACAAGTGACCTACCCATAACACACTCAATTTTTGGTATCCAAATTATTTGGGGGAACTAAGTAGTAAAATTATTGGAAAATAATTTGGTACAGCTTGCAAGGGGTTGTCAGCAGAAGTCAGTTCAGCTACTGTAGGTATTCTGCACTAAAAGTAATTGTGGTAAAGGCAACTGGAAGCAGGCTGAAGGTCTCTGTAAATGATGCAGGTTGTTCTCTAGCTGATAGGCCAGAACAGCCAGCCAAAATAAATCCAGCCTCTCTGCAAGTATTCTTCCTCAAATACCTTCCTTCGGAGTAATCTTTTATTTTAAGAAAAATACATAAACAAAAGAAGATAATGTCAGTGTTTTACTATTGTACACGTGAATCCAAAATACCCATTATAATCATCACCAAAATAAATTGTTGTACCGGTTTGAAATGGTGGGAAACTTCAGTTTTCCTTTCATTCAGATGGAGAACGTTTTATAGTAAGACATTCCTCTGGGATAATATACATTTTCATGGATTCAGATAAAAGTTATCATATATTTTTTTCATATCCAGGCTACATACACTAAATTTAGTACTATGGGAAACAGAAAAAGAGCCTGATGAGAATTTTAAATGATGATTTTTCTGCAAATGAACAATGCCATTTCCAATGGCTCTTCCGAGAGCCCCTTAAAACAACAGCTTTCTGAAACTCCTGAAAACAAAATAGTAGATATCTGTGTAAAGAATCTATTTTCATATTTGAATGACCATACCCTTTTCTGTAGGCTAGTAACTCTGTGCAGCATTTTTCCAGCAAGCAGTTTACAGCTGAATTATAAGACAGAGAACCCAGCTAAGAAAACACTCCCCTGTCCCCCTTTTTCCTCTTTTTTAACCACAGAGGAAAGAAAAAGAAGTTTTGTTTAACAGACTGGAGCAATCTGAAAAATCAGAGCTCAGGTTGCATACGTGTCAGCTTTTCCATCGCTGATACTGTTTCCTTCAGCTATTCTGCATTTATTTTTAAAAGGTCATTAAGCAAGATACAAAAGGTGAGGTGCAATGTTACAGATTTATAACCTGCCTGAGCACTTGTTAGACAAAGGGTCAATGCTGCCTTGAACACAAAAGCTTAGGTAAAGTAGGCGTCTGCTTTCTACCCTGAAACATCAAAGCCCAGCAGTTAAAGGAAGCAAGACCAAGGCCAGCTAAGAGTGAAATATATTAGCAGGGGATATTCACATCTGTGTTCGATCCCTTACCTTCCTTTAATCAACTCTTAATATATTTTATTTATTTATTTGAACTCTAACCTTCTTCACGCTCAGCTTGTCTTTTACTGTATTAGACTGCCTGCCGCTCACATGAAAGAGAAGGCAACTTTAAAATATAGCTAGAATTTGTGTCCTGGTTAAATCAAACAGGTTAAACAACAGTCCAAGCATCTCACCCCTACAGATTTTGTGCTAAAAGATAATAATTCTTGAGGTCACTCTTAATTCTTACTTCTTTAAACTGCTGCTAGTTTGCCTCGTGTCTCATTAAGCAGTCAAATCTCTGTATTATGCTAAAAGCAAAATTTAATGACTTCTTTAATTGAGTCATTATTTGAAAATATCATGTACACTGAAGGCAATCTTATTCTAGCTTATATTTCATTCATAATCATCTAAAGAAATATAATTAGAGCAAAAGGTAAGAAGTTTAAACACCCAGTGTGACATCTTTGTTCACAACTCATGGTCAAATTGGTCCTCTGATATGCTGCCAACTTTTTATCAAAAAGCTTCCACTGAAATTCTCTTTGTTACAAGTTAAATGCTATGGCTGCCTATGCTCAAAGAGGCTGTGGGCCCAAAGATTTATTCCCTTGTGATGTCTTTAAACAGGAACATTTTTATAATCAAAACTGAAGATGAAAAGGCAAGACCACATGGCAAGAAAACATTTACAATTCACTTGCTTGGGAGCAGGGTCATAAACATGAGCGTGCTCTTAATGGTCAATGTGCATCATTTGGGTCTTCCTGTGTGGAATCCTTTCCTGCCCCTTGAAGAAGCAGGCTGATACACTGTGAATGGCTTTGATTAAAAAGTCTCCAAAGGAATTTTATTCTGTATCAGAAGGAAAACATAAATCTAACAAAAATTCATCTAACTTTCTGTTCTGTTTGCTGGTGGGTCACAAAAGAAAACCTCCAGCATCTAGATGAAGCACTAAGCCATGATTTAAATTGCTGCATGAACATCTGAACATCAGAGCTTAAAACTTCAGCCAGTTCTACCCTTGCGAGCTTGGAAATAAGTTGGAACAGGAGAACTCAGGCTGGAAGGGCCCTCAGGGGTCTCTGGTCTGGCCCCGGCTCAGAGCAGTCAGACCAGGCAGCTGGGGGTTTCATCCAGGTGGCTTTTAGAAAGCTCCAGGGACAGAAATTCCCAGCTGCTGCGTCAGCTTGTCCCACTGCTGCACTGCCCTCGTGGTGAACAACTTTCTCCTTGTACCAGGTCAGAACTGCTCTTACTAAAATTTCTGTCTGCTGCCTCCATCCTCCTGCCTTGCACCACCGAAGAGACTGGCAGCATCTTTGCAATTACCTCCTGTCCACCCTGACCTGGGGGGCTCGGGGAAGCGGACACTGTTCTCTAGATGCGGTGTGAGGAGAGCTGAGCAGAGGGGGATAATCACTTCCCTCCATCTACTGGCTCGCCTCCTGCTAACAAGGCTCCCGGTGTTCTTCACCTTCCTTGCTGGCAGGACACTCTGCTAGCTTCTGCCGAGCTCGCTGTCCTCATCTTCAGTTTACGTTGAGGCCACATCCCATCAGTGTACGTTCATCCAACCCCCACCGCTGAGCTCTTCCTCCCTACTCTTCCTCCCTGCTTCGGGAGCCTTCAGGCACAAATCCTGCATATGTTGTTCTCCCCATGGTACGGTCCTGGGGGCACCAGCACCACCAGCGGTGCACGGGGGCAACTGTCAAAATGTCAGTGGAGCACTTTGGAGGAGGGAGCTGTCTAACAATGCAGGGGCCAGATCTCTGTAATCACATTGTTCCTTGCATTGTCTCGTTACTCCAAACATCATAATACAAACAGCATTTTTAAGGCTTTCTTGATTTGCCACTGGTGGTGTTGGATCCTGTTTCTGGCTCTGAAGCAGCAGCTTTCCTTTGTTGTTACCCAGCCCTTAACTAACATGCACTCTTCAGTTTTCCTGCAGTTTCTCATTGGGAGGCCGAGGTTTATTTATAATACATATAAATATTTTCTCCACCAAAATGCTGCATTAAGTGAAGGGACAATTTTTAATCTGAAAACCATGGTATGCTAAACATAAAAAAAGGTTTAGACAAATACTGTGCTTTCTATATCATATTTCAGCAAATGTGAAACAAGATTACCCATGTACCCAGAGCTACTGAAATACCTGGCCAAACTTCTCTCTGATTCTAAAATTGAGTTAAACCTGTTGCCTCAAGCTATTTCTTTGACTCCAAACACAGCCAGCACATAATCCACTACTTTTACAATTTATTTGACCATTTAATTCCTTTCTTCTACCTCAATCTGACCAAAACCCCCTCAAATGGGTAGTGTGAAGACAATATAAATTGCAAGATAATTTGAGGAAATAAAAACCTATAGAAGAGTCAGTAAGGAGAAGATACATATTTGCAGACAAGATCTGAAAGTCTAGATAAAATAACCTGGCTGTTACAGAATACTGACAAACTAAAGTAAAATGAAGGTATTTCAAAAAAGAATTTTTTTTTTTTTTTTTTTTAAATCAACTGTATCTGCAAGCATTAGGGTATGCCCAGATTTGGTGATGACACTGCTTTGAGCAGAAGGCTGGACTGAATCAACTCAAAGTTCCTTCCAACCTGAACTATTTTAGGATTCAACAGTTCTACACAAAATTATACACCATGCTATTATTTAATTTGTATTAAGCCTGTGTTACACTCCATGGAAAAGGCAGATGGTATAAACCAACCCTGATCCCTCCAGTTTGCATAAAAGGGAAATGTAACTGTTTCTTTCACACGAAAAAATGAAATCTGCTTTGGTAAGGCCCCCAAGAGCTGCCCGCGCTTCCCACTTTCTGGAAAAGGGAAGAGCACGTTATTTTAGCATGTTACACAGAACTGAGAGATGCTGAGTGTGGTTTGGATATACTATTTCCAAAATTCAGAAAGCACAGTCATCATGCACAAGAGCTCTATGAGCTATTTCATTTGTACTTTGCACCCAATAAAAATCTAATGCTGAAAAAAGCCTCCAGCAGTACCAAGATAAATAATATTGCTTAACCGAGTACAAGGAGTCCTATATTTTCAGAGATCAGGCAAACACTTTAACAAAGGCTGTGAAGCATCTGCTGCTACATTTATTTTTTTGCAGGGGATGGAGCTCCATGAACTCTGATAAACAAAAGCAGCATGCGACCCACCTAGGGACATCTGTCTGCTCTGCAGTCATGGTTTTTAAAAAACACTGTTAAAAGGTAGAAGGCGAGGTTTACTAAGTCAGGTAACGTGGGACAGGATGTTCAGCTGCCTTAGCTCTAGTTTTACAATTTTATATCAAGAGGAGGCGTGAATGGCTGGAACCAGCACCGAGGTGATGGTTTATAGCTAAAGACTGCGGAGAACATCAGAACCTGAGCGTTTTTGAGAACTGCTGTTAGGTATCGCAGACAGCGCTACTGGCCGGAAAAAACACGCGCTGTGTCTCGAAACCATGTGATCCCCTCGTCTGGCCCCAAACGCTGACAGGGAAGTAACGACTTCAATGGAAGGCTACGCAGTGGCAATCAGCGTGGAAACACCCAGTAGGATGGCAGCTTCAAATCCCTCAAAAGGAAGCTCTTAACTGTTAGAGATCTGCCAGGAACGGTCCTAAATAAAAATGAAAGTTGTGTTTTACCATTATTTTTCCTCGTATGTGTTCTATGCTAACAATTAACAGAGAGCCTGCTGGATGTGCTTTTGTACAAATGCGTGTTCTTTTCATACGTGTTTATTTATCTTTTTTTAGTCTTGAGTACCCAATACATGCTTTTGTTGCCTCTGCACTTCTCACAAGCTTGAATAACCAGAGGAAAGCAGCTTGGGTTGGTTTTATCCCCATGACTGTTCTGGGGGCATCACTGCCATACAAGATGCAATTGCAGCCAGCAACTAATTGTATTAAAGCACAATTACCCACAGTTTAACAAATCAATAGAAATTTTCCTTGTGATCTTCAGTCTTGAAGTCACTTTTCATGAAATCTGAATAAAAGACTAATCTTAATTTTACAGTGTCCTTTCAACGACACCTCTAGCTGAGCAACTACATGGGCCTGTGACACGTCCCGCTGACACCCTGGTGTCCTGCTCCATTATCTTCCCTCAGAGCCTACTGGTTTTGTTTGCCCAGACAAAAGGACTAAATTGCAAAAACTAGGAGAACTGCTAAAGTCTGTCTCAACGATAAACATTATTTAATCCCCAAAAGACAAGAATCTTGAGTTTGTGTGTCTGTATGATAAAACAGGCAGGATGTCACCCATCTGTTTTAGTTTGTGAGCTACTAAGAGTCATGAAGGGAGCAACTACCATGACTAAGAGCAGCATTTCTAGATTCTACAAATATGCTCAGAAAATTCTGCTTTATATTAAATCCATAAGCATCCTTAATATATTTTCTAGTTTGTGACTGATTTTGCTAAAGGGACCTTATCAAACACTGCTTTTAATTTTCACAAACAGGAAATGTTTTAACACATGAACAAGGAAGTTGGAGGTTTGTCCCAAACAAAAGGCACAATCTTCCAAGCTTCTGTCAGGTTTTTATTTTCCTGAAACGATAAATCAGCAAGTATGGATGACTGCATTTTACTAACTTCTTGCTTCAGTTTACTGGACCTAAGGGAAAAAGTGTAACAAAAGCTGCAATTAATACATACGCTGATCGTGCGGGCCCTCGGCCAGCCGGGTCAGCTGTGCCCGCAGTCCCTGCGCTTTCTCAGGACATTTAATGGCCCCGATATGTAGATAACGGATAAATCTATAATATAGAACAAACCAGCAATGCAATCTCCCGTGCCAACCAAAGGGAGTGCAGGAACAGGAGGATACACTCCGGCCGTAACCAGCAACTCCAGAACAGATGGAAACAATAGGATGAAGATGAAAAATAATTTTGGAGTTGGACTTTTAAGATTTAAGGGGAAGTGACAGTGGGCAACTCCTTTTGGTAGCAGGGCATTTGCAGGAGCTGGTGAGTCCGTGCTTCCCATCATGCTGGGGGAAATAGAAGTTTTTTGCATAAGAAGGTACTTTCCCTGCTGCGTATTTCCCCCTCCCTCCCAGGAGAAAGACCAAAAGCCATTTGGTTGATGGACTTTACTCAAGGTTTAAAGGAAGGCTACCTAACTGCCTTCAAGGGTAGGCTACGTACCTTCAGCAATTCAGACACGCATAAATGTACATGGGCAAAATTCCAGCACAGCTCATTTCACAATTGCTCCTATCTTACAAAATGGGCTCTGCTAATTTCAGACAGTCCTCGTCTGAGACTTGTACAGTTTTGATCTGGGAAGTAAAAGGCATTCAGCAGCAGAAAATGGCTGCAGTTTTTTGGCAGGGATATGATCCCTTCATCTATTTAATGGCCCTTGGTACACTTCTGAATCAATAAAAGCTTTACTACTGAAAACAGCACGTATGAACATCTTTGGTAATTAGAATTTTTATTTTTTTTAAATTGCACTTTCAATATCTAAAACCCTTAACAGATGAAATTCATGACAGGAACAACTATAGATCATATTCTTTAATTCAAATTAAATTTTCCATATTGAAAATGCACAAGTGACTCAACATTGTGGAATTATCACACTTGTGGAGAACAACCACTGTAAATGCTCTGAAAATTTATCACTAGGCAGTAAAGACAACTGCATTGAGCAAGTGTCATCATTTAGTGCTGCACAAATGCTCCAATTGCAGCTGATAAATATAGTGAGAGATGGCTTCATTTCCAGAGACACCAACTTCTCTGGCATCATCCTTGGTGATACTGATGCATGCTAATCCTTGGTTAAATATCCATTTAGCATCTTCAAGGGCCATAAAATAGGAACAATAGTTCATTTCCAGCTAAACATAACCACACTGTTTTTGTAAACATTCAGAAAACAAACAACCCCAAGTGATATGTGACTCCTGATAGACTAGCTTACAGCGGACTTTGGTCCAGTTGCCAACTCAACCAGATTTACTTCCTTTTTTTGGAAAAAGCATGATTGTAATTGCAGTAAGTCTCTCATAGTCAGCGTCTGCTCAGAGGAAATGTCTCAACACCATATACAATCAAGAAGAAAATACGTGAGCAAACACTCGTAGATGTAGAAGCAGCAGCAGGAACACACTGGTACACCAAGGCTGTACAGAAAGTACCTTCAGATCCTTTGTTTCAAAGGCACTGCTTCCGAGAGCAAAACCTTCATCTACGTAAGGGATCATTTCATTTTTGAAATGGATTGTTTTCTAAGTGTCATTAACAGCAATACTGAACAAGGGATTCAACTGAGAAAATATCACACTTACCTTTGTAAACAATAGAAGAGTTTCAGATGAAAATATAGTTCAGGCACAGTCTGCTTATCAGAGGTATTGGAGTTACTGTTTCCTTTCTTTTCAGAAATTCTGTGAACCAACAACTGGATTCACCTTCTGAAGTTCTATTTTACTTCTAAACGGCAATCTACCTGCAAATGCACATGTCCAAGCAACAGCAAGATCAATTTTGACCTCTTACTCCTGCACATTTGTCTCAGAGTCGTTACCCCTCTGGTGACGGCATGAGAGATTTTTGCCTTTGACTTTCCTCTCTGTTAGCCTTAAGTCTTGCATCAACTAAAACCTAGCAGTAGAATACATCTAAAATACACCAGCATACATTCAAGTAGTATCAACAAACATGTGCATCACGGATGGAGAAGATTCTAGAAGAAAGCTCATATTCAACTCTTGAGTAAAAAAGCCCAAATATTTTCTCAAATAGAGTATTCTCTCTTCCTTTCCTTTTTAAACCTTGGTGTTATGGTCTGACACATGCTGGGACTGCTTCCTCTAGCAGTAACATATGAAATGAGCCACATCTCCAGCAGAATTTACCTTGCTAAACTCAGTTTGTATCCTGTGCAAAATTTTCCCAAGGACCTTCTGCCATTAGCATCAGCAGTTATTTGGATTCATGATGGAATCCACCTTCCTAAAAAGCCATGAAATACGTTTATATGAAACTCCACCTTATTTCTGCAGTTGGTACCAGAAAGTGCGTTTCAGGATGGCTTCAAGTTCTTTCCCTTCTTAAAGAGAAGAAACCTAGTGGCACATTTGCCACAACTTGCAAAGAAAACCAAAACGTAACCAGACTCATCACCCTCCGTATTGACACCGTCACAACACAGGGAACCGTTACAACATGGGAACCGAAGCGTTTGGATGGAGCAATGACCTCGTTTTTTCCAGCCCCAGTTACTCTGTGATTTCACAGACTTACCAGGTTACAAAACAACATCAGAGGAAGCGATGACTGCCTGCGCTGCAGCGTGTGACTCTTCCTTTAGCTGCAGGAAAGAATTTCCTTTGCTGGCGAAGGCCGCAGTTTCATTCTCCACCTTTGCAAACTGCTGTCTGGAGACAACCAGGCGTCTGCTCTGAAGACGTACACACACATTATTTCTTTGCCTGTTCTTATGAACTATATTTATTTGTTAACTTGCATCTTTCCTTTTGTTTCTGTGTCTTTTGTATGACTCATATGTTGAGAGGGCCGTTTTTATCTCATGAAAACAGATACCCTGCTTGACCTAAAATGCCTATTGATCAATTATACATGCGCAATTAAATGCTTATGTGCAGAATTACTGTCATTTACTTCAGATTCTAGTGTAACACAAAAAATTTTAACTTCAGAAATCATTCCTTCTGGTGAGCCCTGTGCTAATAAGCAATATGCAGATGATTCTCACTTCAGATAAACTTTATTTTCTCTAATTTTAACAGGTTAAATATATATTTTTTTCATGGGAACACATTATGAAATGCGAGTTCAGGCTCCTGCTGAGAGCGGACGAGGTGGGCAGCGCTGCCGCCGCGTGGCTGCGAGCACCGTTGCACTGCCCCAAGTCCAGCTGAAAGCAAAAATTCAGCACGTGCCATTAAAAGCTCTGTCTCTAGCTTCCTATCAAACCCTCCAGTGATGGAATCTTTACATGGTTTTCATATAATCCCATTATTTCTGGAACATTTTGAAGAAAAACTTTTTTTTACCCAATTCCTGTTAAACTCAAAAGGAGCCTTATTTACCACAGCATGAGAACCTGGAATAAAATTATTACAGCTTGAATTTTAATTGTCCAAGTACACACACAAAAATTAAGCAATTAAATATTTAAAAAGACATTTTTTTCCCACTGTAATAACCTGCAGAAGGATTCTCAGCGTAGGTAATGAGGGATCCCATGTGCAGCCACTGTGTTTCCAAGTCATCACTGATCTCACTTCAGATCTATCAAAATTACACCACAGCAAAATGTGAGAACAGCTGAATTAATGTGGTTTAGTGCAGTAGTTCTTCAGACTTACTTGTAAGAAGGAAAGGTCTCACTCTCACTTTCTCACACAGGCACACATATTAAACGATTAAATGGACTAATTCTAAAAAAAAAAATGAACAGAATGTTCTCAAAAGGAGAACTAAAGGAACTTAAAATCAGAAGTTAGAAGAGCTGAAATACTGAGCTCCTCAGAACCAGTGCCATGCTGGACAAACTGCAAAGACCTGTTGTATGTTTACTCACGCGTTTCAATTTTTTGGACTGATAAATCCATTTAAGCTTAATGAAAACAGTACAGAAACTTCAAAGCAGGAAAAGAGCTATTAAAAATTATCTGACAAGAAGTGACACTTCATCTGCATCCACAGTATTTAATTTGTTTGAATAATATAGTTACAGATAAACAGGTTCACTCCATATACAATTACCGATACTTTTTTTAATACAGCTCATATTCCAGTACATCAACACTATTTTATTTACAAGGTATTTATGTACATTAACATCTTTCTAAAGTCAGTGCATTGTCAATAAGTTTTATACAATAATTTACAAAGTGAATGTAGTTAATAGTTAACTTAATAAATTTACTACTAATTCATGAATTAATTTAATTTAAAAAATTAATTACAACCAATGTAACAAACACAGAAGATCAAATAACATTAGTAGATTGTGCTACCTGCTTAAATAAAACTTTTTAAAGTAAATCAGTTGAATATCTTTCACTTTTCATGGAGTTTGCAGAGGGAGGAGTAGACAAACGGGTGTTGAAAAAGCTTCTAACCTAGAAATTCACAAGTCATGTTTGCTTTTCTTCAGTCTCAATGTTTAAAGATAAAAGACCATATAGGATAGGGAGCAACACTTTACAACTGAGACGATACTTAATTTTGGAACCCATCTGCTGTCCTCAAAGAGGCACGACCTCCAACAAAGGCAGGGAGGCTTTTGCCTGAGTAAAGACAGCAAGATCAGCTGATACAACTTCTTAAACGGATAAAGGATCTTCCTGGTAATTATAAACTTACTGGTAGGTTTGGCATTCTTGTAAAACACATTAAAATGAATCCAAACATTTATTTCAGAGATCAACTGTATAAGTCAATTTTGTTAGCGAAGATACAAAAATCTAAAGAATTTGGACGATGACATATGAAAAAATTAGTAAGCTGCTTAGACTCAGCTGAAGAACAAAAGGGTGAAACTTTTATCTTCATTCAGATATGCAAATAATTTAACACTGAAAATGTTTAAAGAAATGCCTACTCAGAAAATAACCATCTTTTTTCCAGTCTCTGCTCAGACTCAGTCATGCTTTCCTTCATGCAATAAGCCTGCTGACTTAAAAGAGCATGTTGCAAGGGCATGGAAAGCAATTCTGGTTTATCTGCAAGTATATGCATAACCTGTTGCAAAAAAAAGAAAATTTGAAAAGGCAACCAAATTTTGAAAAAAAGAAACTCCATTAAATTATGAAACCAATAAAAAAAAAATCCATCCATGAATGCTACGATAGCTACCTGACAGCCACAGCTTCTTATTTGTTTGAAATACACAGTGGATAATTCACAGCCATTCACTCCAGAGCCCTTACAACAACAAAAACAAACTATGTTTTTGAATTTAATTATATGAATTTTTAAAAGTGCAAATTTAAAAGCAACACCAGTCATGAAACATAAGCTCAAGCATCTTTCTTTCCAAAAGCTGGGAACATTTTGTGCAATGTGCACATTAAGACACCGTGCGTGTAATCACAACTACTCTCTTCAACCTGAAGTTTCTTCTCGAGGCATCTCAGCAGTCTGAGATAGCACTCTTCAGGCAGAAAAGCCATTCCTGAAACATGTTGATCTGCACAGCCAACACATGGAGAAAACACAATTATAATAAACCATTCAAGTGTAGAAATGAATCTCTTCTCAAATTATGATTTGGTTGTGCTCCCAACATACAGAAAGAAAGCAACTGACACATTAGTGGTGGCAAAACTGGAAACTTTTCTTACTCTTGATGATAATTCTTTAAGTTTGTGCACTAGTCATTCTCTTGCTTTCCCTGTTTTGCCAATAAAATGCAATAAAACTGCAGGAAAAAGGAGGTAGCAATATCATGTTGTCCAAAGACAACACTACAATTTTCTTTCCCCATTATCTTAAACCTAAAGAGAGCCTTAGGGATTTGTTAGAACAGTTGGTAAACTCTACACTACTTTGTTTAGCTCTTGTTTGGACTATTTAATTTAGCTCTTATTTGGTCCTAGTTGGCTTTTCTCAAACCATTTTATTTAAAGGCCAATGGCAGTCTCAGCCTGATGTCTAACACCAGAAATGTTTAGAGCATGTAGTGAGATAACAGAACAAAACAATACTATCTTTATATTAACTGCTATTTAATTAGGGTTTTCTTTTTGTGCTTTCAGATCACAGGGTACGATAACTACACTTAGGTTACCTGTTTCAATAACATTTTCGCCAAATGTAACTTGCAGGATGTTATCCCTCACATTCCCAAAACAGTCCATGGAAGATCATCCGCTTACTGTAAAACACAGTATTTCTTATAATCTGACTCAAAATCTTCATCCATGCTGCTTGTGTCTGCCATCTTTTTGCCGTCTATCTTTGGCAGAAATTGTGCATAGTCTACCCCCTGCTGCTCGTAGAAAAGAATGTAGGCAGAGTCGGTGTCGATCTCATCGGGATGCAATTCCTGAGAAAGAGAAAAACACCGTCTGAAACACGCGACGGGACAACGGTGTTACTCTCACTGAACTCAAAATACACACAATTGCCCTAGAAACAGTGTTTTTAACTGGCTGTGTAGAACAAGAAGAATCACATTTTCTGTCTCCCCTGTTATAGTTATCAGGCTCCATTATGTACTTGAAAAGTCTGACAAATTTTATAGGGACAAATGCAAATACTTAGAAATGTCAGAACTTAGTTATTCAGTAATTGAACACAAAACCGCTAGCATCACGAAAGATATTCTTAGACTTCCATTTTTAGTAATTTTTCCATCTCTGTACAAAATAAGCATCTTTCCTTAACCATGGTGGCAGCCAGTGAACAGATGTTGACTTGAAAAAAACACTCATGCACAATTTCAGTTAACAATTTTAATATTTATCCAATGCAACTTTTGAGATGCTCATGATTTCAAAGAACAGTTCTCACCAAATGTAACTTTTTTTAGCACTAAGTAACGAACATGAAAATTGATTTGCTACAAAAAATAAATTATTTACCTTACAGCTACTGTCGTTGTAGCAGTACCACTTGTTGTTCGGGTTTTTGGCATAAGTGACATAATGACCCCCTCCCATAATTCCTGAATGGCACTGAAGAAAATGAAGAAGAAAATCAATTCTGGATCAAACATCAAACCCCAGAATTTACAGAATAAATGATTCACAAATTCATGATCTTTAAGGGAGTGACAGTGGTTCATGACAACCTATACATCTGGAGCTGACTAACTTTATATACCCAAGCAGAAAAATCATTATGCAGAGATATATTTTTCAGCTGTACTCATTTTATGGCAAATTTATTTTGCTGACAACGGCTCTACTTTGTTCTCATCAATAAAGCCCTACTTTCTGTAATGGAAACAGAGTAAATGCATTTAGTCAAAATAATGCTACATAAAGATAGTTTACTTGCATAAAGAAAATCAACTTACCGAAATTGCATATAGATTGTAAATAGGGTTAACACAAACTTCTTCTCTTTGGTCATCTGTAGTATCATCCTCGCTGTGGTTATCAATTTGACCGTTGATGCTGCCATTGCTGTAGGCGTTCTGCTCACAGATGTATCCGTTGGCTAGAGTCAGCTCACTGTCCTGAGCAGTATATAGTTCACTCTGGCTACCACCCAGAATCTGCCCTCTAGTGAGAGCATCGCCTTGATCAGAAGTAAATCTCTGTTCCTGGTCAGTACCGTTCTCCTTACTTGAATCCAAATTTTCTTTGCTACTTGAGAGTTTGTTTTTACCCAGTTGTGGTAGCCGCAGACGCCCTTTACCTCTTCCTAAAGTCCTTGGGCTACTATTTGGGCTACTGTTTTTACTTGAAGGACAGCTGGCTCCACTCTTCCTCCCCAAAGACGGAGATGCTAAAACAGAAAACATGTGGACTACTAAGGTAAGTAAACACATAGTCTAGATTTTTTTTTTTAAAGTGTTTTTTTTGCATAACCAAACATTAAAAAACACTGTTTCACTACAACTAATGAGTAGTCTATAAAAGTAAAACTATCTTTGCACACACACAATACACTACCATCTATAAACTGAAACCTAAGTCCTTTATGCAGGAGCACCTGCCTCACTCAAGCAGATAGTGCCAATATCTGTTCATAACGAGTAATTTTTTTTTTTTTTTTTTTTTTTTTATGGTAAAGCTTCACTAAGCTTTCCAGGGCAAACAACAACAGAAAGGAGTGTTTCAGAATAAATGTAGTGCTTTGGCCAAAGAAACATTAGATTTTATTCCTAATTATGTTTTTTCCCCCCTCCAAATATCAGTATTGACTGGAATGTTCCCTATTTACCTTTGATATTATTCAAGACAGTAGTGTTAAGGGAGGATGGACTTCTGTTCAGCGTATCTCCTTCTCCTGGTGTGTAGGTGACCTGCAGATCTATTTTTCTAGACTCCCCTTGGAGAGTCCGTGGTTCAGGAAGGCTGTCAACCTGGAGTGTTAGCTGCTTTCTTTGAAAATTACTTGGATCCCTTTGTACCAAAAAGGCACTTGGGTCAAAATTTTCTCTGGGAAATTTAACAATTTTCTGAGATTTAATCCAGCGGCCATTTACGAACTGAAATCTTTTCAGGTGAATGATCTAAGGAGAAACATGTTAGAGAAAATTAAAGGAGGACAATTACATCACAGTGAGTAACTTCACTGTTTAAAGATAATTTTTCCTGAAACATACACATTTTACCATATGCTAATTTAAAACAGTAACATTGCTGTAATGTGACAATTTGGATTTTGGGATCAAGCTGGTAAAATACAGAACAAATATTTTCATGGGGAAACAATGGAAAAGGTTGCTTCAATTCAGTGATCAGCACTGTGTGTTTTGAACAACCTACCAAATTTGAAAAGCGACAAATGCAGGTGTTACACAACTAGACAAAAGATCATGTTACCAGAAAGACTGCCTGAGCGTGAATCCTATGTCAGAACAGACGACACTGAATGCAAAACACCACCATTTCCTGCAATGTGTCAGCTAAAAAGATTCAAAAGGATTTGAGGCTTGTTTTATTTGTCTGCATTACAAAAATGCATGAAGCAAACGGAGTCAATGCCCCTCCTGAGACTGTCAGCAAAAGCAAATCTTATTCAGAACAAGGAGACACACGTAGCAATTCAAATTTGTGATCAATGTGCTTTGGTTTTGTTGCTGTAGAGGAAAATTACACAAGATCATACCAAAATAGGGGGAAGTCTCCACAGATCCAGTTTTTTGGTGGCCAAACAATGGGTCTTGCATTTGGAACAGTAGTACATCTCATCCTCCCCCAGCTCTTCCTCACTGGTGAAGGCTCTAAGACAGCTATCGAGATTGATGGGCTCTGCTTGAGCTCGTCGGCTTTGTTCAACACTTTCATGTTCTTCTACAATCTGAAGCGAGATAAAACTGTATCTGACTTGGAAACATAAACCACTGCTCAGAGGAATGTTCTATTCACCGTATCATACAAATAACATCATATAGTTATTTAGGATTAAAGATAAAAACTAGATGCACTAAGTTTTAGCAGAAATTTAATTTCAATTATGAAGAGGCAGACATACAAATAATGCTCCATCCTTATTCTTGGGTTCTGTTTACAAAATTATCCATAAAGCACAAGTTTATAGATTTAACTCACAAGTTTGAACACTTATTCTAGACTAACTCAGCTATAGGCTTACCTTTAGTTAGGTTTTGTCGACTTGATGAGGAAATAGGTTTACTCACATGAATAACTGTTTATAGCACTGGTATGCTTAGAAAATGTATCCAATTAACATATTTTGTAATGTATTGTGGAGACTAGATCAAAAGCAACTCACAACAGACAGAAAATACACTGTTGTGGTTTCTTAAAAGCTTCCCTTCCACATTATGGTCACATTAAGACATTAATTTATCTAGAATAGACTGTTCAAGTTTAACAGAAAATGGACAAAAGAAACATTGATTGTGCAAAAAAAAAAATATTAAAATTAAAAGTTTGGTGGAATGGGTTGTGCTTCAGGGCTATTAACAAACAACAAAGGGTTTGCATGGAAATTTTACCCGTTCTTGCGACGTCTGGTAGCGCAGATGGAGCGCTGTTGGATCCCAGTCTACAGCGATGTAAGCATTCCCAACACAAGCCCTATCTTCTGTGCACTCAATTTTACAGCCACGGCAAAATCTAAGTCAAAAAGTTGGATGTGGTAAGTAAACTGTCCCAAACTAAGTTTTACATTACTTCACACTCCAATTCTGCTCCTTATTTTGTAACATATGCAGCCCCAAAGTTTCAGGCCTTGCCTTCAGTGTAAGGCAGGCATTTTCATAAAACAGTGATCTGTGTCAGTTTGCTATTTTACTACAAAACTTTAATAGAGATGAGAAATTGAAGCAGTTGGGTGAGCGCATCCATCTACCTGTGTGTAACGCTGACCAAGCCTACCTGCGACACCAAATCTACAGTGTTTTGTCTCCACAAGTATTTTATAATATGATAATGTACTTTATTATCTAGCTGCAAGAGACCTTTTTTTAAAATAAGCAAATGGTCTGAATACCTTCCAGCAAGAGTCTGAAAGCAAGGTCTTTGGGGAAAATTCCTAGTGTGCTTCCAGGGTGAATTTCTTACTGTCCGTTTTACTTTTTACCCTTCAAATGGCACAGGAACGAGGCAGGGTAGATGATTCACATCTAAAAGTTTTGGTTTGTATGAAAACCGCACAAATCCTCCAAATATGTACTCATATGTGCCTGCATATATACACACACGCACACAGATTATTTTGAGGGGTTAAGAGGTTTTTGATACTGTCATGTCTGTCTCCTAATTTAGTTTCTGTGTCAGCAGAGCTTTCAGCTCTCAAAGTCATAAAAGCTGTTCTACAGTGAAAGCCTGCCATGTGAGGGTTTTGGTTAAATTAGATTCTAGATTCTTATTATTTGATATTACCTCTGAATCTGAAACATCTCAGAAACGCATTACCATAAATTACATTTCTGCTGGAGTGATTCCCTTCCTTAAATCTTGAAAAGGACAATTTACCTGTACCATGGACACCAAGCACAAGAATTTCCATCCTTTTGAACTACCCTTAAGGTGAATGGATACTGATACCCCATGCTATCATCACTGAAACAGAAGAGAACGCAATATGAAACACGAGCACTCATTCAGACTGCCAATTACCTTCCTTCACTATGTTTGCCATGTTTACTTAAAAAAAAACCCACCCAAAAAACCCCCTCGAAATTCTGATTTTTATTAGATTAAGCTATTAAACAAAACCTGCCTTTAGATCACCTAAATTTGTCAGATATAATGAATTATCAGTCACTGGATGAGAACGAACAAACCAAATCGTGTAAAGCCAATCCTTAAGTGCAGCTAGAAGGCATACTACATTTAACTGTATTAAAAAGGATTAGAAGTTATTTTTAATTACTGCCATTATTAAATTGCAGGACTCTAAAATGATTTCTTACAAAAACAACCCACTAAATGGAATCTGCAGGCAGAAAGCGTCTGGGGTAAAAGCACAGACAATTGTTCCTGAAGTTGTTGACATTTAAAGCTTAGTTATACATTAAAAGGCATATGTTCATTCAACAGAGGTATTATGAGAAGTCAAAACTGATAAAGATGAAGAATGAATAGATTTTCAAATCTTTTAAGTCTAAGCCAACTGTAAATTCAAGCCAAAGACTGAGATGCCAAACTCACCAGTCTTGGGCATGATTACTAGCTTCCTGGGGCGGGAGCGGGCTAGCAAGCCTGGAAACCTGGATCCACACTGCATCATACAGGTCTTTTTTCCGTGTATGAACTGTACAAGGAACAATCAGTGGCATTCCAAAGAGACTGGGACGATTCTTCTGAGATGAAAGAAAATATAATTCTGTCCGCATCTGCATATGTGAAATAAAAGAATGACTCAGATATAAGTATGCATTAACTCACATTACCATAATTACTAGGATGCTGACCTTGTTACTTATTTCAGGCTTTGGCAATTAAAATAAACCATTAATTCTATTAGAAGTACTGCATTTCAGTCATTGTTTCCAATATTAAATACTGTAAATTTTGATCATTGACTTGAAATTGCCTGAAAACTTTTTTGTATTGTATGATATTATGGCAGTGTTATTTAGGCACTAGACCACATCAAACATAAATCTGTATTTCAGCCATGTACAATATTTTGTATTTCAGGTGGTATTTCTCACATTTCCCACCACATGGTACTACTGTAATGCAGACACGCAGCTAATGATGCTAATACCTGTCCCAAAACAACCTCTGCACTAGGCAAGCTCATGTTTGCTAGAGAAAGAAAACCCTTACGTCTAAAGGAGGGACTACAGACTTGTACACAACTTATTCCAAGCAGACAAACTAACCTTTAGGCTACATCTCCCATTTATAAGAAAGATTTACCATCTCAACTTAATGACACTGAGGTACAGCAAACTGCCTTGCATAAGTTTTATACAATTAACCCTTTCCATTGATAAGATTTTTGACAATGACAAGCATGGGTTCCTGGAATAGCTTCCACAAACAACTTTTACTGGTTTTTAAGCTGTATAACTAGCAGCTTGCCATGGCTCCAAAGCATTATACCAATCACCTATGAGATTCTGCAAAACCCGAATCAAGATAACAGTGATAACAGTGGTTAGTGGCCATTACTTGAGAGAACAAAGCAAAAAACCCTCATACACACACACAGTGAAGAAGGAAGTTAACAGCCTCCTGGCCCACATCCACCAGGCTCTAAATGCCAGCAGACTAAAGCCTGGACACAGCACACACAGAACGCGTGGCTATTTGAGGTGTTCAGTCATCTGGCTTTGACATTCAGAGTTCAACTTAACTACAGATGCTTTTACAGAGAGTAGTTCACGCTAACAGAACGCCCCAGGGATGGACTATTTATCTTCACTCCGTTTCCGTATAAGAAATAAGGCTTTTCCACATAATGGGAAAGAAATGCATTTCTAGTAGCTCCTCTAATTAGAATTTTTTCTGCTCAAAGAGTCTGGAACATTTAATCAGGGAGTTAGCGAACGCCCAAGTATGCATCTCAGCGTTAAAGAACTGGGAAGCATGCCAGTACTAAGGAAAGAAAAATACACCATTAGACATTACTATTTAAATTTACAAGAGTTGTGTTTCTGTAGAACTTGGCGCTCACTTAAGAGGAAAATATATTCATGCTCTCTCTTCTTAAGAAATAAAGATTAATTTATCATATGGACATTAAAAAAAATCCTCGCTGACTTTCTTTCAAAGTGTGTTACGTGAGCAATTTATAACAAACGCAAAATCTACTCACCATTTTTCTGTGGACTGCAATTATATACCCTGTACATGGACTATCAGAAAGCGAGGGCACGTGGCCGTTGAGTGTCCAGTTGGCAAGGTTACGCTCTGTTCCACATGGCACTACAGTATTTGGCATTCCGTTTGGAATTAGGGTTGGTTTAGGAAGGTCCCCATTCATCATTATGTTGGGTGCTCCATTAGCTGATGGCCCAGTTGAGACATCTGTAGGTAGACAATTACATTCTCAATTACCTTCAGTAACCAGAATTGATCATGAGATTTTCACCCTTTCCATTCTGTTCAGTGCATTTCATGAAGTATGTCCTACTCTCCTTAAGAGCAACATCTAACCTTTTACTTGCCTACAACTTTGCAAAATCAGAGCATGCAAGAGCAAAGAGTAACAGAAGTGTTTACAACCTATATATGAAACCACAAACAATAAAACCAAAACCATGCTTCCAATTTTTCATATGTCCTGCCTTAGAGTCAATCCACAAGTAATAAAATACTTTGTGTGATTGTGTCTTTAACTAAAGTAAGTACATAGCAATCTTCAGGCTGCTATCCTGGGCACGATCCTAAAAATGCGCTCACAGACCATCAGTAGGTACTGAGACTGCTCACAGCTTCTCTGTGGATAAGAACTCTAACTTACTTGTCTTTTCTTTAATCCTCACTCTTTACTTACTATTAGGAATTAAGGTTTTCTCCTGAATTTCTCCAGTACCTAAGCACTGTGCATTTTAAATGAACAGGAAAACAAAGATGTTTTCTTTTACCTGTCTGCACAGGACTTGATGCTGATGTAGGTGATCCTGGAATTGGTATTTCAAATGCACACAAAAACCCACTCACTGATAACCGAACTTTCTGGTTGTCTTGAGGAAAGTTCTTCAGTAAAAAAAGAGAAAGTTAGTCAGACATGTATACCCTTCTACCTGTGACTCTGAACACGTTTTGTCTTTTGAAAACAGTGTATCTAAGAGCTTATCTCTCCCCTCCCATCTGCTTTCTTACACCTTTCTAGGAGGTAAAAAGGGAGCCAACAAGCACACCTTTTTGCAGAGAGTTATTAATGGTTCTCTAAAGGCACTGAGAGCACCCAGTTTCAAGCAGTTTTAGTCCTATTCAATGACAGCAAAAAAAATTAAATATATACACACACATATACATACATAGTAAAGCCAGGCATTACTTATGCCTCCAATGTCTCAACAGTGCTTAAACTCAAAGCACTTGAACTTGAGATTTATTACCTCAAGATTATTTTATCCTTTTTTTCCTAAAAATATAATTAGTAATCAATTCAACTAAATTTCTGCAAGCTTCTACACGACTACTAATTTTGTTTACAAGTGGTTTATTTTGGTTCAGTTTACTTTGATTTTAAATCTATTTAAAGCAAGCCAAATTACGGTTTAAGAATGAAATAAAAGTTAATACAGAGATAGAACTAATCTTTTTAATCACACATTCAGTTAAATTATTTCACAGTTCTTGTAAGCAAAGCTTAATGTCAAAAAGAATGAAGCATGCCGCTGTACAAATAATAAACAAAAATACCAGAAGTATGTTGCAGCAATGATTTTTTTTTTTTTTCTTACCTTTATATTGGAGCTATGCACTTCTGCAAGTAGAATCTGTTCTGGTTTTAGCCCACAGAGTTCACTTAACTGTTTTTTCAAACCTGTATACTTCTCATCCATGTTCAATCTCAGGCCATACCGAACAGGAGTGGTACCATCTAATTTAATTACTTTAAAGGGGAAAAGAAACACACTGGTCAGCAAGCCAGGAGAGTTTTAACGAGAGTAATACATTACAGCTACTTACTTATTAGAAAGTATTTTTTCTCCTTACTTGAAGATATTTTTTTTTTTTTACCAGCCAATTTTCAAGGTCTGCACACAAATGTCAGAAAAGCTCTTGCTGCCTAAGCAGTAGAAAATGGTTTCAAAACTTGTTTCACTTTTTTATCATCTTTCCTTTTGCCTCTTTTCCAACAATGCATGGGTTCTTCATAGTATAGTTCATGACCTAGAAGGTATTTTTTGTTTGTATACTCCCCCCAACCCTTCTCTTTTGCTCTCGACAGATTTAGGACAACCTCCACAACACAGTGAACCGAAGGAAAGTTCTCAGAATCTCCATTTTACAAGTTTCTGTATTAAGTCCTTTAGTCAAGATTAAAAACGGGCCATCTATGCTGGTTTTCAAGGTTTTATTTTAGTTTAACTGTATTCCAATTAAAATTCTTGTACTCTATTATAATGGTTGTACTATTTTTAAATGTAAGTACTAACACAAACAAAATTTGGATGTTTTATAGCTGTTGAAAATCTGTTCTACATATACAATTCTCATTTTAGCACTGCCAAGTTTATAGGGAGTTAAACGCTACTACTCACCTGTAATTTCTAGGTGCATGTAGCTATCCATTGGCAAAGGCAAGGATAAAAAATTAAAAGGGTCAAATCTAACACTTATATGTCCACAAGTTTTACATTTTACTTGTGACTTCAGCTGCCCATGAAATAAATCTACAACAATGGATCTGTTTCTTCTCAGATGGTTTTCCCAGGCCTAAAATGAAGTACAAAAACCAATACAAAGTTAGAAACTGAGACTACTTGCTGGAACTACAGGAAGGAGGATATGCTGCAAGACCTTCAAAGTTTCATTGGCCTATGGAAGTCAAATTATTTCCATAAAAGTTGTTTACCAATTTCTAATAAATAGGAAGTATTTAGTTTCAACATAAGTAAAGTTATTTCAGTGAACACAATAATCAAGGTATGACATCATTTAAAGTATTTCTGAAAGGATCCATCAGGTATCTTGAAATATTTTGATACTCTCTAATTCTGAGGAACTGCCAAAATGATTGTGAAGTATCATATTCATGCTTTTATTATAATATTTAAAACTTATTTTCATTTCAAAGGTAAAATTGACTCCTTGAATCACAGACCTAGCGAGTTCCCAAAGACAGTACAGTCCTGAAAGAGTATCGCCACAGACAGCCTCATCAACAACTTCGCAGCTTAGGACTATAAGGAAAAAAGGAAACAGCAAGCAAAGAAACCCCAAACCCAAAATTTTTAACCCATACCTCTGCTGCTACTTCCCAGTCTGGTCGACCATCACTGTCTTTCAGTTCAACATATGGCTTATCATGAACTCTGTTCAAATCCTCATGAAGACCATCCAAAAGAAAAGCCAGAAGCTCCTGCGAGTCTTGCTGTTGAAAGCCATTAAATCTTGGAGCATATTTTGCTATCGTCCACTACAAAAAAAACCCCCAGAAGTTATTTAACATCAGGTAACAAAAACTGTACCAATAAATCAAAATACTGTAGACAAGAGGCACGCTGTCAATGAGCACAAATTCAATTGCCAAGAGTTAAAGGTAAACCCCACGCTTGCAGAACAAGAGACCATTTACAGGCAAATGCATAATCTTTTGTCCCTAACAAGGGCTAGAAAAGTCACATCTTATACCACCACCTCTGATTCATATCAGGTAACTCCTTTGAGCTTACAGCCACTGAACCATGATTGTACTCCACAGAAAGCTGCTCAAGTCCTGAGCACCAGGACTGATGAACACTGGGCTCCTCCAGATGCACATCTTGCCCCTGCACAGCCCCTTCCTGAACACTTCCCCTACGCTCCTTATAGGCAAGAAAGCAAGTTCTGTGACCGGTTTGGAGCAACACACGTGATAACTGACTGCCCAGGATGTGGTCATTGGCCTCTGAGCCAATGTGAAATAATTCAATGTGAAATATACGTCCACGCATCCTTCCCTTTCTCTAGGGAAGATACTGGGTTGAGTCCCAGAACCATTACAATAAAGGTAACATCAGGAAAAAGCACATTACAAGATTTCTGCTATTCAAAGAAGTTCTTGCCTTCTACCTTTAAATAACACACATCACAGACTTACCCGCAGCTTTAACGGTGCTATATTCTTCTGAGTTCCACTCCACAACTCCTGAACCAAATCCCCATAGCACTTGGCCATGTGTCCTTTCATGCCTATTGGATTTGTCCTAGAAATCATAAAGTAATTAATACCATACTAAAATTTAAACAAAGTTCAAACATGGGGTAAACAAAGAAGGGCAAAGGCTTCTTGCTGAACTGTTTTAACTCCCAGAAACAAAAGAGGTTGTATTTTCCTATAACTAACCTAGTGTCTGCTGTATAGCTGATAGTTGGTAACACTGAGCTTAAAAGGATTTATTCATATTGCCTACTTCTGAAAGCTGAAACTCATTTTAAAGAAATGTTACAGCATCTAAAATGCCAAAGGCCTCAAATAGAAAATTACCTGTTAAGTTCATAAAGATGCCTTCCTGAGATGAAATAGCGCGTCAGAGGTTGCGTGTTACTGACACACTGGATGCTGGAGTTCATGAAACACGTGTTACCCAGATTGCTTAATCCAGTAGCACCCTTTTCAGTAGGAACTGAGAAAAAGAGAACATAATTATACCAACTGTGCAGACATGAAAAATTCAGAATGGTGTATCAGTAAAGTTAAGAATATGACCTTTTCACAGTAACCAATTCCATTTAACCTGCTCCCAATTACGAGACTGCAGCTAGCATAGATGCAACAGAGGACCAAGCCTGTTCAAAATGTCTGCTCTCTCAACAGAAATTAACAGAAATGGAGGTATTTTGTTGGATCTGATCCACCACAGACATCAGCCCAATCCATACAAACTATTTTCAGGTAAATAATTATGGTATTGAAATTTCTGGATTAATTTGTTAAAATCTTAACTATTCATTACCTTAAAAAAAAAATCTATGGTAATAAACACAAAATCCAGAATTTGCTATGTGCCATTTGCTACTGCTGCATCTGAACATCTACAAATTTACCTATCTGTACATCCAACCCTTCCACATTTCCAGCATCTAACTTAATAAAACAGAAAGAACAAGCAAAGCAGCAGAGGCATAAAACACCTCTTCCAAGGTTAAGAGCACTTATATTAAAAATAATTGTTTCAACAAAATACAGCCTCTTGGATTTTTCTTCTCATCACAATTCAGTTACTATGCTGAAACACTTACCTTTATGTCTGTCTATTTTACTGCTGTTTGCTATAAAAGACATCTCCTCTGGCCAGCTCATGTCTTTGTTTCGAACTAGAAAGAGATATGGTATAAGGATTTTTTAAAGTTGTTTGTTACTTACTCCTGAGAGCTTATACAGCTGAAGAAGTTTAATTAAAATTTTCTAATATTTAATTGAGATTAGAAATTTGCTTATTTTTAGCTGTATTTTTCCTAGTTTTCATTTCAGTGTTTCCTAACATTATTGGAAATCATTCTAATACTGGCATCATTCCAACCATGCCAGTAACATCTTTAGAAAGCAGCCTGGAGACTTCTTTCCTGTTGGATAACAAATTTTTCAGAACTTATTCTAATACTTAATAAGGATGCCCCAGATTTGAACAAATTATTCACTTTCTGAGTGATCACTACTATTTTTTGTTGTTACGAAGCAACAAAAGATTCAAGTGTATTTCAAAATAGGGACAAATTACATGTGTTTCGAGATAAAGTGGGACAAAAAAATGCAAGCTTTCCTAAATTATCTGTACCACTGTGTTCCCATAGGATCCCTCTGTAAATCTCTATCTTGCATTGACACAAGCCATACAGCACACTGGCTTAAGGAACCTGGCTGAAGAGAGGAAAAGGGAGTTATTTTTCACCAGATCGCCTCTCACAGCGAGTTCCTCAGATGGGTGCCAAGTAGTTGTCCACGGGTAAGGCAAATGGCATAATAAATAGAGGCAGGGTGGACTGCAGCTTTCAGTGGCAGTGCTGACAATGCTGGTTTGTTTACTGAACTACAGCCTCAGGGTTCTGTTTCACCTGACAGAGCAAGGTGCCAGTCCCTCTCCCCTCCCTCTACAAATTCCTATTTCTTCTCTTGCATCTAGTGATTAATGCAGCTACACAGTGAACTGCATCAGCCATTCTGCCAACTTCAAATTGATTAAATATGAGTTGGGCCAAGTGGCAAAAAATGTAAGTCCATCTAGCACGCCAACCTGAGGTGTAATATTAAACTACACTAAGTGAAACTTGTACAGAAACAAGGCGAGACCCAGATCTCGCTTCTGTGATGTAAGGACAACAGTAGAGTGGATTAAGGATGTACGCTTCTGTTTCTCACATTAAAAAATTAGCCAGAAAGGTCAAACTAGTTGAAAACTCAGCTGATACGTGCACCCTGATACCTCTGACAAAGGCTGAAGGTATTTGTGACTGACGGCACTGCCTAGCGAAGCAGCACATGGCAGGACGGTGGGACACAATAGACAAACTGAAACAAGAAAGGTTGAGATTGTTCATGATGCCTTTTCATTGCAACAAGAGTCAGTCAAGCAGTCAAGTCCAAAGGTGTTAGGTTCTCTCCAGATGTGAAAATAACGGCAGCTTGTAACGAAAATCTTAGCAATGAACCTGACATGGACTGAAATATGCAGTTTTCTTCACCTTTTGCTTTGTGAATAAAAATGTCTTCATGCAAATATCATAACCTTGTAAAATTAGTGAAAGAAAAATGAGATCATGAAAAAGGCTCAGATGCTGCACACCACTTTTGTTACATCTCTGGCATTTTAGTTATTACTGTAGGGGCAGTGGATTATTTGATGCTTTAGTATTTCTTCCTGTATTTCTTTCAATACATACAGATAAAGAGACAGACAACTGTTGACACATACTCTTCCTTCTCGAAACATTTCCAAAAATAACATATTTGGGCAGTAGGCCTATATATTTGTGTAGTTTGGGCAATTACAGAAATGGGTACTACATGCAATTTACTAACCATATATATACCCACAGAAAAATATTAATTTTTAGCATGTAAACCAATTATAGGCCCTTTTTATACCTTCTATTACTAAATGCTGCTCATCTTGGATTTTAAGATACTCCAGTCTGTGATCTTCATCATCCAACAAAGTAAGATAGTTCTGCAGGAGAAAAAATACTCCATATAGTTATTACTTCTAGATTTAAAATCCTCTGAGGATACTTTAATCTGGAAGCAATGAAATTAAAACAGTATTAACAACTTCACAAAAATGAGAGCACCAGTTTCCTACCTATGTGAATTAAATACAGTAGTTCACTGATCTCCAGAAGCATCTAGTTCAATGTTTTAATTTTATGTGGCATTTCTTTAGAATGAGAGAATTACATGCACTTCATGATTTGGAGGGATACATTCTGCTTGTTCATTGTGATTTCTTCACATACACATTTGAAAAAGATCCTAGATGGCTGCTGGCTTCTGTGCCAACAGAAGCCTACAGCATCATGCATGTCAAAGAAAGGATGTATTTTTATTTCCATTTAAAAGTTTCTATGAAACTTCCTATGAAGCCTTTTAATAGGTCAACCAATTGCCAATTTTTAAATACATCACAGGATAATTAAATGTTTATCAGGCTACTAGAAAAACAAGAGATAAGTTTTCTGGGTCATTAACACCAAAATCTAAATTTCACTGCTTAGAGTGCATGAAAAACTCTAGAAAACAAGTGGCAAGAGTTTTCCACCCTGGGCAGTTAAACTGCAAAGGAAAGTTAAGTCCACTATTATTTTTTTCCTGTGGATGTGTAGTTAATAGTTTCTAGAAAATAATAAGATACACAATATTCAATAGCTGATTTCAAAAAAAAAGAGACAGACATTACCTCACTATTGTACAACCAGAGGCGCATATCTTCTTCTTTTATACGTAGCCTCTGGGAGAGATATTCATGTATCTCTTTAATTGTTTGCATTCGACTAAAGCAGCCGGTGTAAGCCAACACTCTTTTTAAAGGAGCATTCGGTGAAGGTACGTTCCCTGCATTCACAATCGTAAGAAAAGGGCAAAAGATAATGTACATACCAACAGGCCAACTGAAATCAGATCAATAACAACTTATACACTACATATACTATAAGTACTTTTTGTGGAAAAGTAGCACACAGTTCTACTGCTTCTGTTTATGGATAAAATGATGAGTTAGATCGAAAGCTAGTTGTTACTAACCCTTTGGGACAACAAACCAGCTATCACAAAGTAGATAAATTTATCTCTCTTCTAACCAAAACCTATTAGAAAATTGTTCCCCTAAGATTCTCATAGGAAATAAATAATTTAAAAGAAGTTTTAAAAGACTGGATTAATCTTTTTTTCTCTTAAAGACAATCAGAAACAATAGTAATTTTCAAAATAAAGGACTTTTTTCCATGAGAATTTTCTTTCTGAGAGAAAATTGTAAGTAAAAAAAAAGGCCAAAAAAAAAAAAATCAGTCTGACTATACTTTGAAGTAGCATGACTTTGCTTCAGCTCTTCTATGGAGATGAATGCTATTCTGTGAAGATGAAATCAGCCTGGCAATTTCACAACAGAAGTATTCTTAATAACTAAATTCCTCAAAACATATTCTGTGAAGATGCCTAGGATTTTCACCAGAGTTCCTCAACAATCTCATGTTTGCAACACAAATTAATTCCAGCAGTTGAGATTGTTGCTCTTTTCTATGATATGAGTCCATCTTTGGCACAAGAGGTGAGACCAACTTTACATGCTTTACTTTTTGAGTTTCTTCAATTTAAACTTAGGAAGTTCCCCACTTCTCACAGAGACAGGTCTGTAACATATTGATGAAAAGCTTTTATTATACAACCAAACCCAACTGGGCAACTGCATTACTTAAGCAACCAGCGAAGTGACATTGTTCTACTTTCACTGTCAAAAGAAAATAAACAGGATCATATGAAAAGATGCAATATTACATGCAATTTAACAAGAGAGTAAAACTATACTGTAATCATCTTGTAAGTCAGCAAAGCATCAGTTTTGTTTCAGTATACCAAGAAAAGTACTTATTTTTTTTAAACAAAAAAGCATTTTCTGAGATTAGGGATCAGAGGATTAGTTGTAAGATTACAGCAAGAAAGCATCTTCGAAAACTCAAAAAGATTAATAACTGATTGGACAAATAAATTAGTGCAGAGCAAAATAATTCCAAATCAAGATCAAATTTAGCACATCAGATGATTCTCTTTATTTGAATTTGGGCATTTTAGGATGTCCAAACAAAGCAGTTTCCATTTTATTAGGTCAAGTAGGAAAAATGAATTTGGGTAGCAGGCAGTTTCTGTAGCGGAACTTGATCAAGCAGGCAGCTGCTATCGTTACATTTTAGATTCTACCAAAGCAGTGAAAAATTGAGCATCTGCATGAGATTTTTAAACACAGGCTAACACTAGCAAGGCTAAAAGATTTAATTTTCAGTACTCAGGTGAGCCCATTTCTGGACAGATGTTACTGTGGCTGCATATATCTGTGTGTATCCAACCAAACACACATGCATGTGAACATCAGGTATTTCTTCAAACCTGTTGTGCAAGGCAAGTATGCAACTGTGCATACAAACTGGTAACGGAAAACAAATCCTGCAACACTCTTCAGCTGAAATGTGAAGCTGCCATCTAAAGATTATTCTTATAGCCCATTACTTGTACAATCTTTTGGTGAGCGTTACCACCACAATTATGGCAATTATGGCACAATTTAGTTGGATATTTACACTTGTTACTGAATTGTCTTTCCAAACTGCACCAATAATAGTCTTCATATGCCATTAATTCAATCGCTTTCTCAAGAGTATTAAATTATTTGGGGCATTAGAGCCCAGTTGCCCAACTCAGATGCAGTTGGCTTGAACAGTGATTTCATTTATTACACCCCTGTACTATCAGATACACACACCCACCCCAACACACAAATGCATCTATTCTATGGCTGCAAAATCAGCTACCAACAGGATTCAGCAGATCTGCCCTTCTTGGCCCTTCAGTTTATGCAGTGCTCAGTTCTCACTTTCACCTCACCAATCTATTTGCAGTAACTATGCAACTTAACTGACTTCCCTGAAAATGCTCCCTCATGCCTCTCCCTTTCAAGAAAAGATAGGAGGAAAGCCTTTAAATCTTTACCAAATGCTGATTGTGCCTTACAGTTGATTAGCTGGTGTACAAGCACAGTGGCAGCAAGCTTCTAGAGCTGTGGGTCTCGCTTTCTTAGAAACTGCACACTTGTATTCTTGCTGCATTCTTAAGTTACCTCTAGGTAAATGCTGAGGAAACATTCTCAGGCTCATCATACCCATATTCACCCAGATGTTTGACTGCTGCGTTCGAGTGGCAGGCTGCTGTCTCAGGAAGAGCAGATAGCGAGGAAATAACTCTAGTTCAGGCACATTTGTTTTGCTGTTTTTGATCACCTAGTAAAGATGTTTAAAACACATTTTAGAGACCGCTGTTCGAAACGGGTAGGAAATCCCAACAGGAACAGGAAGTAACGATTAAAGCAGATGGTTAAAAAAATAAACTATGTTTTACTAGGAGACGAGAAATCTTCTGAACTTCTTACGGGGTCTTAAGCAAATATCCACAGAAACAACAATTTCCTGATTTCTAAGCACTTTCTGAAGCTTATTAGTTGCAGACTGTCAAAAGAAAACACCTTATTTAGTGGAGCATAGCTTCCCGTACAACACAACATTTTTATAATTCCTGAAACAATGTGAATCTACAATCAACCTCATTAATTCAAGTCAGTATATACTTCAAAATATAAAAGTTTCACAACTGTTGAAAAAACTCACACATGCTGAGTAAGACATTTGCTCTGAACTTTTTGAACTACAGGACTGAATTAAAACCTTCATATTGTAAGAACAGACTGAAGCCTACTTCTGTCGTGTTTTGATATGTTGATAGAAAAAGCTGAAAGTAGCCCAGAACATGACTTGCAGCTTTTTCAGTCACCATTTCTAAAGATTTTGCTATCTAGATCTGCCCAAACATTGACATACATAACTGGCAGGAATGTATTTTTGTGACCATGTGAAGCAGAAGAAAACACTTAAGTTTAAATTGTGAGAAGCAATATAATGCACTGAAGTGCCACGGTATTAAACTTCAGTTACAACAAGAACAATAGTGATGACATTTTCTGGAAAGAAACAACACAATAGTCCCTACTGCGGGGTGGGAGACCGGGACTGTGAGTGCCTGTATACACAGTTGCAAGTAATCAAATGGTCTTCAAGAATTCAGGTGTCAAATTTGAACTTGAAGTGTCAATATATTCCTTAATTATGGACTGAAAAGCTACAGTTTATACATACATTATTTATATTTTTTTTCAGACAGGATACCCAAACTAATTCTCTCATTCTGAACGGAAATCGCTTTTCTAATGACCCTATTGCAAAAATCTCAAGCACATTAGTTTGTCTATGAAGAGATCTGGCCTTTTCTGGATCATAAAAGGTGTTTTTTTCCATGGAGAATGTGTGGGAGGAGGGTAACAGAAGCCGGTGAGTTTTTCACTGTAAAATAATTGTCAGTACTACAGCTAACAGACCAAATTGTCAAAAAAAATCATACACCTAATTCTCTCCCATTTCTGACACTGAATATTTGTGACACCAACCACCTAATGTCTGCTGCTACCATCAAAAAATTCCCCTCACTTCCTTTTTTAAAGTGTAGCTCCTGTAAGAGACTACCTGACAGAGAATAAACCAACCACTACATGGAATGAATATACTCAACAGAAATTGAAGAAACTTTCCAATGTTTCTAAGAGTGAACTGACCAAATTACATCAAAGTTTCTTGAGTCTAATATCAGCCTTTTTAATAAATTCATTATTTATAATTCAAGGCATGCCAGCTTTAGCTCCAAATGATTATGACCTGTTAATTGTTTTCCAGTATTACACACAGAGAAACAGAGAGATAGCTCAATAAATAGTGACTAAATTATATGATTCAACAATGGCTATTGCTATATAATTACTGCTTCTCTTTCAGAAACATTGTTGCTGTTTAACTGCAACCAAAAAAAAAAAAATCTCACTGGGATAACGGCCTAATTTTTAGTCCACTTAGTCAATTCCATTTAATATATAGCACTTTCACATTTGAAAATTATATTCTGCAATACATTCTGCATTGTGCCCCAAATTAATTTTTAATTAAAGAGACTACAGCTTTAATACAGCAAATACTAGTGTTAGTTACAAAAAGTCAATTTCAGTTCAAGTTTTTTTCCTTTTTTTTTTTTTTAAAAAAACTTTTATGCAAACAAGTACAAATACAACCTTATCTTTGATAGGCTCTTGCTAATTAGCTCATTTTATTACAAGGCTTTAAGTGACTACAGGCAGCTAAATAACTGTTGACATAAAAATGCAGTATTACCAATCTGTAAATACATTTTTATTATACAATGGAAATACTTATGTTAATTGTTTTGTAAAACTATTTCACAATTTTCGTGAGATACACTGGCTTCCCTGCTTGCAATCGAATGTAAGAAATGTGAAAATTAACTACATATGAATTATTTGCTGACATATGAGTATTTCATATGTTTGGAGGAGCGTTACTGATTTTGTGCTGAAGAATGAGAATGATCATCACTTGCCTCACCAGTAAGATTTTTAGTTACTCATTAGAAAAAATAAAGGCAATTACCATAATACTAAAAGAAGAATGACACAAAAGAACTATTTATTTTTAATATATGATATGCTCAAAATAACAAATGGTATTCACATGGCCACGATACATAATACCTGCAACAAAAATAAAAACTGAAGAACTAAAACAAGAGGGGCCTGACTGGATGAGTGTATCGGGTGAGATTCCTGGTCTTTGCTTTTAGCACTGAACACAGCTGGCCAGAATCATGCTGATGCAGCCTTAGACAGTAGATGCCAACTCAGTTTTAGCATCTATTTCTTGTGGAATTGCTTATGATAAATGCTGTATTGAAAACCCTTCGACTAGAAGCTGAACAGCACCACCAGTCTGTGCAGTACTCAAGAGCTGATACACTCATAGCAAATTCTTTTTTAGGAATACCTACTCCTGCAGCTGGCAGCTACAGCTCAGAAGAGTTTCTGAGCAATCATTCTGACAAAGAATAGCCTTTGCCTGTTTTCTTCACTGGGATCACCTATTGTTATCTGCTTTTTCGAACTTCACCAAATCTTGCACATTGTGTTTTCTATGACACTGAGCTTGAAGGACAGCAATTGTTACCTTCCCCCCACTCCATCAAATTCTAAGAGAGAAAAAATGCATTTTCAAAGTCGCAGGTGCCCCAGTTTTAATATTATTGGTTTTGCAGACCAGTTTAAAATTTATCTTAGCTTTTAAAGATGAGTGTTTTGATGACAAGTCTTTTAAACTGATCCCAAGTTTACTTTTGTCTGCTTTAGTAATCATGATCAGTTGAGCAGCGCTTCTGTCCTGTTGCAATATCTCCTGGGGATTGTGCTGCAAACCTCTTGGCAAATATCCACAACTTCCTAGCCATGTCCCTTCCCGAGACTGCGTTTTCCCAGCTTGCTCTTCAAGGCTTTTCCTTTAGACTATCCATTTTGGATGAAGTGGGAGATGACCATAAATTATTACCTTGTACAATGGGCAGAAGCTGGGACACATTAAGTGGTTTACATTATCTCGGTGGTTATGGCAAGCAAAAAGTGCCTATAATCACAACTTACCGGCCTGGGCAAGGACAGATTTGCTCCATACCAATGGTAAAGTGCTCTCCAAACTGGTTCTGGCACCATTATGTAGTCCTTTCCTTCAATCAGTTGTGGAGATCGCTTTAATCTTCCACCCTCCATTGTTAATGATGCAGCCTTTAAATAAAAAGGGATTTTGTTAAATCTCAAGCAGAATAAATAGTATACAGCTCCAACGATTGTAGTTCATGAGCACAGGACACTTTTTAATTGTTAAAAAACTTTTAAGTAGCAATTAACAACTGCTTTTCACACTGAAAGATGGTATTTAAGTTTAACACTACTTAACGCTCAAGTTTCACTATTTAATATTTCTCTAAAAGTCTGTCCAGCATACAATTTGTAATAGGTTTCCCTCGTGTCACCTTCTCCGACAACTTCAGACACTGCATAGAGAAACCTGATCTATGCTCATCAGTGATGGTGCTGGTCTGTGTTTTACATTTTGTTTGCGTGAATAATGGAAAAACTGTCAGTTTGCTTTTACTATTTAACTATTTTCTGGTTTTACGCAACAGCAATAAACTCTTCTATTTAGATTGAAAACACAGAAGGGTTTAATTATTAAACTATTTTACATTTAAAGGTAAAAGTTGTGTTTTCATAAATGCCTTTTCCATTTGTAAGTTTTGTTTAAGAACATTTTGAATGCTTCCCACAAAACACTCAATAGTAGCCTCAGAAGTAGAACACAACTTTTTCCTCTTAAAATAAGAGTAAGAAACTGAAATTTTGTTATGACAAAGCAGTGTTAATTTAGAATTAAGCCACTAGCTGAAAAAAACAACACATAAAAAGCTGTGATAAAAGTACACTAAAAGATACTTTTCCTATATTCACATGATTCAGACACATTTACCTTCACTGGTTCTTGTGTTACTAGGGGTTGGTTATCAATAGCTCCTGGTTTCTGAGGATTAAGCTGTAGCAAAGTATTCCCATTGGTTCCAAGGAAACACTGGTTATTATTGTCCGAAGTATTATGCTGCCTAGCAAAACATACATCAGTCCCTGGTGTGCCAGGGTACAGAGTATCTGTAACAGAATACAAGGGAAAAAAAAAAAAGGTCTGTTTCTGGTCATGACTCCATAAACCATAAATGAATGAGTTAAATTCTTGTATCCTTTGTTTGTTTGTTTTTAAAAAAGGTTGTTGAAGAAGGTTGCTATCCTATTCATACTTCAGTAAAACATGCAACTCTTCCAAACTACATTGACAAATACACTATTACTCTCAGAAAAGGGAAAGAAGTGAATATATGAGATCCAGATATCAAAGCAGATACTTACAAATATACTGGTTTGAAAACAGCCTAACTAGGTTTGCATAAGCAAATGTGTTTGGCATTTGCTTGTTATCTGGATGTTTGAATATCAAACTTCTGAAAATTTTATATACAAAACTGAATATATATGCAATAACGCCTTATTTTTATTTTTTCTCCCTGAAAATGCAAATGTTTTTATTCTTACAGAACCTCCTTTGGTTATGCAGAACCCAATCTAAACTTCAGGCTAAAAAGAAGAAAGAACCTTTAAACTAAAACTTGTCTCCCTTCCTGCCCTTCCTCTATAACCCCCAACCCCTACCCCAAAAATGATCAACAGTCATTTATCTACTTTAAATTGAAGTTACAGTTTTAAGATACAGATTTTAAAATACCAGATGCAACATTCAGATGTCGTATAAGAAAAAAAACAACCCACATCTCCAATTCTCACAAGAACCAACTGAAAATCATCACTAAAATCTCTTCTTTCACAAAGATGGCTCCTAGAATCTGCATAAACTCATTTAGATCACATGCCATGTAAAACTATAACTATGCTTTTCCTAATTTTTTTTCAGCTTCTTTCCTTTTTATAGTATCTGAGGTCATCTCATTGCAAAACAAAGTGCAATACCAACTAGGTATGAGCTAGAAACAACTTAATGTGAAGAGGGGAAAAAAAATCCACACAGAAAACAAATGATAGGACAAAAACTGTCTTGAAAACAACTCTGGAAACTAATCATAGCATAAAAGATGAATTACTGTTTAAACAAGACTCTTTCTTGTTGATCCACCACAGACTAAAAAATTCTAGTAATTCACCAACGTCCACACGTAGGCCACTTCTGCAATCTAAACTGTGTTATCTTTTTGCCTGGAGGAATCCATGCAGTATGTAGTTTTCTCAAAACCTGTTCTACATTAAACCTCCAAGGAAATAAGATGTTATGCTTACTGCTGCTAGTAGTCTCTGAGGCTTCTGATGCAGTAGAAATATTATCTGAAAACTTTTCTTCTGTTGCACTGAAGTAATTAAGACCTCCCATTTTGTCTTCTCCCTGTTCTGAAGTATTGGCTGCAGCAGTTACGAGTGAATTCTTACCTCCACTCAAGACAGATGAAGGCTCTATCACAACAGGGTTTGCATCCTAAAATTGGTAGGCAAGTAGAAAAGTCAATTATAAGCCAATCAGAGATGTTTAGCATCAGCCAAACCAATCACCAAATTTCACAGCTACATGACCACTTTTGCATATCACAACGAGCTTTATAGAGAAATACTTTCTACATCTACTGACGAAAAATCTGCAGCAACAAACAGCCAAAACTGTTAAACCAATCAAATGATCTCTTCTGCACAATGTAAAAATTGTGAAATACCAGAATTATTTTCTCTATCTAGATACACAAAAAGACAACCATTTAGACAGCTATAATTATAAATATTTGAAGATTTGTCCTTGTTGAATTTCATATGGTTAAATGAGAACAACAAGCAGAAGAACAAAAAAAATTCTTTCCTCAAACCTGCAGCATTTTACCCTTCCCTAACTTTGTTTTGAAACAAAGTTCCTTTGTTTCCTTTGAAGAAACAGCATTGCAAAGCCAATCTGGCTCACACTTGGGCAAGATAAAGGTGCAGAAAAAAATCTGCATCCCCCCCAAAAGCATAACTTGCCTGCCTGGTACAGGCAAGATGTAAGAAGAATCCTACCCAATTTACAGCACCAGTCACAACAAGAAATGGCAATAAATGAGAAAACAGAAAAAAAAAAAGGAATTAACTGAGCCTTAGGAGAGGAAAAAAGAAAATCCATGCAATGAACATCACTGTAACAACACTGGAAAAAAGGGGTGTTTCCTGGTTTATGTTGTCTCCTATTTATCACATCACTAAACACAGTATCTTGTCAAATAAGAAATCTGTACAGTAAAGCTAAAAGTACAAAAATAAGACTAAAATATATGTTGGAATTACAGTAATCATTTATAGAGTTTCACTGAAAATCTGAGTGTTCTCTTTGCTCGAGAGGTAGACAGAGTGACTAACGGCATTGTGTTACTATGTGAAGGATTAGGTATGAAATCATGTGAACATCTACTACAACAAGGACCAAATTACCTAGCATTTCAGGCATTTAAGCCATCATTTATCCAATTCATTGTGCACAAAGAATAACTAATTACATGGTTGGTTAATGCATACATTGCAGTTTTATGCAAATTTTTAGTTATTTATATTTATAAAACAACTCAAATACTTATATGATTACTTATCACTATATAAAACTCTTGAGAAATAGTTTATTTCACTTGTATAACATGCAAAGAATATCTCCACCTCAATTAAATTTTATTAAATTTAATTTTATTAAATATGCTTTGTTTTGTAAAATTCATAGTGATGTTTTAACTTGAATAGTATTACAGAGCACCCTGTAACTATAAGGTTTTAGTAGGACTCCTGTGATTACCATGAGGTACTGAACTATTTTTCATCATTGCCTATAAACCAAATTATACCAATTCCCTCATTTATCTGCCCAGAAAATGCACAGTATTTGCGGCCCAAGCAAAGTCAAAACCAAAACAGGTAGCTTTATTATCAAATGGATCAGAAGACTTAAGGGAGGTACTATTGTGAAAGTACGTTTTTACTCAAAAAATATTTTGACATGCAGGAATGATGAAAGAAAGTACAGAAAGAGATGACAGTTTAATTAAATTATAGTGAAAAGCTCACCATGTGACAGTGATTCAGCAAAACAATTATTTTCCACCAAGAGACAGGAGATGCTTAATTTCAAGCATTATTGGTTCAGCAGTCAATTGCTCCACACTCTTTTTTCATCAGCACAGTCACAATTACAAAGAAATCACTTGTTGAGTACACGTTGTTATTATTATACTTACGTATTTGACATATTCTTTCCACTGGTGCCACCATGGCATTGCAATAAGAAACCAGTTGTGCCCTGGCTGAAGGCCATACCTGCTTTCTCTTTCTAACCAGCCTCTGCACATAAAGAATGAACAACATGAAGTACTAGTTGAAACAGGAAAATTACAGTCCTTCTGAAGATATTAAAAGGTGATTCTGAAACCCATTAAAGATTCTGAACAAAGCACGCACCTAATGATCTGTCCCTCCTCTTCTGGAGTGGCAGGTCGTAGCCCCAAAACTATATGACACACCTGGAAAAAGAAAGTAATTCTTGTCAAGAATTTCACTACTATGAAACAAGCATTAGGGAAATGAAAGAAAAGAACAACCCTAATGGGACTTTTCAGAAAATGCTTTTAAATTATGTAGCAAGATTACCTAAAATTGAACAAATCACTAAAGAAGTCTTTTGAGCTATGAGATTCACAAACTGTTCCTACTGTTAAGACAAAGATACCAAGAATGTCAAATGCCCCAAGACAAATTAAGGTGAACAGAAAATGAATTTCCAGTATTTTCAGGTCTGAAGCACACACTATGAAAGATCACAGTAACTGACACGGATCAGATATACAAGAAGTTAAGATGTCTGTATGTACTGGAGAGAGGGAATGAGGAACGGGGAGAATGCAGGGAAAATGCAAGCTGTTGGAAGAGGATAAGCTAAAGGTTAAAGAAAAAAAACCAAAATGGAAAGGGGAAAAATGAGGAGAAGTGGTTATCTAAGGGACTGAAAGGAAAACAAGCACATGAAGAGACTGAGGGAGAAGTTTAAAGCAGTCCAACCAACCAGTCACCACTGAAAACACACTCAAAATCGTAGGACATCATCTGAATGACTGATGCTATTTGTTTCTTCTTTTTTTGTTTTTGAATCAAGCACAGATGAAAAAGGCACCACCTCCTAGATGGCTGCCTGATTTGGGTGGGGTTTTATTCTGAGTACAAGACAGCAGTCCCAGATGGCCAATATTTTACTCCTCTCTCGGCCTCGGCTGCGGTGGGGTCTGGCTGGTTTCTCCCAGCAGCTCCCCAGCCCCAGGCCTGCGGCCGGCAGCGAGAGCAGAGGGGAACAGACTCTGCAGGAGCCTTTGTTTCCCAGTGCAGGGAGGAGGGTCAGCTGTCTCCTCTCCAAGATGGTTTTCAAATTGGTTGCTACTCATAACATGATTTATAGTCTTTTCCTTATGTCTCTTTTGAGGCTATCAATTTGCAACTCAGCTGGAGATTTCTAATGACTGGTGAGATATCTTATTTAAATTTATATTACAGTGTGAGAGACCATTTCACATTCTGAATAAAACAAAGGCCATTAGCTGCTGGGAAGCAACAGATTTTCCAGCACACACAACACAGCTGGCTCTGATGTCTCTTTCTAAACTCATGTAACACTGTGCTAGTATCAGATTCTTCATACAAACTAACCCCGCCACAAACAAACCAATTTGTTGACAAGCTTCCCAAGGCGCTCCACTCAGACTACTTAGCTTTTCTGCCTGCAGATGAGACACACAAGCTCATGACAGTTCAAATGCTCAGACAAATCAATGGCAGACTCTGTCCTGTGTGAGCATGCTGTTGAGCCTGAAGCATGAGATGAGGGTGCCTCGTGTGATAAAGTTATCAAAGGAAATAAAACTAAAAATCTAAAATGAAAATGTAGCAGCTCTGTCAGGAGAAAAAAAATATTGTAAATGAGTCCTCCAACAAGCAACGTGTAAAAATGGTGATGTGTAATCATAAAATGTTCATTCATTCTACCTCAATATTGCATAGATATTTGTTAGTTCATCAATATTAAATTATGATAGGATACTTGATGCCAGACAGTCCAGAAGTAAAGACAGCCCTCCTTGAAAAGGTTGCAATGTAAGCAAAACCTGATGCAATTAGAGATAAAAAGAATTTGTAGAACTTTCTGATTTTATTCGTTTCAGCTGTGGTGTAGCTGATGGCCTCAGAATACTCTCAGTCACCCTGAAGTTCTTGAAAAAGCATAGTTCAAAATACAATTTATAAAGTAGTCTAGGATCAGAAACAGGAGAAGCAGTAGTATGCTACTCAGGCAGCCTCTCACAACAATTATTTATTTTTTTAAAAAACCACACAGCTTCTCTCTGATGAAATACTTTTCTGCTACAACCTGACCTTGTAACTGATGAAGCTTCACTGGCAAGATGAGAACAGAGCGCACTGGTTCTCCCTGGCCCTCCCCAGAAGAACCAAGACTGTCATACGGGGCTGGAGGTGAATACTAAATTAGGGCAAATCTTCAAGGCTCCATTAGGATTATTATTATTTAAACTCCAAGTATTAACCTCTACAGAAAATGGGTAGGGAACAAACTGCAGTGAATGAAAATACTCTTAGGGGGTTATTTTCTGCACAAAGCGAGCCAGCACTAAAATATGACTGTTTTAAGGATTTATAAAAATCCAATTCAAGCTCAATTAAAAACAAATTCAGTACACTCTTAATCCTCAGCTTCTGCAACACAATAGTGATATGATATCACAGCTCTCAAGGACTGCTTCATTAAGAAAGCAATGAAAGGTTCCTTAGACGGCTTTAACAGAAAATGTAAAGGGAAAGTGGTTGTAAAGAGTTAGCAATACTTTTTCTCATTTCCTGTGTCACTTTCTTGGCAAAGATTTGCAAGAACAACTGTTTACGAACACAGCCTTTTTCTAATTGAAAATATAACTGCTGATACACTTGAAATTTCATTTCATAAACAGTACATTATGTTCACTTTAACAAATTATGCTTTAGGCATCTCCATACACTGAAAAGAATAATAATCAAGTAGAGAATCATTCCATCAAGGTAGTGCACAACTGCAAAACCACATAACTTATTGCAACAGACAAAACTGTAAGCATGTTGGCTGAACACTGATGCTGCACTTCATGGACACACCAAAAGCTCCTGATTAAATTACCGTAATTTTCAAGCTTAAGTTTCCTCTAAGCATACCTGAAAAAGTAGATTTAAAAATTCATTGGCAAGTGCACTCTTCACACTCCATATCTGGTAGTCCTCCAGGGTGAGGTGTCCAAGCTTAGTTAAAGGGAGGAAAAGGAAAGGGGAAGGAAAAACCATCAAACCATTAACCTATTTTTATTAAAATTCTCATTAAATGTGTCATACAAGGCATGACAAAGCCAGTGATTTGATAAAAATTAGCAACTACCACTCTGATAATAAAATTTGATCCAGTGAAAGAAGAAAAATTCAGTTTTAGCATAACATATGAAACCCAAAGAACCAGAAAGAGTACAGAGGCCGAACACGTAACCTTTTCTCCTGCCCTCCATCATTCAGGTTTAGTACTCATGCCCAACTGCAGTAGTGGTACTTTCTCAAACCATGAAACCAGCAGAAGTGGTACAGGACTGCTCAGGGCAATCACTTTGTAGGAAACAAAACAAGACTAAGACAATCTAAGTCTTTGATCATCCAAGTAAGTTCTGCACATGTAGATACTTGCATCCACTCAGAAACCCACCATCTTCCTCTGCGGGTTGAGAAAAACTATTTTGGATCATCAAGTCTTTATGATCTTACCTTACAACACAAGTCCTATTAATTCTTAATCACTTGCAAAGTTACAGTAGCATAACACTGACCAATGTCAGAGGACCTTCTGATTTTTAACAATTCAGTGACAAGAGCAATTTTTTGTATGTGCATTTTAATATAATTCATGGCCATTTTTAACGCAGTGGCAGTTACTCTGCCTCTTCTTACAAACCATTTTCTCCAAAGTTCACACAGGTCAAAGCTAACAAAGAGGTTAAGTAATTTATGTAATTACTGCATCATCGGCTCTTTCCAGCACTACATTCAAATGAATCTTCTTTTTTACCTCTTTGTGGAAACGAGACTGCTATACGCTTGCTTATAAACTACCCTTTTTAGAAAAGCAAAGAATAAAAACCTCAAAGGATGAAAGAAAGAGCTCACTGAAGCTGTATTTTCTACTGCTTTGCTAATGAAAGAATTATAATAAAATATTTGCCCACCACTTTGTTGGAGTATAAGCAGGCAAGACAACTATTCAAACAAGTAATTAAGCATTTCTAGACATTCTTTATAGTTTTTCTTAAATTATTTATAGTTTCCAGACACTCTTCCTAATTAGTGAAGCAAAGGATGAAATAATGGAAACAACTTCCCCTATATTGTTTGCAGATGATAGTACCTATCTTGAAAAAGCAAGAACATAATTAAAGATTTACAGCTAACTATAAAGCACAATATAAACTAAGACTCTTTGCTGTGTGTCACGACAGTCATGACAGATGTCTCCATAGTTTTATGCATACTTAGCTCTGAAACAATATCATTGTATATAGTTCACTGGTCGTATATAATATTATTGCAAAGTAGTTTGATAATGATAATGCATAAGTCACTACTGAATTAATACAGTTCTGTTCCAGCATAGAAGGATAATGTGTCTTTACATAGCATAAAATATAAAGAAATATTAATGCACTACCCCTTTTTTCACAAGATCATTTTTACCATGAAACAAAAGAACAGTTTCTCCAGAACAAAAGTCAAGCATCAGATTTAAAACTGCTATTAATTATGCACAGCAAAGCCTTGCAAACGGTATATGCTTCCAATTAATTTCATCTGGTTATGTATTTTTTGTTTAGTTTCATATATAAAAATGGCTTATAAAATTCAAATATGTTCTTTCTCTCACATAACAATGTGGAAAATTTTAATGGAAAACTGACATTTCTTGAAAGACATTCTTTTATTGACACATCTCTGCTTTAAAGGAAGCACAAGATTTTCTTTTCCTTCTTATAAATAAACTGAAGATACTAGGGTATAAAAATGACAAGGAAAAACAGCAAATTCCTACCTTTGTGGTATCATGCATATTCAAAATATCTTCTACAATTTCAGACAAACTCATGTCCAATTCCTTAACAAACAAAAGGATTAGAAAACAGAGTTAAATTCTCACAGCACTCTGGATCTGCATGTGTTCAGAATGAAAATATAACTGTAAGAAATGCTGATGATACCTCTATGTAATTCCAGCTGAGTGCTTCCAGACAGTTGTACTTTTGTACTTAAGATTTCTTTATATCAAACAGCATGCATTATAGTCAAATCATTCTGCTCTGGTTAATGGCCAAAGTTACATGAGGTAAGTTACATCCAGTTATCAATACTCCTACTAAGGTAGTTCAAGGAAGCCTGTATTTCACTGAAACCATGTTCAAACAACATTCACACTCCTACTTTTGAAGGATGACTGTATGACATAGACACAAATGAATAAAAATCCCAAATATAACTTACAGATATTTTATCAGTACGGTTATCTTTCCAGACCTCTAAAAGTGCAACCACCATTTCTTTAAGTTCAGTGCGAGACAACACACCGTCCCGGTCAATGTCAAAAACCTTGAAGCAAACTGAGAAAAAGGAAGTTACTTTTCTATGTCAGAACTACTCAACATTTTTTTTTTTTTCCTTGCAGAATGTAAGTCTGCAGAGTCACAAGAACATGATTTAGTGCTGACAGTTTTGATGAGGCAGGATGCATGTGTTGTAGTGAGGAAATGGAGCAGCTGTGTTTCATAAACTGAAATCTAGATTCCTGCAATTCTGTGCTGTGTTTTCTGATGTGACATAGCAGGGAACATATGTGCATCCAGAAATTTCCAGTGAATGATAGCTTTTAAGTTGCAGCAATATGGCTTTGGAAAAGTACGGAACAAAGGTTATTTCAAAACACAAGAACCTTGCAGGGAGACAGCTGAAAGCTGGACAGTAAACAAGGCAGAACATGCTATTTACCACAAGTCAATCAACGAGGACATTCGTTTTATATTATATTATATTTAATGAATAGGTGTTTGCACTTTCTATATTGAGATATACACTTCTGCACCATAATACATGACACTGCAAAATAACTTCTGAATTTTTTTTTTTTTTCACCAAACAGGATGACAATTTACATGAAGCTATGGAAAACTTATAAAATATACAGAATTAGGTTTAATCACCCTTTATAAAAGGAAGCCTTGATATGTAAAATTCCTTTAATTTTTACAGTTTTGATGTCTGTCACCTCTCACAGACATACACTTGTTCAGTGGAAAAATTTCCAAAAAGATGGAAACAACTCAACTTCATTGCTCAAACTGAAAAACTTCTCTAAAATTAACGGTTAACATTTCTCATACTTACACTTCTGTCTTTCTGCCAAGGGTCCCCTGCAACATGCTGAGAGCCCACAGGAAATTTCTTTAAAATCTATGTGATTGTCTCGGTTTTCATCAAACGCATTAAACAAACCTGCAAATCACAAAAGCATCTCCTGTTACAGCATCTGGCTGAAAGAGCTGACAATCTTACTTAGCATTTACATGAAGCGTTAATGGTTAACACTTTCAAGGAGAAGTACAAACACTTATGATTATAACTAATTCTTACAAAGTGTAATAAAGATAATTGATGACTTTAACACCATTTTAAAGGTGAATTAGATCACTCAGGTATGGCTAGACAACACCGGGGGTAGGGTGGAGAAGGAATCAAGAATTCTGAACAGCAGCCTTATTCTCACACCTTTCTTGGAATGCCTGATTTAGAGAGGGTACATCTAAGCCAGTATGGTCAGCACAAACGCTTTCACAAAAGCCAAAGGAAAAAATAGTAAAGGTACTCAGATGCCAAATGTTTTGGCTTTTCCAAAGTGCCTGATAGAAACTCCTTTGAAAATCACTGAATACCATTGTAAATTCGGCCCTAAGGGAGTTAGGAACTTTAGTTACCAGCCTTCAAAGGATTTAAGACTTCTATTCATTCAGCGCATATAACTTTTTTTTAATCCCATGAATTATTTTTTTTTTAGTGACGACTCAGTTGCATTACCCACAGAAGACATACAGAATGACCAAAAACCATTCAAGTTTCCCCACAGCAGCTGTATAAATTTATAGCACTAAGTAGATTCAATATCCCTATTGAACTGAACATAAGTTCTGGAGTTTTAACAGCTTGCACCCACTGCAGAAGAATTTCCCATTTTCTTCTTACTGCTGCCACTTGTCAGTAAAGCTGGTCATTTGGTTAGCAAAACATTGTCACTTTAGGACTGCAGACAAAAACGAGCATGTAAGTAGAATGTTATTTACTGTCCTTATGTTGTGCAGTAAATGGCAATTAGACAACTGCAACCTCCAGTTATTACCAGAGTGGCTTCAACTTGAAAGACCAGCTTGGTTATTAACATGTCTGCACTGCACCATGCAAACCTCCTGAACAAAATCTTCCTTAACTTACACTAGTAGGGAAGACTGTTTCATTGCCTGCATGATACAACTTCTGACTTGCATGCTGAATTGTCCTTTAATAGATAAAACTCATATTTGTCAGTTTAAAAATGGTCTTCTCTTATGTCATTCAGGGACAGCAGTGTATTTTGTAGTTACAGAATCATAAGGAACCCAATGAAAAATTCTAAGCAATACAGGGCAAATCATATATAAAGTTTGATGTATTTCCTGACAACTAATAAGAATGCAACAAACAGAAGCATCACTTCCTTCATCATTCCAGATTTCCCAACAAATAGAGATTTTTCAGGCATCTTCTCATTTTCAAACATTCAGACCTCAGTGGAATGAACCTCTGTAATTTAAGTTTAAAATACATTTTCAAATAGGCCCAGTTTTAAAGCCATAAAATCTGCACGTCAATAGACTATCAGGCACTGAACACCACAGCAACATCACTTCCTTGCACGTTTGATCGAAGTTCCATACCTTCACTCAGAGATGGATGAATAGGCGGGGAAACTAAGGGGGCAAATGTTTCTAAATCAAAACGTCCAGTTCTTGATTGAGCTTTTAGCAGCCAGTACCGTTTTTCAAGATCGATGATGTCAGATTCTTCCACTGTATAATCAACAAAAATAAAATAGAATTTTGATAATATCTATATCATGCTAGAATTCAGTACCAAATAAAAATGTAGCATTATTTTGTCACAAAAAGAAATTATAATCATTTTTTTATGCCCGACTCCTTCATATAAAAATTAAAAATATGAGCAGTAGAGAAATAAAGGTCTGATTTTACCTTATCTACAGAATCATCTTATCTATTCACCATCTAGGAGCTCAACATCTACAACACATCATCACAAGTGTTTAGAAATACAAAAATTAACTTTTCCCACTCCTAAAGGCTCCAACAGTCTCTTCATTTTCACATATTTCTTCTTCATGAACTGAACAGGTAGATTACATGTGCAATATCTTATTTTCCCAAAGTATCCGATATTTAAATCCCCTAAAAGGACATGCAGTAACATTTAAAAAACAATCCCAGAACTCTCATGGATGGAAAAAGAAAAAAAAAAAGGTACTTGGCTAATCTTGGAAAATTCCTATTTGAAATTTTTAGCCTTCTTATACAGTAATAAGGATAAATGTTAATGTGACATTTAAACATTGTATGTCAGCGTTAATTTTCCAAATATAAAATAGTTTGTTTCACTTTATTATTTATACAATAGACATACTTAGAAACCCAGTCAACATCGGGGAGTGATTGTACAAACCTAGAAGACACTTTATACAGAGGAACTCACAAGCTGATTTAAAGAAGGGGAAAAAACCAAAACCCTAAAACCAACAGTGAGTAAAACAAGGTGCTAGGCAAAGGTGAATAAAAATAGCCAGAGGAAGAACTTGTGTTTTCTTTCAAAACATTATATGTAAATGATGGTCTCCTTACGTTTTATCCTTGAAATCAAATATATATAAAAATATTAAGTTTCTGCTCAACAGTATTTTTAGCCTTTTTACATATGCAAGTGTGTCACAACACTGCTTTAGGTCAGTGCAAATTAACTGGTTCTCAGATAGATATGTAATGACAAAGCTGTCTATATTAAGAACCACTATGTGTGATCCCATTCCCAGATGGTTCTGAGTCTTTAAATCCACGCCAGCTTTCTAATAGGTTTAACTTGAGCTATTTGACCTGGTTTAGCCTACAGAAACAATAATAATCCTGTAAGGCTTAAGAACAGAAAAGATTCAAAAAAAGTTATATGTCACAACTGAAATTCTTTTGATTTCTTTTCCTATTTCTGTCATTAGGAGTAGTGATTTAATCAGAATAGTAACTTAGGTAACCTACAATAAGCATGAACTAGTTGTAACTACCCAGCAGGCACATTGTATAAGGCATCAAAAACTACACAATACCCTTCCCTCATCAGTAGAAAGCTTGGAAAAAGTTTAACAAAAGATTAATATCTGAAGTAGAGTTGGAGGAGTGGAAGGGGTTCGCATCTTCCTGTAAAACACTTCAGATAGCTGAACTAGAAAAGTAACACCAGTGAAAACAGGTCTTCCTCTTCCTCTGTACATTCAATACATCACCAGACAGACCATATACGAGCATGCAGAGCTCCCACACGAAAGCTGCAGTTCTGGGGTCACGTTAAGCTAACACAACTTCAGGCTGAGCAGAGGAAGTTCACCTTCCCCCTTAAGCCCCAGCGTGTGCTGCAGCATCTTCCCTTCCATCGCTATCAGCTACTGTGCATTTACATAGTAAGTGAGGTAACAAAACTGATCCAAAATCAAAACTAAACTGATTTCCTTTCTCCTCTTCCCCTCCTTCCTAGATGGATCAATTCCCTTATCTGGCTTACCATCTCCTGGCTCTTGGATGTGTTGCAATCATAGAATGGGTTGGGTTAGGAGCGGCCTTAAAGATCATCCAGTCCCACCCCCCTGCCCCAGGCAGGGACACCTTCCACTAGACCAGGTTGCTCAAAGCCCCGTCCAACCTGGTCTTGAATGTTTCCAGGGATGGAGCATCTACATCTCTGGGCAACCTGTTCCAGGGTTTCACCACCCCCATCATAAAAAATGTCTTCCTTACATCTAGTCTGAATCTATCCTCTTCTAGTTTAACACCATTACCCCTTGTCCTATTGCTGCAGACCCTACTGAAAAGTCTGTCCCCAATACATAAGGAAGCAGTAATTTAAACATATAAAGGACTGTTATTCTACAAGAAATCAAGAAAGAGGAATAGTTATTTCTTTGAAGATCAGCATATAGGAATATCATAGGTGCTTAGGACCGCCACAGACGTACACAGCTTGATCCTAAGAACAGTCAAGTGATGTAGAACTGCATCTGGTATGTTCCAAGAAATACAGGGATGTCTTGATGATTTAATGACATACCTGCCCCACAACAGTCAGCGTACCAACAGATGAGAGAAAATCTACCACATAAAATACACTTTCCCCTCAATCTTGTTGCCTCTACAGGTATCAGGGTGCTACAGTACTGGTAAAAAAGAGCTCACAAGATATGACATTAGGACTAGAGTACCGTATTTTGCAGGAAAGACAAGAAAAAGTATACTCATGGAGTTCCAAGAATAGAAATAAACAAGAAGTAAAACAACAAATGAAAGGTAAAAGCCACTTTATGAGACGGAACCTTAAGTACACAAAGAAAATCACAGTACTATTGTACTACCTAAACAAGTGCACATAAAGGGCAAGTTTGTACTGTCATTTAGAAGAACTGCACATACACATTATTGCTCTAATTAGCAAATACAAAAGCGTTATGCTAACTCTCTTAAGCATGAGCATGTAAATCACTTTCCTTTTAATTTACCTTTCCTTTTAATCTACCTTTGTTATGAGGAAGAGAACAAATGTGCTAGTTGCACTTCACTCTTGAAATGATGCAACACTAAGAATATTCAAAAAACATAAGGAAGCTCACATTGTCTTTACGGAAGAGTTAATCTGCAGATACTTGCTTTCACTGGCAGGTGCATTATTTACCTTTAGTAATTAAGAACCGAAAGATTGTTTTGTTTTGCCAGAGAACCTTTCTCAAATATCTATAGAAGCTAGCTCTACTCCATTTTTTTAATTGTACTTCACAATGTTAACTTTATTGCTTTATTATTTTAATTTTAATCTCAGAAAACAAAGGCTATCAGAAAGCATCATATCTGCATTTCTGTCGAGCAGTGGCTCGACTGACTGATTAGATTTACACAACTTTGGTCGAATAAAAGTAAAAATGTGACAAAATAATATTTTTCAATCATAATAGCAATGAATCGTAGCCCACTGCAATAGTTTTACTTACAGAAAATGCAGAAAAATTTATTGGATTACAGCACACATGGAAGTTTAACTCTGCAGTTGAAAAGCCAGCTGTTACATAATTTGATTTCTCCAGAGTGATTTTTTGCACATAATCTTGTAAATCAGTCTCAGGATATGTAGTACACCATCTATTCCTCCATAAACATAAACTATAAGAAATCTCTTGCAATTTAAGATATATGCATATAATCATATTTGTTATTGAAGTTTAAATGAAGCATGATAAAAGCAGACTACACTTATTATCCAAACATACTAATGTGTATGAAAAAAAAGCCGTATTCTAAAGAGGTTTTATATACATAAAGGATTTTAACTTTCCAATTTTTCTTCCTAATGCCTGTTCATATCACATCAGGAAGTGTGGACTGGGCTTTCATTCAATAGTTCAAATTTTAAATAACTCATGATTATTTTAAAAAAATGTATCTTATATATACAATATAGTCCAAAACATCAGAACAGACTGGGTTTCTAGGCTAAGTATTCATTTTTGTCAATTAAATGCATGATGTGATTATTTATCACATGGAGATATTAGGCACCTGTGAAATTTAACCATATACTACCCGTTTATTACCATATGCTATTTTATGTCTCCCTCATCACTTGTCTTTCAGATCTGTAAAATTATGAATAGTGTTTCTTAGTTCAACACTCTAAGAATTAGACAAGTATAAACAGAGGAATTCAAGCTACAGTCTTCATACTGTAAAGGAAGAACAGGTAAACATTCTCAGCAAAAATATGCATCTGAGAAACAGTAAAATCTACTAAAACCGAGTTAATTTAAAAGCAGCTGTCACACTGTGATTGACAGGTTGCATGACAGTGATAAACACTAAAAAAAAGCATCCTTCATTTGCATGCCATTTCCATGAAATGTATGCTCCTCTTAAATATTACATAGATAGCAAGCCATGAATAATCCCCTGTCTTAGAAAAAAATTTAAAAACATGTTTTCATTTCAGGCACTATTTATTACAATTCTTTATATGACCAGAATTAACAAAACATTTCAACATATTTTAAAACTTTAATTTTTTACCCACCTATCGGTACAATCCTCTCTGGTTCACAGCAGTAGAAGCATACCATACTCCCAACATTTTAATGGAAACTTGTTTTTTTTACTGTTTACCATGATATCCTCCACACAAAACCCAGTCCCCAGCGGCAGAGAGAGCTCTTCATCGCACGAGGGCTGAGTCAGAACCAGAGACCAAATGACTGAACACCAAACAGTATTTCTGACTAAACACACTTGTTTGTTGCTTTCAAATTAACACACAAAAGACTCTGGGACCTGGGCACAGAGAGCTGCTTTGCAAGACACAAAATAGCCTGGGAACTAAGAGGATCACAAAGTGGCAAGATGCAGATTAAGTGACACTGAGGTTTTTTCTTATTGGCCTAGTCTGCTGTAATACTTTCATATTTTATTTTTTTTTTCCAAATTGAAAAACAGACACACAGAGAAGGGAATATTATAACTCGAACCAAGATCCTTGTGTGTGTCAGACACGACTCTCCAGGTGTTGATCTAGCAGAATATAGTGTATTACTGCCTTAAGATGATCACCCATACAGAAGAGATATTCAACACAACAGTTCCTCTCAAAGCACAAATGTTCACACATTTGGAAGAAAATAGCACAGAATGAAATATGCTCTTAAAGGCACCTTTTATAAACCCAAAATCTTCAAAATTGTCTTCTAGTGGCCTTCCATACATCAGTAAGAGATGGTGTTTCAAGAACTGAAGTGGACAAGCTACAGAAGATGTATTTAACATCCTTTTAATGTGAGCAGAGTTAAGTGATCACTTCATTTCACCTTCCTTTTACAGACACATCTTCATCTTACCATAAAGCCCTACAGGTTTATAAATCCACCTCTGACAGAAGAGGTTACTTCCACAAAATTCAGTTTCAATTTTATACTGTTTCAAAAACTCACTCTTCCATTTCAACCATGCTCTCTGGTTATCCAGGGCTTCTCTCATTTATTATGTTAAATTAGCGATAACTGGATTTTCTGAAATATAATTATTATACTGATTACACACTGTCTTACTGCATCTCAGTACATAAGAGCTGTCAGAAAAAGCAGGAGCATTTTGATGAATTTTTCTGACGACAGAAGAGTCTCGTCAATTCATAGGGGAATTAGGGTGCTATTTAACAAGAACCAGATAACAAAAGAAGTACAAATTAGATGGCCTGTCAGTTTGAAACCAGTAACCCCTCTGATAAATGGGAGTATTCTCCCCATGGAAAATGGCTGAAGACCCAAGGATAAGCCCATCACATGACACTGAGACAAACCAAAATGACTGTCATTAAAAAGGAACCACCACCTATGCTGCAGCAGAAGCAATATTTCCAGCCAACTGAAGGAAACCAGTGAGGTCTCACCTGGGTCAGTATAACAGCAGTGTATCACCCAAGTCTGAGGTGGAACAGGGGATGGAGCACCTGGTCTGAAATGACCTAAACTGGGCTCATTTTACTTTGACCAAAAGGTCAAAAAGAAACGTTAAGAGTCACTTGCATTTATGCTGAATGGTAAAAAGGAGAGCAGAGACTGTTGAAAAAAGGACATAGTTGACAGAAAATTGAGACATAAACTGCCCACAAATACATGCAGAGGATGTACTGGAATAATTTTCCCTAACTGGATTTAAAAAACCCCCAAAACCAATAAGCCTCAGTATCTTATGAAAGGAATGATACAGTGACACCCAGGGTCTGCACTTGGTGGCCGAGAATTGTTGTATTGAATGACTGCATTTGGACTTAGAGTACCAGAGGATTAGGTGTTTAATTTGTAATTATTAAGGATGTACAATGATTTGGGGGAATATTCCCCTACAGAGAATTTTAGTGCTAGCAGTGATGATTTCTAAAAAAAATTGTTTTTAAAAAAAAAAAATCAAAAGGTACCTGATCATACTACTAAACTGAGAAAATCCAAACTACTGCTAGTTGGTCAGTACTCAGGTATAGGAGAGACTCATATCCCTGAAGCTGTTTTTTAGGAACAAAGGTCCAAAAGAAACTTCAGTTATTTTGGTAGGTTTCAAATGAAATTATTCATATTTATTATTTAAGTGAAATGGAACAAAATTTGATTAAAAGTAGCAAGTGTGTGCAACTTCCTGTAACTTTAAAATTCCATTTCTAATTATGTGTTGAGAAATACAATTAAAGTCATCTGCATACCAAAATAAATGTTATTTACAAATGAAAAATTAGAATGCCTTTGTTTCCCTGATAGCTTGGCTCATTAAGCAAATTTAAATGGAGTCATCGATGCTTTGCAATAAAATGTTCACTGTCTGTTTCTAAATCAATGTTAATAACTTTCACTATTTTTATCACTGCAATTTTTCATGTCTCTGACATATTATTCAAGATGTTTCATGGGAAGCACACCATGAGAGGAGGTAAGGCTTGGTCTGAAGCCTGAGCCAGGAGAGGGCGAGCTGTGACCCAGCCAGAGTCCGGCAGCCAGGTGAGAAATTCATCACTGCACTAGCAAGTTTCACAAATTAGTTTTCATTTTACAATAGAAGAAATTTTAAAACCTTTCACTCTTCCACTGTATTGTGCTAACAGTGCTTGCCTAGGTTTACTAAGTATTATTTCAGTTACTTACTCTCCCAAAAGGCAACCACTTCCTAGGTAAAAGTATTAAGAACAAGCCTGCCTTTAGAGAAGAGGAACTGTCATAACAGCTCTTACTGTTTTACACATTCAAGCTGTGTTAAGAACACTTCTGACTAAACTTCTTATTCTTTAGATTGACCTGATTAGACTGCAATTATCAAACTTTAAAAAAAAAAAAAACAACAAACAAACCAGCAAGGCCCCAAGAATTCATACTTTACTGCAATTACTTCCAAGTGCTCCAGCACTTACATTTTTCCCTACTTTTGCATCTGTTGTATGACATTCCTATACTGTCTCAACTCACAAGGGAATCATTGGATACACTGTAAAGAAAGTATTTGTCCAGACCTGGGAGAGGCTGGTTAGTTCACCAACAGGTTAGTTCACCAGTTCATCTTCCTACTATCTTAAATTCCTGCCAGATTTCCGTATCTGTCATTTGAAAGATACCAGGCTGCAGACATCATAACACAGCACAACTACTTTCTGGTTTTCTTATTACAAAGGTTAACTGGAAAACAACAAAAATACAGTAAAATTTAAGTTTTTCTAGAGATCCAAACATAACTGCCATAGGAGCTTTCCAAATTTGCTTAAGTATACTGAGCTTGTGGACAGTATGCACTTGGTAACGTTTTACTGATTCAAAAATACATGTAAGCTACATAGTTTTCTGGAATACAATTTAAGGCTTGACCCCAGATCTGACATGCACTTGAAGATTCAATAATCACTTCAAGCACTCTCAAATATTTTATTTCAGCTTTCTAATCCTAACAATGGAAAACTTAATTTTTCACTCAGTTCTACCTTCATTACACTCAGTCTGACTTATAAAACTAAGCTGTCAGTAAAGAAACAGAGAACACCACCAACTACTAGGAAACACTGAACTTCTCAGTAGTCAGATGCAATACATAGCAATAGAAATTCATTTTTTCTTTCGTAAGTTAAATTTTTTTCCCCGAGAGCATAGGTTGTGTTGAAAGACCCATCAGAGATCCAAAACTCTGCAAACATATTTCACAAGGCTTTAAAAAATCTGGTAATTTCTCCAACGGAACACGTAGCCATATGAACTAGCACACATGAAAGAACCACACGTGCATGTTTCCTAGGAAAGAAAGACGACTAAACACTCCCTTCTGTAATTCAGTTTACAGTATCAGATGCCACAATACACAGGAGTGTTATGAAATTATTATAAACCAACTGGATCATAGAGAGATTAAAACCAAATACGGGAATATTACTTGAACTTCTAACCATAAAATATGAGGAATTATAAGATACAGCTACAAGGCAGAGTGAGCTGATTTCAGAATTGACATTTTCAACAAAGATGATGGTTACGCTGAGGTAGGATCACTGAGTCTGCTATGAAAATTTAAACAGAGAGCAAGACAGTTGCTTCATGAAGGAGTCACTATATGTAAGAGCAATTAAGCAAGATTTCAGACTGTACAGTTGAAGATGTCAAAGAGGTAACTGGGAGTCAGAGGGGACAAGAGCCATTAAATGGAAAACAGACTACACTCCTGCAGAAGGCGTGCTCGGGAAAGGATCACAAGGCTGAAATGATAGCAGAGACACTGTGATTAGTTGATAGGTCCCTGCAATCAGAAAGGCTCAAACTGAGGTACTTGAGGCAATTTGATTTGATAGAGACTGATTAAGTAACTGAGATTCTGTTAAGACAAAGGTTGAGGAATTGGAGATGAGAAGATGAGAATACCCTCTTCTACAAAATGAAAAGAAATTTAAAAAGTAACTAGTACAGTAGAAACAAATATGACACAGAACCACCTAAACAATTTTTTTCCAAGAATCAGAACAGATTTTGTCCCCATTCATTTTTGTCTAATATGCTTCTCATCCAGTCTCCTTAATTTTGTTTTTAATCATAGCACTTCAGTCTTAATTTCTCTAATTCTTTGTTTAAAATGGAAAAAAAATCTCTAGGCTGATAAGTTGAAGAAAGAAAGGCTTTCTTCTTGATACAAGAACACAGGTGAGGGTTGGATAAAGTAGAATGGTCTAAAGACCATTTCTTTCTTGAATCATTTATTTTGCACATCTGAAATAGCTGGGAATACAGTTGAGGGCCTGGCTGCAGATGGTAACAGTGACAGGTATATTAAAAAGATGTAAGTGTAGATATGTAAGTGAGAACAACATTAAACATGAAATAAAATCTATTAAAACAGTAGCTCTTAAAAAATCTTTTATAATTATGAACCTTGGTTTCAGTATAAATAAATTCACTGCAAAAAGCATAGTAAAAACTGTTCAGAAAAAGTTTCAATTTCAAAGCATAAAAAAAAAAAAAAAATCAAAGTAAGCTCTGAGGTAACATCCAGGGGCCTGGGGTAAAGCCTTCTTTGAACACTTAGGGCAAAGGAGACTTGACAAAGTTGGAGGCATGGCAGATCTCAGTTTGATACAGCTTGAGAGATTCTTCCCAGGGCTGAAGTCTAGAAAATTCAGAGACTTTCTTTTTTTTTTTCTTTTAGCATACTTTTCTCTACTTTATCTGTCAGACCTCACAGTATTTAATGGTCTTCTGTAACCTCAATGTCTACTGCAGTCTCTCATGTAATGCAAATAAATTACTTGTCTGTAAACTTCTAATTTTATTATGCATTTTCATTTCAGATGATCAGAACAGAATTTTATATCTAAAACCAAGAGAAAAAAAACTGTCTGTTGCTTTATTCAAGTAACCCACCCATTAAAGAGATTAAATGCCATGCTGTCACCAGCAAAGAAAACCTATGCGAGTACATAAACCACAACCAGATCGCTCAAATCACTGACATCGCAATAGCAAACACCCTTCTCCTAGGGATACCAAAGTCCCTTTACTGTAAAATGTATGCTATTATACTTGCACATCAAGTGTAATCTATCAGCCTTTTGTTTTTACATTTAATTTAAAAACCAGCCACTACTTCTTTTACATTAATACAGACATAAGGAAACACTTGTTCTTTGGAGATTATTCCTAAATGCAAATCCTGAGGAGGCTTCTCTTTAGCTAATTTAGTTCCCTGACTACATCACATGCCAGGAATATTACTTATTTTACTGCAGAAAGCAAATTAAGAGGTAATACTTATTTTTGAAACAAGCATTATTTTCAGAACTGTCTCAATAGTTTTACAATCCACTCTATCTGAAAGACCAAATATAAAACCGGTATTAATGTCAAGTCACTTTAGATAAATGTATTTGTCAAAGAGAAGACATTTTCCTTTTTATTTTTTTAATTTGCTTGGTAGCAAACTTCTACTATAAGACGTGTTGTAATCTCAGTATGGTTATCTCTTAAAAATAATGACCCACAGTGTCCTTGTACAGAACAACGTTTTCCATGTCACAGCACAAAAAGCAGAGAACAAATTAGCACAAAGAAATTTATCTCACAGAATAGAGCTGCACGTATCTCATCGGAGGAGTGAGATTTAATGAACAACTACAGCAAGGCAACAGTTTATGTCTGTGAACTCTGAAACAGTTTTTAAAAATGCGCATAATAACAAGCATCATTTACTTACAGTGTGTGACTCCAGCCAGGGTTTGGTAGAAGGTGGGGGTATCGCTATCATCAGTGAGTGTCACATACACACCTCCAGACAGCAGCCAGCGGGAAAACGTGAAAGCATCTTTGTTGTGCAATAGCCAAACCCTGAACTTCTCATAGTTTACCTTTTCACCCTGCAAGGAAAATAAGAAAGTGTGAGCTGGTTTTCTCTGCTTTCTCAGTACCAGCAAACAGTAACCATCCAGCTGTATGAACAAGAATTGGGACAATCTCCTACAAAAATAAGCACTAAAATAAATTTTTTCTTTGGATCCATGCCTGTTTTTCCATTTCATTCTGAAATACAGCACTGGGAGGGAAATTAGACTCCTCAGCTCTCTCTGCATTTCAACCACCTACTCAATGTGGCCTTTGGAAAGTAATTTACTCTGAACCTCAGGTTAAAGGGATTAGAAGAAAAATGGTTACTTACAACTCAGAATAACAGAGGTTATTTTTATGAATTTAAATTTATTATGATAGACAAAAACTCCTATGTGCCAAATAACAGGTGCTATAAAATCACAAACGTTCTGTGCAAGTATACAAACACTTAACACAGAAAAATTAGATTTGTGAACAACTAATAGTATGATTAATCACTACGGTAGCATGTCAATTTTTTGCCTCTATTGATCAACACCCACTTAGGAGCACACATGTAAACATGACATTCACAGTATCTCCTAATGCAGTCTCTCCCACTGGATGTCTTATGGAACTGCGTGTTTGGGAATACATAAAAACTATAGATTCACAGTTTAAATGCTGGAGAGGCTGTTTAAACCATTTAGTTGAATGGTTTCCAAGCTGTGGCCATGAAACCAGAGGGCTCAGCAGACTAATTTCAACAGGACCTACAAAACTAACTAAAATAAAAGCAAACCTATTATCAGTAGACAAACTCATTATATGGAGATCCTCATCTCCATGGGAAATAAACAGGGGTCTGCAAAGTGAAAGAGGTTTAAAGTCATTGATTATTTTAACTGCTCTAATACCACAGACCATTAAACTCCACTGAATTACACCTCTACAGAATCCAACAATTTGCATTTGGCCACGGACTATCTGTGACTGCCAACTGCAGAAAACTGAAAATCCACTACTTCCTTTGCCAGGTTGCTCAAATGGTTGATGACCATCACTGCTAAAACATCTGCTTCATATTCCAATTGTAAAGGATTATTTCTGGTTCCATGTACTCATTCTTTTTATGCCTCTTTTTCTTAGACTAAAGTGTGTTACATTTTCTTCCAACAAATACGTGCAGAAATACCCCAACACTTCCAGCTACTGTCATAGACTTCCACATGGTGATAATTCAAGGAAGTCAAGATGCTGCAGTGCTATTCCATCAGCAGTTTAATCTGTATATATCCACGCTGCTGACTGACAGCATGGTCCTAACCTTCCTCTTACCAACACTGTTTCTGATCCCTCATCCCTTCGCTTTTGTGACCGCAATCACATTAGTGCAGTCGTGTGGCAAAACAGATCGAGCTGAAAGATAACCTACAGAATTAGGAGCTACAGAAAAAGGGCTTACTTCTCAGCCAGGTCAGTTTTCCAATCCAGTTCATCAAGGCATCATATAAATACTTGAGCCAACACAAAGGTAGGAGGAATGAATGAATGACAGAAATAGGGTAACTCAACAACGTGGGCTTTGCAGGATTTAACCCATTATGGAGCCACTTGCTTAAGCAAAATACCCCTCTACTGCCAAATTAACAGAGAAGAAAAAAGCAGCCCACAATTATTTTCTTTTAATTTCTCTAACAGTTTGGATCAGAGACAAGATCATTTTCTTCCTGCCTGTTCCTCTACTTTCCCTCTACTTTTTGCTCGGCTTTCTGTAAATGCAGCAAGAACTCTGTCACGTTTCACTAAGACTCTGCATTGTTCCAACTGATTAGAGGAAGGACAAGGAAGAAGAGGGACAGGAAATCTTTCAACAGGGGGGAAAAAAGCATTTGAAGCAAGAAATGTTATAGCTGAACCATAATGGAACTTGAGCAACTACAGCAGCACAGGTATCACTGGGTTTGTTTCCTGTATTTCAGAAGAGTGAGGAAAGCTCAGATGTATTTTAAAGCTTATATTTCTAGATGAGTACATGCAATAATTCTGAAGAATAGAAGTACCTATAAACATCATCCTTGAAAGCATAAACTCATCCGCCATACGGCAGGAAGGAAGGCCCACAGCAGGAACATTAAACTTTCTCACTCTCCAGCAGTGACCTAGTATGATTAACAGGCCAGTAAATCCTGCTGAGTGGGTTATTACACTATTTTCATTTTAAAAGAAAAATCAATATACTGCATTTTCTTGAACAGGAAAATGGTATGAAGCCAGATTGATACTTCTCTTCCTGCAAGTCTTCATGAAGTATTTCTGGATTTCTTGGACAGCGTGCAATTAACTTCTAGGGTGTAATTCATCACACCATATTGATGGGAAATTATAAATAGGAAATACTGAAGTCGGTCAGCTCCAGAAACTGGACTGCAGTATACATATGATTTATGATTCCAGCCAAGAATGAAGAATGTAATCATTGCCTACAAAGCCAACATGATACCACCACCAGATTAAATGAGTCTGCCTCAGCCAATGCCCATAACCAAAGTTATCTTCAACACAGTACAATAAAATTTAAGGTAAGTAAGTAATCTGATATCCACACATAAAGCTTCTAGTCAATCAGTTTTTCAGTGGAATGTACAATGATGACTGGATTTTGCTGATCTATAGTCCTCCGATAACAAATGAAGCAACCAAAAGCATAAAAACCTGACAATTCACCAGGATCACTAGTGCCACAGAAGTACCTGTGAATATTTAAAAGTAACAATAGCCTGTTTCAGAGGAGGACTTCACCAAACTTCATAAACATTACATCTCTCAAACAACCTAAAGCATAAATAAATGTTGTATCTCAACCTAAAGCATAAATAAATGTTGTATCTCAACCTAAAGCATAAATAAATGTTGTATCTCCTGGCAGGCAGAGCGAGACAAAAATAATACTATAAAACTATTATTTTTAAGCAATCACTGCTGGCAGGCATTTTTAAATCCAGGATGCAGATTTTCTTTCCCCTTTCAGATCTGTGTTCTAGATTTCTTCCCTGATTGCAATAAAATGTCCACACTAATGAATACATTTCCACTAGCAATATTAGTATTTAAATTTACTTGATAACATGATTACCCTTGGGAAATTATATCTTTCAAACTAGCACAGCAAGTAAGCAGCATGGAGAATGCCTACATTTATATACCAAGCTGCTATTCACATCAACACAAATTAATGTAATATTACACCATAAAAAACTATGAGCTTTTACCCAATTTAAACAAGGCCAATTTGTTACCATACATGCACGAGCATGTACATGTCAGAGAAAAACAAACCACCCAATGTAATGCTCCACTTTGTCGTAAATGCAATAGGATAAAACCTGTATGAAAGAAATACCTCAGAGAAACATTTCTTGAGTGACTCTGGGACTTTCCCATCAACAACATGCAGCATCTTCTCCATCTCTTCACGGACAACATAACTCCCAGATTCATTAGAAAAGAGACTGAAAATGTCTGAGGAAGTAGAGATATGTTTAAGCAACTATGTTAGTTACATTTTTCAAATGTGAAATTTACAACTGGCTGAGAACGCCAAAGGCTGCGCAACAACTAAAGGACTAAAAACTTAAGCTGATTCAATTTCAGCATAACTCAGTAAGGTTTAGGCCAAGAAGTATCTCCGTTTTCTTTTACCATTGTCCACTAATCAAAAGGAAAATAAATACTATCAAGTCAAATTAACAGGGAAGACAAAACAACAGAAGTCAGTAGGCAGATGCTTTCATTTGTTTTGAAAAATATCAATGCCGTCCTCCTTCCTCTGCCCACATACAGCGGCCAACAGTCCTTCTGTAGGATCCTAACATTTACAGTCATGACGACTTATCAAATATTTCATTTTGGTGAGTATAGAAAACAAAAATACACTGAATTTTAAAATACACAGCTAAAAATGTCTAGAAAAATACTGTCTTTATTGGCAAATGTATGCCCTGATTAAATATAAAAATACAGACTTGGTATACCACAATTGATGTTTGCTTTACACAAGTGTACTTTACACTCACTATTCACTATCCTGTTGTTCCTGTTTAAGTTACATTACTTACATTTTGCTTTCTCTTCCTCTCTGCCTCTTGTAAGTAGAACTAATCCGACTATCAAGTTATTGAAGTGCAGCCCTTTGGATATTCCTCCAAATGAACAGTAGATAACCTAGAAGAATAAAACAGAGAAGTTAACCAAAAAGTTAACTGGGAGAACAGAGATATCAGAGCTAAAAGCAACATGTACTGAGACGCCATCTTATCTGGTTTTCAGGCTAGTCACCTCACATTCAGTTAAACACCCTTCTATACTAATTCTGTTACACTTTTGTATATCTTCCAGTATCTATAAAATAGCCCTTCCAGGGTATTTTATTTAGTGAAACAGGTACTTTTCATGAACAGCAATATATAAAAAAAAAAATCAGAATCCTCCAATGAAGTCAGCTTCTTGCTTGCTCACTGGTGCTACTTTCCCAGACTTCTTTATCAAGGTAATAAAGATGAAATCTCCTCCAGACTAGGCTTTGATAGTCTCAAAGCCATTAAGAGGTTGTTGGAGCATCAAGTGTTTCATTGCCCCAATCACAGGAGATGCACTTCCAGCAAGCCATCAAAAACTACTGCTTCAAAAAGATGTGACACACACACACACAACACTTCCCATCAACTATACCTCAAATATCTTAACACTGCAACTGTTGCTTGAATGACCATTCCAGTTTAGCACCCCACTCTAACCATAGTATTTAAATCTGTCTTCCAATAGAAAGCACTAGGAATCAAGACTTGTGTTCAGAAGTTACTCAAAGATCCGCGGAGCACGCACCAGGAGCAACACAGTCAACGGAAAGGCTGGAGCATTTACCTTTTACATGAGAAGTCTGTACACTGCAGCTTAACTTACTCAACAGCATCTTAACAGTGATTCAACACTGATATATGAGATACGAAGTCAGTCAGTCAGTCATTTTAGGACAAACAGCAACTACTTTTAGTAAACGAGAACTACCAACTCGCTTATTGCAATATATTACTTCACCTTGCCCCTAATACTAGAGAGCACAAATGAAAGTACATATGCTGTACTGCTCTTCAAACACGGGACTCCTCCTGTAACCCCAAATCTATTCCTGCAAGCACCAGGACTTCATCGGTATCACAAGACAGAAATCTGCATTAGGTATTAGAATTTAAAAGAGTCAGAACTTATCAATTATTCTTACATAGAAGAATTATTTCAGTGTCTATGTCTTAGAATTTGATTTTCTTATAGGTATCACACAGAGTGTCTAACCATAAAGAGAAAGCATTAAGCCTAGCTGATGGGGAACTATTACTGTGAAAGACCAGAACAAAGTGATTTGTCACTGATCATGGTTTGGATCACAGAATTATTTGCTGAACTTGTTTTTTAAATTTAACTTTTTCAGAGGTAAAGATAAAGGAACCAAGATCAACTTCTATAAAGAAAAGTGATCTGTACATTTAAAATAGTATTTTCTTTACTTACATCTGAATTACATTTTAAATAAACAATATTAAAACCAGGACATGTACACACCAGTTAGGTACTACTTTCTCATTTTTCTCCAGTAAAGCCTTGAGTATATTCTTTATATGAGAATTTAGCCAAATAGCAACAGCTGACTTCAGAAGTCAGCAGAGCTTCAGAATTATTGTGGTCAGATTCATTATTTTGTGTATTACTCACAAAGCAGAGTAAATCATTAGTAAATCGTGGGATGAAACCCACAGATCTTAACTGCAATACCTGTATCCCTCCCCATCTTTTGTTAGTTTTTAAACATATCAACTACAAACAAACACAGTTCTAAACAGCTAAACCAACACTTTTAACTTTTTTTGACTTCCTAAGGTCTGGGGTTTTTTTCTCTTTGAAACTACAAATGCTTGCATAATGAATTTTAGCCTTTTTTGCAAGCCTACCAAAGACGCCATGACACCTTGGGGCCCACAGACAAAAATCCACCAATCTAGAGAATTAAAATACTTTTTAAATTTTTTTAAAGTTTCCACCGTAACCATCAGGAAACATTTACACTCACGGATGATTAGAAAACAACTGTGAGAGATGGTATGTGCAACTGGAGTGACACTTGTCTTCTAGACTATCAGCAGTTCTGGAAAAAATGCATGTCACTGACATTATCTTAAGTGTGTGACATCCTGTGAATCTACCCAACAAGTTAGAGTTTTAAACACATCAAAACAACCTACTTTTAAACCATCATAAAACAAAATCACTCCAGGGGTGTATAAATTCTCATTTTAATTAGGACTTGAGTTCTGAAGTCTCGAAGTTGGTACAGCACAGAATCTACCACTGCACGACGACCTCCCACAAATAGCAGAATTAGGGTCATAAACCTACTAGATGCATCCAGTGAACACTCCAGTATAATAAATTTATCTTTGAAAAAACACGGGAATAATTCTAAACCAGATTTAAAAAAATGAATCAAAGCTACATTTAAGTATGATTAGAATCTTGCCTGTCTCTTTGCAGACACATACAGCCTACATTTTTTTGTTTGGTTGGTTTTTTTTAAGTACTTCCCATCTTCTGCCTCTCAACACTGTAGTTTCATTGCTGGTTTAAACCAGTGCTAACCGTTCCCCTGCCCCCAACAACTCACTCCCACCCACACTCCACTTCCTACATCTACACCAAAACAAGCATTCATGTAGCAGGACTATGAATGAAATCAGGGAACCAACCTGGGTTTGAATTAACCATTTTTGTTATCAGGTTTCACTAATCCAGTTTGAAGTGGGTGACCTCAGAGTGAGAGTAAGTAGCCAGAATTAAGCTGAGTGTGAAACTAGTACAAAATAACTACATAAATGATATTTCAAATATTACAAGAGACCTTTTCTACGCTACCATAACCACGTAGGTCATTCTGTGTAAACAAGCACAGCCTATTATCAGTTGTGCCCTTCAAAGGAGTCAGCACAACGGCACAATGAAGTGCAATAAGGAGGAAACCAATTCTCAACAGGCTGAAACCCCTTTGCAAAATGCGAGTGCCACGTGTCCCAAAATAAGAACCCAAAAAGTTACCATCTCACTGACACAGGTCTAATACACCAGGAAATTGTTTTACTGAAGACCTGACAACTGTCAAGCTGTAAGCAAAGAAATCAGCAAAGTACATCAGAAGAATTTGAGCCTTTCACACTGATAAAGCAAAATGTAACAAAATTTGTTGCCAAAAGATTTATTTACCTTAAAACAAATAGGTGAGCACTGGAAACAGATGCAAGAGAAAATAAAATCTTCCTGTGTTGTTAAAAAGAACAGCTTTTGAGGTCATCTGCTGACCACTATTTGTTATTAATTAAAAAGTTTAGCTTCCTTAGTGGTTTAATCACTTAGAATAATGTTTCATAATAAATTACTTGTAAATCACAAAGTAACACTAATCTGACACTTTTCAGAGACAGTTCTGAGTAAAGATGGAAACAAACTGACAGCGGCTACAGAAAACCTCTGTAAATAGGTGCAATAGGACCACTGTGAGACTTTGAACCTGTAGTTTTTCCTATTAAATAAAAGGGAGAAGAAATCAGCTGAAAACTCCCAAAGAATATATTACATGCCTGCTGACTTCCACATCTGCAGAGGCTGGCTGGCTCGAGAGTCTCTCGAGGATAATGGTGTGGGGCTCAAAAAAGGAGCTTCAGAAACATCTGATGACAAAGCTCAGACAGTACCTCAGCCTAAATGAGTCGGGATTCTACAAGAGGTTCACAAGGTTACATGGAACAAGAAGAAAGTTACTGGAACCAAAAGCCCTCTTTCTATCCCCTCTTTCCCCTCCAGTAACAGCAGTCAGTGCTGCAGCCAGAATCCTCAAGCACAAGGAAAGGGTGGAAGAGAAGGGTTCAGTACCAGAAGGGAGTGAATGAGTGAAGGACTCTCTCGGGTGGGGTTTCCATATCAAGTAAAAATTAAGCCAGGACTGGGAGTGACCAAACAAAACCAGCCATGGGCCTGTCAAGGGCACTGGTTAGATCTGGCTAAGCCACACAGTGCTATAGTAGCAAAAAGAAGAAAAGGAAATACCCAAGACAGACTGGCTACATTAGATTTCCTACAGCAGCTGCCCTTTATGCTTTGTGTATAACAAGGTGTGGAAAATCTACCCCTGTTGCCTTTCCAGCAATAGGAAGAAGACTGGCAGAATTCATTTGCAGAATGTGTTTTAGACCTCCAACGAAGTATCAGGCAACTAGGTAGTAAAAAGTTCTAAAATTTTGTTCACCACTATCAGTTATTACCAGCCACAATGCTGAAGCAGACAGATTCCCTGAAGACACCTACCTCGATATGTTGTATGTGTTACCTTCTGTAAACCCCCTCCTTGTCCACCCATCAAGCTATCACTTCTCATTGCTATCCACTTAAAACTATTAAAAGGTATCTGACAGCAAGTAACTGTAAATGAGGCCAATAATACAGAAGGATCTAATTCTACAGAAAACATTATGTAGAACCTGCAGTTTCACTCCACTGTAAGACACAGTGCTACCCAAATGCATTCACTTCCCATAGGGTACCCAGATCATCCCCTTCTATTACTGAAGTTTAATCCATTTACAAATGCTTGAAGGGCTAAATTATTAAAACTAAGTTTGTGCTCTATTTGGACACAATGATTGTATATGCTTCATGGACAATGTCATGGCAGAGATTTAAAATTCCACACTTTCTGTGTCTAATCATTCTGTTTTCACAAGATGCCTTCAAGGCTACACTGCATATGCAAGCAATTTACCTTTATATTACACTGGAATCATTACTTTTTTTTTTTAAATACGCAGTTAGCTCTGCTGAATACTGTAGTTGAAGTCTTATTATAACAATTTGGATCAAAAAACCCCACAAAGAGCACAAAAAAGGAGAGAATTCTTACATTTCAGATGAACAGGACTTCCAAGACAAAAAAATATACATATGAATAAACAAATGAGAAATCACTGTTTTTCTTTCACAAATTTTAACAAAATGTGATCTTTCCTGTACACTTTATTCTCCACCACTCAAATTTAACCTTTATGTGCTTTTACTTTAAGAACAGCTATTTCATAAATTATCTTGAATAAAGCCATCTCCTCTCTTCATCCATCTGAAAGCATATTTCTAATTCATACCCATTTCTGAGTTTTTCCACTCACTTCTGTTGAACTCTGTACATTTCAGTTATGATATCAGTTGAATGCCAAATATTTATATATTATTTCAACACAGCACATTGACTGTTCATGATATAAACACAGAAAAGGAATTCTATGGACAATGTCCAATGTATTAGTATTTAACATACGCAGTTATGACCATGGGCAGCTGGCATTCCTTTTAGTTTAGCTGCTTAATCATTCTTTGGGAAGGGTTTATAAACACTGAATGATTATATAACAATATATAACAGAGATTAGTTTGCATTTCTAAGGAAGGAGGCTCCACATTTTTTCACATTTAACGTGCTATTTGGAAAACTTCTAATAAGATGCACCATCAAAATACGATGTAATTTTGTATTTTCCAAAATTATTTAATACTGTTGCAGCTTTACTTAAAAATAGCCACACCCAGACAGTACCATAGCAGTTTACATTTCAGAATGTAAAATTTAGTATAATTATATGGTAGACAGTCATATTTTTTTTTTTACAAAATTTAAGCCTGACATGTTATGTTTCATGGATAACTGAAGAGTATAACAACAGGGTTCCTTTTCTGTTAACAAAATGGCTCAGTCTATACAAACAGTTCCCTTCAGGTCCAAATCCCTGGCCCTGTGCCCACATGCTCCAGTAAGCCTGCTGGAAGAGGAGGAGAGGATGCTCGAGGCATTCTTTTGGCTACTTTCTCTAGAGAGTATAAAATGTCTTGGATTCTTTCCTGATTTTATCCCTATGACCCCTCTTCTCTCTCAGTCCTTGAGAAGTCTGCGTTCTTGTTCTTTTGGCAGCCCCTTAAATGTGTCCTTCATGTTTCTGTTAGCACCATCCCTCTTTTCTTTGCATTACTTAGACCGCAGCTTGTTAACCATTTAGCTACATTTGGAGAAAAAGATGCACTGACACTTAACGACTCAGCAAGTATCACAGAATGCTGTGTATAAACTGTCTCACAATCATAATATATGTAGGTCTATATAAAAGGTATAATCTAATTAGTCATTTAAATGACTGCATGGGCTGAAGTTAAGAGGTCCTTTCTCAACATTCTTCCCCACCTTAGCCTAAAATACAAAGCTACTAAAAATGCTGTCTTGAAATATTATCAGCATTCCATCCTTCCACCTCCTCTGGACAAGACTTTTTCTATCAAGATGCCCACAGCTGCATACAGTAATTGCATTATTTGTTTAGATTTAAAAATAAATGCTGTGTTCATACATCTCACGACCTGACCAGCTTTCCTGCAGTTAAAAGAATGCAGACACAGCACATCTCTTAATTTCATTTAATTAATATCTTCAACTCCATTTAGAGTTCAGAATGTTACTGTCCTGAACATTTAAAAAATGTTTCATGTGCATGACAACCATGCAAACTGTTTGACCAAAGTTCCACTGGCCTCACTTCACTGTTTTAGGTCCCTGCTGTAAAACTCTTGTGTTTTTAATTTAATGAATTCCTGAAGGCATATTGCTACTCAGATATGCAAAACTATTACCCAAAACACTCAGAGAAGACAGCCCAGCAATTTGAGGCTCAAAATGACCAATTTTAATGACTGAAAGGCTGAAAACTCAGAATAAGGCTTTAAGCTGCCTAATGACTTTGCCTGCCTTTCCACATCCTGAAGCCAGGAATTACAAAGCATCTCTTTACAGTATGAGCAGAATCGAATCCAAATTTTGTCCAAATTTCAGTATTGGAGCTCACAGATATGACTACTGCATTGCCTGGATACGAATGCTAGAAGTACACAGTCATTTGTACTAGAATTTTGAGATGTCCATGTGCCAGTTTTGATGAGATGATATCAAAAACCAATTATGATTCTTCTATTAATTTTATTTCACCAACTGGAAACCAAGAACTGCAGTATAACTGTGATCAGTGTTAAAAAAGATAATCATCACCAAAAACTGGGTCTTTAAGGACAGATTTTTAAAAAATTAAGTAGAAGGTAGCCAGCAGACATTTGAGAACCTGGAGTCTCTATTTGTGACCAAAAGTTTACTTCATCCAAATCAGTAATTTAATCCTTAACACTGGCATAAAAAGGGATAAAAAAGTACGTGTTAACTCATAATGTAAAATCCTCAACATTTTGTATTATTTCAAACCTATCGTATACAGCGTAGGATACATCTTTTTGTTTAATCTTATGGGCTACTAACAGTCAAAGCAACCAGACAACATATACAGAAATTAATACTCGAGACGTGCTTTAAGCTACAGGTCGATCATATACTTTCTTTAGATCTGATAGCGCTAACACACACTGCAATTTTTCCTGTTAAGCGCTCAAATACCCACATAAAAATCAAACTGTCAGCTATATTAGAGGCAAGTAATATCATCCTCTTTATCAACACTTACGAAAAACAGAAAAAATAATGGAGAAAAGATTAAGCTGTGAAAAAAAGTAACACTCTACTATAGTGTTGAACCTTTTGCACGCACACTTCACTACCCACATTATCTAAATAAAACTGTAAGACTCGTACGGTGCCTGTGAGGTCAATAACACTGAAGATACCAGAAATAGAAGCTGTGATTAGAAATTACATGGAGCAAGATATCATTTGAAAGGTCTGGCTAATCTTATTCTTCTCTACCAACAATATTTTAATTTCTCTCTCAAGACAAGGGTAACACTATGAAAGAAAATAATTTTTTTAAGCATGCACATGTGCAGGATGGTATTACTATTTTTTTACATATATATGCACAATATTTATATCCATGTGCCGTATTTTGATTCTGGCTATTTTTCAGTTAATTTAAACATCATATATAAAATTATTTTTTAACAACTTGTTAAGATTAATCTGCACTTTAGAAAAGAAACTAAGCGCCAGTGGAATCTCAGAGGCCCCAAAGCAAGTAAATCTCCAGAGTAAATAAAATCCTCTGTTATAATGGCTATGTAGAATGTTAAAACTTCCCAACCTTTTACTCCCCGAATCTACATCTGGATATTCAGGTTTCCTTCAAAGTTGTCTACCACCTATTAGTTGGGTTGGGATCAGTAGCTCCGCTGAGCACACATCACTGACAACCCACGATCCAAGTCTGGAATATTATCTTCAGAGAGAAAGTACATTGTGATATTGTATGAAAAATGGAAATAAACTGGCTCGTGTATCTGTATAGGCATATATGTGTGTGCACATCTATAGGTGTACATTATCAACCGTGCACGCCTCCCCACAAAAACAGCAAGTTCACAGATTACCTCAGCAACTTTTGGAGGGACTCCATCACCAAGAACCTCCCTGATGAAGCACTGTTGAGTCATGTAATAGGAGAGTCCACAGGTTCTCTTGAAAGCATCTTTCAGTCGCTTTAGCTCTATGTCTGTAACTGTGTTGAGTGAGAAGAGAGAAGAAAAAAAAAGATTTGGTCAATAAACATGTCATCGAAATATAATAGCTTAAGGACTCTCCAAATCCTATACAACTTACATTTACCTTTATAATAAAAAGATAAGAAGAAATTCAATGCATGATTTCACCTAAATAGTGGGAAAACTTGACTACTAGAAAATGAGATCTAATAATCTAATCTTACCAAAAAAAGATAAGTAAAGTAGGCCTAAAGTTAACATCAATGATTATAACAGTTCACTGCCTAAGTTTTCTCTGACTAAAGTAGCTTATTATAATTTGTTCTAAATGAAGCACCATTATTGTCACACAAAAGGAAAATAAGGTAGCTTTACGATAAATTTTACCCTGCGTGCAAGCCAGAGAAATGACCTGTAACCAACAGCAGTGAATATGAAGAGCAGCTCCAGCAGCATGCTGCAAGCAGTTTCATCTAGCAACCAGTCTACTTTTCTGTATATAAAAAAAAATTTAATCACCACTTACATGCTCATAAGACAGTACAGTGAAGCATGTATTTAACAGGAATAGTACAGTTAAACTTTAGACTAAATGAAATTCTTCACCTAAGATTTTCTTGCACAGTCAAAATCTGCTTGCCAGCTAAAACCTGTTCAAACTTGTTCACAATCTGTAAATGTGAAAAGTTTGATGACATCCCGTTTATACTTGCACATGAGCTTCCTGAAAAGCAGTCCCTGCTTTCAGATTTTACAAGTGTAAAGCAACTTCCTAACAAAGTGTTTAAGAAGTGAAGTATCTCGCTGAACAAAACAAGTCCTTTGTCAAAAAATTAAGTTGCGGAGAAGAACACACCATGACCTGGATCACACGTAAGTTACCACGTAGTGCAGAAAGAGTTATTTATCATCTCGAAGCCAAAAGAAGTGACGCTGTTCATGATCACTGTTTCACTGTATTTATAGTAAGGCATTTTCCTTACCCTGATATAACAAGCCAGACAGAAACAACACTGACATGGCCAAAAGCTTGTCAAGCTTTTTGTCAGCCAAAATAAAACAGAACACTCGAGAGCTTAATCCAGCACTCTCTTTAAAACTTCTACATTTCAATTAATTCATTCATCAAAAGAAAAAAAAATAATCACTCCTTAAAAGTAAACATTGAAACATTCCTCCCTGATTTTAATCCTAGTCACCATTGAAACAGATGACTGACTTCATTTAACAATTGTGTGTAAAATCAGAAATTGGGTTATGTTTCTTTTCAAATTTTACTATAGATTCTGGGTACTTTTGACCAGAAAGAAAATCAAAGGATCCAAGAAATAAACCTAAAGCACGACCCACGCAGCACTGGTGCTGTCAATTAACACGGATTTGGGAAAAGACATACTCAAGTTATCATCATCACATATCTTGTTTTAATAAAACAAGCATACTTTAATTATATGGCAGAAGAATGTTGGTATAATACTGTTACCTGCCTTATATGGTGATTAAATTTCACTATTTCATATTAACATCTGTCCATAGAGTCATTTTCTTTCCTTGTGTCTTTACACGTGATGCTTTAATGAATGCTCAGACACTGTTAGACACACCAGTTACAGTTTTCTTCCAAGATTTTCCCTACCTAACTGAAAACAGACTCTCAGATAGGATATTTACAACCTGAAGTGACACTCTCCACACTCCCCAGCTCTTCTGAATCACGGAAACAGGAAGCAAAACAAAGATTCTACAAAGAAACCGATCCTCCTCGCGCCGCAGCTTTTCCTCCAAACGTGCAAGACATGAACAGAAGTGCTCCACATCAGAGGGATGCTTCACCTCCTCTCCTCCGCACCTCTTGCGCGCAACGTAACTGCAGCAGATTTTCAGCCAACGGGAACAACTCCCCACCACATGTTTAATCAGTGAAAGCTTGGGATTGCTAAGGGGACATAAAAAAAGGGGAAGCTACTGGTTTCATTATTTTGGCAAGGTAAAGCCAACAACCTAGATCCTAGACAAAATCTAGCAATGGTTCTTTGATGAAAATACTTTAAACCGGTTGTGGTTTTTTATATGCACGCACGCACACACTTTTTTTCTCCCCTCCAGTTAATTTTTTTGAACTCCTCACCAGTTAATCCAATCTGGTTTGTGCTCATTTGGCAAAAAAGTTTATACACAAACAGAGCGTTAATTAACCAGATGCTTACAGCTTTACACATATTATAATGGACTTTCAAGCAACCTTATTATTGCTTACTGAAAAAATAAGGTTGAAACATACAAAATACACACAGCCACTTAATACAGCATTGTGTCATTATCCTTGTTTTCAGGTTTAGTTTCCTGGCTGCATAGAAAATTCAAATAATGTGCATTAAAAATCACGAGGGGAATTTTTTTTTTTCCTTCCAGCATTCACTAGTAACTATGGATTTTGTGTCACTTGATCCAATTCCTTGAAGTTTCTCCCCAGCGTGGCAGCACGGAGGGGAGGAGGGAAGGCAGCTCCATATGAACTCGGCTGCACAGCAGCACAGCGCTGCGCCCCTGCTGCGCCGACAGCCCCCGCCAGTTCTGGGCTGAGCCATTTCACACAACTCTAGTTCCCTCCCAGCTCCTGGCACTGCTCAGCCTGCTGACTGCAAAAGCACTTCTCAATAGGAACACAAGTACAGTCTCACCGAGTTTCACTTGTGCACTATTTTCTTGCTAGGATTAATTAAAAGAAATACAACAACCCATAGCCATGTAAAACTTCCAATTACTGTTTTAATAGAAAATTTTATTTATCCAGTAAATGCGAACTGACTATATGTAATAGGCTAGAATATAAAGTGATTTTAGTCAGTCAAGTACTTTCATAATCATAAAATTTACTGGCCATTCCTTTATGAGATTTACCTGTATTAATAGAAATTCAAGTAATTTGTAATCTGACAACCTTAACTGCAGACCATGTTAGTACTCCAGAGATATTTTATGTATCCCCTTACATCCCTAAGTGCATGAAACAAGTTACATGTTTCTAGGAGTCACAGAAGCGCAGCCACCTCTCTGGTGACAGAACCGCACAGAGCAGTACTTCTTGTGCTAAACTCTGATGTAACAAAGAGCGGTGAATTAATTCAACCTTGGGAGAGTTGCTGTTTGCAGTTTCACAGGACAGAGGGGGCCTCTACTGTAAGCAAACAGGTCTCACTGTATCGAGCAAAGACGACAAGCAGAGTGATGAAACCTCGCCTGACTACATCTTGGGAACACACAGTACTCCCAAGAGCACTGCAGGCAGCGGTATTTCCTCGAGCACCTACGACTGCCAAGCGTGTACTTCAGGCAGTGTTCAAGAACAGGAAAATCCCATATGTACATACCTACCATGAAACACAGAAGTCACTGGATTCCTACTGAAGGCGACGAGAAAGTTGGGAAGACAACTTGTCAACCAGTACTACTGGGACCTTCAGAAAGAACTGTCCATATATAATTTAATAGTAGATGATCAGTTGATACTGTTTGTCCATGTTACGTATCAACAGCAAGTTATTAGTGTTAGACACCACTTAATATTATTTTTTGCATTTTGGTCATGGAATTACAGGAAAGGTAATTACTTCCATTCCTTACCCAGGACACATTAAAATGACTGATGCTGGCCATTTAAAATCATCTGCAAAGCTTTGTAAAAATAAGTTCATTACACATTTAGATCCAGGCACATGAAAGTACTACTGAAATGAGCAGAGTATAAATCAAAAATATTATCAATGCTTACTATGAGCCTGGAAGACAAATAAAATATTTGAATACAAAATCCCAACACCGAAGTACCAATTATTCAACATAGAGATAGAACACGATGGCATGTTGGGAGGAAAAAAAACTAAGTCTCAAATTGTGAAAGTAACATTTCTAGAAGCAATACAGCTATTACTATAATAATATTAAAAATTAGAACACTCACATACTCAAACACTACCTTTTTTCTCTCAATTCCACAAGTCCTATGCAGCAAGCATCGTAGACCGTGGAGATATTTTTAATCCCACCTTTAGGCGTAAAGGTAGTTAACAGCTCTGTTTCCTACACCGACTTAAGTTCCTTCATTAAGTATATTCACTTTTTCCAAAGGCACAGTCTTACCAAACACTTTCAGGAGACACTTTCCACAAACACCTAAGAAAAGGCCATTCACAAGCAGCTTTCATTAGACATGCAAGGACAGACACTACGCTATCGGATACACTGTCACTGCATTCATAACCCGACAGTGAAAAACAGAACACGTAAGAGTTCCCAAAATGAGTTTATGGTAGTCAACATAGCAAAAAACATCACCACATCTCTCCTACTAATAATAGGTGGCACAACCTCAATATTATTGCAGAGAAAGCAACACGGTTGGAACTGCACGCCTAATTCTTTACACCTCAAGACTACAGAAGCTAACTTCTTATCGTAAGGTTCTAATTCAAAATACTAAAAACAAGTTTCAGTAGTGAAGATACTGTATCGTAATTCTTAAAATATCTCTGCCTACTTCCAAAAACCACCACTGAAACAACCGGTCTTTTCCACAAAAGGAAGAGTCGCAGACTGTCATTCTGTCTAGGTAACTTTACTAATACAAACCTCCTCACCGCTACCTTAGCTGGATGGTTTCCAATAAAGTTAGAGACAGTTTAACAGAAGAGTAGCGCTGCATCCAACTCACCAGGGAATATTCGAGCTCCAGTTTGTTTAATAAAGTTTAAATGAAACCATGCAACCTCAGCTAAAAATGTCACTGTAACTTACAGTAATTGTAACAAACCTTGAGCTCATCCAACCGCAGAGGATATTTTTGGTTTAATAGTGTTACTTAAACTTAATGCTGTTTATATGGATTTACAGCTCTACTATCTTTTTAAATTCACAGCTGTGCAGGTAATGATTTGTGTGGTGCCTTCCAAAAGATTCCCATGCTGGAAACTACCCTCTCTGCACTGCTTTCACTCCACATGTTTATCACCAAGTCACTCCGGAGTTTTCCTTTTAGAATAAAACTGTATCTGAAGCTCAAACTATGCAAGCCTAGATGCCCAACTCTTAAACCTTATTTTGCCACCCATATAAAAAACTGACCTGAATTTCAGAGGGGATCCCTGCCAGCTGTGCCACTGATATAAATGGGAGCTGCAGGGACTCTGTCTCAGAAAACATATGCTACATCTATGTAGAAGCCGTTAGATACCCACATTGGGGACAGTAGATATAACGTTCCATGTGATAAAGAAATGCAGGCAACACAGTTGAAGTTACTGCCCTCCTCATCCTTAAAACTAAGAGGGGTGTGTAAAAACAAGGTTCATTATCTGAAGCATTTACTGTCTAGTACTCAAATTCTGTAATACTTATATGTGCTCAATCAACTACTCTCAATTTTTAAGTCTGGTTTTTATAAAAATTGTAGTCCAAATAGGGTACATAAAACCATAATTTATGTATCAGAGTTTCTCTTCAAGCAGTGTACCCATTCTGTAACATTAAAGTAACATCTTTAGATGTACCTTAAGTTCTGTTTAACTAAACTAAGCTGAAGGAAATCAACCCTCACAGCTGCAAGTTTTGCAGACGCATTCTCTATTCATTTTAAAAACTTTTTTCTTTCCACAACCTTTAGCGCCAATCCCACCCCGACCTTCTTGTCTTTATCCTGGCAAGTTTTAAAATGCATTATGAGCAACGTATGGTTCAATGTACAGCACAACCTCTGCCACTTCAAGACAAAGGTCGTACTGAAAAGCACAAGACAACTTTATACAACAAACACCCGTGCAAAACTCAGCAAGCTGGGAAGCAAATACCTGGCTCAGCAAAAATTACTCTGCTGTAACAAGACTGCTAGTGAAATTTATTCAAAGTCATCATAAAAATATGACTGTATAACTAAATACACTTAATATTGATACTCTTGCTTGTTCACTTCTTGTTTTGGAGAAAAAGGATAGAAGAAAATGGTTACATCAAAGCCAATTCTTTACTAATTGAAGTACCTACATTGTATACTCTATCATACTTCATTAGAGACTAATGAATCTAAGCTAAGGTTTGTACAAATTACCTCAATGGCATGTTTTATTCAAATACTGTAAGAAAGCAGTTAAAATCTTAATTTTTGTTTTTTAATGATGCAACACTAGAAACACTATTGAAGTCAAGAACACAAGAACTGCCACGCACTACAGTCTCTGCTTGGCACCATTAACTAACTTGCACCTAAAGCAAGAACCCTCGGAGTAACTTATCTTCCCATCTTTCAGCATATGGCTGCACTCCAACGCCGTTGCAAAGAAGTTTAAAGATTTACAGATGCACTGAAGAGAAGCAACACCAAAATTTACGGGCAAGCACTGCTGCTTAAGATGCAACAGTTCATACGTGAATGTTAAGCATTATAAGAAACAAATACTCATTTTGAAGGGAGCCTGTCTAAAGGTTAAAAGAAGTGGTTAGTCAGGCTTAATGGATTTATCACAGCTTATATAACATAATTACTATATACCTTGCCTATGACATGTGCAACGAGAGTGAGCACAGCAAATGCATTTTAAATTCCTATTTAGTATTTAATAGGAAAGTCACACCAGCCACCAAAAATACCTCCCTTTACAATGCTTCTTCCCCTCCCCTTCAAAATCCAAGCACAATTATGTAAAATGCTGTGGTGATACAGAATGAGATACAAAACACAGCTTTCAAAAGCATGCAGTTGTCTGTTGCTGTAAAGGATAAAAGCACCGCATTTGAACTCTTAATACTGCCCGAGACATTCGGGCAAGAGACACTTAACCTCTCCGTGTCTTAATTGTCTCAACACTAAAAAGAATATAAAATCTACTCTACCTCAGACACGTGTTTGATAAATGATCTAAGATACTCCGTAAAAGTACTATAAGCTACTACTAAGAAGCTGCTTTAATCTGTTTAAAGGACAGAATCCCAATAGTTTAACTGAGGGTAGGTGGAGTTAATCTGCCATGTCTACTATAAACTGACAGCCAATTAACATGATATATAACAAACTGGACACAGAAACAACATGCCTATCTGTTTTCTTTCCTTTCATCTTATTAGAGAAAGTAGTGACTGAAAACAATCAGTGATTTAGCAACCTCGATTTACACCAGAATCACAAAAGTAACATGCAGATCATCACTTCCATTAGTATGAGTAGCAGTAACAGCACCAAAAAGCTGGTAAAATATGTCTCAGAAGCATAAAATATTTCACTTGGCTACATGAAAATAAATTACTTATTCTCATTTACAGGTGACCAGCAAAAAAAAAAAAAAAAGGCAAATCAAGGCAGAAGACCACAATAAGACCACAATGTATTGACAGCACCGAAGATCAAAACAGGAAACAAATTACTGCAGAAGCAGGAAAAAAAAAAAACACAGAGCAGATAAAAAGTTGACAGGTCAAGAAACTTTGAGCTCATCTGACTAAAGTATCTTACAATATATCTAGTAGGGCTGGTAGTCTTCCCCAGAACTGTAAGCATCAAAATGCCCACAATACTCTACAAACACACACAAAATCTGAATTTCCAGTGTCACTACTGGATGAAAACCAGCTTGCTATGTCAGTGCCTTAAAAAAACCCCAAACAAACCAAAACCAAACAACAAACCCCAAACCAACAAAAAAACCAAAAAAACAGCCCTGCATATCTCAACTATACAAAGTGAGCAATAATTTGCAACCATCAGCATAACATTGCATTTATTCTTTACTAAAAATAACCAAACCTGAATTTTAATAAAACGGACAATTTGATCATCCTTCAGGAAGCAAGCTAAATTTATCTACCTCAAGCTCTGCCTGACTTCCAGCTCGGGTTTTAATAATTCTAATATTTTGATTTTTAAGTGACAATTTTACAGGTTCAATACCAAACTCACAGGGCATATAATTCTCTAACCAGACAATTATCTTCCCTGTAATCACTTGCTCAATATTTCCCCCAGGAATCTTCATTCTAGTTATACATGGAAATTTTATTACTTTTTTCATTAGTCTTTATTGTGACTTAATGGCTGCGGTTATGAAGTCGTCAAGAACCAAAGCAATTACTAAAAAGCTTCAAAGAGGTAAAATGTGTAAGTGAACGTAAAGCATGTTTGGGAACAACCCCAAATAGGAAGAACAAACTGCAAAATACAATTGAGATAAATGAACCAGCTATGACTAAAAAGACAAGCTGCACACTCACCCATCCCTGCCAAAAAGGAACCCACTTGAGAATATTTTGGGGGAAAACACAGAAAAAAATCCTGCCTCCCCTAATGAAAAAATTAATCCACTCTCAAGGAACCTTTCATAACCAGAGTATCAAAAATGGCACCATTCAAATTACACAGTGCATCTCACTAAAGACTTAATGTCTTAACATGACACCAGTAACAGGAATTTAAGGATAACAGTAACATAGTTTTGGCATTTTAAAAAAAAAAAAAAATCAAGTTATTCAGTCCAGCTGTATGTTTTTCCTCCTACCTATTCTTTGTTTTTTGGCAGTAGTGGCTCATTCTGAGGATAAAGCTTTTCTTGGTTCTATCAGACCTAACCATAATGCATATCAAAGGTTTAACATCTTGTGTGCGGAGAGCAGAAGAAGATTTAGTTATTACAATAGGATTTGCCAATTTTCTGTAACATGAATACTTAGCATTTATGTGACGCTTTTAATCTTCAAAGAGCTTACTTCTCACAGTTACCATCCTCAAAAAGAATGCCATTAAGTATTATTAGCCTGTTTTATCCATCTGTAAAGTATCTCCATCAGGGCACACACTGTCACATTGCTATTTGGATTATGTTTGCTTCAAGCAAAGCTAATCAGTACAGGTTCTGTGACAACCCTTCCCATAAGACTAGTGCGGATAGGAATTGCTCCATAATAGCCCCAACAGTGAAATAATCCTCCCACCATCTGAGCACTTAAATCTTATTGGCTATATTTTATATCCTCAGGAATTAAAGGAGCCTAGTTTTATATGCTTACCAGTCCAACCCCAGAAGCCACAGCAGAAACCTGAAAGAACCTGAAAATTCAGAAACCTCTGCAGATCATCAAAACAACTTTTGCCATACATATGACCGCAAGTTTAAGTGCAATAGACTGCAACAGTAGGGAACAAAAGTAATTACTGTTATCAATTAAAGAACTGGTAAACTCGTTCTCAGTGAGTGAACACCGTGATTTCTAGCCCTGATGGCTCACGGGATGCCGCCTTTCCCGGCCACAGGCCCCTGCCAGAGCACTTCTCGCTTCTTCCGAGATGAGGTGCTGTTACTGCTCTACATACTTTGAATAAATTATTGCTGACCCTGAAGAAGAACACACTCTGCTAGCTGACCAGCACAGCCAGGCAAGGAAATGGGACAGAAAAATAAAATGAAAGGAGGCAGAGACACAAGTTTTAAGTGGTTTCAAACACAGAGCATAAGCCATCTTGCAGCAACAGCACCGAGAACCTTGAACTCCCCTCCAACAGACAGAAGCATGGACAAAAATAAATCCAGACTTAAGGAAGCCCTAGAAGTCAGCAACCTTGTCTGGGATGCCCACCTTCACCTGAACATAGTCATTGCTCATTGCCCAGCTTCTAACACCTTCATTCCACATTTTTCATTCCTTTTCCACTACTATTTTCTTCTGATGCTTCTTCACAGTTCACATAGTTTGTACGTGATTTCCTAGGATGATGGCTTTAGCTCTCAAGCTTTTCAGTATTTGGAACAGATATTTAGTCCGATTTAGATTAGAAACAAAACTGCTCTTCTGAGCTGTCCCTTCACTGAAAGTTTGGATTGTCACAGGTGAGCAGAACAGCTTCTGCTACAATTCAGAAAAGCTGTTTCCACTTTATTACCACCATGAAAACCACCTAAACATTTATGCTTAAGATAAACAAAATTACATGATATAACTCATTTCTAAGAAACAAACAACCTGTCAAAATACAAGGCAAAAGCAAATGCCAACTATGTAAATACATAAGGACATTGCTACCAAATACATTGTAATATTAGAAATATTTGATAACCTCTCTCCCAACAGAGTCAAAGATACTAAATGCAGCTATACTATGAAATGTCCTTTAATTAAAAAAATATAGACTAAGCCTGAAAGTTAAACATAATCTGCAACTTTTGTATAGGAAGGCAGTGTTTCCTATAGGCTTTAGTGAGGACTAAAAGCAAGAAGTTCAAATTTCCAATTGTTGATATAGTTTTGATCAAGTCTTTACTCAAGTGTTAGTCTCTGGCAGCTGAAAGAGCCAACTCTAGTAAAGCATAGTACTTTAATATTATGACAAGAATAATAAAAGATTCAGATGTTTATACACTGCTAAATTTTAATTTCTAAAGTTAGAAGAAAAATCTTACTCAGAAGTGTTTTGGCACAAACACATTACACACATGTATGTATACAAACAGCTGATGAACAATAAAAGGCTCTTGTATTTTGAGCCTTCCTATTCTCAACTCCTGGGGATACATTTGTCTAAAATATAAACCCTAAACTCAGATGCAAAGTGAACTATTTTAGTGTGAGGTCACAAATTTATGTCTTCTGTTACACCATTATAAACAGATGATAACAAGCTTGCTATACAATCTGTGAATGGCTGAAAAATAAAAGCAGAATCACAGATAGAGACAGTAGCCTATATAGTCAAGAAATAAAATAAAAACTAAGATGTGATTAGTTCTGGGACCCTCTTACATGTTTGGTAGAACACCAAGAACTGAATCAGATATTTTTTTTTTTTTAAACAGACAATAGCAAACAATTAGCATCACTATTTCCAAACTCCATTTCCACTGCTGCATCTCCTGTTAAGAGAATTCCACATTAACATCCGAGGACTAATATTCTGAAGAACTATCCTGAAAGACACCGTACTAGTTTTAAGCATATCTGTGCTCTATTACAAAATTTATCTCTAAATATATTCATCATTAGATGTATACTATTCCTATGGTCCTACATTCTGAAGAATGAAACCACATATTTAGATACACCGTCTAACAGCTGTATGGGAAAACCACCTTCCAGTAATTTTACTGCCACTGACCAGTTTAGATTGATGTGATGACTCAAATTTCAGAGTTTCATATAAACACACTGCCCACTGTTTCACAGAAGGGAAGCATAGAAACAGAAAAGGTATTAGAACGACTTAACACCAAGAGCTACAATGCCCTGAACAGCGTCAGCAGTTGGAATCTCTCCCTGAATCCCTGAAGAGACTCACAAGATGTCCCCAAGGACATTACAGTCTCTACCAGAAGCACTACATTTACATAATAAATTATGAACATTTTGTATGAAGAGATATTTAACAAATATTTTATATCCTGCTTTTTAACCTCGATTCTTCCGCAGGTATTTCGCCAGTGTTCTATATTAGCATTAGTGTGTATTATGGTGCCTTCCTCCTCTAACCTATCTACATTGCAATCTGCTCATTATTTAAAGAACAAGATTAGTTCACACAAGACATTTACACAGCTATTCTTTAAGCAAGGTGATTAGAAGGCAACACTGAATTGCAGGTAACACAAAAAAAGGGGGGAATTTGTTAGTGGCAAAAAGATCAATTATAATTCTTTAGGAAAAGAAAAATCATGTTGTTAGCTGCAAGATTGGAAAACAGGGACCAAAAAGTTCTTATATTACTTTTCCACTGATAACAACCTTCGTTAACATCCTCACAGAATGCAGAGCAGGCTATATGGACTGCACTAACTGCTGCTGCAGATTTTTCTTAAAGCAACGCTGCTTCAGCTACGTGAAGTGCAAATCCACTTTTCTAATTTTTAAACTAAAATCCAGGATTTAACTGTATCCCATTGTTAGGGGAAACGTAAAAACCTTCTTTACAAGACTAGGAAATTTCCAGTGCAGAGTAAGATTTTGTTTCTGGATAACACCTAACAACTAGAAACATGGATTGAAAGGAAGTGCTTCTTCAGCCCAAAATAGATTCATGATGCCATATTCAAGTTCATATTTAGAACAAATTTAATCTGCAAATCTGAAGTTCTCATAATTACTATCCCAATACTTTCAGTTCTTTTTCTCTGCATCCACTGACATATTAAATCTGGCACTTCCTGTTCTGCTTAGGTTTCTGAGTTTCTTCCACATTTTTTTCATTCAACATCTCAGAATTTTAAAAGAACAAATTTTCCAAACTAATGCAGTTGACATAGCGCTTAGGGATATGGTGTAGTTGGGAACTGTCAATGTCAGGTTAATGGTTGGACTGGATGATCTTCAAGGTCTTTTCCAACCTAGATGATTCTGTGATTCAGTAAAATTGATCATTTAAAACAGCTGTCAAAAAATCCAGTTAAATCAGTCTTCATTTGTAGACTTCCACTAAGACAGCAGCATATACCTGTTAAAGTATTTCAGTTCATGACTTGCTGCCAAAGCAGTCTGCCACAGGACAAAACCTGAGCATTTCCATTATCACTATAAATTAAAATAAGGAATATCATTTCAAAACACAAAAGAAATGAAAGTATACATTCTATATTAAATACTTCACATGAAATTAAATTGTATGAGCGGATGACAACTGAAAGACCAGTTAACAAAAAGATAGATATAATGTGAGTAAAAACCACAGCTTGTGAGAAAGAATTCAAAATTGGTTTAATTTTTAAAGGCAAGGACTACAGTTTTATACAAAATGCAATTAGCTCTTATTTTGGCCCGGTGACATTGCCTCTCATAACTTCTGGGTCCAATTCAGATTCTAAATGAAGCGGAACAGCTTCAAAGGATTAGGACATTTTAAAAAAATAAATAAATGTTATACTAGACGCTGAAAAGTGTAGCTTCGTCTTCCCTTTGCAGTTGCTGGTTAGAAGCATGTACAGCACCCTGAGGCCTCACCCCAGACCCGTTCTACAGGGCCTTTCTCTGCCGCTCACGACAGGAACCAGCAGCGAACCTGACCAGAAGAGAAATCAATCCCTTTCTAAGGTACAGAATGTCTTGTTGACTGTTTAAAACCATTCTAAAAGTCAAAATTGAAGCGTACGGCAACGTGCAACCCCAGATGATATTTCTGCCCATCTTCTCAGTTTGCCCAAGGTTACCCGTTTCGGAGTATGGGACCGTCCTGTTACTTTTAACAGCATCCTTGTCTCAGAAACTCTGGCTGGTTTGCTGTGAATTTGCATTCCACCTTAATGCACTGGTGAACACATTAACCTATGCAGCTTACTGATACCATTCCAGAAAAGAGATCGTTATTTTGCCCCAAATACACCACAGTGAGTTGCCAGCCTCATCAGCACAGTTCCACGTGATAGGAGAGGCGTTATGTGCTGTGACAGGCTAAAAGGAGAAGGGAGGGGAGGATTTAAACACCCTAGAGATCACGACATGTCACTTGATATGCCAAGTCACCCTACCTGAGATAGCTAATCACTTTAGTGGAGGTAATGATTCAGATAAACTGCTTCAGTGCTTTCACCATTTTTACATGAAGCAACATACACAGTGGGAGATAAACCCTGGTCATTACAAACTGCCTTGATTATTGTTTGTCTTTTCTCAAGCCTATCCTATCTTGCCTCAAAACCAAATAAAGGCCTTGTTGCAAATGTTAGCATATTTTTAAAAGAAAGTAATTTGGTAAAACTATTAGAGAAGTGCTTTTCTTGGTTAAATAATCTATCGCCTAGAACTCAGCCACGTGTCAGTACTACACTAAAATAATGAAGGAATTCTTTTTTATTGTCATTATAATGAACCACTTAATGGTCTACACAGAAAAATGGTGTGATTGATTATAACTTGCATCAGTTTTTAAACAGATTTGCTGAACCACTACAAAACTATATGTAGACAAAGATCAATATTCAAACCAAGATCTGAACCCAGCTTATACCTATCGAGAACCAAAAATCCAGAACTTTTACACCAGTGTAATAAAACCACAGTTAAAAGAGATGTACTTTTTCCAAACATGTCCCCACCTATGACTACAGCAACTCTGCTCAATTGTAAACACAAGCTCATAAAAAAACCCCACTTCTCAGAGGTGTTAAATTCATTACATAAAAAAGAAATGCTAAGTATTATTACACAACTAAGCTGAAAACACTAAAGCTATACAGTCATCACTACCAAAAGTAAAATGTCCCTGAAGAAATCATAAAAGAGAATGTACATTAGGATTTTGCCACTCTTTAGGCAAGCAGGGTATTTTTCTTTCAGTAAGTGCTAGCAATAATACAGTATTCAAAGTTTTGTGAATTAGACCATTTCAAACTCTTAGGCAGAATCTACCTTAATGGATTTTTCTTCTACATTCATCTTTGCCCAAAGGCGTCATTGTCTCATTACGTAAATGATCTTTTCATATGAAAATTAAATGTTAGAAATGCTTTTTGTAGTTCTTCAATACTGCACATATCACATGGACATTCACAGTAATTCAGACTAAGTATAATTTAAGGAAAAAGCAACTGCTTCAAGCAATATAACAAATTAAGAAATAACTTGGTTTTAAAATACTTAAAAATTGAAAGTCTTACTTAGAATTAACCTCCAGAACTTTCTTTCCTATACGGCAACTTAAACTAGGAAGTCATCAGTTTTACTATGAATAATATCAAAGACTAGACTGTAAAATGCAGTTCTGAAAACACACATGCAGAACTTGGAGACCCGCACATATACCTTCAGCACACTTTCCATCTCATCGGATGTTCCCTGTAGAACCCAGCTAGCAGTCAACGCCCAACTGGAGCTCACCTACAGTTCAAATCAAATGCTGTGTGCTCCTGAGTAGCCTCCACTGAACACCAAGTCCCATACGTTATTCAAAATAATTCTGTGAGTTACCACCAAGCAGTTCAGTACTGCTAGCTCCCTAGGGTGCAGTAACAAAGCGGATAGCAAACACCACGCTCATGACAAAGGCAAAGGCTGATCAGTCAAGGACAGGCAGAAAAACTCTCACTACTTCTACTCATTAAGAACACCAATTTACTATCCTTCAAGGACAGATAGAAAAACTCTTAACGCTTCTTCTACTCATTAAGAACACAACTTCGCTTCGCAGGTGTCCATAAGTACCCAACTCTAAGGTTTTGTGGCGAGACACCAAACATTTCTTGGTGCACTCCCAGGCCCTCAGTCAGCAGCAGTAAAACAAGACCACAGCTCCCAAACCAAGGAGGAACCCAGCACCTACCTGGCCCAGCAGGACTCAAGTGGATGCACAGCTCCCCACTGAGCAAATCTTTAAAATTAATATACTGTTAAATAACCCAGGAGGCCCTAAAAAGCACAACTGAGTAGGCTCTGGTTTACAAAAATCCTTGAAATAACTTAGTCAGTGGACAGAAATAATTCTGGTATTTGAAAATGCAACACTTGTTCTACCTCTCCTCCAGTTCTCTTCTGTATGCTCACTGTATTTTGAATTTCTTCTTGAACCAAAAAAGAGCAGGATCATTGTAAAAATAAGTAGTAGCTAAGTCATTCAGATGCCATGATAAGAGCTCAAGGACATACAACTTATCAGACCTACCTGGCACTCCCCATATACCCAATTATTTAGAACAAATGTACGAATTCACAACCTAACCAAAAATATACTCAATTTTCAGAAGATATTGTCATTTTTAAAATGACTGACAGCTGTAACATCTGATTTTTTCAAAAACAAAAATCATAATCAGTCCTATCACAAAGCAGCAGTTGTACAATAACCTTAATTTATGAAATTAAATAGACATATCATGCCTCGCCTAATCACATTAGTTGCTAATGCTATGTTCTCTTTTATTCTCACAAAGCTTGTCATCCCTTCACAGGCCTATTTTTTGAATGTGATTTCATTTTTTTGAGTACTGAAGAACTGAATGCCTTGCTTATTTTATGAAATGAGACAGTAGGCTGGCTTCCCTTTCAGCACAAGTAAGGGGGTGAGGGTTGCTTTACTCATTTCTCCCATAGTGCCAGCAGCCAGAAAGCCTGATACTGTTACAGGTCAAGTACAACAGGACTCAAGTCGCCTCCTCTTTTTTTTTTTTTTTTTTTCTTCTTTCACATTTCATTAGAGATGCTTCATATCATTTTGGAAAGCTTCCTAGCTTCTATTTTTGTCTTATTTTATTTTTTCTGTAGGACACTGTCAGGTACATTTAGGACCCCAATGTTATACTTCACAAACACGAGGCTTTACAAAATTCAAGATGAACAGAAATATTTCATAGAATCTATCAGGTTGGAAAGTATCTCAGGAAGTCACCTAGTTCAACCTTGAACTTGAAACTGGGTCAGCACTGAACTCAAACCAGCTTGTGGAGTGCTTTGTCCAGGCAGGTCTTGTAAACCTCTAAGGATGAAAGTTCAAAACTTTCTCTGGGTGTGTGTATTTTTAAAAAACATAACAAAAAAAGGGCCTGCTCTTACAGGAGTAAAAACTAGAAACTGATTAGAAAGGGGTGACCATGAAAATAACTGATTTCACTGATTACAACACAAGAAATAAAGCAGAACAAGCAACAGATGAGCTATGAGATATATAGGCATATAATCTATAAAACAAATAAATATTTTGAGTACTCAATTTTAGTCTACATCAATATAAGAAAATATATTACATATGTAATTGCCTGATAGTGTACTTTTAGCTTACATCAAGATGTTTAACACTCAAAATGAGGATTTGTTCAGCTTATCCTTTAACTTCCAGCCACCACGGCTGGAATGATATTATCTACTTACGCTCATTTGGCAGCTTTCCTGACTGCTTTGATTTGAATCTCTAGTAACATGCCGACAGGACAGAAATGCATCTAATATTATGAGACTACTATTATTTAGAGACACGATTCACTGGTTCAAGTAAGAAACCAGAGGACAACATTTACTGAATCATATTTCAAGGTTTTGAGGGCTTTTTGCTTTAAGATCTTCCAACTGTTTCTTGTTTATGAAATGCCTACATTCTTAAATCCTCTTTTATGAGACTTACACCACTGTGTGCACATCCAACTTTTGAACGCTTACTCACCAAGTACAGCTGGACTTAGGAACCATCTAAGAATTACTAAAAACCTACTAAAAGGTATGCGATCAGCTCCCTCAGAACCACAGCACTCACAGAAGCCTAAGCAGAAGGCAACCTTTTCCTCTAATTCATGAGTTTTCAACTGGTATTTCGTAAAGAACTTCTAAAGACCACAAAATGCATCTCAGGAAAGGAAACTTGCTGTTAGTTGACATAAGTTCACTACACAAATGTTCCTCATTTCCAATAGGAAATAACGGGCAGTTATAAGTAAGAAGAGGTTGAAAACTACTGAGTACACTTCTCTAAACTTGAAACCTTAAGAAGAGAAAGTGGTCACTGCAACTTCGCAGATGAAGAATTACAGATAAATAACCTCTCTTCTAATAGTAGCCTCTGTTCATCAGTTCATGGAAATTTAAGTCGAACTCCCCAAGTCACTTGTGCATTGTAGCACATGTTCAGCAGGGACTACTGAGGTATCCTCCCCAAACGAGCATCAGAACTGAATGCCAAAGTTGTGAAATAATTACTGCTCTGTGAATTTGAGCAGCTCCTCACAGCTCTACAGATTTATAAACAGGAAGTGTGAAGCTATGCATTCGTACCTGCTTTAATCATATGACAGAGCCCTAAAGCCATCAAATACTGGCTGACATAACAAGTCTCACTGTATAACCTAGACTGTCTCAACAGTGGATCCGATTCATTCTGATAGCTGGGGGGGGAAAAAAAAAAAAAAAAAAAAAAGGCTGAGAGAGATCTAGGCATTTTCATCACATGCATCTGAAAACTCCAAGCTCCTTAAACGGAAGGACACAGGTTTATACCCCTAGAAAACAGAAAACAACATATCCTGAAGAACATTCTCCTACCTATAGTGTTCAAGCACTGTTTTTCAGATATGAGAGAAAAGAAGGTAGAACAATTGCTTTCATGGGATAGAGAAAGAAGAGAATAAACCACTAAAATGGTTCCCTAATCATTTTTCCTAAAAACACATCTGGGATTTTAAAAGTTAATTTCATAGTCTGGAGTAATAAAAAGTAGTCTTCTATGGGCTCAAGGACTGAGTCCATGGATTTTGTCACCAGGTTGAGATCAAGACAATCTCAAATGGATGATTATATATTTGCACAAGTTTTCCATCATCCTTTTCTCAGATTTATTACATTTGTATGCTTGAGGATGTTAATGATCAGACACCAGATATATATGCCTCGATTTAAATAAAACAAATGTAGCTATTTTTCAAATTCATTCAAGACACAGAAGGTCATTAGCAAGATTTATCCCCTGCCCATCAGATAACATTAGTCATTATTGGAAAGCATGCTAACTAACCTTTTTGGGGATTAAAGCAGGTTTTCATTGCTTTGACAGGCTTGTTGTTCTCCAATTGGTGGCATCTTTGAGTTAGACAAACAGGAAAGAAAACTATCTTCAAAAACTACAATTTCGTGACCTCACCAGAGGCAAATCCTGTGAAATCGATATACCTGCAAGCTTCGCCTCAATATTAGCTGGCATTTCAATTGCAGGTGCATTTTTGAAAGACGCCACTATTTTTGTTCTTTCTTTTTGCTCTTTTTCCTCAGAGATCATTGTGCACAAAACACAATGAAACGGATCTATCAGCAGCCAGTCATTTCTCCAAACAGTACACTCACTGACCACACTGACGACGTGGCAGTTCCCCCTTCTTCCACCCCAGCACACAAGCAACAAAAATTTTACCTTGCTTTAAGCTGAAGAAAACCCCATCTTCCTCTCTCTGGCACAAATTTGACAGATCCATGATTATTCACTGACATTTCTTTTGTTTAAGGGGTTACCTGACTGAATATTTAGCATACATAAGCTGAAAATGGCCTGAGTTAGCATGACCTGCTCTAAGTAGCATTCACAGGAACTTTGACTATAGATTCTGTAATCTCATAATTTTCAAGTACCTTCATAAATTTACGCTCAGTCTGTGATTATATTCTGAAAGTTACTTAAGCGGAACACATTAACAGTCACTGGAAGATACAGTCCTTAGAGATCTGAAATAAATTGGCCATCAATACAACATAGTCATCTCTTTCCTGGGGAATCCTTACTAAAATATTCTATACACAACACAGCACAGTGCAGGAGTTAATACGACAGTAATAGAAAGTTCTTCCTTTTATAAAATTTTATTGGCCCAAAGACAGCCCTTTAAGGAACCGGGTGTCAAGGCTGCCAGCAGAACAAGTAAAGGATAAGGCAGACTAGAGCGCTACATCCTTGGCATAAGGCAAGGCCTAACACTGGGCAAATCTCAGGAGGAGCGAGCAGGCAGATGGCCTGATGAACAGCACGGCAGTAGAGGGGTCGGAAATCAGAGGCAGGCGTTGGAAAAGGCACCAAACCAAAAAGGGATACTGACTGGCCTAAGGAAGCCTGCCCAACGTGCAGCACTGCTCTAGGAAGAAAACTGCTGTTGGAGCTTAGGGCTAAGAAAAAAAAGCAACAAACTCAAGAGCCACGTTACTAACGTATGCTATCACAAATTTAGTTTGATAAAATAACCAATAATCTTATGCCCAGTTTGGAATAAACCATTTCTTTTACTTCACCTATAATGACCTGTCCATGAATTCCAGCTCCTTACAAAGAAGTCACCCTCAGAAGGAGGTCTGCAGGGTCAGGAAGAACTCTCACCCCAGGTTCAGGACCCACACCTTTTCCACAGCAACAGGCAAAGCAGCGCCTCTGGCTACTATAAATAAGATGACCATAATTCAGCAGTATTCATAACAAGAGATGTCTAAAATAGCATCCCTTACTTTTCACTCCCAAACTGTGCAACTGGGCACAGATTTTACAGGGCATGAGGGAAAAAGGGCGACTGACAAGATTCAGTGTGACCTGCACTGTGGACACAAGACAACTTCATCACGTCCGTCCACATGGCCACGTCATCCACAGCGCAGTCAGATGTCTCTGCCAGTGAGCAGAAAAAAAAATAATAATTGCAGTACTATCTCATGCTCAAGGGTGAAAAAGGCCATTAACACCAGACTGCTCTCACATTTTCATCTCCTCAAATAGAAGTTACATTTTAGCTACAGTTATTTATATTGTGAGCCTTTAACCACAAAAACTCTCCTCACCTTCACAACCTTTGGTTACTCCCAAAATGGAACCGCAATAAATAAAATTGCAGCCATGCACAGCCTAAAAGTCAGCCTTATTTTCTGAAGCTTACAGAACCAGCAGCACTCACTGCATTTTTCCAGATATTCTGAACAACTGAAATTAAAATTAGCGTCTCAAAAATACGCTGACAACATTTGGAATGATCGCTACTTCTACAGGTATAGTTCACCACCATTGATTACATACAGAGAATTCACAGTTGAAGAATTTGTATAATATTACCTAATATAAAACTTTCTCAGCATTTAACGACCAGGACACAATGTTAGAGAAGGCAGATCTAATTGGACATAAGTGTATTTGGCTTTCTTTTTTTAATGTTTATCCATTATCACTGTTTGTGTCCACAGAAATGCCACAAGTTCCAGCACGGTTCTGTGTAAGTAAGAATGGCCTAACAAATAATGTTTTGATAACTAGCCTGTTTTATACATACAATGATTCACTGGTTAAGTAAACAACATAGTTATTTAGCAAAACATCAATTTATATTAGAGAGCCTAAAACAACCTTTCTGTTCTCCTACAGAAAAACAGTATTAAATGCCTCACACGGATAGAATAACATCAAAGAAAAATATTACATTCATTGTGCAAGAAATAATTTTAAATAACTTCTAAAAAATCGAACTTATTTTCATGTCAAGTAAACTTTTAATTATGAAACATCCAGATCAACTTCCTAGATTTGGAAGCAGTATATGAGTTTAAATCTAACTTTAAAATTCAAAACATTTGGTTCTTCTGAATTATGAACTTTAGAATATGCATCTTGACCAAATGAATGTATTTTCCACCAAAGAGCTTATTTCAAACACTACCTGTTATATTCAACTTCAGGCCTCTAACAAGGTACATTTGTAACTCCAGCTCTTCTAAAAATACATACACCAATGCTTCTAAAGACCTCCTATACTTTCACTACAAGTAAAATTCTTCAAGGCTGTTATGTTTAAAATCTGTAACGAAAGGGAGTTTGAATCATGCGTTTGTTTCTTCTGCTTGACAGTATGTTGCTTCATTTCCTATTTGACATGGCATCCCTCAGAGGCTCCACCATAAAAAAAAAAAAATTTAATAAAAATCCCATTTCACCTTAATGTGGTTCTCCTTCAATTAACACTCAATGTTCCCTCCCAGTTCTCCCTTATCAATCATGAGGTGCTTCTCAGATGTAAGTAGAAATAAAAAGGGCAGCCATGTATTGGTCTGAGCTTACGAATTTTATCAATGCTTTAAATATCAAACAGGTGAACTGCTTTAACTGCACTACATCACATGAATGCATAATAGAGCAACAATTATAAAAAACTATCCTCCCTGCAAACCATTTACTGCTGGAAATTACTGTCCCTCTTTGTCCTTGGACTTGGATATCAGTTCTAGAGCAAGGTAGCTGACAGGGTGTAGCTTGCCTGTCGCCTTGGAGCCCTGCAGCTGCAAGTATTCAGCATTTAGCTTGTTTATGTCTTCCCTTCGCTAGTTCCTCTTTAAATTCTCCAGGAGAAATCTAGAAATGGACTAAAACAGCAACATATATCACAAACCACATCCATCTTTCAAGCCAGAGATGTATAATCTATATAATCTATAATCTAAACTCAAACCGTGCTCCTTGTCACGGGCAAGAGCAAGTAAACATGAGGAGCCGGTGGGTACGAGAGAGCCGGGAGGTGACTGCGCGGGGAGCGGAGCAGCGCGGCAGGTCCCGGCACCTCGGGACAGCAGCATTTCCCAGCGCCGTCTTCAAGGGGAGCTGGGAGAGCCGGGAAGCCACGGGGACAGGCAAGGCCGAGGGCTGCGAGACAGCAGGAGGGTCTGGCGGCATCAGCGCCCGCCGGGTGCCTCTGCCCCTCCCGCCCTCCCCGCCCGGCTGCGGGACGGCACCGCCGAGGGCCACCGGCGGCTGCTGCCAAGGCGTGGGGGCGGCGGGGAGAGGAGATCCTCCCCGCGGCTGCTGCCCAGGCCCTATTATTAACACAGGGGAGATAAATAAATAAATAAATAAATAAATTGGGGGGGGGGGGGAAGGAGAGGAAGGGGGCGGGGAAGGAGCCTGAGGTAGAGGAACGGCGCAAGTGCCTCCGCGCCGGGGTCTGTCATGGTGGTGCGAGGAGCCACCAGCCGCCGCCTCGCCGCGCCGCCCGCTGACAGGGGCAGAGCGGGGCCCCCGCCCGCAGCCGCCCCGCAGGCCCGCCGCGCCGTTCACCCCCCCCCTTCCCCTCATCCTCCCGCACTCACCCCTTCGCAGGGCCTCGTCGTAGCTGAGGAAGCCGATGCGGGACTCCTTGGCGCCCATGATGCCCCTCAGTCCATGGCCTCCCCCGCCGGCCGGCGCGGCGCCGCTAGCGACTGGGGAGCGCAGGGCGGGGGGGGGAGGCGGGGCGGGCCGGGGCGACCGGGGGGAGGAGGCGGCCGCACGCCCTCCCCACCGCCGCCTCCATGGCGGGTCACGTGAGGAGGCCCGCCCGCCGCGTCACGTGACGGGGGAGGGCTGCTCCGGGCCGGCCCCGCCGCGCGCGCTTTTCTCCCCCGGCGCCTCCTAACGGAGGGCGCGCGCGCGCGTCTCCCGCCCCAGGGGAGCACCCCGCGTCACGTGACGCGGCAGCGCCCGCTTCCCGCCAACGGCGCCGGCGCGCGGCTCCCGCCGTCCCTCAGATGGTACCGGGGGAGGGGGCGGCCGCCCCCGGCCCGGCCAGCCCCCCCGGGCCCGACCACCCGCCGCGCTTCCCTGCGGTGGCGAGGGCTCGACAAATCCCGGCTGGGGCCGTGCAGCGGGGCCGGCGTCTGGGGCCCTGTCTGAGCGGTGTCGCGTGCCCCAGAGGGTACAGAGAGGGAGGGCCTGTGAGGAAGAGAGCTCTCCCCGTGGCACACGCGCTTCAAAATTTGGCACTTGCGAAACACTTTTCCGTAGGTGCGCACACATGCGCGGAGGGAAAGGCGCAAGGTTGCGGTGCAACGGCGACCCGGAAAAAACGGCTTTTTCTTCTACGGCAGAGCGAGGGTCGCGGCCCGGGGTCTGCGCCCCGTGCCTCGGCCCTTCCCGCCCCCCTCATACCTCACAGGGGAGAGCGGTTCTCCTCAGAAAGGCGTCTAAGGAAAAGTACTGCAAGGAGGGGATGACAGTAGGAAGTTCCTCTTCCATTAAAATGTCTTTTCACTGTCTGAAACAGAGACACGAACTGAATTGTAAAAGGATGAAAAATACCTCTGTCCTTTGCTGTTCTTCAGCACATAAGCTTTTAGTATTCAGGCCAATACTTATACAAAATGGGAGGATTTCCCAAATGGCTTTGTTACAACATTAAGCCTCGTAACATACCCTGGGTCACTCCCGAGCAGAAAAGACGGAGTTTGAAAGAAAACATTGATTTCCAAGGGCAGCTCATTCCAAGGATTGTTCCTGCACAGAAACAAAGCCTGTGAAAACACCAGTTTCAAGTCATTCCCCAGGTTACGGTTTCCGTACGGAATGATCTTACCACATCAGAGCTGGAGAAAAGGTCAAGCCGAAGTTACTTTCTTGCTGATGTAAGTTCACACGTAGGTATTTTTATAGCAAACATTCCAAACAAATTTCATATCTGATACGCAAAGCCGGGAATGCTGCTTACAGAGAAGCGAGCTTGAAGGCCGAATTTCTCCTCGTGTAACACTACTCAAGTGCAAAGACACTACAAATGAATTAAGCTTTGTAAAGCCTCCTTACATTTTTTCCTGCTATCATCTGAATTGTTTATTATCTTAGATTTGTGACAAAGAATATAATTATTACACTCAAGAATAAAATCTACCACAAAGGTCTTTTTGCCTCTGTGGAATATAGACTGTGGGGGTATGGAGGGGAGCTTAAGTGCTTTTTAAAAATTTAAATGAAGTTGTTGGAAACCTACTTCACCCACCAGCCACTTGTTACATACTTGCCTTTTAAAGAGGATATAAGCTCCCTTATATCCTCTTACTCCTATGCTACCTTTACATAACTCTTTTCAACGTAGTCCCTTACCCAAGCAGCTTTCAATTATAAACTCTTTAAAATATTTGAGACAATTAATTCAACAAACAAATGTGTGGCAATACATCAACCAAAAGCATACACTGGCAATATTAGAAAGAGCTGGAGAAGTCTGTTTTATCTTGTGATTAAATGAAGTATTGCAACCCCTAATCATGGCATTTCTTGTGCCATGCTCTGTTTGTGAGGGATCACTTTAAGTATTAACTTGCAGCTGAGGAGACATGGCTTAATTCTTGACTTCACTGTGGTATTCCTGCGTGACCTTATGTCTAGTAATAATCTTTTAATGTTTTGGTTGCTCCTCTGAATTACAAAGATAACAATACACAGAGTCCCGTTTTGCTTGGAACAAGCTGCACTGGGATACAGCCAGACCCAAACTGGCAGAGCAGTTACAGAAAGCAATTAGATCAGGAACCAACTACAATGTGTTGTAAGACAGCCTCACACCAATTTCTTCTAGTTTTCATGCCGATTTCTCCATGACTATTCATCCTTGCCTCACCTCCCTCAAGTCTTTTACTTTCAGTAGGTTACATTATTAAAAGGCAACAACAAAACCCCAAGTAACAAGGCACACTGCAGAGCTGACGTAACACTCCCAGGCCTGTTTCATCTAGACACACAGGAGTGAAGGAACCTGCCAGGACAATTCCCGTCGATGCTATTGCAACCACCACAGTTTAACTGCTGTCCTGCATCTACTCAATTCCATGTTGCAACAGGGATGAATTACCAACATCCTTTTCTGTGTATTTCCAGAAACCCATCTCTTTTCAGCTTTCAAAAAAAGCACAACAAATTAAGCTCTTTTAGTTGCCCCTCTCTAAAGAAATACATCACTCCATCAATTCTTAGCAGACTCCCTCTATGCCAGATGACTTTTTCTAGCATAGATAACCAGACTTTTATTCCATTTTTCAGCTGAGGCCTCACCAGCACTTTGCAAAACTACTCCATTTTTATCTGTTATGTCTTGACAGAACCTCTACTTGTAGCATACACAAACCCTGTTCTCAGGCAGCAGACATTATTAGGCAGTACAGGGTTTTTAATGACTGGTTCACTTGCTAAATTGTGAAAAAAATGAGTATCTAAAATTACAATTACAAGCCAGATCCTGCCACCCGCTTAAAGTATAGTCAGAAAGAGCTGACTATGCAAATGAGGAAGCAGAAACTTCTAGTGAGGAGTTTCTTCCTCTAGAGGAAGGAAAACGGATTGGAATGATGGTTAATGATGATGGTTAACACCTTGGATTTTTAGAAAATGCTCTTTCCAAAATGGTTAAAAATATGTATTACATTAAAACTTGCTGCTTTTCACAGCTAGCTAAGTTGTTTAGACTTATACTGCATTTTCATATGACATTTAAAAAAAAAAAAAAACCAAGCTAAAGTGACATCTCTTTTATGTCCCAGAGATACAAATGATGTCTAACAAGCAGTAGAATTTTGTTTGAAGAGTGCTTTAAAATAATTTACTTTATCCATTGTATGTACCATGGCTTGCACCAAATTTAATAACAAAGATATTCTAGATTGGAAAATCAGACCGGAGGCTTACGATGGCAGTGTCTTTGTTCAGATTAAATTAAGCATGTTCTCAAAGGCATTGAAGCAGGAACCTAGAGATAAGACTTTGTATGCTAACCATGGATTAGATCTGGCAGTAAGTTTTTAATGAAGCCTTATTGGGGAGCATAAGATTATAGATGTTGCTGCTATTTAAGTGTTATGTCAAAGGTAAATCAAATTAAGATACAGTGAATTTAAACTTGTATTGGATGAATTGAGGTCCTCCCTTCTGGTAGAAAAGTGCTACATAGGCGAATCAAACCGTAACTGGCCCCGTGTCGTTTTGATTGCGGTGATTTATTTAATTATTTGCTAATCACAAATTAATTCATAAGGACTTAGCAAATATCTTTAAGTGTCTTTGCATCATTGTCAAGTATCTGGAAAACCAGACATTTACTGCTGCACAGAAGCTGCAGGAGGCTTGCAGCAACGCTGGCTTCTTGGCAGAGCAGCTGTCAGTCTCCAGGAGGGTGGTTGGCAGTCCACAAGGCTACCAGAAACGGGGAGAAAAAAGTCACACAGGCTTCAGCTGAGGCTGCAGTGGGCATCTGCTAAGGAAAAGGTGTTTGGAGTTGCATTGAAGAGGGCTGAAGATAAGCCAAGTAATTGTGGAACTGCCACAGTGAATCAAAAACAATTCTGAGGAGACCTGTATAAGTCCCTAGGATTTCCTGATTTAAAATTCACTAAAAACAAGGACCAAAAATGCAAGTTCTAGGCCCTGCTCTATTATTTGCCTTTAAATCTGTGCCTCTTTCCCCCATATCTCTCTCCTCGCCCCGGGATATTAATAAATTTTTAAGGATCAGTTGATATTTGCAAGCTACTTCAAAATATACAAATGTATTATGCTATCCTGTGTAAATGCTGCACTCTATTCTTCAGAACAGTTGACATCTTTATGTTGAAGATGATATAAAAAAAATATAAACCATTAGGCTACTCTTTAGTATTTGTACTTAATACAAGATTAAGAAGTAGGGCTGAAGGGGTTTTCAGCACAAAAATGAAAAAGCGTCCAGAGAGCTAAAACTGAAGTTGAAACTGCCATATGTGTTATATAGAAGCTGATGGCCCCACAGACAAAAAAATACAAAATAGCACAAGGGGATGAGGAATTGATAGAATAATAGGAAAACTCATCTCAAAGGCCTACATTGGAGCAGAAGGGATCTCAGAGTTTGCAACTTCCACAGAATAGCCCATAGCACCAAAGATTCACTGACTCTCCACATCTCATAAATATTTCCTTATAATTATTACTTAGTTGTAATATTTTTCTAAAGTAGCTTCATATTATTATGGATCATTTACAAACAGGACAATTCTGCTAAAACATGCTGTGGGATGGGTCATCCTTATCAATTTGTATATTAGGAATCCAGTAAGGGACTTTTCTGGGTTTTTATTACTTCTGGTCATCAAAATCAAAGCTGTGTCTAGGAAAAACGTGAGTATGTAAGTGCTCAAAAAAATCATGTGGGCTTACATTTTTTCATGTCAGAGGTTAGCATTTCAGTCTGCCTGCTATTTAAGAAACCCTTCCTCGTCTGTCCTGATCTGCCCCAAGCAACTGGAGGCAGGGAGGGGAAGTCCTCCCCAGGCATTTAAACTTGATAAAACCTTTTCTTTTTAACTTTTTTTAAGTAAAAATCCTAAACCTGAACAAAACCACCGTCCCACACTAGAAGCACATAGAAAACTTCATTTTCTCAAATGGTCACAGAGCAGAAATATCAGAATAGAATTTGTAATTACGTCTAATGGATTGTGGCCAGAAAAGTCCTACTCACTGCATTAGGATTTATTCCTTTAAGACACTTGTGTGCTTTTGAAATGTAGGTCCCAAATTTCCAACACAGACACAGCGAATAGAACTATCTTCACCCCTCGGTCTGGAAAGAAACTTGATGAAGGACTATAAGGGCCAATTATCATCTGTAATCTGCATTTAGTGCCACCAGCGAGTATCTGAGACACAGTGCTAGGACTGTACAAACATGAGACAACTTTTGCCCCTTCCTGCCTCGCAGACAGTCCTATGGAATGCAGCAGAGCACATCTCAAATACCTGACAGGAGCACAAGGCACAGTAAGAGTGTTTGTTCAGGGCAAGCCTGCAGTGTTCGTTGCTAAACCATTTCCTATCTAACTGTAATGAACTGATGAATGAGAAACACCTCGAATCATTACCTGCCAATCTAATTCTGATGTAATCAGAGGGAAAGGGGAAAATACAAAAGGCTTCCTCAAAGAACAACAGAACTACATATGCAAATTGCAACTTTTATCACATCCCACATTTTCTAGGAAACAAGTAGTTTAGAATAGTAGTCAGAGGGTGACATTCAGAGGGTGACATTTGCTACAGATTTATATGAAAAAAAAAAAGGAACAGATTCTCACTAGGACCCTCCTATGTCATATTGTTATCGTATAAGCCGTACTCCCACACTATTGCCAGCATGAACTTTGTAGCAGAACTTTGCAGGTGAAAAGGGCATGGCTTTCATCGTCAAAGCTGAATTAAAAAACAAGAGAAGAAAACAGATGTAATACTTACAGATTTCAGTTTTATTAAGCTCACTGTAACTAGCAGCAGCAGGGAAGATAATGTTAAGACTTCCTTTTCTTATTTCTCAGAAAGTCCCACCCTATTTTTAATAAACTTTGTGTTTATTTTTTAACCACAAATATTCAAAGAGGATTTCTGCAGACTCAGTAATCATCCCGTCATTGAAGGGACACGTTCGTGAATGCAGCGCTCACCAGGGCTGCAGTGTGGTGTAGCCACGCGACTCTCCGAGTGAGACGATTTGGATTTTTTCCCCCCTTATTTTCAGTATCAAGGCACTTTTTTTCTTTTTTTCCTCCCTCACCTGCCCTGCAGATCACCACTTCCCAGCACTCTCATGACTTGTTCAGGCAGTTGCCCTTCCCCACCCACCCTGACACTGCTGCCTCTGGGCTGGCCATCATCCCTTGCTTCTTCCCAACAGCAGCAGCCACTTCATACCTTCCTTCTTTCCTGACGAGTCGATACCATGCAAGCAGGGTGGGGAGACAAGAAAGAAGCGTGTCCCTCTGCCCCAGAGGGCTGAGCTCTAGGGACAAGACAGCATGGAGGTGACAACTACTGCTGCGCAGGCAACAGTGACAGGAGACCTGCTGCGCACACCTGCATGTGGCAAACACCGTACCTGTATAGCAGGTTGTAGCAGAGACGGGAAGAGGGTTTGGGCAGCACTGCTCATTCCTCTACAGGAAAAGACAGCAAGGGAAGTGGAAGCATCCCACAGGCCTTACTGGAGCTGTGGACTACCTCCGTTTCATTTTACCACCCCTTTATAAGAGAATTAATTAATATTTTTGCTGAGCCACTTCCCTCTGGATGTTTTTGTTCAGGGAGCTCGTGACAGGTTTAAAGCCACCCCGAATTGCTGCTCATGTTACTACTCAATACATAATTTCAGCTCATGTTATTAATAGTGTTATCTACACAACCAAAGAAAACGAGGTACGTCACATGAGTTCTTAGCTATTTTAAGATTTGTGGGTAAGTGATTCCCCACTTTTACTGCAGTTGCCTTTGAGACACGCAGAAGAAAACACCATAAGGCACCCTCAACTCTTGATGTTCTCTTAAGTAAAGCTTCCCTGTGCGTGGAAGGGTGACACAATCACACTTGAGGCCCACAAAGAACAGCAAAAACCCTTTTTTTTCCTGGCAGACTTTGCTGATGTTCCTCCAACCCAGAAGTAATAAGGTGCCACAGCTAATGAAATCACAAGGTAAATGTAATGCATTAGAAATTTTTATAACTATCACGTCCGTCCCGGTTTTCCATCGACCTGTTTGATTATGCCGTATACAGGGAAAAGTGTGATAGAATTAATCAGCCTGCCGGAGTGAACGCTAAAGGAACAGATGAGCTTTGGCAAGGCTGTTGCTAGCATTGAAAAAGAAAAACTGTGACAAAAAAAAAAAAGCCAGACCTAAATCCAGAAGCATGTCATTCAGAAAGTGAGACATGCTATGATTTATCAACGTAACAAAAATTGATGGGAGCATAGATCTCCCATTTCAAAGTGTTGTTTCTGTGTAGATTAAGAGTAGTATCTGTCATCAGGAAACAAGGGAAAAAGAAATATGTTTGATAAAAGCGATTCTGTGCTCTCTTGTAGACAGAAAAACACTGTGTTGTTGGAATGGAAGTAAAGGATTTCTATGTAGTTCCACCCTCGGCAGCAAAAGAAGAGTGATGTGACAAGAGGAAGTGCCAATAATTAATAACAGAAGATCAAATGAAAGGAGTGGCTGGGCAAGAAGTGACTAATGTTTACTCCATTTCAGAAAAGTCCACATTGCATTGCAGAGAGAGGATGCTTGCATCGCCCCCAGAGCACAGCAGCAGCCCCGGTGCACAGCAGGCAGTGACTTACCACTGTGGCACAACGGGGCAACCTTCCCTTTCAAAGAAAGAGCTGCTTTCTTCTCAGCTCAACAGCTGCTGCACACAGGGTCTCCAGCATCTTAGCAGTTTGATTGTTGTATTTAGAAAAGGCAATACCAAAGCATAAAACGTGTAACAACTTCATGAACGTTTTGCCAGCAGCTGATACAATGGAAAGAGCATCTCAAAACAGCAGGGCAGCGAAGTAAAACAAAAACCATGGAGCCAGTACCATCACGTCATTTGGCACATCCTTGCACTTCCCTTAATTCTGTTCCAGATCTTGGAAGGAGAGGCCAAAGCATCTTATTTACTAATTAAGGTTTCACACGATTCGAACACTGAACAAACAAAGGACATCCCCAAACAGAGAAACCTGCCAGCCTTCATGACCTTGCCAACAGACTGATGTCTCAGTTCAGGGCTTTCACAACACAGATAGTAAAAGAACATGGACAGCTGCGTGTACAGATGTGTATGCACACACACACATTTTTATGCTGGTATGCACACACTACCACTGATCGTGATCCAAAAGTTACACCTCCCTGTTTGAGTTAAGGACACTCCAGACACCCTGCAGAGAGGGGTAAAAAAAAAAAAAGACATTAAAATAACAGACCTCTATTTTATGGTGTCAAATGGCTAATGATAGTAATTAAGGATTTTTAAAGTTCTTTACCAAGTAGCATTATCTAAGATAGCATCATGCCTGTAATCTGTCCAGAGTCAATGAAGAACTGCTGATCAAGCCAACAAGGCAACAAAAAAAGGTCCAGCTCACCAGCTGCTCAAACCACTACTTCACACCTCATTCCCCTAAACACAACGATAAGCCACAACAGGATGCAGGTGACCAGGTTGTTTAGCTGTCATTTCAGCTGAACATGCGGTGGCTGCTGATGTGTTACAGTGGACTCTCAAAACCAAACATGACAAATCCCTGCTGGACAAATAGCTCCTTTTGCCTTGCCATTTTTGTGGATTGACTCTACCCGTGCAGCAAGGTAAAGCATTAGATGTTAATCAAAATTTTGCCTACTATATTATGTATTTGCATGTGGTTTTATTATATAAAACAAACTGTTAAATGATCCATAGAAGCCTTTGGCACTCACTGTCCCTTTGGTTACAAGTCCAGGTATGCCTAAAAGAGCTTTTAGCCTAGCAGCTCCTTTCCACTACTGTAATAAAAAAATAGGCCTGGAATATTGAGTAGATTCTTGAGCAGATTCTTAGGATTAGAAGACAAGTTCAGAGTAGCTGGAGGTTACCAAATTGTTGCAGATTGAAAAAGAAAATTGGTGTATTCAAGGAAAGGAGCAATTTGAAGTTCTTATAAAGCACTTGGACAGAACGATGATGGACAAGACTTTCTCCACTCCTTTCTCTTTCTCTTATCACTTCCCAGCTGTTTCTTCCACTTTCAGGTAGTTTCAATTTATCCTTCCATTTTTACCCACACAGTTAACTAACAGTCTTCTAGTTAAGATTCTGCTGTTTTTAGTGATGAGGTACCAGCTGTGCATCCCTACAAGCTGGTGCATGTATGACCTTGAAATTTTCTGTGTAGCCAATCAGAAAACGCCTTTAAACAGTGTTTCCTATCTCCCAGTGAGCATCTCTCAATTTTTAGCATTAGATATATATCACTTTATAGCATCCAAAGCATTGTGCAAACATTAGCCACTAATACCAACAAAAAAATCACTCCCCTCCCAGCCTATACCTTGTTATTGTCTAAGTAACAGTTCCTCCATTTCACTGAAGCCAGCCTCGGGAGTTGTTTTTGCTTGCTCCTCTGCAGGAATATTAAAACAGAATGAGAATGAAGATAGCTGTTAATTTTATGTCACAGCTAGGAAACGGAAGGTCTTCAGATCACACTTTCTCCGCAGTCTTTTAATTGCAAAATTATACTTCAAGATTTGACACGTTTCTCACCTCCTTATTTTCAAGCTACTACCAAGCAAAACCAGACAAAAAAAACCCCCTTTTTTTTCCTAATCTGCAGAGCCTGCACAAAGCTTTAATTTCAAATAAGTGAAATTCTGCTAATTACTAGCACATTCTAACAGTCCTTGCAATTTTACAGAGAGCTATGTCAAGCTAAACCAAATTATAGGTCAGAATGTGCCAATCTTTTCATCATTATCACTAATTCCCTTTGTGGTTTATGCCCCCCCCCAACATGTGTCTTACCAGGTTCTTTGAGCCTCTGGCTAGCATTGCTCAGCTGCTCCATAATTATTCATCACACTAGATCCAGCAACAAGACATTCACAGCATGTTCTTCTCACATTTTGTTTAAACATTAGGTACAATAGCAGATAATAGAAAATTCAGATTCTGAGGCAAGAGACACGGGAATTTGGGTGGAATCAGATGACTAACAGAATTTTTGCTAAAAAAGAAAGGGGGTAAAAAAAGATTCTTGAGCAGCCATCATGCCTTTCATCTTTTTCTGGATAAGCACTAATCTAGACACTAGAACACTCCCTCTTCTAGATATGATGCTTAGTAACCCGTTCCTAATTTCATATTAAATTTTAATTAAAATAGCAGGAATGTTCCCTAAGTAAGTTAGATGATGACTTCCTGTGATCCTCTTCCAGATCCAACACCTCTTGCCTTTGCCACCAGACCTGCGTTACCTCAGCAGCGCTCTTGCCTGGCACCCCGAGCCGTTGGGCCCCACCATTCCCTGCAGCCACCCACCGCCCCTTTCCCTGCGGTTTGACTCCTCCTGCCGAGGTAAGAGGTGCACGCCCTGCATCCCCACAGCACCCAGCGCAACAGGATCTTAGCATCTAGAGCCCCAGCTGGGAATTACACAAGCAATAAATCATCAAAAGCCTTTTTTTTTTTTTTTCCTGCAGATTAATGTTATATAAGTTATGCCTGCCATAAAGTATAAACAGCATAAAATGCACCTCTTTGCATTCCAGTGTGTTGTGGAAGATCATAAAAGCACTTAATATATTATTTAAGCCAGTTAAGCTATATAGCACAACAGCAGTAAATAGCAACAATTCTCCAAATCCCCATATGCCAGACAAAGGATCATGTTTAGCATTTTCAGGCTGGTAGGAGGGAATCAGAACATTGCAAAAATTAAATGGCATGCACTGCTTTTTTGTTTTTTTCTTCTGCCTATCTCAGCAGAGCCTACGTTTCACTACAGCTACCCCACTGCACTATCAATACAAGAGACTGAAACCCATCACAGAAAGAAGGTTGGCTTTTTTTGGTTAATGCTTTTAGAGAAATGAAGCCACTTCTCTTGATAGCTATGTTCTGTAGGCTGGAGGGGAATTTCCTTTTTTTCTTTTTAATAAAACCAAAATAAAAAAAAAATACCCCCAAAACCTGACTTCCTCTGGAAAATCCATGAGCTGAACTGTTAAGTGGAAATTTAAAAATATTCCAAGCACTAGCCATCCTTCTTGCATACAGGGTCAGGCACGGGGCAGCGTGATGTGACACAGGTATGGGAGCAGGAGAAAGATGGGAAACACAAGGCAGGACGTGCACGAAAAGGGCATCAGTGACAACTGAGGGATGAGACCTGACTACTACCAGGAGCCTGAACTTCATTACCCCTTGCAACCCTAGCACACATCACGTGCCCAGAAGCTTCATCACGCTGCCTGCCAGCGGGCAGCCAGCCCAGCAGCACTGACTGCACTGGGAATCGTAGCCTGGCTGACACCCCTGTGCAAAGAACAAGATCACTGGAGGCAGATATCAAAATCTAAAGGAGCAGGGAAAGAAGATACAGATTTGAGAGCCTCTGCCATAAAGGGAGACTTTGAAATTGAGGGTGCCATGACTCACAGAGGGGAGAGACCTGATGCAGACACTCTCCAGGCTCTGAGCCCCCATTACTCCGACCAAATAAAGTTGTTATTTTCTGTCCTCTTCGTATGCAGAGATACAACACGGCAAAAGTTTTTCCCCACTGAGTCGTTCAGAGAAAAGCTTCAAGACTGGAAACAAAAAGCAGGACAGGAGAACCCCTTCTAGTGGCCTGACATTTTATTTCTCTATTGCAAAGAGAGGAAAACCCCTTTTTATTCCTCTACAGCTTTTATTATTTTATGATTGATTTTATTATTTAATTCCTCTCCATTGCAAAGAGAGGAAGAATCTCGCGGGAGAGCAGCAGTCTGCTGCAGCAGGCTCGCAGCACGCCCAGGGCAGAGCTGTGAACACGGGGCGCGAGGCACACACAGATCTCAAGCTCCTCACTTCACCTCCCCGGCACAGAGCTGTGCGCAAGGGGGCTGGCACTTCACTCCCTGAACCACCAGGGTTTTTCCCAGGAGTTAATTTTCTTTATATCTAACTGAAAAAAAGCATCACCAAGTTCTGCACAGCCTCGCTGAAGGCATCCTTGTCTTGATGAGCATTTCTCTACCAGGCTGTCACCCTCTGTCTCTGCTTCAGGCTGTTTTCTTCCATTTTGAGACGAGGAGAGCTCTTCCCCTGGCTCCAGGAGCAACTGGGTTTCCCACCTGGTTATGCCCACCTTTCTCCCTTGCTGTCACTTTTCAAGCCCTCTCCTCCCTCCCAAACAGTGCTTAGTTCTCCCATCTGTCCCTCATTTCTTTTTTTTTTTGCTCCCCACCTCTACACTGTAAGCTCCTACTTGGCTTATACATTCGGTGCCTCTCTGCACAACTTGTTAACCCCATGCAAACCCCTGCCACATTCCCCAGGCAGAGCTGATCTTTTGACACAGCTGTACCAGTCTCATCATCTTCCAGGCTTCTCTGATTCATTGCTAAAATGGTGGGTAAATTTGTTAAGGGAGGGGAAGCGAGCAAGGCAGATATCACCTAGGGCAGTTCATATTACATGATCCAAAAGATTAACAAAAGAAGTTAAATTATTTTCAATATTAAGAGATACCCAACTTGTTATAGATTTGATTTTATAAGCAGCAGCAAAAGGATGGGCTTATTAATATCTCATTAACAACGCCTATTTCAATTTGCATAAAAACCTGGAAACTTGTGAAGCATGATAAGAAGGAAAGCCTTTAACTATCCTGTTTCTCACAGGCTACAAGCTGCAAAGTATGGAGGAAGCTGATAATGCTCTTTCAGTTCCTGAGGACTTCAAGCAGCTTAAAAAAGTTACATGGCATTAGCAGACACCATTAATAAGCTCACTAACAGCTGGCTGAAAAGCTAAAGACAAACATCTACAAAACTGTTGAAGCATAAAATAACGTAGGAACGCCTGAAGATACAGCTGTTGACAAGGAGGTGTCCAGCACCTGAGGTTAGTCACCAGTAGCTTTGGGCACTGGGAGGATTTAGCTAGCTGTGTCTTCCAGCGGGGGAATACTTGGAATACACTTGATCAGATTTTGCAAGGAGTGGATAAAAGAGACACAGATGTGTTTATGACTTCTACACACCACTGGTCACAAATTGTGTTTGGGTTCTCTACCACATTGATGCAAACAAGTGATTAAATGAGCACCTCCCGACACTGACCAAAAAGGGACTCGTAGGATATATTAAGATGCCTCTAACAACGTCACACAAAAACAATAACTAGGCCCAAACTCTCTTTCAGATCCCTTCCCCTAATACAAGATTTATTAATTTGTGCTGTATTTACTGGCATCCAACTGCAGGGAGAAGACAGGTCTCCAGTTGCCTGTGAAAGTTTTCATCATCCTTAAGCACCAGGAAAGGAATTTCCAGATCCAATTAGCAGAGCCTCCGCCCCTACAGTCTGAGCAGTTGCACTATGATTAATCACTATCAAACGAAGCATTCACCACCCTCCTGGTAAGAACAGGTTACTAAAAACCATTACAATTCCTATTAAGTATTACAATGCAATACATCTGGCAACAATGTTTGGTTTCTGTTTAACTAAACCACGTGTACATGCAGTTGGTTTAAGTAAAATGTAAAATACCTGTATATTTATCTGTGTTTATCAGCTCTGCTTCCCCATGACCTACCAGTAAATAAATATTGCATCAGTGCCTGCACGTATTATATGCAACCTGACTCATCACATCACACGTGGTATTGCTAAATCTGCCTAAAACAGCAAATAACAAACAGCAGCATAAACAGAGCATTTTCACAACTGTTTCCTTTTTGGCTATGAGCCTACTCTTGCACTGCAATAGCTGCTGTACTAGAGAACTTGGTTAATGTTTGCACTTGCACAGCTCCTGGAAGACAAAGACACTCAAATAGTAGAAATTAATGTTCACAAAAGAGCTGTCAGGGGGAAAGAAAAAGTTTTCCCTAAGGTGCACTGTTACAATACAGCGTGTTTGACTGGCACTTCGGCTCCCTTCCCTTCACGGGGAGAAATATGAGGTGCAAAAATCTGTTTGTACTCCTGACTTTTCCCCATCCAATTAGAATGTTGTTTCAAAGGCCTCCTGCCATTAAGGAGGCAATATAATCTAATAGATTTACGTAGATGTGGTCTGGGTTATGCTGTCTTCCGGCATGATAGGCTGCAAAGTAAAAAGTAATGTCTTGCAGAGGGCCAGGGGGAGGGGGATACGACCACAGACTTCAGAGGACTCGAAGGCATGTCCCGTGCCAGATCTCACAGGAGTGGGCTCATCCACAAGACCTTGCATGATGAACAAAAAATGAAATCTGACTCAGTGCTACCAAAAAAAATTCAAGAGACAGGGAAGGGTTGTAGCTTCAGTGGTCAGAGCACAACTTTGAAGATTATTCAACGGTGAAAAAAGCCATTTTTCATTCTCAGTCTCCTGCTCTGGTACTGTACCAAGTAATGACAGAGAAGACAACTAAGATCACTGCTCAACTGCAAATAGGTTAATAGGCAACTCCTAAATACAGCGAGATCCTCAGATGAAGACAAGCCAGGGAAGTCCATCTATACCTCCAGCATTGGCTGAGCTCTGAGTGCAGCGTACACAAAAAGCTAGAAGAACAAAGTCTGGGAGTCAAGGGGAAATCAAGGTCTTCTCCATCCTCTGGAACAGTGAAGTGTACACACAATAAGCCAAGAGAGCCTCTCCGTGTTGTAGTCACATGCTCCGTGGAATCTGTAATCTTACTAGGAGACAGATATGGCCATGCAAATATGGGTTATGCCTACGCTAACTGGCCTATGTCCCTTAGAGCTCCTAAAAGGCTTTTAATCTACATGCCAATGGGTGTGAAAGCTTGTGCTGAAGAAGCTTCATTTCTCTTGTGCTCCTGTTAGCCAGGAACACACTGCCCTTCAATACCCTGCCTTGAGAGGTGAGAGCATAAACCGGCAACTTGTTGGTTTAAACCTCTGGAGGTGAAAAGGAGAGGAGCTGCCTGCCACACTAGGGACAGATGTCATGACGGCAGGAAGCAAACACAGCAAGAGGGCAGCTGGTAACAGGCACTGAGAAACCAGCTGCATTTTCAACATCCCCTTCAACCAAGTCACCTCCAACATAGTCCTTACAAAAATCAAGCTGCAGCTAGCGTAGGTAACTTACCTGGGCTATCACCACTGCTTCACTCTGCATAGCTTACCTGGTGTTAAGTAATATATAACATACTGTAAAATCCTAGTATAGGCGAAACAAGTTGTAACATACCTCAGATGGTCAAACCTAACTGCAAAGCATTAGAAGGGAATTGTCTTTGCATCTGCTCAGCACCAGCCTGTGCAAGGCTTCTGCGTCAGAGAGCTGACAGCAAAATTTCAGATGGGGGGTAGACAGAAAGCAGACACAGGAGGGAAAATGCCACAAACATCTTAAGGGAAGGGCTTGTCTTAATGGATTTGTGTCATTGAATTCAACCATGGGTAAAGGCCAAACTTCCCTAAGACAGCCTGAACACAAGAACCTGTCTCTGTTTCAAGACCCATCACTAGGTACTTCCCAAGGCTACTACAAGGCTACTCCCTGCACCAGGCGATTGGCTCGGCGGGTGCTCAGCATCGCCGGCCGCGCAGAGAAACACCTGACCCAAAGCATCCGAACTTTTGCCAAGTGCAGTGCCAGTCGCTCCGCACAACCGTGCCTGGGGAGACCTCAGGGAGAGGGGGGAGCCTTGGTACAGCCCTCAGGACTCCCCCCAGTGCCAGAAGCAACCTGGCACAGGAGCACAGCTGAATCACAGCTGCAGCAATTACACTAATTGTCCAAGGGACAAAACAATTGCACTTGTCTGACTGGTCAGGGCATGATGGGAGCCCAACACATTTTTCTTTGTGAAAGCATTTTGCCTTGAAGTAAATTTCCAAAACAAAGTCCCTTTAACTGCAAGCCTTTCCAGACTTCTTCCTGGCAAGTGCAATTTATTCTTTCTAAAAAGGAGAGGTTTAAAAGAGACATTGCCCAGGAGAGAGAGATCTCGCTGCAGTTGGCTTTCACCACTGTCTGTGAAGGAGATAACCCTGAATTTCCATTATGCTGTGATGGGAATTGAGGTCTCAACTCCAACCAGACTCCTGAAAAGCACCTAGGGTGCAGCCCAAGGTCCCTTTTCCTGGTTGCACTTCTGTTCCCCCTCAAATGGGACTGCCTCTTACAGAGATCATCCCTGGCCCCGTGTGAGCCAGACTCTCTGGTCCTGCCCTGGGGCCGACGCTTCCCTGCAGCACAGCTCAGCAGGTGCAGTGGGAGAGTGGGAGAAAGACCTGTCTTGAACTTGCTGATGCACCACCCGTAGAGGAAAATTGTGATTGCTCACACCAGGAGCTGCACACCCACACTCACAGATAGCCAACGCGGCACACAGTGACTCAGAAAGAGCTGTACTTTGCACCACCTTCAGAGGCCAAAATAATCCAGACTGATGCACAGTTACAGGTGCTGGACTCACTGCAGGCACAAACCCAGCACCAGTGAAGAGCCCCAGACTCCACCAAGCTCCCACAGGTGCAGACAAAGTCAAGAAAGAGACCTTTCCCTCCCATCACCCACAGGAGCCACTGCCAGCACTGAACACCCTGACCACTGCCAGCAAGAGGAAGATCCAGGGTTTTCTGCCTATTTCTTTAAAACCACAAATCAACAGCAAAACTGATGGAGAGAGGTGACTCTGCCCCCACGGGCCATGGTGTTGTGGGGCTGGAGGGCCCCAGCAGTCTCCATGGTTGGTGGAATTCGGAAACGGTGTCCAGGCACCCTGGTCACCTCGGTACCCCCAGCACATTTTGATTCAAACACGGCTCAGCAGCAGTTTTCCCTTCCCACCTGGCACAAGTGAGGCCCCAGGAAAGGTGAGGGGGTCTGTGTCCCATGGCAGAGATGGGCTTTAAGGATGACGGGGATGGAGCCAGGGCAAGGGATGGCAGCAGGGACGACACAGCCGGCCAGGTGAGCATGGGCAGGGAGACTGGCACGTAGCGAGAGCAAAGCAGAGTCTAGCTTCAATTTCACCTCTGAAATGTGGTTTGGAATCAAATTTGCAGAGAAGTAATCTTCCAAGGGAGCAGAACATGTCAGAGAGGAAAGGACTTCTCTTCCTACACACTTCAGCATGTTTTAAAAGGCAACATAAGCTGGTGTTTAAGTCAGTTATGTAAGTGTTGCTTTCCAAAAGATGAGTGGAGGAGTTACCTACAGAAATTTGACACAGGGAAAACAGCCATTGCCCTTTGCAAAAGAAAACATCCTCCTCCCTGGACCAGGGAGGTGCAAGTTCAGTGGCTGAGGATTTTGTTTTGTTTTCAATCTGGCTTTGCAGCAGGTCAGCCATGGTACCTTTGCCATCAACAAAAGCTGTGGATGGAGCAGTGTGGCATTACAATGAGCCCATTGTAACCACCTATTGCCACTTCACAGGTGACTGCCAGCCCCTATTTGATTAACGCTATTAGGAACAAGTGGCCACTGTTTACCTTGTAATTTAGTAGAGGTAGGATTTCCAAAAGGGACTTCAAGTAGGCACCTAATTCTTATAGACTTTTAATTATAATATCTGGCTTCATTAAGCACTTCTGAAAACCCAATCTGAAATGATTTGGCAGGAAGAGAAACACTTCTGAGCCTTAGGACAGGGTTTGGCCTTGGTGGTTTTTTAAGGAGAGGATGCAAGATTTGCACGAACTGGAAGACTAACCTATGGCTTTGGCAATTTGTAGACCCCAGAGAAGGACGTGATTGACGCAGCGAAGGAGGCGGCCTTTGTAACGGGCAGTGAGAGTGCTCCCCCCTGCAAGACCCTGCTCAACTGCTGCGCAGACGGCCTTGATCAAGACACCTTTAAAATTGTAAGATACTGAATAGAATTTAGCAGTAGAAAAAGTCAGTGGCATCTCAGGTTCTTGAGAAAGAGGGAGCAAAAAGAGGGAGTAGGAGTTTGGCAGAGGGAGCAAAAAAGCAGGACAAGACACTTTGTTCTGTATCTTTCTTCCATGTCTGAAAGTTTTCACCTCATTGTTGTGTTCCAGTCATCTGGACATCACACTTTTAGTTTAAAAAAGAACCCAAAACAATACAAAACCCTCCAACAAACCACAAAAAAACCCCAAACAACAAAATAATCACATTTCACATACACTGTTCAGTTTTTCAAAACATGTACTGCTACATGATCATTTCACATGATGCCACGTGCTCCCTGGCTACAGTGATTTGGTTCCTCCGCATCACTCACACCGTGGTTGCAGAGCTCCATCTCGCACCGGGACACGACCTTCCCACATCATGGCATCACCACACACAGCCCCCATCATGGCCCAGGGCACATAACATCACCATAAAAAAAAAAGATGGACAAAAGGGAAGGCATCCAGATGCAGCATTTGCTCCTGCGTCACGTACAAACGTTTGCAACACACCCCAGGTTTGGCCACAGGAAGAAGCAGCATGAGAAAAGCAGTAAAACGGTTCCCTTTCTGCCTCCCTGCAGAGCAACAACTTTTCCGTAGCCTGCAATTTATACCTTTCGCCCTACAATGTTAAAAAGGAATTCCCAGTCTTGGAAATCCCTCAGTTCCCTTTTCATATCACCTTTGCCCGGGGTGTCACCAACCTTGGGACGTGCAGGAGCACAGAAGTGCTCACCAAAACACAACGCTCCTTCAGTGCTTTCCCAGCCAGCTATTTAATCAGTTTATTGAGTGAAAAGGAATGCCTGAGACCTGGATTTGCAGTGCTGAACACCTATGCCTACACTTTTTCTTTACAGTGCAAGGAGCTTTTCAGACCCTTTAAGAAGTCACTTAGGAAACTGCAATTGCTCCAGCACCTCCCCAGGGAGAAAAAACTGAAATACATGCAAGAAAGTTTGACCGTAATTGGGGACCGCATCGATACGTTTCTCCAGCAGTACTGCAGAGCCTCGGAAGTCAAGCACTGGCAGAAGTAAGGGTCTCCTCTTACCCAGCACCGGCGAGGCTCCCAGCGTGACGGGCTCCCACCCTACTGCTCCCAGGGGGCATTTACACCCCTACTTTGGCCCTACAGTTCCAGCCACTGGAAGTGAGATTGGATGTCAGCAGGAGACGTGTATAGCTTGCTCAAGCTGATTGCTCACAGATTTTGCAGGTAATTTTAGCAGAGGCCGTGTGGCAGTAGTCCTGCCCAGCAGAAGGCCAGTTTCAATGTGCTGTCCATCAGCAACATCCCTTTGCAAGGAAAGGGGCTCCTACATGGCCATCTGAGTTAATGGATAGTCCTTCCCATACCGTGACAAAGAGAATATTTTCCCATATTGTGAGAAAAAGAAATTTTTCACAATGAGAGCAATCAGCCATTGGAATCATCTCCCCGGGGAAGGGGTGGATCGCCCAACATTGGACGCTTTTAAGATTCAGCTGGACGGGGTGCTGGGCCAGCTTGTCTAGACTGTGCTTTTGCCAAGAAAGGTTGGGCCAGACAATCCTTCAGGTCCCTTCCAACCTGGTGTTCTGTGATTCTATGACTTCTTTAAAAGTTTATAAGCTTTGGGAAGAAAAAAAAAAAAAAAAAAAGAAAAAAAAAAAAAGAAGAGGGGGATCAGAGGGAGAAAAAAAGCTGGGCAAAGGGTATGTCAGTGGTTACATTCACCAAGCCAGAACTGGGGAGCAGAACAAGGAAGAGGAGGGAGTTTGCACTCACATGCACAATCCACATGTCTTTCTTTTCCCAAGGATGTTCTGGCGGTTCATCTCCCTCTTCTCAACGATGGATGGAAAGCAGCTGCAGAAGCTGTATAAGTACATCAAGAACAACCGAACGCATAAGCTTGTGGTAAGCAAACAGCAAATTTCAGAGGTCTTCACTGATCTCATGTTTCCAGTCGTGCTTTACAGCCCAAATTTGATCTGTAGTTTTATCTGATGATATAAAAGTTAAACTTTGAAACAAGCAACTAGTTCAGATAAAGCCTGTGCTTGCCAAAGCTCATTTCTGTGCCTGAGCATCAGCTACACAGGGAATCTGTAATGAACAGTTTTCCAAGAACACAGACTCCAAAGGGTTAACCCATTTAAGCACACTCATAGCCAACCATAAACATATCTCCTGAGCAAAGGCTGAGTACACCAGGAAGTTCAAAGGTCCACAAGAAACACATACTTTTAGAAATTTATTGAAAAGAAATTAAAACCAGATCTACAATTAAAAAAAAAAAAAGAAGAGTCAACTAGGAAAGTGTTTCGAGTAAATCAGAAAACAGCAGCAGGCAAGACCTTGTTGGGTTACCAGGCACTGCTTGCTTCGTGTTAAAAAGGGAGCTGTGGTCATCTGATAGCTGCAGTGATAAGGCCATAAATAAGTTTGCAGCCGCAGGTAAACAGCTCTCTCCTCCAGCTGGAGAGAAGGGGAGAAGCTGGCCACACAGTTTTTGCTTTTAGCTTACAGGGAAGCAAAACCATTTCTTTATATTTAAGGTTCTAAAAAGATATTCCAAAAACAAGGAAATTAAACCTATTGTAAAGAAAAAAAACCCCAAACACAAATTCCTGTCGCTGGCATAAGACACCTGAGATTAATTGGGAGATATTAAAAAAGCAACTGGCAGCTCCGGGAAGCAGGCGGGGAGAGGCGTTCTTGCTCCCTTAAACTTGTGGGAATTGAGCTCCATTTCCAGCACGGCCCTTGTCGGAGGCTCAGCCAAGCCCAGGACACGACCTCGGTTAAGGACAAGTCCCGCTGCTCCCGCAGGGCGCGTGGCTGAGGGCAGCTCCCTATTGCCACCTCGGAACAAGTATTAAAAAGCAAAGAACCCCCCCAAACACCTTCCCATCCTCTTGCTCCCGAAATAAAAAAACACAACCAAAACACACAATTCCCCATCTTCCTTTCCAAGGAGGGGGATAAAAAAAAAAAAAGGCAAAACCCAAATGGGGGGTGATGAGCATTAGTCACGCTGCGTCGTGCGCTGTGGGGATGCACCGGCGTGTGCCGAGGAGCGTGCACCAACCTGCAGCCAGCAAGAGCCTGCCGGCTCCGGCTGCGCCGCGCTGGGGACCAGGCTGCCTCCGAAAAGGCCGACAGAAGAAGTGACAAATTCTGCGTTATGTAACGGTTGACAAATGCCTTTTGTTATGCAAGACAAGTGGGAGAAAAATAAGCATCTTTGCCCTTTGTGGGAAGGGAACAGCAGTCAGCTCCCTGCTAGAGCATAAACAACAGGCTGTGGATCTAGCGGGGGGACCGGCGTGTTCGGCACAACAGAAATAGATTATTTGGAAATGCCTTGTTATTTAGATGAGTGAGCATAAAAATACAGAATCAATATGCAATTAGTAAGTGATGGAGATTGTCAGCATCGTAATTGAATAATTTTGTGAGTTTTGTTACAAGGAGAGAGGCTAGCGAGCTGCCATCCGCTAGCCTTGCTCACCAGTCATCTTAGAACCACGAATCTATGTCCCCTTCCCTCACATTTGGACTTTTAGGTTTTTTTTATTATTATTATTTAGAAAACCTCACAGCCACATTTGAATTTAAACGCTGGTCCGAACTCTGTTTTCAGACTTACTGAAAATACCAGACTAGACCCACTTCTCAGCTTCGAGCTAGAACACACCATCGTTTTCCTTTGCAATCCGCTGGCTCCCATACACTGCTGAGAGCTGTAGAAATCAGCCCCACGACTCAGACAGTAAAGAAATAAGTCTTCTAGGCTATCTGAGGCTCTGGAAGTTGTTTTTTTTAAAAAAAAAAAAACCAAAAACAAAACCAAACAGCATGACCAGGGGCAACACAAAAATTATTTTCCCCAGGTTAGCCTAGAAGGATGCGCAGCGCGGGCAGCTGCTATCCATCCGGTTCCGTGGTACCATCCCACCACCCTTGGGCTGTTCAGCGCAGGGACCCACCGCCACCCCCCACCGTCCTCCCGGTGCCCAGAGTGCCACAAAGCGACAGTGACATCCAGTGGCAGCACACCCCTCCACACACACACACACACCCCCACCTCAACCCCGGGGCAGCAGGGCTGAGCAGCACCCACATTCCATCACACACACTTGAGCTCGAATGCAGCCACCAAATGGCACCATCGGCTACTGACCATCTCCCCAAAGGGCCTGAAACATGTCATTCCTCTCACTAGTGTGCTGAGAACGGTTCTGGCTTTAAAACACAGATTTTTAGGTGTTTGGGTAGACTGGGCTGCACGAAGAGCTGAGCTGGGCTGGGTGTCAGCGCACGGGAACAAGAAAGAACAGAGAAAACCCAGCTTTGCAGAGGCCAGCAGGACTCACTGCTGGGTGGGATGGAGCCTTGGATCCCGGCTGTGAGGAACAAACACTTCGCAGGGCGAGGATCCGTGCAGATGGTACAGTCATTTCTCAGCTCATTGCTGCTGCCACCCAACAGGACCACGGTGAAGCAAGAGTTATTGCCCAAGCATGAGTCAGTGTGTGGTGTTTGCTCATATAAATATCTTTTAAAGTGGTTTTTTGTTTTTTTAAAGCAATTACGCTGTCCTTCGGAAAAACCGGATTCAGTTCCAGAACTCGAAGAACAGAAACTGAAGCAGCTTTACGTCAGCTGGGGTCTCTGCAGAGATACAAGAGACCTGCAGGAACACCCGGGTCAAAGGGACAGTCACCACCAAGACGCCTCTGAAGTCACCGCCCGGCAGCAAGAATGACAGATGAGAGGTACTCACACAGCCAGTGTCACATCGGCACCAAGCAGGAAAAAGCACCTTCCTGCTCACCTACACTTGGCATTTTTGCAAAAGGATCAGCAGGTGAAGGCATGATCAGTGGTGGGGCTGGAGGAGCCTGGGCGGGTTGAACTGCTGTCTCAGAAGAGACATGGGAGTAGGAAAAACAGCCGCAAGAGACGCTCCTATAGCATAAGGCGGTAGCAAGGAAGGAGAAGACATTCCTTTGTTGGCCGACGTCAGTTGGTGTTAATTAGTGTGTCTTTACATAGCAATCTGGATGCTCAAAACATAGTTGTGGTTTGCCTTTGGGCCCACCCTAGCAAAGCCACACACGCTTGGTCTTCCTGAGCAAAAATGCAGACCAACCTGTAGCAGGTGTGTTTGCTAACCAGAGTCACTGGCAGCCTGTTTACTCCTGCCAGAACTCTGGCATACACAAACCCTGAAGGAGGAATGAAAAAGGGACACAAGAAGCAATCACTGACGAGATCGGCTTTGCCACAACCAGGTGCCACAGTCTGCCTGCAGAAGGAGGACTTGTCCCACATAAGCCTATTTTCAAGCTGCTAAAATGCAATCACATGTCCTGTGGGAGTTCTCATGCACTCATAACCATCTTGCTTTTCATCTCTTTTCTCCTCAGTCTCTATTTACCTCTGAAAATGTCCAATCTGGTATGTAACAGCTCTGGGGGTGCATTTAAAATCCAAATTGATAAACTAAAAGTCAAAAACAAGAGCTAGCTAGACAGTGTGATCTGGGAGGCTGAGTAGGAGTCCCACACTAACCTGCCGGCTGTGAGGCTCCAGGCAATCCTCCTCCGCTTGTCTGCTCCCCTCTAAGAATGGGGAAAACACCACCCAACCAATCCTCACGCAGATAAATGCACCAGAGACACAAAGCGCGTGAATTGCACTAAAAATTAGTGCAACTGAAATGTAAAGAACATAGCAAGGACTTGGGATTGACAGCTGCTTGAGAGCCTGAGTGGCGAGCCATCATGAGCAGCCTGGCGTGCCTCTATATTTCTGGTGATAATGTATTTGTGGCATTGAATCATATGCAGAATCCACCCAGTAAAGCCCCCATAGGAGAGCTTGGGCACACTGGTATCAGCTCCTCTAGGACACACAGTCTCTCAGAGGAGTTACCCCTTCCATTTACTTTGTGGTTTTAAGGTTCCCAGACAACTTCAGAGGTCAACAGAAAGACAGAAACCAATTACTACAGTATCATCACCTGAACAAGAAATCAGGGAATAAAGACAGTCTCCATGGTTTCCTGAAAACACAAAACACTGAAATACTTGCAGCGTCATAGCAACAAGCTTTGACCCAAGTAAAACAAAAATTATGCTGTTTTAAACCATGTGATCTTATTTATTATTGTGCTGGAGTTTCCTAACAGCTGTGCACCAGCTTCAAGACTTCATCAAGGATGTTTAAGTATCAGACCTACCTCCACTACCTCATTTTTTTTGTATAAATCGAATAATGGAAGAACAGTGTCTGTAAGGAAGCAGGCAGCTGCTCCTTTCCTCGCTGTGGCAGAAACCCTCTTCTGACAAGAGCAGGGTCTGCTCCCCATTCATTTCTACCCAAACATACATGTGCTCACACACAAACCCTCCACGGTCAGCAGCCGTACCGCCCAGGGAGGAGGGAACAGAGCAGTGTGCAGAAAATATTCTGGTAAAAAAAAAAAAAAGGTTTCATAACTTTTACACATACACTTGCCATTCCTGACTGCTGTAGGCAAATAATGGCCATGAGCCCGTACTCGCAGCAGTGTTCTTGGCATGTGCAGCAGCTGCCATCCATCGATCCAGACCAAGACGGCTGTAGCCCTCTGACTGCTGCTGCAGGAGGAGGCTCATCTGAGAGCTAACGCTTCAGGAAAGGAATAGTGAGTAAAGAGCAACAAAATGGGCTGGTTTGGGCTTCATGGTTGGCTAGACTGGATTTAGGGGGAACCTAGGTTTTAAGAAAACATCAGAAAAATGAATAGCTTGGTATGGACATCTTTTAGTCTGACCAGTAAAAAAACCCCAAAGATCCTTCCTTCCTACATGTCCGACGGCTGGGGAGGGGGCTCAGGTACTGTCTTCAGATCTGAACCCAAGCAAGAAAAATCCCTCCTTTGGAAGGGCAGATAACACAGGTCATTTTTAGAATCAAGACAACTGATTTCCTTTTTGAATGACATCTTGGATCACATCCCCAGACCTTGGCAAGTGACTGAAGTCCTTGGCTGTGCTGCCTGCCGAGGCACCGCTGCCAAGCGGACACAGAAAATTGTTCACGAGCGGTTGTGACGGAGGATGTCGCGTGTTGCCTTCACCGGGCAACGGATTCGGCTTCTTGCACTGGGTTTCATTGCGCGTAAGAGCGGACACGCAGTTATACTGCGAGATCCTGACCTCTTGTGTGGTGCAGACCTGGTTCAGCAGCAGAACGTGAGGAATTTTCTTAGAATAACAGAATATCTCTCTCAGCCAAAGGTTTTGAGCTTTCTCCACAGCACACAGCGTATAAACCACATGTGGTATCACATGCAGCTGCATCAGAAAAATACTGTATGCCCTCAAAATGTCGCACTTAAGACAAAACTGAGCAACATTAAAGCCTGTTCAAGACTTGGATTATTCTTCAATTTTTCCAGTAGGATGTGAGGTGACTTAGAAGCGACAGGAAAGCTCTCAAGGAAAACTGAGCTCTGCCAGAAATAACCTCAGAGAGTTTCCTGACCAGACAACGTGAGCAAAGAAAGGCAAGAGAAAAGATTCCACCTTCAGAGGTCCCTGCTCTAAACGTACGATGAGAAAACAGTTGGTATAAACTGCAGGATGCATCAGTGCCACTTGTGTAGCATTACAGGGATTGCTTTTTCCTGCTGCTTAGTTCTGGGAGCTGGCGGGCAGCGGTGCTACCCCAGCAGACTTGCACAACTGCATGGCTTGTAGTGCTCGGTGTACGTTTCCTAACCCGGGCTGTTTCTCTTTTCCATTTAAACAGAGCATCAGGGAATTCACGGAAGTGTTGCACAACCTCAGCTTTGGCTCTTAAGGAAAGTAAGATTTTCATGCATTTTATAAAGTGTCAACGTGTAATGCAGAACCAAAGAATAAAAAAAAAAAAAAAAAGACACAAAACCTCATTTCCACCCAAGAAACCACAACCTGAAGAGATGCAAGCAGAAGCAGCTGTTGACAGCTAAGTTCAGTGCAGCAAAGCGCACATTTTGTGCCATAGGAAGCAGAAACTTTGTTCAGCGGGAAACAAAAGATGTCAGGAATAAGCAGAACGTGTACTGCCCGCAGCAGTGACGCCTCGTGGCAGCCAGTGCCCTGGGACTGACACCCCCAGGACAGGGGCTGTCCCCGTCAGAGAGGCACCTGACTTTCTGCCAGCCAGAAAGAGCTCCCCGAGCATCAGGAAGTCCGAGGGAGCATTTCTCTTAATGCTTAAAAAAAACCCCAAACCCAGAAACAAACCAGCCTCCCCCCAGCAGCTCTCCTCAGGCCAGTTTGAGGGGAATTGTGGTTACGTTTTGTCAGCACGAGGAAAAGCGCGATCCTTGCTGATGTCAGGGGTTTGGACTTTGCTAAGACTAACCAGGGGAAGAAAGTCATTACTGCGAGGCAGCTTTTACCCAGCCTGATGTGTTAAACCCCCCAAAATCACCAATACGGCCTCATACCTCTGTTTTCAACACCAGGTTACCTTTATGTGGGCAGGAACAGTTTTTGGGTTGCTGCTGTGAATTCTTCCTTCATACCAGCTGAAGCAAATAGACTTTTCACTGAGTCTCCTGTTGTTGGTTTGTGCTTGGTAGTTTGGCTTCAGCACTCCCCAAATGTCAACATTTCCCTGGGGAGAAGGGAAAGAATTGAGAAAGTTGCAGGAACACACACAGATGCCCAGGGACTTGCATCTTTCACCCATTTAAATTTGCACGGATATGACGTATGGGGCTACACAACTGCGAAGGGCACTGCTGCAGCCCTGAGGACTTCAGCCTCACCACCTCTGGAGTCATCCTCGTCTTGCAAGAGGGGAACCTGGCACAGAGACTCTACCTGGGTTCCTCAGGGTGAAGGACCTTTGAGTAGCGCTTGGTCTCTTAACAGCTGGACGAGCGTTTGATGGCATTTTTGCCTTTGAAAACTGATATCTCAGACCTGTGAAACGAGAAAAGGCCTCTGCCTGGGCCCCCCATGCAGCTGGAGGGTTTTAGCTCGTTCACAGGCAAACTGAAGACAAACTCAAATGACTCAAACCTGATGGCTTAAAAATAAAAGCTTGTAGAAATGCCGATTTCCAACCCCTCCTGTGCACAGGCAGCCACATGAGAGGCTTTTGGGCTGTGACTGTTCACTTGCATGACAGACTTTGTGTTCCTGTGGCTAATTTAGGAGAAAAAAAGACCAACAAGCAGGGGAAGATCCACGTCCTACAACCGACGAGGGCTCCCCCCCGTCTCTTGCTCTGCCTCCTTCCCACCTTCCTTTTCCCACACATTTGATTTCTCTCTCTCTCTGTTCTCTCTACTCCCCACTCATCATTATCTCTCTTCCTCCGTCTTGCTCCCTGATCCTGGTTTTCTTCCACCATGTGCCTGCAGGACTCCTCCTTCTTTTTCCAGGGATTTCTCCATCTCTACTTCCACCACATCCTCCCACCCCTTTTTGGCTTCCCAGCCATTTTCAAACTCTAATGCCCCTCAGACCTCACACCCCTTTTCGGCATCTACTTTTTTCTGGCCTATATTTGCCCTCCGGCCTCTACTTCCCTTCAGCCTCCCACCCCTTTTCAGCCTCCACTTTTTTCTGACCTCTACTTCCCTGCGGCCTCCCATCACATTTCAGCCTTCACTTTTTTCTGGCCTCCCACCCCATTAAAGGGTGGTGACAAAAGGGGGACAAGTAAAGGGGGGAGAGTAAAAGGGGTGTGAGTAAAGAGTGGTGAGTAAGGGGGAGTGAGTAAAGCGGGGCAAGTAAAGGGCGTGTGAGTAAACGGTGGTGAGGGGGGGTGAGTAAAGGGGGTGCGAGTAAACAGTGGAGAGTAAGGGGGGCGAGTAAAGGCAGAGTAATTCTTAATATAAGTACTGGGGGGTCTTAAGGTGTGGTGTCACGGGAGTATTTTAAGGGGCAGTATTTGGGGGGGATTTTGGACTATTTCAGGGGAGTGTTTCAGGAGTATTTCAGGGGGTACTATTTTGGAGGGAGTATTTCAGGTAGCATTTCAGGGGGGAGTAATTCAAGAGGAGTATTTTGGGGGGAGTGTTTCAGGAGGATTATTTCAGGGGGACCATTTCAGAGGGAAGAATTTCAGGTGTTTCGAGGGAGGAGTAATTTGGGGGGAGTATTTCAGGGGAGGAGGGGGGGAGTATCGCAGGTGGGAGTGTTTCAGGGGGAGGAGTATTTCTGGAGAGTAATTCAGGGGGAACTATTTCAGGGTGTAGTATTTCACGTGAGTATTTCAGGGAGGAGTATTCCAGGCAGGAGTTTTTCAGGGGGAGTATTTTGGGGGGGGAGTATTGAGGGGGGCTGTTTCAGAGGGTGACTATTTTGGGGGAAAATAAGACAAGTTGGGGAAGAATCAGGTGAATATGGGAGGAAATTAGGGAACAAACCACACAAATTTGGGGAAAACCCAGAAAAATTATTGAAGTTCAGAACACTTGGGGCAACTAGAAGAAAAACTTAAGGGGGGGCACGTAATTTCTGTATCAACTGGGGCAAGTAATCTCAGGAACGCAGATGGTTGCTGGGGCTTTACAATTTACAGCTGAGCTTAGATTTTAAAACCTTTGCCCCACCCACCCGTGGCTCCCACTTCACAGGTACCTGACAGGGTCAGTCCATGGCCTCCACCGCTCACAACCACCATCTGTGATGATTTGCCCGTTAAGGCCGGGATTAACATCTTCGCTCTGCGGGGAGCAGCCGGGTGTTGAGGATCACAGCACATGCCTGGAGGAACGTGGCGCGACCAGCACGTGGAGCGGATCAGAGGTAAAGGCCTTCAGAAGGGCCATTAAGAACCAGAAACAACTTCATTGTGCGTTTGCTTTCTCCTGAAATGCTCTCAGACTGCTTCATCCCAGTGAAATGGGGAGGCTTCTGGATCTGGACAGCACTGCAAGACTCAGGAGCAGCCCCCCCCCACCCCAAGGTCTTGTTACAGACCCGCTACATGGACCAAAAGGTACTAGACCTGCTCCTGAAACCCTCCTGCTGCGTCTCCTGAAGCCTTGCTGGGTGGTCAGGATGCAGCCCCCTGCCAGGAGCTTTTAGAGCTGGAGATTTGAGTTAATTCCCCCCCAGCAGCCCCCACCGTGCTGCGTGTTGGCAGCCAGAAAGGTGTTGGTAACACACCCATTTTGGCTACTGCTGAGTAGTGCTGCACAGCGTTGAGCTCCGGGGAGGGGACAGAGCTGGGGCAGCTGCCCTGACCTGACCAAAGGGAAGGTCCAGAGCACGTAGCGTCCACTCAGAGCCGAGAGAGGAGGAGGAGGAGGCGGCAGCAGCATTATTCCTTAGTTGTCTTCCAGAGCAACTGCTACACCTCAGGAAGTGGCTGGACATCACCTGCTGATGGGAAGTAGAAAATAAAATCTTATTTTCCTTTGCTTTATTAAACTGTCCTTATCTTGGCCCGCAAGCCACTCGTTATATTCTCTCCTGTGCCAAGTCGAGGAGGGGGAGCGATAACATGGCTTTGGTGGGCACCCGCCACCCAGCCAGGCCCAGCCCACCACAAAGCCACGTGGCTCTGTGCCAGCAGTCAGCTTTTGGGGAAGTTTCCAGGTAAATCTGCTTAAATAGTCCATCGTATGATTAACAAGTTGAGAAGGGGGAAAAAAAGCCAGAACCAAAATGAATTACAGCATCTCTCCCCAGGCAAGGGCTCTCTGGAATCAGGTCTGGTCCATGCAAAGAGCCAGAACCGCCTCCTCTTGGCAACTCGGGACATTTCAGCTTAAAACTGGTGGTGGGTTTGCAACACTGCCGAGCACAACCTCCTCCCTCGGAAAGGGAAGGACGTGCTTCCTCCTGGGGGGGTGCAGAGCTGCTGCTGGGGTGGTATTAAAATCTCTTTACAGTCATCTAACAACAGCTAAAGGGACTCTGGCACACAGATGTTACCACACCAACACAGCAGAGCCTGAATTACTGACTATGGACACCACTCTATTGTGGGAGAGCATTGCCCAAAGAGTCTCTTTTAAATACACAGAATAGAAAATCTAACACCACCAAAACCTACAGTCCAGTTTCATTAAGTGCGTCTGGTTTTTAATTCAACTGCTAGAGTATCAGAAGATCCTCAGTGAAAAGGCCACCACGATTACAACTCAATATAAAGATTAGGAAACACAAAACAAAGGGGCCAGCTATAGCAAAAGCATCCCCAAAGCCATAGGATCTAAGATTTATGGAAACCAAATCATCTTGCTCAAGGAAAATTAAATCAGCCTTGTACAGCTTCTTCCAGTAATGGTATCAGAAGTTCCCCAACCAATATTTATTCTCAAGTTAACTGGATAAACCAGCCGCACTCGCAGACTGACGGCAGGACCTGCTCTCCCTACAGACAATTAAGGAAACCCCCAGCAACCCAGAGCATCCTCCCGGCGCGTGGTGAGGGGGAAATGCCGAGCGCAGACCCACCAGCGCCCCAGAGGCTGCGATCAGATCAGCTCAACCTCAGGCCTTGCACTAACTTCCCGTTCAAGAGTCGGTGCAGCCAAATACCCACCCTCTGCACCCGTTACGGTAAGGCGGGGAACGGGGCAGCGAGAGGGCAGGTATTTATCAACAGCCAAGTTTTAAGCAAATTCAATGCAGATGCGTCAAAATGCGGGAACACTATATTTATTAGGTCAATATTTCATTTTAGCAATACAATTACAGAATATCACAATGCTGGTTACAAACATAGTATGGTTTGATGGTTACAAATAATGTCGGGCACTGCAGTCTGTGAGAAGTAGGATACGAAACGTTAGTCTTGACACGACAAGTAGGGTGGTCTTCAAAGTCTAGTAATGATCAAGATACTCTCATATAAATGAATGTGGCACTACAGGTAGAGAATCTGGTTTAGAGGTGGGTTTTGTGTAAGTAGTTCAATTTATACAGTTATACAGTTCAAGCAACATCTTTTTTAAAATGCTATTAAATTAAAATCCCCTGTAGTTCAATAAAGTATAAAAATAGTACTGAACCTGGTAATATTCAATAAAATGTAGAGTTCATTCACATCATTAAGTAGTAAAGAAATTGTAAAGTTGTAGTTACCATGGCAACATCGCTTCCCATAAAGGAATATACATAAAAGAAAAAAGTTACACATATGGTACCTGCGACAATTATTTAGCGATCCAACACTGAACTTGTGCACCACAAACCAAGTTTCTAAATATCTCTATATATTTATATAGTATATATCTTTTTCATCTTAAAATTTACTTCTGAAAAAAAAAAATGTGCACTTCAACAAACTCACTAAGGCCACTCATGCTATAGATACCTAGGATTGCAATGAAATATTGTTAAACAAGACCCTAGAGCACGCACCTTTATATCACTGAAGGGAAACCTGTTTCACTGCCTAAAACAGTCCTGAGATGTAGGGACAAAAGCATTACCAGTGCCGCCAATGTTTCGTACGTAGTTTAATTTATTTCTAGGTAAAGGAAATTTCTTCCCCGCTTCTCACAGAAATCCTCGCGAGGCCAAGAAACACAACGTGCAACAGGCCGGTCGTGTCAAACGTGGAGACGCCCACCACGGAGAGTCAGATTTGCAACCAACATTTGGTCAGTAATTTTCTTGTTACAAAACAAAAGGAAAAAAGGGTAACAACAACCTTTAGCTAAAACAAGGTTTTCTGCACAGGCAGCAGAGGGAAGGATCTCTGTTTAAAGGCTGGTAACAGCAACACCTCCCCCACCTGATTTGCTGCTAGCCTGCGAAGTCAAATCCGATCCACACAAATCAAGTAAAGTTTTTGTCAATACCTTCAATCATGTTTTAGGCACGATGCATTTTCCTTGTTGTACTCTACCAATACGTAGGACTATAAAAAGGAAATCAAGTCAAATGCGCATTTTTTGTACCATGAGAAGCAGCGCAATGGCACCTTTAGCAAATTTCAGACTGCAGCACATTTAAAGGAAAACTTCATTTTTAAAGTTACAAAAGAACATCGTTGTCCTAATAAGTTAGAATTCAACAACACAAACCCTTCAAAATTATTTAACAAAAACTGTGTGCAAAAAGAAAAAAAAAAAAGTCTTAACCAGAAGGTATCGCTACAGAGTAAGGAGCGCACATGGAGACAAGGACACCCAGGCAGACGCTTCCTGGTTGTCATTAATATCACGCTATAAAAGTGACCAAACAACTGTTTGGGGCCAAAGAGTCACTAGTTGTTTTACTTCGAGCAGCTAAGGGATTTATTTATTTTCAAATCTCTTTCTGCAACTTGTCCCTTCCCCTTTTGTCAGCTCAAAATCTTGGTGTACTTCTGCCCTTCCCTAACAAGTCACCCCCAACAGCCCCGGTCCCAAGAACAGTGGAGGAATCCTGCCATCGCCTTCCTCCCTCTCTTTACTCACTGCAGTGTTCACGTAAAATAGGACACAAATTATTGAATCAAACAACGTTCTGCTGAAAATAAAACATTAAGGGTTTAATTTAAAAAATAATTAAAATCATTTTAAGGTGACCCTTGTCCTCACCACTGGCATCCAATTACTCCAGTGTGATTAAATGACTTACCTTCAAGAAAAACTGGCAGATGCCTTCCACTGGATTTCCACTCACGGGTCTCCCCCTCTAATGCCAGCACCCACCAGCACCCGCTCAGCGAGCGGTGGGTGCCTTGTGCCTCTATAAAATGCCAATAATTAATTAACTTCCTCTCGGGTTTCACAGTGGCTACTCGGGTCACGAGGGCCACGAGCCCTCCCAGAGCGCGAGGCCAACGGACAGCCCCGTCCCCAGCACCCGCCTCCCGACGCGGATGGAAAACCTGCACTGGGATGGGAGGGGACTCCCCGGTCCTGCCTCTCAGCGGGGACAGGGAGGTGCAGGGTCCGCACGGGGCAAGTTCCACACTGGAAAACCACAGAGAACACGTATGGAGAACGTAGGGGATCGACCCCACTGCTCCTCTAGCCCTGCCCGGTGCAGAAGTCATGGACTATCCAAGTAATACTCCAAGATCTACTCCAACCACAGCGGAACGGAGGGACAAGTCATTTACTTTCCTCTGAAGTCATCCGTGGGACTCTTACTTCCTCAAAAATACCAACAAGCCGTACGAGCAGAGGCAGTAACAGTAATTAACGCCTAACGCCACGTTGCAACTAGGCTCCAGATGCCAACACGGGCATCTTCCAAGAGCTCAATCCCGGAGATGCAGAACCAAGAACTCAAAAGGTCAGGTTTATGTTATTAAATGGAGAATAAGTACCACATCCACAGCAAGGACAGCATTAGGGGAAGGCTCCAAGCTACGGCATGCAGGCGGGCAGCAGAGCGTTCTGTAGGCGGCTGCAGAGTTGTTCAAACCTCCTCTGCTTTACCAGCCTCAGCCATCGGCCACAGCGTCCCTTTCTCCCGAATTTACGTGCCACGGCAGGACTGGAGGCGCAGGGATGCTACAAGAAGTTCAACCTGAGAGTCGTCAGGCTCTAATTCAGTCCCACGAGCAGCACACGAGCAGTCCCACCAGGAGCACGGCAGCTACTCCTGGCCAAGTCACATTTCTTGACCAAAATCCATTATCCAAAGGAATTCTGGGTGACTTTTAGGACCTTAATCCCTTCCAGAGAAGCCAACGCACTGGATTATTTAACGTGCTGGTGAAGCAGCTTTAGGAAATAAAAGTACATCCATCCAGCAAGATTTGAGAAGCGAGCCACCGATTAAACAAGCTGAACACCTGCATTTGGCTGTCAGACAGAAGCTGATGGTTCCCTGACCTGCCCGAGCCGGAAGGCAAAGTGTGAAACACAGACACAAACCAGTGGTGGGTCACACAGACCACTAACGCTGGGATCAAAACCACACCGCGTCCCAAACACAAAACCTTGAGATCTGTGAGATTCCTCAGGCAAAAGCAGGAACTGGAGACCCAAGACTGGAAACCCTGAGCAGATACACAAGCTCCAGACAATCTGAGTTAAATCCACACACCCAAGTTTGAAGCTTTTAAACGCTTCTGCAGTACAGAAATGACACAGCTTCTTTAGGACAAGTTTAAGCACACCTTCCCTGCCCAAGTTCTGACACGAGTGTTATGTACTTCATTTAATTTTAAGTAGTTTTAACAGTACTTATGAAAAGAATTCCTAAGAACTTTTATAATTCATCAGTGCCCTGCTGTATAGGCATTCAGGGATAAAAATGTTTTGCTTTGTAGATGGCTGAATTTGCTTGCAGTCATAAACAAAAATTGCTATAAATAAGACTTTAAATCCACACATAATTTTAAGTTGGATTTTCAGTGAACAGCCATTGAGGATATACTGCAGTCTAAATCTTAATGCCACGGGGGGGTTTTTATGCAAATACTTCTTTTCACATCAGTGAAGATATTCCAAGTATGCAATCATTAAACCTGCATTCACTAATTACATAACTGCATTTCAAAGTTGGCATTATTCAGCCTTTCCCCCAGAAATCTACTTGAAGGCACCAGTATATGAACTATTGGCCTGTAAAACTTCAGTTCTTGAAAGAGCCATTAAGCTGAAAGTCATGTCTGAAATTCCTACTTCTTCTCCGTACTCCTTGAAGACCAACAAGCAGCTTCCCCTGCCCTAAACTTCACAGACAGATTAAAAACCAGACCCTGAACCACAGTCCAAGTCCCACAGAACCATGCTCACCGAGCCTCCGCTTGGACTGACCTTCCATGGCCAAGTTAAACCCCTGAAAACAGCGGGGGGGAAAGGGAGAAAACCCCAAACTGACAGAATCCTAACACTCGGAGCACCAGTTGTGCTGCTATAAGAAGAACTGAGGTAACAGCAGTGAGTTGTTCCTAGTTTGCTATGTTACACAGACTTTCTGATGAGTATTACCTCAACGTTAAAAAAAAATTAAACCAAAACACAAAAGCAAAAACAACACCCAAACCAAAAAAACCCACACAACCAAGCAGCCCCCCCAACAGAAGAAAAATTAAGACAAGCTAGTGAGACAGGCATTATGAAAGGAGCTTTACAGCTGACTTCTGCTTTTTAAATTAATATAAAGGAATCAGTTTCTGGTTGTACTATTGTTTAATGTAGAAATGAAGCATCACAAAAAAAAGACCTGTTGTGCTTTTTGGCATTTTCCGCTGACCCCTGCAAACTGTACAATAAGTTGTGTTCTCCAGAAACATAAAATTGAACTGGATTGTAATACAAAACTATTAACTGGTATAAACAAGTTACTGCCTCAATTATTAGAGTAAGCCCATTCAAAAAGGAAAAAGAGATGGCTGCAGCAAATAGTTAAGCGTTTCTAGTCTTCGCTTGTGGCATTGACATTAATAATTGTATAAGCTTACTAGGTAAAGACATGCCATCGCAACCGCTAAAGAACGTTCACTTCCTAGTTTTGTATCTATTACATGAATATAATTTTGCACTGATCATACATCTAAATGAAATAATTCTACTGTAAAAGTGAATGCAGGGGCAGAAATATTAAATTAAAGCCACTGGTCCAAAAACTGTTTCTAGCAGGCTGGTCCACTTGTGGTTTTCCTGGTCCTGTTCAGATCAGCACTCTCGGTTGGTACCAAAGAGCGCTAAGGCTGCTGGTCTACTGGTCTTCTATCGCCTACAGACGAACACTGGTCCAGTTCAGGGTATTAACAACAACAACATACGGTGGTTACTCGCTTAACAACCTGTCGTGGTTCTCACAGGGTATGTTGCTCTCCAAAGTGGTTCTTTGCCACTTTTCTCCATAAGGCAGCAGCCAAGGCTAGGGCATCCTCCCTTTTCTTGATCATTACGATTAGCTTTGCTACAATGCATACAGTAGAGCGACCTTTCTCGTGTAACTTCTTATAGTACAGCACTTATTCTTCTATAGCTCAGAAGAAAGCTCTTGATGAAACCTTCCATTCATAATAAGAATGCAACTCTTTTGAACTCAAACAGTTTTATTTAAGGTTTTCTTGCAGACTTTCTGCAAAGTAGCTTCTTTTGAAAGAAGACAGAAGGGATTTTTCGGGAATACCGTTAAAAATGTGAGCCGAACTAAACATGCCATACACATGCTGATAAGAATTTAACACACATTCATCCGTATGGGCACTCTTCAGTAGACTGGACCAGTGTTTCAATGCAAATTCCAGCCCCCAGAGAACTACATGGTTTAGATTTCACAGTATGACTTTTCCCCCTGTAACCTGGGGGAAAAAACTGTAACTGGTTAATTGACCAAGTTCTTAGCTACTCTGTCCATCAATGTTCTGAGACATCAGAAAAGACTGGACCACTTCTTCAGTGGATTGAGGGCTGGTGCTTACGTCCTCCAGAGCATCTGTAACCGAGAACTGCCGATCCCGCAACCGGTTCCAATTGGCCAAAATATTGTGGTATTCAAAAACTTTCTCGTAATTGCCAATGGAATTGTACAGTTTAATGAGACCTCTGTAATCGTATTCAAGTCCACTGTATCCTTCGCCAAAAAGCTTCTTTCCTAAAGGAAATCCCAAAGAAAACAAAATTAAAAGGTAATCCATGCAGATCTGCATCTTATTTCTCATGCCATTTTTACCAACGACAGGAACCTTTTTGTTATGGCAAAATATCACATTTTTGTTACGTAAACTAAGGACACGAGCAACACACAAGCTTCCTGGATGATGGTTTGAATTCTACCTACCTTCTGCTTTAAGGGTACTGTAACTTGTCCTCAGGGACTCTACAATCAGATCATTAATTCTACTATAGCTTTACACGCACAAAAAGTCACCAGTCATATCAAAAGGCAGGCATTTTGCTTCCCAAATTCGATTTAAACAGTGAAGTTTTTTCAGTTTTCTACTTTAAAATTGTAAGTTTTTCTGTAACGCACTGTACATGGTGACTGTATCAAGTAAGATCCTCTGTCTCAGAACTGAGCTACAGCACGGCCCAAAGATGCATTTGGTTTGGAATTTTAAGTTCACTGCAAATGATAATGGGCAAGAAAAATATTTAATGAGAGCACTGTTAGGCTGACAGGCACAATAGTTTTCTATTTCTTCCAAAATTTAAGTACATTCCGCACTTAAGTTCAAGCCACAACTCCAAAAATGTAATCTAAAGACTAACACCCAAGCTTTTAATGAGCCAGTTTCCAGATGCTCTCAAGTGTGAATTCTGATGGATCCCTGAAAATAATACAATTCCAGCATTCAGTCCCTGGGAGCACATTCAAGAAAAAGCATTATATTTAAATTGAAACCACATACACAATAAACATCTTGCATTTCATTAAGTTCTTCACTAAAAACTTTAATACGCTTTTTAATAATAGCAGTATTAACACTGCTCTGGAGTCACACGTTGTAAGAATCACCTACCAATTGCTATGGATCTCAAATAAAGCTTTTCAGCATTTTCATATTGATTCATATCATAGTTATAGAGAGAAGCTAGATGACCCACTGACAGGGCAACTTCATAATCTTCTTGACCTAGAAGCTGCTCCTTAATCTGAATTGCCTTGATGTGCATTTCTTCTGCTTCCTGTGAGGATCAAATTCACAGAGGTCAGTCAGACACCACTCACCATGTCATAAAAAGAGGAAAAAAAGGGACATAATTCAGAGGAAATAAAGAAATAAGAAGAAATAACAAATTAGGAAAGAATAGAAAAGAAATAAAGAAATATAATTATGTAATGGCTAAATAGCCTGTAGTATTTTTTAAGAGGCAAAAAGTAAGAAAACCAAAACCAAATCAAGTTCTCCAAATTCTTAAGTGGATCAGCAAAGAGTATCATTTTTTCACTCATTAAAGCCGCTGTCACCCTGTCTCTGAAGGCGTCACGCATCTTCACGGGTTATTTTTGCACAAAACTTTGGAGAGATGAGTTATAAAGCACCATAAAATTACCAACTGAAGTTACAAATTATGGACATTGAAAATCATTGTTTGTTGTGACAGACTTCTAGATGTCTTGCAGACTTTAAATCAAGACCTTTACATCAATATAATCTTACCTTAAACTTTCTCATGGACTGATACAGTCTCCCCAGGTTGCCATAGTGTTTTGCTGTTTGTACATTAAATTCCCCGAAGGCTTTTTTAGCTAACTGGAGCGAGGACAGATGTAAGTCATGAGCTTCTTGAAGTAACCTCTGCTCAGTCTCCTTGTTGTGACAGTCTATCGCAATCTCCTCCAGGATAAGTGCTGAGTGCAGGAGAGAAAAACCAGTGTTACTGTGTTCCAGACAGAGGTGTCAGCTGTAGGCAGCAGGAAGGATTGAGGCAGAACGTCTCAGGAGACATCTCATCAGGGTTTGTGGTTATTACAAACTGTTTTCGAATGGGTACGGCCAGAATCAAGCTCCCAATATAATTTTTATATTCTGTATTTTTACCGCTCCCCCCTTCCCCCCCAAAAAAAGTCTTCCAGCTAAGTTTTAAGTAAGTTTTTCTGTATTTTACAGCATGTCGACAGAGAACACTGAGGACTACAAATATTCTGGAGTGATCTCCATTTGAAAAAAATGCCTCAAGTTACGTTGCCTCTGTTAGGGCACAGGATAAACGTATCTGAATGACCGATTTCAAACTGTGCCAGTAACGCCGTTAAGGTACTACCTTTAACTCTCTTTGAAGATGCCAAGAGGAGATGGTCTTCTGGGAGAATGTGAGTTATAATGCCAATAGCACGTTCAGCGTGGAATCTGAAGTTTAATAAAAAAATTCAAGATATAGATACATAGGTTAGCAGCTGACTGATAAAATGTTGGAAACATTAATGCAATAAACAGATGCATTTAAATTCTAATTGGAAAGTCTGTATCATTGAACAGCATTTTTCTCCATTTACAGTTCAACTTTTGCTGCCAGTACCTCAAACAATTGTACTCACAGTGCATTGTCGAATTTTCCAGAGCTGTACTGGTGAACATATGAGGAGTACGCCAAGTCTTCATGAGCTGTAGCTACATGTATGTTTTTCCCTCCAAATACTGACTGCCGGATATCAAGAGCTGTCTGAAAGAGTTATGAGAATACCATATCATCAGTTAACACAGGAAAAAAAAACCTAATGAACCTCTCACTGTTAAAAAGTGGAAAAAAAAAAAATCAACTGAGTCTGAAATTCTGTAGGCCTCTACCTACATACTTGAGGCAGTAAATATATAAAAGCCACTTAAGAGTAGGGGGGGAAGAAAAAACCAGCAGGGTTGTTTTTGGTTGGTTTGTTTTTAAAACAAGCATTGCAGTAATTAAATCAACTATTACCGATCTCTACAAATTAACTGTATGAGTTTCAGTATTAAAATCAGAGTTTCAAGAGGAAGTGAAGACACTTAGCCCTGCCGCATACCTGGTAGATGGCGACAGACTGGCATATGTTGTCTACGTTGAGCAAGTAAAATCCATAGTCTAGTAGCGTGTCAGAGTATTTGGGGTGCTTGGCTCCAAAATGCTCCCTGGAGAAACATACTTATATTACAAAATTGAGGCAAGTTAAGCAGAATTGTAAAAGGGGGTTTTTTTTGGAATGCTACTTACCGGGCAAGGTATACTGCATGTTTTATCAGCTGTTCAGCCTTCTTGAATTCCCGTTTTACAACACAAGCCTAAACAGGTCAAAATGAAGCTTTATGAAAAGGTGTGTACTCACAACTCATCTCCTCCAGATACTGGCCCAACTGCCAATTACTATTTTTAATTTCAAAATATCATCATGGTTGCTAAAGGACTTCTCAGTTATTTAAGAAAAGGTTCACAGATAACATCATGAAACCTGTATTTTATTCTGCCGTGAATACCTCCAGGGCTAGTACTGTACCTAGTCTAGATCAAACCTTTTTACAGAATGCTCCCAGGTTTACTTTGTCATGATCTCCATTTGAACAGCTGTAACTCCGTTTCGGGAAGAAGGAAAAAACTAAACCCCTCACAGGTCTGAGACTAAGGTGGACAACTTAAACACAAGTAACGTGCCATAAGGCTCATGAAATGGACCTGGTTACCCAAGTATTCTGGAGGTACTACCCATGCTCACCCATTCTTGGTAGCAATGTAGTTACAAAACAAACATGGAAGATTTTAAATTCACCTTTGAAGCTTGTCGTAAAACATCCACTACTACTTTTACAGGCAGGCCAACTGTGATCTCCTTCATAGCTTCTATACACCATTTATAAGCCTGTTGAACAAAGAGTTACCAACAGAATGAAGCTAGAACTTCACCACGTTGCAACGTTAAGAAATATATTACTTGCTTCTGAAAAATAAACTGGCCGTTCACATTACAAAATTTTAAAAATTCTATTTAATTGCTTATGTGTAATAAAACTTGTCCAGCTAAGTCTTAAGGCAGACCTAAAAGCCATCTTAAGGTTAATAGTGAATGTGTAAGTATTTTATACTAGCTTAAGTTCTGTATTATTACAACAACTGTATTATCTTTTACAGACAAAAGAGGGGGTTTTAATCTTCAAGTAATCCTCGTAATTCCTGTTGCGTAGGGCAGCTTCCTGGTCAGTCTACTTAGGAGCTAAAGCAAAACCACAGTTTATACAGCAGTTACACTTAAGCCACTGTTTTTTATAAAAGAAGTGCAAAGAATTGCTACCTACGTTCCACTATTCATTTTTACCTATTACAGTAAGCTTTTTATAATATTTCCTTTACAGATTGGTAGCATGTGTTGGCTCCCTCTCACACATCATTTCTTAACGTTGGTCAAAGTACCATTAAGAGCTCATAGACTAACTCAGAACAACACACAAAAAGAAAAGTCAATAAATCAAGTATGCCTCTGGTACTGTCACACGTGTACCAAAAGAGATCAGAACTGGAGCTAGAAAGGGAACATGAATAACGAGCCAGTCACGGAATGTCCTAGCAGATTTCATAAGCAGTTTTCTGAAGAAAAACAAACCCCAAATCCCACTCACCTCATCATAGTGGCTCTTGGCAAAGAGCAGTGCACACAGCTCCCCGTAGAGCGCTGCTTTGTTCGCTTGCTGACCGTGCTTTGCCAGTTTGTCCATGTAAGACTGAGCGAGTTTGAATGTTTCTTCTCCCAAGTGATATTTACAGTTACCGTTTCGAACGTGCAGCAACCTTAGGAAGATGTAAAGAGATCTTCTAAATGGTGCCTGAATAAACCATTTCAATATACACCACGGATCTGCAATTTGGTATTACACTTACAATAGAACTGGGCTGTCATCCCAACAAAATTGCTCTGTCTGGGTTCAGTAACACAGAAGAACTATTTACAGATTATTGTTTCAGTACACCACGCTTTGTCTCTTGCACGGCAAGAAGTTTTACTGTTGGAGATGTCAAATGATTTTACATATTGATGTAGTGTGACATATCCAATGCTTCAACCACTTTGGATTTTATGAAAAATAAACCACAGAGCCACCACACCATTCTTCTCAGCACTGATAAAATTCCATTTCCAAACCCCTGTAATATACAGCATTAAATCCCTTCTACCTCCTTTCCAAAGGATGGCAAACTGAAAGAGGCACTGAATAAGCACAAACGTAGCTAGTTTCCATGCATCTCTGCACTTTTTCCCTCAAACCTTAAGCAGCACAGCGCTTCACAAGTGGGCAGTTTTTGTTTTGGGGGTTTAGGGGGTGTCTTCACAAGAGATTCAACCCCATCCGTTCCACGTGATATCCAGCACTGACTGTTTTGTTGACCCAGTTCACAACAACTCTAAAAAAACCTCTCCCCCCGCCTTGCCCCACCTCCTAACCCACTGCTTTTCCATCTGAAGGATTAACAGAAGCTTCGTGAAACAACAGCCAAATGCAGACAAAGCACAGCACTATTGAAACACACTCTTGTTTCTCTAGAGAAGTAACAATTTCAGCTTCTGGCATTTATTTAAAACAAAAGTAAAGAATTTTTTTCGTTGGTGTAGGCTGATGCTTATTTACTTTAAAGAGGTACATTAGAAATGTGTGTGTTATCATCTTCCAAGCCTAAAGGGCAGAACTGTATTCCCAGCTATTGCAGGCTAAGGAGAGACAGCTGTTCCTGCTCTCTTGCGAAGGCCTGCCATTTAGCACACATGAAATTTTGGTAAATTAACCTCCATTGTGTCCCTCCTGGAAATCTGTTATTAGACAGTGAGTAAGAGATTGAAAAACACCAGGCAAGCCTTTGCCCATCGGGAGGACGACATAACCCAGGAAGAGAAGTGTACAAAGTGAAGCGCAGCAGAATGTAACGCTGCATCGTAAAGAGGCTGAAACTCTGAAAACGTGAGCTAATGTACAGCATTTTATACTGTTTACAACACAGCATCACAGACCTTCCAATAAACTGTTAAGGGGGGAGGAAGGAACAGTGAGGGTTTTGATCAAATGCTTCTCTTCTCTAAACCCGTTTCCTGCTACCGCTTACTCTGAGTAGAGATTTAAGTTCCTGTAGCCATTCCTCCTCCAACAATACGTCTAAGGTTGCCCTCTAAATTCAGCCTGCCTCTAACATAGCCCCTTCCTATGCTTTCCTATTGAAATGGATCATCAAACTCAACCACTAACAAGAAAGGAAATAAAAGTTCACATTTTCACAAGAAGGGAGCGGCAGGCGAGCACGCAGCAGATGTGTATTAGCCACACAAAGGGAACATCAAAAGAAAAGACCTTCAAAACCCTGAAACAAGCTACGTAAACAAACACCAGCTTTCCAATGAGAAGCACAGCCACATGGCTCAAGAACAGAAAGAAAAGAGCAACAACCATATTTTTCCTTAAATAAGGTCTGAGAACTAAACACGATGTGGAAGTGCATTGTGTTCTTGGTCACAGGCAGCAGCAAACTACCTAACATTCAAGCAGCAAGAGACAGGAATTGTAAAGAAACCAGAGAGAAGAGCTAAGCAATTAGTTTCCCTAAAGAGGGAAACTGCTTTGCCTACACCATTCAACTGGGAGCTGCTACACAACATCAAAAATACGAAGCCCAAATCCCATGGAATGGTATCAGCCAGTGGGGATGGTACTGCAATTTAGATAAGCGCCTGGGGAAGATAATATCCACTATCTGGATGCTTCAGTGATAGCGTCTAAAAACAAAGAAATCAACCAAAAAACCAAGCTAAACCTAACCCAATCCCCTAGGATAAGCGGAGTTTATGTGATCCGGTTTTGAGTAACAAAAAAATCCTTTATTAATCCAAAGGAATTTTAGAAGATAAAGCCAAGAGGAAGAAAAAATGCCTTAGGACATTTACGCTAATAGCTATGAGTTGTCTTTGATGTCTGCAATAATAGCTTTTGGGGAATAGCTCTCCCCACACCCCCCAAACAAAATCATTCTCTAAGAGCATACAAACGTAGCAAACAGTGTTACAGCAGCTTAGGAAGTCTAAAAACATCAGAAAAAGACCCAAGAATCAGCAAAATGTGAAACACTGAAGTGGGAGATCCATGTATTTGTATTATACGTTAAATAAGGCACAAATACATAATGAGAGAGCGCAAACCAGGAGAACAACATGTGCAGGGAAGTAGAAACAAGCTTGCAGAAATCTCAAATCTTCCCATTTTCTCAAGTTCCTCCGTATAGTTTACTATCCCTAGTAAAAAGAAACACCAAATTCTGTTTAAATAACACAAAACTTTACATGTTTTTGAACTGCATTCTGGTAATAATGCAATGTATTAATTAAACTCCCAGAGATTAGACTTTCTAGCTTTTAGAATAAGAGCAGTCACTTTTTAAGCATATGTCGTATTTTCAAAAGCTGGACTTAAATTCTTTATCTTAAAACTGCACCTAAGCCCAGTGGAAAGAACAAGCTATTCAACAGCAGGGATCAGATGGTAACAATGAAAAGTTTATCTTACTGCCTCATGACTGTGAAGCGAGTGTAATCACTGCCCTCTCCCACAAAAAGATGTTCAGATTTTACCTACTTAGCACTTCGGAAAGTGTTTCAAATTCTGATACATTTCCAAATAAACAATGCTGTTACTTGATTGTCTGGGAGATGCCTGAACATGAAGCAGTGTCTCCCCGTTCAGTGCTGCCCAAAGGGACTTCACGTTACCCACAGGCCAACAGCTTTTCCTGCAGAACAACGGCTGCGTCTACCCAAACAGAATTAACATCTCCAGTTCAGAAGAGTTCATTCTAACAAAGGATGTTTTTTTCTAGCACAAAATTAAAATTTTTCTACAACTACATGGACTGCACGCTGTTGTCCAACAGAGTGAGTTAACTTTTTTCCCCCCTTTCTTTACCTTTTTTTCTATTTGGAGAAGGGAAGGGAGTTTATTTTTAAGGCAACTTCTCCAGCTTGCCAAATGGCCCAATACAACCAGGAAACTTTTTTTAGATTAATTGGAAGGCAGAAGACCAAGTACTACCAGTGGTAAAACATCCATCATTCCCCAGTTCTAGGAAGGTGTATGTGTGCCCAGTCTTCTCCTGGCACCACCTCATTTCTGGAATGAAAGGCAGCGGTAGCTGGCAGGGCAGAACAAGGCAGAGCAGCAACTGTTGCCATGGCCCCCTGCTCAGCACAGAAAATAAGCAGCTACTGGCAAAGCCTATTTACTCTTCCTATTTGTCCAACCATAAACAAGATGCAGGGTTTTTTTGGAGCAGTTTTCCAAAACAAGTTTTGCCCTATGTTCAGATAAATACAGTCCATACTTTGTTATTCATTACAGCAGCTAAAAAGAAAAAAAATCCTATTTTAACTACGCTCACTAGCACAGATATTTGAGTGCATACCTGCAGCAACACAAAAGAGGTCAGTCATGGCACCACCACCAAAAACAACACACCCAGGTACACAGATGTAAGAGCAGAGCAACTAAAAACTAAAAGCAGTCATCTCTGAGGCCTCTGTGAATGGAATGGGAATCTCAATAGACCCCACTACAGGCCCTGACAAACAAGGCAGGTACAAAACCCAAATGCCTCCTAAAAGCAAAATTTCTTTTCCAAACGTTTAAGCTGTGGCTGAAAGTGTCCATAAGAATTGGACATTTGGATATTTACCTAATCACATGGTTAAGTAGCTCAGCATGGAGCAAGAGAACTCATTGGATCCGGAATCAGGAAAGGGGTTTTCCTTTTATTTCTGCTCAACTGTATTTATATCATTTGTAGTTGGATTTGGGAAATTCTTCTTGCAGTAAATATAATTTCAGCGAACACCAACATGCAGCATTCCTTCACGTACAAAAACCCTTGAAAAACCCAAGACGCTGGACCCCTCTTACTGTGCAGCACCTGTTCCCTGTGATCTATTATGCAGAAAGGCAAAATGGTGGTTCTTTCCCAATGAATTGTGCTGCCAGTTTACAAGTTGAAGAGCCAGAGATCAGTGTAAAGCAAGCACCTCCCGATGTTCAGCTCTAGCCAGGAAAGTGTTTTGGTGCAGCAGAACACTAAGGGAGCATCTGAAGCTCGATGGCTCCAAGGCAGTTGGTAACACATTCAGGTGGATTCAGAGGAGGACAGGCAGGAATTAAGGCGAGCTCACCTTACACAACATTCTACGGCACGAAACCAGTGAAGGATTTCATCATGAAGGGTGCATAACTGAAGGCAGGAAAGAAATACCTTCTCAGCATCACTGTACCAGCCTGCATCTGATAGGAATCCACCTGGAAAAAAAATCAAGAACAAATGGAAATTTGAACAGCAAAACACCTTTGTAAGAGAAAAAAGGTTTGCTCAAGTCTTTTAAGAAGACTACTTATTTCACAGAACTGCATACTACACACGGGAATCCTGTCATGGTTAAACCCTCCAGTCCTGAAGTGAAAAGGATGAAATACAAGAGTAGAAGAACTTCCCTTCAGCTGAGGATGACTTTTTGGTATTGCATAGTTTTCCTAAATACTTACCAATACTAAAATTACGCAAAGCCTTGATGTTAACCATCACATCTGCTAACAAATTTTAAATCAAAAACATCTGAAATAGCAAAGATAAGCCTCTACATTCTTAGATATTAAAATCCAATATATTTTTCTTAAGACACCAAGTAGTTTTCTAAAAACTACATTCCAAAAAACACACGTTCTTTAGAAAGGAATCATAGACCTTAACATGAAAAAAACACTAGCATGGGCTTAACTGAAGCTTGCATGAAAGAAAGTATCATACTTTAAACAGCCTATCATCACCAGTTACCTAAAACAAAACCAATCTGGATTGCTTTTTCTTTTACAGCAGAATCGGATTCTGCTATGTAGGAGCACCGTCTACTGAAAGAATAGGCCAGTACAGAAGCAACTTTTACTCCATGGTCCATCAAAGCCTGAAAACAGTGATGAAGCAGATGTCTGAAACAAAAGAAAACAGGATTTGATTACACATGAAGTTTTTAAAACACTGCAGTCAGTTGGCTCTTGAGTGCCATGAATTCAAATGAGTAGTGATTCAGAGAAGTAACTCCAACCCTCTCTCAAACCAAAACCAGATAAGTACAAGCATAATTGTCAGTCTCAAGGCTAATGGATTACAGTTGTTGGATCATCCAACAAATAAAGCGAGCATACACAAAGTTCTTAACAAGGACACCCTCCAGTGTAAGCAAAACACAAGCTACCCACACAACATGAAAACTGGAAAAATGACATTTTCAGCTAAAACTTAGAGGGGAGGGAAGCCTCAAATCCACCCTCACCCCACAACTCCCACAGAAATTGCAGATAAATGAGCAGTGACGAACCCATTAACATCACACACACACACACGATGGGAGGGAGGTATGTCTAAAGACTCAAAGCTTATTCCAGTTAAAGAATCTGGTTTAAAAAAAAAAAAAACAGCTTCTGAGTGTAACACCACAAATGGGAATATTTAATGACAGGAAAGCTTTTTAAACTGGGGAGATCCTATCAGCTTGATAACCCTTCACTTAGGATTTGCTACAACAGCAAGAAACAGATCGTCCGACTGCTGCTGCTCAGGGACTGGCTGGGCATTGATCTCTTGGTGGTGAGCAATTGGAGTTTTTTGTATCACTTGTTTTTCTTGTTCGGGCTTTTCCCCCCCTTCTCTCTTTGTTGTTGTCTTTTTCCTCTTTTTTTTTTTTTTTTAATTACTAAATGGTCTTTATGTCAACCCACAAGTTTCCACAGTTTTACCCTTCCAGTTCTCTCCCCCAGCCCCCTGGGCGGGTGGGTGAGCGAGTGGCTGTGTGGTGCTTCGCTGCCTGCCGGGGTTAAACCACGGCAAAGTGGAAACAAAGAAAGCACTTTGGAAGCCAAGTACCACAGATGACTTGGTGCATGTACACAGAAGTTCTGATTGCTTTATTTTTTAAGACAGAGAGAAAGACACATCCTAACGCCTTAGAAGTTCATCTGTAAGTCTAATGAGATATTCTTACGGTTCTTAGATGGGCTAGTAAGACCAAGAAAATTAGAGACAACTTCCAAATTCAAAACCTGGGTCAAGAGGTAAGAGCTGAAGTGACAATTATCGCTGTATTAACATACTTACCTTTTATCTAAAGCTCGTAGCACCTTTGCAAAAACTTCTAGTTCACAAAATTCACTACCCAGCTGGCATAAGCGGCCCTGTTGGTAAAGCTGAAAGAAAAGTACAAATATATTTTAAAATCTGAGTTCTTCTGGGAATTTTAGCTTAATAGTAAAGATGACTTATGATGAAATCTAGACTTCAAAGTATTGAAATACAGCAGACTAAGAAGTAACAGTTCCATGATCTCCACAGAGGAGCACAACTTTAGTGTTTAAAAACTGAGCGCACAAGCTATGGGAGCTCTGTAGGCAGTTTCAAGCTGCTTTTATCCACAAATGTATTTTCAAGTGTCTACTATGTCCACCCGCATCATAGAATGCTGCGACACCGAAGCTAGAAAGCCAAGACAAAACCAAAAAAGTCCTCCAGTTCACAAAAAATTACAATTAATAGCTTCTTTGATACCAAATGTTTTGAAAACATTTTTTAAATGACACTGAATCTAGCATACAGCACTGCAAATACATTTTATATTATACAAAAACATAGATAAATAAACCCCAAACCCACAAGTTCTGTAAGGGGTGACTTGCCAATAGCCAGAGCTAAAGCCAGGCATGAGCCCTACCCCCATTAATACCTGAGCTTACACAAATAATTCCTGCATGAGTAAGTGGGAAAACTCAAGTGAATCTGTTCATGCATTTGTTAAAAACAATAGCCAGTTTTATGCCCAAACTGATTTGTGTCTGCAGATAAGCAAATATATCAGTTGACTTGTTCATTAAAAAAACCACCACGGAGACAGTTCTTTATGCAACGCATAGTTTAGTTGCGGAACTATCTGCCACATTATGCTATAAATACTGAGAATTTACATAGGTACAGAAGTGACTGTACAAATATACGTCAAAAAAATCCACTGCAGGCTATTAATTGCTGGTATCTCGAAGCCCCTGCACCACAAATGACTGAAATAGGGGGGTGTAACCTAAGGAAGCACCACTGCGCACTCGCCAGCCTCTGCTAGAGGCACCGTGCTGGATCACACAGGACTGCTGCAGTACAACCGTTCCTTATTTTAGGTGTTCTAGGGGAAAAAAAAAAAAAAGCAACAACAAAACTAAAAACCACACACATGCACTTTTTTTATTAAAAAACAAGAAATCTTTCTGTGAGGCAGTAACTCCATGGGGAAAAAGGGAGAAGCCAGTAGCTCGTGTCTCGCGGGCACGTCTCTTGAGAAGCTGCACCCTTTGACACGGGCCCTGCAAGATCCATTCCTGCTCTTCTGCGGTACCTGTGCTACGTGACACGTGGATCCAAAAACTACGGGTCACCAGCAGACACAAACCAGGTGACACACCCAAGTTTCACGCCGTCATGAGCACGCAGGTAGAGCACTGCTGTGTTCCACTCTCAGCGGTTGTTCAGAAAACCCCAATTTCCAGTCCCCATGTGGAGATGCTCAAACATACGCTGGCCGGGCCGGGCATGGTCGTACCTAGAGCGCAGCCCTCTGTGCTGTCTGAGCTGTTTTACAGCTATGAGGAGCTCTGTCAGGAGGAGGACAGCTACACTTACTACGTAAACAAAAGCAATGCCGAGAGAACATATTATTTAGAGATGTTCCATTACAAACCCTGATTTAATGAAAACGTTAATATTCCTCTCAGTTTTAATAATTTCTTTAAAAATTTTTATTGATAAGCATCTTATGTCTGGTTCACCTTTTTCTCCACAAACATTGGAAGCAGATGAATTAGTATTCAAAACAAAGCATGTGAGAACCATCTCCTCCAGCCAAAAATTTAGTTTTGGTCAACTCTTCTTATAAAAGCACATGACACTGATTCTACAGCACAGCAAGTTTGTTATTTTAACAACAGAATCTACAAAAAAACCTTCAAAAATACTTTGACCTAATAATGTCAGTTGCCAGAAATTAATGTTTTCCTTTTAGTCATCTATTTTGCGGGGGGGGGGGGGAAGAAACTCTCTTTAAAAAACAGTGCAAGTTTGCATGCAGAATTACTCGTCAGATAACACAGTGCCATGCCCCTGTACTTCAAAGGGACTGGAGTTTCTTCTGAAGCTATATTCTCCCTGGCAATGAAAGAATATCCAGTCTGGTGTATTTAAAAACCACAGTCATGGTTAAGCATGCTCATTTTCTTCAACACAGCTGCCTAATGGTAACTGTTCTATAAAACCTAAAATGTATTTTCTGCTATCAAAAAAAAGGTGATTAGATCTTGCCTAGTATTCCATTCAAAACTGAAGGTGGACATCTTACCAATAATCGATGAGATCATTTCTGGAAGAAACTAAGACATAAGCTATTTTACCAGGATTTAACACAATCAAAAGTACTATCACACATTTAACAATTAGGTTTTCAATCAAGTACATTATCACTTCCTCTCATCCCCTTGCTAACTAAAAATCCCAGAGATTACTCCGTTACCAGTTTAGCAACTACTGTAGTATGACTTTTTAAAATTAATATATTTATGAGGTTACATAAACACATCTTGTAATATGCCCACTGTTACATGTGATTCTTACATTGCTAATGAATCAATGCCCTGGTTGGGTGGGAAGGAGGGGGGAGGTCCCAAACTGCCCCCTCAATTTTGATATATCAATTATTTCAGACACATGTAAAATTGGGCTTACAGCCCAAAGGTCCAAGCCTGCTCTCTGCACATCTCCTAGCCCAATTCAAAGCTTCACATTTGCACTGTTCTGGCATGCAAAAAACCCCAACCTATTTTTTACTGGTATAACCAGAAATACAGTATCCTTGGGACGTTTACCACACTATTCACCCCTTCCCTCGACATACTGGCAAACATTTTTAAGGAACTAACTCAGCTTGAAGTCTCTTGAAACTGTTGTAGCTGTTACAGCAATATTTTCAAACAAAATTTGACATGGAAATAGTGAGTATACGTCAAACTGTGAAGCAATTCCAGGAGATTCAGTAACGCTCATTTGTCCATTGAGAAGCAGTTGCGAGGACTGAAGAAATGGTTCTCTTGTTAAAGCTCCAGAGAGACAAAATTCCTGACCACAAGCCTTGCTACATAACACAAACCCCAAAACAAAATAGTGATTCAAGAAAAACATGCCCCAACAAGAATGGCAGAGGTTTGGACTTCTGAGGAACTATTCTTTTCTTAAGAAACAAATGTCTTTTAGACACAAACTTAACCTATTTGGAGCTTAACAGCGATTTATTTTTTTTTAACAATGGAAAAATGACTAAAAGCCTACAATAGGACTTCCAACTTCATCAGCTCACAGCGACACGTTAATTCTGGCTCTGAAGACAGGAGCCAAGGCAGAAGTTCAGTATAAAGGTGTGTTATTATACACATGCACAATCAAACTGTGTTGCACAGCTGTGAGAAAACCACCATGATCCTCCCTCAGGATCTAAGACTTAATATTAAACTCCTAACACATCCACCTAAACATTCAAAAGCTGCATGTAGTGGTGTCCCCAATTAAACACATTAATAACATTAACTTATAACTTATCTATTATATCATCATATACATGTAATTCTATTAAAGTTCTTGTCAGATTTCTCCCTCTAGATAAATTAAACTGGGCTCTAACTGCTTCCTAGCAAACCCCTGAAAATAAAGACAAAGATACGTTAAACTGCTAGCAAAAGCAAAGCCATAATACAAGAGAAAAAGCTACACAGTATTTGTATCACCAGCATTCTGGGCTGTTTCACTGTGTAAAGGCACAAGAGAAAAGACTTTCTAAACCTAATGAAAAAAAATAAAAATGAAAAAATCATTTTTTAAAGCAGCTGGAGATTAATTCTAACCAGTTGTAAAAGGACCCTCTAGAAGAGGAATTGTAGCATACGCAATTTGAAAAGTATGCTCCTACTGCTCCAGTTTGGAAGAGGACTGAAAAATTAATATGGATATTTCAGTAAGAATTAAAGATACAAACAATTCCAAGGAGCTCCCCAGCATGTTTAGTAATGTCTAATAATGTAATGTGGAATATCATGCCAAATTTGGGAAGGACTGCATACTTAATAAACAAGTATCAGTATTTGGGAAACAAGTTTGGCTGTAACCACAATCTTCCTTCCCTACTTAACAGGGAAGGGAAATGTTTCCTGAGAGTCAACAGTGCACCAAATCAATCTGTTGACAAATGACTCATTATAGATGGGGTGTGGGGGGGAACAGCCTCAGAAAATAATCAGTTATAAATTTAGGTACCTTGAATTCTTTTAAATCAGTTTCAAAACTATCTACAAAGCCTCTGGACAAGCACTAGTTCGATTGGGTATTGTTTAGGGCATAAAAAAAGAGCAAACTTCACAGCTCTTCTTTGAAAACATACTGCCAATTACCAGGCTGATCGGTGAGAACCTCAATCAAATAAATAACCAAGAAAAACCACCCAAACCTTATCGAATAAGTCTAACTTCAGCGACAACTTTTGGAACCTACTGCTTTCACACACAGCACACTTCTTCACATCTTCCCACTCACTCTGCCTTCTCTACCATATCAGCAAAGTTTTTTATTTCACATCTACACAGAGTCCAGCACAAGGGATACGAAGTCTGAGCCTTACAGCCACACACACGTATGATTCTCCGCAGCAGTAAAAGGGGAAACCCAGTTTGCTTTAAAGTTAAATCAGTACAAAGGAAATGAAGTGGAAATAGGAAATATGGTTTCAGCAGGAGCTGAACCTCTGTTCATAATGTGACCTGAATTACGAATCTGAATTACAAATTCTAATGTCTGAGATTCAACAAGGATACTGAGAAAAATGGGGAAACTAGAGCACATCAGGATTAGAAAACGTGCTCCACAGTTAAGAGGTTCAAAAAAAAGCAAACCGAGTAATATGAGTTAGAAGAATGATCAGCAAAGGCAAGAAGTTTCAAACCAGTAAAGACATAACAAGGAAAGATAGTTCAGTTCTAATCTAAATTTAGACTACAGAAATAAGGCATGTGTTAAAACAAAGTAATAGTAACTGGACGAAACTCATGAAGTGATGATTCTTCTTCACTGTGAGGCTTTAACTGGAGAAGGGGGCAATACAGGGATATGATTTAATTCAAGCAGCAAAGGCCGACTGCATGTGCTACTTGAAGTCTATAACCAGATGATCAGAGTCGTTGTACGTGTGTGTGCGCACACACGCGGAAATCATGATCGTTCCCCACACATATATTTAATTTCTGATCCCCAAAAATACAACAGCATGAATGTAATTAAGTCTTTGTGAAGTCCCACGGATCTGTCACAGCAAAAATCCTACAAAACGTGACCCATTTGCTCTGGGATTTTTTGCCTCCCTCACACATTGCTTGCTTATGACCTTGTTTGTACTCTGGTCAGAAAAGCTCAGGACTAAAGCAGCACAGCTACACTTCATTTCATCGGTAGTTTATCCTCCTCCCTCTCAGCAAATACCCAGGAGACTGAAGCCTTGAGACAAGCTAGTTTTATTATAATCTTCTAGAAATTATGCTTATAAAAATTCTCCATCAGTAAAAACAATCTCTACTGCAATGCAGAGAACGGATGTTCTATTGCTTGTTGTGAACAGTCAGCAAATTCCTGTTTATTAATTTTGTTTGCTTCAAAGGATACCTAGATGCGATAGAAAAGCTTTTATTAGCCATGCTTGTTCTTTTTTGGATTAGAACACAGTGAGGAGACATGATACTGCAGCTACACTCATTATTAGTCGGAGCTATCAGGATCTGAACTCAAAATCTGGTATTTGGATTCACATCAAGGTAGGAGCGCTTCAAAATTTTATCCACCACTTCAAAGAGAAAGCATGATATAACCTTTTGGATTTTGCCTAAAAATTGTAACGCAAGATGAGTTAGCATAGTGCAATTACTAAAGGTTACAGGTGTGGACTAACTAGCTAAATCAAATTAATGTCATCTCCAATTGTTCCTGTGGTTAATGATCTCATCAGAAAAGATTCGAAGAACATTGGACTCAAATGGTTTTCAAGAAAAATCAACATAAAAAAACCACACAATCCAGAAAAGACATTCCAAAAGGAAAATGAACACTGGATGAAACTCCTTGTTAGCCAACACAAGTTCAAGATCAGCCTGCCAGTGTGCAACTGCAACAAATACCTACAATAGGGAACACTACAACTAATGAAGCAGTTTCTCTTCAAAAGCACCATGAGAATCAAAGAAATGAGATAATTATGCATAATAGTATATAAAGCTGAGGCATGGGAGAAAGAACTGAATTCTATATAAGACACTAACTGAACAGTCACCGGACTAGATAGTTCAATCTCTGATTTCTGTCAACACAAACTCAGGTCTTTACATGGACTCGTTCCCCCAAAACACTACCCTCTCCCCAGTAAACTACAAAATACAATAATTTGATTTTCCTTATTTTGTGGGTTTGGGGCTTTTTTTTTTTTGAGGCCTTACAGTTTATTGCAGTTTTAATACAGTTTATTGTCACCTACTTTTTAATACAGAATTTTGGCATTTGCAAGTGCTGCCTACCTGCCAGGCAAGTCCTATTTCGACTGAGATCCAGCATATTTCTTTCTTTGCCTTCTAAAAACTAGACACACTCTCTCTTCCTCCCCCCAAAAAACCAAGAAAGAGAACCTGACTAGTTTTACTAGGAAACAACACAACCAGGATATACATAAACCTGGCAAAGACACAAAGGAAACAGAATATGATATGTTTGCACTTTTTCTTTCCCCAGATGCAGGTGTTACTTGTAACAATACTTATCAAGCTCTTCAAAATACGTCTGTGATTAATAAGACATTTATATAATTTTTTTTTTAGCACAAAGGTAGACTTGAAGATTTCCAGGATATTCTTACAAGCATTCTGCTCTGTCTCAATTATTTTTCTAATGGTTGCAAGGAAAAGTCAAATGTCACTTGAAAAGAATCCAGTAACGCCCTGCTGGACAAGTACAGGTTTGTTGTTTTACTACAATCATGATTATTTGATATTGCCTTTTTTTAAGCTTTAGTCTTTGTTTAAGAATACTACAGAAAGATAAATATGATTAATATGAGCAGCCTGCCTGTTTCTGTCACCTTGCACCAGAACCCATTTCTTACCGAGTCCACAACAAAGAACATTCCGCAACTATCCCAGGTTTGAGTCCTCATTGTTAACTGCAAATGTGCAGGTTTATAAGGCATGTCCTAGAAGTTAACAATTCTGGAATATGTAGAATTAAAAGTAATTGGATTTGTTACAGAATGGGAAATAAAGGCAATATATTATGACAATAAAGCCAAACACTGGATTAGAGAGTACCCTGGGGAAACAATAAAGAGCAAGACACTCTGCTAGCATTTTCCTCCCTTTTAAATAATAGCAATTGGCTATCCACGCTGTTGTAACAGTACTGCAGCTACCTGTGTCTTCTGAATCAACATGAACAGGTTGGCAAATGTTAAGTTTGAGTGTTCATACCAATAAATACGACAACAAAAAGTTCTGCACGGCCAGAGCCAATTCACATCTGTGTGCCAAAATAAAATCTGACCGATACTACCTTTTATTTTTTGCAAAATCAGCGGCAGGTTCTCCAACATCACAAACCATGGTTAATACCTGGATAACAAACTATTACTTACAAGTTAGATGTGAAAGACTGGCAACATATTTCTTCCTTTTAATAATCATTTAATAATAATTTTCGAGGTCTAAATGCAAGTATTTTCATACAATTACACACTTTTCCTCAGCTGTCTTTGAAGAACAAGTCCTATTCCATATGATACTAACAACTGACACCCCTCAGCACAGCAGCAACAACCACCACCACATAGCCAGAACAAAGGTTTAGAAGTCTTCAATTTGTCTTAAAGACCATTAGCGATTTTAGAAATTATGCTTCAAAGAACTTGACGGTCAGATGTATCCAATATAGCTCACCAACCTGAAATGGTATTTAATATCCATGTGATTTTGAAAATAACTGTATCCAGAACCAAAGCAGTAAAACAAGCACTATACACAACATGAGAGGACTGTCCAAAGGTGTGATGCTGTCCTCATTCCAACCTATTTCAGCTATGGCATTTGTATTGCTGTAGCCAACCTAACACAGAAAGCAAGAATCAGTTACTAAGTGTTGTACAGTGCATAGAAAAACACCAACACTGTTCCAAAAGGTTTGTAATCTGGGCCAGGCTTTGAGGCACTCCTTGCAAGCAGACATCTCTGCATATAGAACATATAGTAAGGGCTACAGATTTCCTCTCAGCATCCTATCCAGGGTTTAGTTACATTTACAGATAAGCTAATTTGAATGTGACTGATAAAGAGCACAGGTTCTCCTCCACAGAAAAGATATAAAAAGAACCCAAACAACTAGTGAAGACATGGAAGACCAGCCTACCATTGGCAGCAATGGCAAAGCACTCACTGCACCGTGTGGCCTAGTTTTATTTATTCTGTATGTGGATATCTCATAGATGTGTATTCGTAAGAGGAATAGAGGTGCACCTCACATTTCAGATTATCAAAGATCGTCCTGTTGTAAAATACAGAAATAATAGAGAGAGCAATGCAAATTACAGTGATTAACAAAAGTTACACTGGCTAGCGATTAGTACAGCAGGAACATTATTTGAGGACAGGTACATCTTCTGCCCAACAAGATGACATACCAACGTACACAAGTGGAACAAACAGATTAGAAAGTCTCTTCAGAAGTCAGATATACTCCTGGTTCTTTTTCATTATGGAACAACTCCATATGAATCTGATTCAATGCAACCACTGAAGAGTGCTAATAAAAGGATAAGAAGTCAATGATCTATTAAGCTCACCTACAGATGAGTTCTTAAACAGTCTGGGAATAATTGATACTTGGATATTTCTACCATTACAAGAAGGTTTGTTTTTTATACTTTTAAAAGCCACAGAGTACCATCCTTTCATCTGGACAAACATCAGGACAGGCAATGCCAAGAAAATTTGTCAACAGTCATACCTACTAATAGTTAAAAATAAACCACAAAATATTCTTCCACATTGTTAGTTCCTTATCTTTAGTCTTTATCTGACAATTGCCATATGTCAACCACATCATTATCTGCGAGCATGCTCATATGTGGTAAAGGGGTTTCTGTATTTCTCAGCACATAAGACAGACAAATAATAGCCAGTATACAGAAAATATACATGCCTGTTTCAATGCTGTAGAAACAATTTCCCTGCCTCTAGTGAAGATCAGCCTTCCTTGTAAACACTCTCCCTATATGTGTGATGGGCCACAACCCCCGGTTCATAAAGATTTGTCTAAAGAATTACTTTGTTTAGCACATCCTAGATCTTTTAAAAATTTACTGGCAAAGGAAGAAGGGTTATCCCCCATCTTAGGTGTTTTGGGTTTTTTTACACATTGTTTCTCTCCTGACGAATGCTCATTTCCAGCCGTCCCTGTACATGGATGAAATGCCTACTTAGTGGACAATAGAAATTAATGGACCATCTCAGTGTATCTTTTACTCTAACTGTGGATATTTTAGAGGCAGCTGAATAAAAAACAGCCCTTTCATGAAAGAATTATTTAAGGCTAATAAACTATATTGTCAAATGAGTATCAATTATTTTCATCTGGTTCCTACCAGATCATTAAAGGTACACGAGCATGGCAAACTCCGCTCCTTCTACCACTGACATTACCTTATCCAATACATTTAAAAATAAGAAAAAAAAGAGGAGAAAAGAGAAAAAAAATATTCCAACACAGATAGCTTGGTCTTATCCTGCCCCTACCCGTTCTCCAGCTCCCAAGGCGAGGAAGCATCCTCCCCCGGGCCCGGGCCCTCACCCCACGGCCCCCAAGGACAGGCCCCTTCTCCGCGTCCTGCCCAGCGGGGCTCCCCCCGCCGCCCTCCCCGCGGCCCCGGCCGTTCCGTGGAGGCCAGGAGCGGAGCGAGGGGAAGCCGCAGGCCCCCGGCCCTGCCCGAGCCTCCCCCCGGAGCCTTCTCTTCTCCAGCCGCAGCCCGGGCGGCCCCACACAGGCCCTGACTCTCCCGGCCCGGCCTTCGGGCCCTATTCGGCGCCGGCGGGCAAGGCCCGGAGCCCCCTCACCCCCGAGCCCCCCGGGGAGAGGCCTGGGGCAGGCCGGGAGCGGACCTTCCCTCCCTCCTCCTCCTCCGCTTCTCCTTCCCTCTCCCCCAGGCCCGGCCGGGCCCGGCCTCGCTCGGTCCCCCGCCGCCTCCCACGTACCTTGTAGTACACATCGAACTGGATGTTCTCGGGCAGCGAGCGGATGTCCCGGCGCCGGGCCCGCCCGTAACTATCCACCACGGCCGAGATCGCCGTGTTATAGAGCGTCTCGGGCACCCACTCCAGCTCCACCGCCGCCATCTTGGGTGTGCGGAGCCGCCTTCCCCCCACCCACCTCCCCCCCGCCTGCTCGCCCGGCCCGCTCCACCTCCCGCGCCTCAGGCCCCGGGGCTCCCGCTGCCCTGCCCGGGGAGGGCGAGACGGCAGCGGCGGCTGGAGCGCGGAGGGTGTGGGGATGATCGAGGGGAAGAGAGGAGGGAAGGGAATCATCCGCCTGCGCGGGGGCTCGAAAGAGCGAACGCGGAAAGCCCAGGGCGGTGAAGAGCTGTGGGACTACGGAGATATATCGAGGGAGTGAGAGAAAATATGGGGGAGGAGAGTCTTTGCTGGCGGTGGCTGGGAGCGAGAAGGGAGGTGGTGTGGTAGGGCTGGGACTTGCGGTGGGACGGGGCCTGGCCTTAAGGTGACCGCTATGGTACAGCGCCTTCCCCACAGCCAGCACGGGCCTAGGGGCCGCCTGCCCTCGGGGTTAGGGGCTCTGGGGGATTTATTTTCACGGGGAGAGCAGGCAGAGCCCCCCCAGCAGCTGGCCTCATGGGGGACCCTAAGTGTCCCCCCTCACACCCTGAGCACCAGGGCCTGTCCAACCCCAGACCTCTCTTAGCAGTAGAAATGTTGATATTTATGACTTCACCTGTGGTAACATACTGCTAATATTGGGCTTTCTATGGCTTTCAGGTGTGTTGGCAGCTCAAGGTGAGCGTTATTTGAGAGCCTGGCGTCTGAGGGGGTTTGCTAATGCACCTGAAGTGCACCTGCCTGGTCTGGTCTTCCTCCTTGGCTGTCATGTGGTAAAAACACCCTTTTCCTGTAAATTAACCCCGTGACCCCTCATGGAAATAGCACTATATTTTGTCAATATCTCATTATCTGTATTAAGCTGTTTGAGGCATGTTTTTCTTTCTAATTTGCTTTCCATGTGGGGCTTGCACACACCACTAGTGACATATTGGATAGTTCTCGGACACAGATGGTAGATTTTTAGGCAGAGCAAATTAACATCATTTGGTCTAAAATACACAATGTGTAGCCAGCGATTTAGCCACCCCAAGTGCAAGGCAGGCAAGGACTCAGATTATAGTTGGTGTAGGTTTTGATATCACACTAAGTTACTATCACTCAAGTTTGACTGCTCTAGCATGGTCTTAAACAAAACTTTTATTCCGAGTTAAATATTTTGCATTTTTCAAACTTTTTATCATATGTGTGGATAGAAGAAACACAAGCCCTAGATGCACTAACTATACCAGGGAATATTTCTCCTTCTGTCAAGTCTTATTTTGGTTTTCTTAGCTAATGTAGGACTGCTACTGTGACTTATTGTTTGTTCTTCTTTATTTTAAAAATTATAGGAGGCAGAGCTGCTGCGGTTTTACTTTGGGGACTGTTTTTAATAATCCTAAATTGTTGCTATTCCTCCCTCACCACATTTTGTGAGAGGACATTATTCTTTGTCCTTTACTTGCAGAAAGAAATGTTATGGGGTGGGAAGAAAAGAATGTGGTATAAACAGACCATGGAAGATTGCTTTGTCTTCTTTCTCCTTTTGTTTTTGCCTGTTAGTGGCTTCAGGTTTTTCTTTTATTTTCTGAGAAGGTGTGGATTTTTTTCAGTTGAGGAAAGACAGCTGGTTTCTATTGACAATTAGCCCCCCTGAGAGGCAGAGACTATTTACCTCAGTTACTTTCCAGAGAGTTAGTTTGGAAAGGTTGGAGGCCTGTTAGGAATGGACAGCTAAAGCAGTTTTCCAGGTGTGAAGGAAAAAGTATTGATAATACATAGAAAATGGTAATTCCTGAACTTATAATATTTTTTATTTTGTTTTAAATGAAAGTATCTAATAAGATTTCTGAAAACAGTGGCAAAGGGAAATGTATTTTTCAGGATAGTGCTGTGGTCATGGACTTTATCTTCTTGATAAGTTACTATGCTTTGAGCAAGGCTACACTGTTTATGGTCATAATTTTTTGTAGACAAAACTATAGTGTGTATATTTAAGGAGAAGAAAGAAACATATCTCTGAGAGGACATGGCATAAACCTTTGGAGTATATTATGTTATGTATTCAGTCTGTGATTCATTTTGATTGTAGAGCCTGAGGAATAATCTTTATGGCAAAAGTGATTTAATTTCTAGGTAGAAGTAAAATTTAAATATAGTAGCATTTGTAATTTATTAATATTGTACAGTTTGATATATTTATGTATTGAACAACTTGGTGATCTATCATAGATACATATTTTGTTCTTAAAGGCGTTATTAGAGAGTTGGTGGAGTCCTCAATTCAGCGTGTGTGTGTTTAATGTTGAGACAGTAGTAGGTAGCCATTCAAAGTAACATAGTAGCAGAACAGACTTAAGGAAGTTTATTAAATAATTGGTTAGTTTTCTGAATACCTTTAAACTTAAGAGGTATCCTGTTGAATGTATTTTTTTCCTTAAGCTGAATTGAGAACTTATTAGCAAAATGGCTCCATTCAGTGATGTGCTTTTCACATCCGTAAATTATTTTAATGCAATTACTCATTAATAGTTGCAGATGTTAGAAAACGTTTCTGACTCCAGTACTTGTTGGCAGAGGTTCTGATGGATATTCTTATCTTTGTTGGTATCTTTCTCTTTTCTTTTGTCTTTTTATATAGGGAAACATTTAAAGGACACTTACAAATACTGCCTATGTCTGAAAGCAAAATGGTAATGTATGTTGTTTAGGCAAAAGTATTGTCGGTCTGTCTTCTGTAGTTTTGGCTTTTGAAGAAGCATCTGGGTATCCGATCAACTCTCATTTGAAGTGTATGGAGTGCAATGGCTCTCCGTACATCTGTGTATCGTTGTACTGGATGGGGATGCAGACAAGACTAATAATGGGTAAATGTATAAAGAAAATCTAATCATAGTTTTCTCTTATAAAAACGGCTCCTAGAGATCAAACAGTGTCTTGGTTGTCAAAATTCCTTCTGTTGAAGAAGTTCACATAGAAGAGATTTTACATCTGCAAAGAAAGATGGTTGTGTAATTTCAATAGAATGTGGTTGAAGCCTGATGTTGTTCTGCACCACAAAAACCCTCCTCAAAACCCTTTAAAAAAAAAAAAATCCCAACCAGATATTGGTACCAAGTTACTGTTTCTGAACAGCAGTGAATTGCTAAGTTCACCTCTGCTAGAGGAGGTTGTTCAAGTGAGCTTTTCCAAACCCCTATGTGAAACCAGGGTTTCATGACTAACAAGTCAATTTGGTCTGCAAATTACTGCAAAAAGTATCAGTGTTGTCTTCGCCTCACAATTTTTGACTCTGTGGCTGAGCTGCAAACTGAAAAGGGACTTGTTTTTTTTCAGCTGTACATTTGTTAGAGCTTATGCAAGAAACAGCTGAATTGTCTCTTTTACTGCTGCATTTTTTCACTGGCATGTTCTTAGGTCAGGCTAAGTCAACTGCAGTTTCACCTTACTCGTTTTTAACTGAAATTAATTAGAAAGCGTTCACATAACGAGGGTTCTTGGTGGATAGGTATAGATGCTGATTTTTGTCAGAAAGGTGGTGATTAGTGTCTGTGAGTCCTTTCATTGACCCAGTCAGTGAGGAACTGAGTTGGGATGCCTGCAGATGCTCTGCCTTTTATATGCCTACCTCAAATAATTTTGCAGATGTGGTGTAATAGTATAACTACTGCAATTATATCATTTCTGAGTCAAAAGAATAAACAGTGCTACATAGTTTGAGATGTGTATGTGAAAAGTACTAAATAAATACTGTGCCTGTTTTGCAGGAGTATAGTTCTGGAAAGCTTGGATGAAAAAGATGGAATCTGTTTCATATGCTTCCAGTGCAAGAGTATTGTTTGCATGTTTTCATTAAAGGTGAGGTACTTGTCAAAGAGCAAAAATGTGTTTGTGAAACTGATGTGTTAATGCAGGTGAAGTCCAGTATGAATGTAGTTGCAGGTTCAAGTGAACTCATCAGTGGAAGATTTGGATCATAATCTAGCATGATTGAGGCTTTTTAGATTAGACCAGCGGTTCTCATTTTGCCATGGTTTAAATATGAGCTTGTATATGTGAGCAATTTTATTTTTTTTAATTACTATAGCTGGACATGCTTAGTGGGAAAAAAGGTTCTAAGAAAACAATAAAAAACCTGCTGAATTTTCCTGCAATGTGCTTATTTTGAAGTGGGAAGGAAGTGAACTGACATGGATAACATATGAACCTACTATATCTCCTTGATGTGGATATTAAAGGAACCTTGAAAATAGTTTATGGGGAAGTTGTTGGAGGCTTCTAATTTTAAATTCTTAACAGGAAATCATTAAACTGTGGAGGAGCCAACATAACAGACTGTTGCTCTGAAACAAGAGCTAAATGCAGAGCATTCACATGAACTTGTCAGATCTTTTTTTAATGCTGGCATCTTTATTTCTTTCATGTTTACTGCAACCCAGATAAATACATTTTCATTTTCATATTCTTTATATACGTCAGTTCAGTAGTCACATTCTGGATGAGATGTTAAATCAATGCCATTAGGGTCATACTTCAGGGAATAGGAAGAAACAGATTATACTCCATCAGCCCCAGAGGGTGTTAACTCCTTGCATAGTCAGGTCCTGCACTCCTACATTGGCTGGGGAAAAAAACCTTTAAAAAAATGGGTATTGTTGAGTTTTGTTTTCTTTTGTTACGTGATATTCTCATGCTTTGTCTGAGACTCTTGCTGAGACGACCAACATATTTCCCATAGGCTATGCAACAGCCCTGAGAGGTAGAATAACCTTTGGTCACTATCAGCTTGGCTTGTTGAAGCTTACTTAGGGGCTGGAGGAAGGAGAAGGATTATTATGTGGCTGTAAGCACTAGGACAGGAAGGTTAGTCATCAAAGTCAGCTGAGGTGCTTTACAAATGAAGAAGGCTTTAAGAACGTGGGTTTGCCAAAGCCGGATGGGCAGCGCTGCTTTCTGCTGTGCTGAGATTAGCAAGTTTGTGCCCAGGTTATGAGCTTTTGAGGTATCTGAGCTATTGATAATTTTGTATTTTTCATCTGCCGGACAAAGTTAATCATGGCTTTTACAAAATATAACTTTGTGTAACTTTACATAAAGCATACCACTAGAAAAGAGAGGGCAGGAAGCTGGCCACCCAGCGCTGGTGTGTGATGTGGAATTAAGATGAACATGCCTGCCTCTGTGCTTTTTAGTGTCTGATGCAGCTGAGGGAAAGGAGTAACTGCTGTAAAAAATGTTACTCTCTGTGTGAGCCTTCTTCCCTGCTGCTCCTGTAAAGAAGGTAGACTTGTTTATTCACTTGCTTGAGTGTAGACCTATAAAATGTTTAATTTCAGGTTCACAGGAGGTGTCATCTGAGGAGCAATGTAGTGTGTTGGTCCACAACGCTTTCTTCCGTGTCTGCTACAAGGTCCCTCTCCTTTCTGCAGTATTTGAGCTCCAGGAACCTGACCTTGTGCATCTTGTTCCCCTTTCTATATTTCTTTTTCTTCTTTTTGCTTTCAATCTTTGAGCCTGTGGATAGGTAATCCTTAAAGGTACCCTGGTGGGATCATGGATGGTTATATCTCACAGGCTGCATGATGGGTTAGCAAACATTAGAAAGTAGAATAATTCATGGAAGTCATGATGCTTTTCTTCTAATGTCAGCTAACCTAACACATTCATCTGGGTTTAAACTGCAGCTGCTTAATCTATTTTGGTGAAAGACGGTCATTCTTTTTTCAAAATGTAGCTAATTTAGCTTAAGCCTATTTGAGAATTTTTTTAAACTACAGTTAAAAGAAAAACTAAAAACTTCTCATCCACAAAAGAAATTGTGGCCTTTAATTTTGAGAAATTATTTGAATTAGTTGAACCAGACCAAGCCATAATTGATGCCTGCGCAGCCACTCTGACATGGATTTATTTCAGCAACTGTTAGCCAAATGACAATAAGCTATCATCAAGGTCAAGCAAATACCTGATTGTATTTGGTTTAGGAACATTTTATATTAAATGATTTTATATTAAATGATATTCTTATATAAAAAAAGCTTTTAATTTTGATGAGCTACTTAACCTCAATTCTGTCTCTGAGGTAGCTGGGGAACCATGGGCAGTTTCTCCTTAGCATTTGGTTCCATTAACTATGAAAATAAGAAAAGCACTCCCTGTAGTTATACACAAGTGAGAAGTGCATGAAAAAATGATAAATTGCCCTTCAATTATTGCCTATCACTTGGGTTCTGGAGTGTGGGAACTGCAGTGGTACTCTCCATCAAACTTCATCTTTATTAGAAGTTTTTCTCCCTGCGTCTTCAACTTTTATAGAAATGTTCTTTTTTCTGCAAGTGTCTGGTTTAGTTGAATCGAAGTTACTTGTGAGCTAAAGGACTTTAGGAGAAAATTAGGAAACGTGGTTTCAGTTGCCAGAGGATCTGCTGGTTGTGTGCCCTGTAAATCTTGAAGCACTTTTGTTTTCCAAAGGTGGTTTTGGGAATGTAGTTGTTGCACGCAAAAAACATCTTTAATACATTGTAATTTAATTAAATTTGTGAATGTAGGTATGATTTATAGATGGTGCTATTGTTTTGACTGTAAAAGGATTGACAGAAATGATACACTTTATTTTACTTGGACATAGGAAGAAGAGGCAGAAAAACTTTGGTGTTAGAACAGGAGTTTCTTCCGTAATAACCAAGTAATTTTTCCCCTTTGTTTCCTGAAGTTCTTTACAAATACCAGGCTATCTAGAGTATGTTGATGTAAAGCATAGGAGTAGGAGTCAATCTGGTTCTGTTCTGGAGTAGCCTGTGGTTTTCCACTCTAAGTTGTTTAGGAAAGTGTTACCTCTATAGAATGGTATTAATCCTTGCACAGCAACGTGTCTGGCTGCGTTTATCCGACTATGAAATGAGGATTTTGTACTTTTCAGAAGCAACAGGATTTAGTTGTCCCTAAGATGACATAGATCTGAAAATATTATTTTGTCTTTTTTTTAATCAATAGTTTCAAGTCAGGTTCCTTGTTTTCTGGCTACTTTATATTAAAAAGTAATTGAAAAAAATCTTATTCACCCCCTTTCTGTGTGCTGTGCTGTGGATGGCAGCGGAGCTGCTGCAGGCCTGGCCATTGACACGCAGTGCTTTGTTAATTAAAAGGGAAATAGCGATATGTGGTGGTGCTTTGGATTGTATAAAGCTCAAATTAGTCTTTGTCTCTTCATGGCCTTTAAAGTATACATTTCATTGTATATGTGGCAAATGTCCTTGTATGAAAGACTCCGTTATGAAATGTAATGGACAGATTTTTAAAGCAGGATTTCTCCATTCTGTATTTGGCTGATGATTGATCTGATGGTATAAACACCTGTAAAATAGGAAGGGATAGTTACCTCATTGGATTAGTGTGGATTAATTCATTAATGTTTGTAACAGGTTTTCAAATCCCCAGGCGCTCTAGAAATTCAGAGCTTCGTTGATCTATTTCTTATTTTTTAAATACTGTTGACTTTAATGTGGTTAATGGAAGGAAATCCAAAGTACTCACCGTACTTAAGCCAAACCATTATCTCCGTTTTACTGACAGTGGAAGTATTTTTGCAAAACTCGGTGATGGTTTTAGCTGTTCTACGCTTGTAGCAGGAAGGGGCTCTGGCAGCTGAGAGCGGTGGTGGGTTGCCCCTAAAACAACGTCTAGAATTTCAGCTGTAAAACGAAAGCTCTTTAAACAGGCATAAGCGTAAACCCCGCGTTAACGATATCCCGTCGGGAAAGCACCGGCGGGAATCCCTGTTCAGGCGGGAAAAGCGGGTTTTGGGGCAGGGAAAGACCCCCCCGCCCCGGCTCCCGCCGGCAGGGGGCGCTGTTGGTGGCCCGCGGCCTCACCCGGGCCGGTAGGGGGCGCTGCGGCGCGGCCGCCGTTCCTGCGGGGGGGGCGGACACACACGGCACGGAGCGGTGGAGGCGGGCGGGCGCGGTAGGGGGCGCTGCGGCGCGGCCGCCGTTCCCGCGGGGCCTGGCGGGGGCGGGCGGGCGGCGCGGACATGCCCGAGCTGCGCCGCCGACATCAACAATAGTCCGCGGCGGCGGCGGGCGGGGAAGCCATCGCGGGAGGGGAGCGGCGGGAGCCGCCGAGCCGTGTCTCCCCCCGCCCCCCATGGAGGGGCCGTACGCGCTGGGGGTGAGCGTGTTCTCCGACCAGGGCGGCAGGAAATACATGGAGGACGTGACCCAGATCGTGGTGGAGCCCGAGCCGCCGGCCGAGGCGGAGCGCGGCCCCCCGCACAAAGGCGGAGCGGCCGGTGGAGGCCCCCGCGCCGCCGAGCCCCTCGCCGAGAGCGGGCGGCGGAGGGGAGGGAGCCCGCGGGCGCCGGAGGAGGGAGCGCTGCCGTCCCCCGGCCCCGGCTCCGGCCGGCGCCCGCGCCGCTCCGTGGCCTTCTTCGCCGTGTGCGACGGGCACGGCGGGCGGGAGGCGGCCCAGTTCGCCCGGGAGAACCTGTGGGGCTTCATCAAGAAGCAGAAAGGCTTCGGCTCGGCGGAGCCGGCCGAGGTGTGCGCGGCCCTGCGCAAGGGCTTCATCGCTTGCCACCGGGCCATGTGGAAAAAGCTGCGTAAGTTCCAGGCGGACTGGCGCCTTCCAGCCGCCCCCGCTCCGCCGGGCCCCCGTCCCTTCCCGCCCCGGTCCCCGCCGCGGCCTTTCCGGCCGTGCTCTCCCTCGGTTCCTCCTTTCCTTTCTGCGGGGCCCCGCGGTGAGAGCCGAGGGGACCGCAAATCCCCCTCCCTGCAACCCCCTGAGCGTGGGACGTCCCGCTTTTAGCCGCCTTTCCGCCCCCCCCGCCCGTTCCCCCCGCACTATTGTGGGTTGAAATCCTCCCTCCATCTCCGCCGAGGAGTAGGGCACCCGCGCTGCCAGCCGTGGGCAGGGAGTAGGGAGGGGAGGAGAAAGCGGGATGTGTTTTGAGATGTTGAATCGAGTAATTCGGGAAAACAAGAAAAACTGGAGAGCAAACCGTGGGAGAAAAGGTAGAATCAGAGGGTGAAGACACGTTGCAGGACGATTGCGGTATGTAGCTGAAGATGGGGTGATTGTAGAGCTGCAGTTGGTTTTTAGGGTGTTGCAAGTCGGATCTCCAAATTCGATGTATTCATCTTGTGGCCTTGGGGAATCGCATGGAACTCCCCCTTAGATTTCCCTTGTCCAGGGTGTCGTAAAAAAAAAAAAGTAATTTAGCAAACTTAAATGGGCTGGGACAGTGTTTTTTCCCTACCTGTGCCTTGATTCCAACTGTTTCTGTCGAGTTCTGATGCAAGGATTCAAAATGTGGCTGTTTCTAGAGGGTAATCGCTCATTTTGTTGTTTGAGCATCGGGGTATATGCAGTGTACTGACAAAATAGAAAACGCCCTCAGTATCCTGGAGATGGTCTCGATTGTTTGCTTAACTGCAGCGGGGTAGAAGTTGGGGTCCCGAGGAGGTAAGGGGGGAGGAGAGTGACGAGACAGGTGACAGTAACTGTTCTTGTACTCCTCCCTGAGATCTAGCGAGACTGCAGAATTGAGTTTCTGAAAAGGATTTTTTTCTTGGTAAGATGAAGATTATGGCTTAGAGTATGGTGGTTGTTTATATGTGTGTAGAGTGTGTGTATTGTGTATGTATTTATATATTCAAAAACCCCAGAAAGAGAAAATATAAGAACAGTGGACAGCGTATGAATGCAGGCAGGAGTGGAACACAGTAAAATTGGATCAAAATCATAGAGAGCGATACTGGCAGTTGGGCTTGGGAGGCAAACATAAAAAGCAAGAATTGCACCTAGAGCACCGTGGGCTTTCAACGAAATGAGTCATGGGGGGATATTATAGTGTCAAAACAGTTTCATTTTCTTTTTCCTTTTTCTTGAATAGCAAAATAGAGAAGTTGTGCAAATGTCAGACACTTGAAAAGCTACGGGGAAAGGAATAGCAAGGTTGAGGGCACGCTGATAACTGGACAGAAAGGAAGGGGTGTGAATTTTAGAAGCACCAGAGCTTGGCCGAGGCCTTGATGCTGGGGAAGGAGTGGTGAGTGGAATATGACCTCCTGGGCTGCAGACTGGCACGATAAGGAGAAAGATGTGTGAAAAGGGAAGATGGTATGGAGAAGAAAGATAAGTTTAGCTTTCTAGTTGTAGTATCCCTGATCTGTTGTTTGTCACTGTAACTGTGTGTGAATACAGAATACGGAGAGGTGAAGTGACAGAATGCAGGAAATACTATTTTAGTAATGAGTGTTTAGTAAATAGTACTTGGGTTGTGGAACCAATTTAAATTGTTGTGAGAAACAACGTAGCTGTGCTATGAGCATTTGATGACAGTTTTAGGTAGGCTATATAGTAAACTTCGACGTAGCATGTTTGGTCTTACTGGTTTCTGCTGCATGTGCATAAGAACTAGATTTTTATGGGACAGAAGTGTTACTATGTCTAGTTCGTAACTTCTTGTACTGTGTTGTGGAATCCTGGTGTAAATTTTACTTAAATAATTTTGCATACCATCATATGTAGACCAGATCTTTAACTGTGTGTTGGTGACACTATGGACATGAAAGGGAGACTGGGTGTTTTAGTATTGTGAAATGGGGGTGGGAGAACAGCTTGCAGTTCTGGTGTAAAGGATGGAGTCTTTATCACTTCCAGTTGATGGCTGTTGGAAGAGAAGCTGGTACTCAGCTGCTTTTAGTTCTCGGAAGCTGTGGGGTCATCCCAGTGGCCATCTCCTGTGATAGACAGGAAACCAGAAAAAATAAACCAGAAAAATACCCCTTTGTCATTGCTGATAATTTTGGGGTTAATTATATAGTAATAAAAATACCTGTATGCTAGAGAGTAATTTCCTGAGTAAAAGTTCTTATTTGAAGCCTATTTCTACAACTGGCAGTGGTGAGGAAAGGTGTTTACAAGAAACACACTCAGGAGGTCCCAGATCTTGAGGTGACCTTATAGAAGATTGCACAGACTTATGTTTCTTTGGTAATTCATTATTTGGATAGCCAAGAGCTTGGTTTTAAATGTGTTTAGCTTGATGCTATTAAAAATTACTTTCAGCATTACTAGTTGCACTTTAGAGTTGCATACTTCTGCTTGGGTTATAACTCTTCCCATTAAATTTAATTGAAGCAATAAAAGTCAAATAATATTTTCATCTCTTGTGTAATAACAAGTTTTTTTGTAATTTTAACTGGAGTCATAATTTCAGGGTTATTTTTAGAAATGTTTAAGAGTTTATGTATGTATTCTTATCTGAAAAGGACCTAGACCACTTGAGGCAGTGCAAGTTTTCAGGATAATGTAAAATTTTTGTGGTCTGTTGCTGTATTAAAAGTTCATATGGGTCATATAGTTTTTGAAAGTTCATATATTTTTTTAAAAAAATTCATATATTTTTTGAAAGTTTAATAAGAGCTTTAGAATCAAACCAATTTGAAATGAGGTGTTGTAGTTTGACTTAATGTATATAAAAATGAAATATATTCTTCAGCAATTTTTGATTCCCAGAATAATCCTGAATCATTCTCAAAAACAGAAGCAGAACTTCCACAAATTCATTTTGGAGCTGTCTGTGTCTTTCAGATCACACACCAACCATCATAAGTGAATTTGCTTTTTAGACTGTGGCAGGGCATTTTTTTTCATTACAGATGTGGTATCCAGGTGTAGGATCCATATTTTGGTGTAACAGATACACTGGTATGGGTTGTTTGTTTTAAACCAATTCCTACCCCTCTCTCCAGACCCTCCACCAGAAAGGTGAAAATGAGGAAGAGATAATTGCAAGTTGTGTATAAACAACCTGGATTCCTGGGAAGCTGCATGGATTTGTCTCTTGGAGCTGTCTGCTGTTGTAAGGAGGAAACTAGGTTAAAAATTCGATAGCTTCAGAATGCTTAAGCACCTAACATGCATTTTTTTTTTCTTTTATCTTTTTTCTTTTTTTCTGGACGAGTGGGAAGTACATCTGTTAAACTAGAGAATGTGGCATTTTGTGGGCAGGTATTATGAGAGTCTGTAACAGGCGATGTTAGTACCCTGCTAGACACAGATGTGGGTTTACCTCCTACTCTCCATTCGCCTCAGCTGGCTCAGTGGGATAAATGGTGTGATTTTCAGGGCTAAAGCCCTCTGGCTCTACTGGAGTCAAGTCCATCCTGGGATGTATCCATGTTCCTAGGACATAGCTTAATAATTCATGACAACTAATACAGAATTAGGGATACAGGCCCACAAGGAAACTTTGACCAACTTTGTTTTCCCAGAGGGCTACCTAGAGGTATTTCTCCTGCTAAAGTTGTCGAAGTGGCACGTCATGCACGGACATTTCGGGTATATCTTTGAAGTGTGAATTTAGTTTTGAGAGCTCTGTTGTAATTTCAGAATTTCTTTTAATCTGTCAACTTGGTGTGGTATGAAAAATGGGCAATAATTTGCTCTGAATTTACTGAAGTAAAGTTCTAAACTTGAAAGTGGATGGCATTCAGTATTGTTACTTTGCAGGGATGTTATTAATGCCAGTTGTGTGCTTAAGAAAAAGCTTGTGTTTTTACTGGAGCTGGTGTGGCCAGGTAGGAAAAGAAGGGTTATGTGTGTATTTAAATAAGAATGGCAACTGGAGCTGATCTTTCTACAAAAGGAAGAGTTTAATGTGCTGTTACTCTCAGCTGTTAATTAGTATATATTCTCAGTTAATTTATTAGAGGAGAAAATGCCTTTTGATCATACCTGATCATTTGGTCTGTTGTGGTATCTTATAAAAGAAATATAGGCTTTTGTTAAACAGTCAAAATAACGTTTTGTATATTGCACCTAAGTGCAAGAAAAAGAACAAGGTAAGAAGAGGCTTTAAAAATAGCAAAATAGCATTTGGTGAGTTTTGCTGGGTCACAGTAGTATGCAGAAAAAGAACTCAGCAGGGAAGAAAGCTTTCTTGATGGTAGTGTCCTCTGTTTTTAGGGATTCCATATAGTTTGCACTAAAATGTGGGGTTTTTTTTATTTTTTCAAATGAATAACGGGAAAGAAAAGATGCAACCAAGTCAAACTTCATGAAGCAAAGCACTTTATATTTCCTGTCCTCAGCAGCAGGTGACAAGTTCAGTTCGCCAGCTACAAAACCAGTTGAGTTTACAAACTCAAAGTTACAAAATTGAGCGAAGGGTACTATTTTTCAAGTAGAGGGAAAAATTGTTTTGGAAAGAGGTCCTATTGCTTAAGGATTGGTAAAAACATGCTCATATGTGGACAAGTTGGGTAAGTGACTTGGATTTTTTTTTTATACTTCAGCTCAGAAGAAAACTCAGGAGTTTTGACACTTGTGTTAATTTCTGAGGAGACACTATCTCTAAAGAAAGGAATATGCTATATATAATACTTATCTCTTAAACAGGAGCAAGGCATAAACTGAAATCCCTTGATGATAGGCAGATCTAATTTCTGGTTCTGATGGAGCCTAAAATCTGACGCTGCTGTATCATTCTTTTTCTCATAAGTGGATGATTTCACTCTCTGTGCTCTTCATTCCCATAAAGACTGATTTGACTCTCAAATATATTTTATTGCTATTGAGGGGTTGTTACACTGACAGAAACTCATTAGTTGCAGCTTGTTTTCTGTTAAGTGCATGGTTGAAGTCCTCATTACCACTTGGCTTCCTCCCTCATTTGCTTTCCATTTGGAATGTGTTAGATTTAATATCCACAGTTAAAATTGCCAGACAAAGTACTTCCAATAAGCTGATTGAATGTTTGTGTTCTTAAAATAAAGCTACTCCTAGGGAGAAAGTGTATTTTAGTATTTAGAACACAAAGCTAGAACTCTGTGTTAGAACGTAAATGTTCAAATTATGCTGGCTCTCTTGGTTGCTAACCCTGAGGAAGCGCAGCTTTTCTCCGCGGACTGTCTGTATAGCTCAGCTTCTCCTCCAGCATGTCTTCCATGACTTTTCTTTCTTGCCTCAGGCATCTGAACATCATCCAGGGGCACTAGAACTTACTAAGTTCTTCATCTTCTGCTTAAAACTTTGGAAGCTTGAAATATCCGTTTTCACAGAGGGAAGGCCTAATTGTGTTTAATTTTTTCTTTCTTGTGTTTGTTGTGCCATAGGAAAATAGATAATATAGTGCTTTGGCAGTCTGGCTTGGGTATTTCCTGCAAACACACTGTATCACAGTGGAATTTTTATGTTGTACTGTGTGAGCGTGACTTGTGAAGTGCAGAAGATAGAATGTGACACGGAGATGAGTCTCCCTTCTGAGTTTGTCTGAAGACATGAGTGGGTGCAGTGAAGAAGAAACATGAGGTTGCTGGTGACAGTTGAAATCACCCAGTAACTGGGAACTTGAATTCTGTTTTCTGAGGGTGCTGAAGCAGGGAGGAGGACTGCTATGGCTAATCTTTCTTAATTGGGATGTTGTTTCAGTCATCTTGCGGTGTTTTGGAAGAAGAACAACTTGGGTGTGTAGACACAAAAATAGACAAGAAAAGGTATGAAAGAGAAATTTGGATTGGCCATAAATGGGGAGAATAGTGTAATAGGAAGTTAATGTGAGTGTTTTGAGGGCAAAGCAGTTGAGAAAGAAGGAGATTTCCCTAACTTTGCACAGTTCATGCTGGTATAGATATTTTTTGTTCTGAATTCAAGGGATACCTTCTGCAGAAGATTGATGTTGGGTTATGGATAACATACTTAAATAGTCTGCATTATTCAGTCCTCCAAAAGGAAATGGGAATAAAACAGTTGGCGTTATTCAACTTAAAATGCTGTTCAGCATATAAAAGTGAAATAGCATTTTCTTTCCTTCTGAGAGGATCAGGAATGACCAGAAAATCTGATTGCCAGTCAGATGTCCAAACAAAATGACCTGATTTATAACACTTCTACCTCTTCAGACAAGGAAGTGAGCAGTAGGTCTTAACAACACCCTTGATCGATCCTGTTCAACACTTGAGCACATCTTCCCCCATATTCTTCCAGTGATGCTTGGGATATTAAACTGGAGGAGACAGTTTTTTGAATCCTATCTCAGTGCTTTGATGCTGGCTTTATATATGTGTGTCAATGTAAGCTGTAGATAGGGGAGTGGAGTTATGAAGGTAGGGGGGACCTGAGGGCACTGGTTTCCTGGCCGTGCTATAGTTAAGTAGACTCTGTATTGTAACGTTAAGCGAGCCTCTGTGACATGCCCTTCATCTTGATTTTTCAAAACATCACCACTTCTACAGAACTAAAACCAAAGGTATTTTTATTTGCTTTTTTTCCTCACTGCAGCAGAGTGGCCGAAGACCATGACGGGTCTCCCAAGCACGTCGGGAACTACTGCCAGTGTGGTCATTATCCGCGGGTCAAAGATGTACGTGGCCCATGTTGGTGATTCAGGAGTGGTGCTGGGAGTCCAGGATGACCCCAAGGACGACTTTGTGAGAGCTGTGGAGGTGACACAGGACCACAAGCCAGAACTTCCCAAAGAAAGAGAGAGAATTGAAGGCCTTGGGGGCAGGTAATTGTGCTTTTTACTTCAGTTTTGATCTCTGGGTGCTATTTGTGTTTTTCTGACCGAACGATGCTCAAGCTTGCTTGTTTTAGGGGGACAAGTAAGGTGGTGAATCTCATAGTCTATTTATATTTCTTCCCTATCTATGCTCTGTTTTTTTTTCTTTTCTAGCTTGTTGGGAATAAGTTATAGTGAGCTGTTGTTACACTGGTATGGTTTTTGCTGGTGGTTTATGGTATTAAACAAAATTTTACTTTCCTGGTGGATTCCCATGTAGCTGAGGTACGGTTACAATTCTAAATGTTCATTGAAATCTTTGAAAGTGGAGATACTAACATTTGACCTATTTTTCTTTAAATTCTGATGATTTTTGGGGAAAAAAGTCTTTACATATAACGATATGAGCTCTGGAATATCTGTTTTGTCAAATAGTGGAAACACAGCAGTTTTGACACAAAGTACTACTCTTTTCATGCATTCTGCATGGTTCCTGGGGTGACGGTGGCAGTTGTTGAGTAGGCTCTTAAAAGCTTATCTCCAAGGAACTTAAAAAAAATTCTTAGATTTGAAGCAAGATACTGTGTTTGTTGTGTTTAAATAAACACAAAATGTTAGAATACCGTGTTTTAACAAGTATCTTGACATTAGTAATTTCTTCCCTGTCGGGAGCTGGCAATTGTTAGAACATCTCGGAGTTGTGGTTGCTGTGACTAAGGAGGAAAGCAGGCAGGTTTGTCAGATGGCACTAATGTTTTGAGACAAACCTCAGGGCTCACATTTGGTGCAGCTTCGCAGGAGCGCTCTGTTCTCTTGGTCTGCAGTACCGCACCAGATGGATGGGCACCGTTTCCTTCTCTTAGCGGTTCAGAGGCAGAGATCACTGAAGGTTTTCCTGTTGACATCATTCATACGAGAACCCTGTCGGCTCATTAACCTTCAGATATTTTTCTCTAGCAGGTGGAAGGTGATCAGTTAGCTGTATTAGCTTTTCAGAGAGGATAACTTGCAGTTTTGCTGGGTTAGTACTTGTAAATGTACAGGTTTTCAAGTTGTGTATCTCAGACATTGAAAGTCTCTGAAGCTTTAAAGAAGCATTCCCTGGAACCTTGTATCAACAGGAATGGTTAAAATTTATTATTTTTAAAATCTTTATTTTTACTGGTGCTCTTCCTGTTTTTCCCAGGCTGGCTGTTGCAGGCTCTTGTGAGGCAAATGGTAGGAGTGAGGTGGAACTTTGCAGTTATGCTTACTAATGTCGTCTCTTTCATGAGAGCGAATTGGGAAAAGTTAATGGGAGAGCATAACTGAATCTTCCATTAAAAATGAGATCTTCCTAGTAACAGTCTCGGAGTGTGGGATGGGGTCCTCTTCCAGATAATGACTGAAGTTAGCTTTGTGTGGTCGTTAGCTGTACAAGTGGCTGAGATACTGCTTTTTAGGATGTGGTGTTTGTGACTGCATTGTGCATGCAAAAGGATGGAGCTAAACATGCCCTTGTTGTTAAGGCCTTTGAAGTCTCAGGAAGTGCATCTTGAATAGCTTCAGTATGAGGAATCTTGAGGCTGTTCCAGAGCTTCTCAGTTTCTAATTACCAATGGCTGTTCCTTGGATAAAAGCTAGCTTTTAAGTATCTCGTTCTTAACTTGGTTGGGACCAAGCTTTGCTAGTTCCTCGTTCCATTACCTTTTCTTCCTTGATGACTCATACTCTCTGTTCTTTCTGACTTGCCTGATAACAGCTGCCCCATTTACTTGTTCTGTAGCTTCTCCTTTGACCCTTCTAATGCCATCTGTGAGAACTAAAACCTGTGCTCAGTGCCTTAGGGCAGGAGGTAACATTCAGATGTGGAGCTGTTCCTTCCCATGTCCTGCTTTCAGCAGATAGCAGCTATGAACAATTCCTCTTTTATTTCTGCCTAGTGTTGGTGCACTGTTAAGGAAATCCCTACAGAAGACTGCTCCTTTCTCTTTTGTTTTTTTTCAACTATATTGTGCTGCTCTTTACTGCCAAACTTTGGCAGATGGAGAAAACTGAAAGAGGAACTACATGACATTTCCACCCAAGTGAGTTGATGTTGATGGTCCTCATCTGAGGAAAGCAAATTCAGTTCTGCTTTTTCTCCGACAGATTAAAAAGATACTCTTGCATCTGGTTGTTGCAGCCAGCCAGAATTTGTTCCAGGTCTTCATTCCCCTGCTTTTTCTTTTCTTCTGCCCTTCATCTCTCACTTTTCCCTTTGGCTTAATATGGAATGAAACCATCTTAAGTGATACCGTGTGTTTTGGAATATTTAATTGTGCTGTGGACTTCCTTGAGGGCGCTGTCATTATTGACTCCATGTTTGCATATTTAACTGGTTTTGTGTCATTGAAGTAACTTCTGTGCTTTCATTCCCATTCCTTTTTAACCCCTGCCTTTTCTGATGGTTTTAGTGTGATCAACAAGTCTGGTGTGAATCGTGTTGTTTGGAAGAGGCCTCGTCTGACTCACAATGGCCCTGTGCGCCGCAGCACCATCATAGACCAGATCCCATTCCTGGCAGTTGCTAGAGCACTTGGTAAGTCTGCCCCTGCTTGGAAAGTGAGACACCCCTGCATACAGGCCACCAGCACTGAATTACACCCTATTTTGTCAAAACGTACACTTTTAGATTAGAGGTGCTTGCCTTGATTACAAGGCCTTCTGAAAGTCTGGGCCTTTTTAAAGTATTTTTAATACAGTATGGATTTTGTTTCTCATATAAAGCTGTAGAAGGTGTCATTGGTGAGTGAAGGACTTGCCCTACAACATGCAGGATCTTCAGTGTCAGTCTTACAAGGGTGGTACTTTGTTTCTGTTGCAAATGAAAATGTAAAGCAGTATGTGTCTCCAAGATGGAAAGCACATTTGTCATACTGAAATAATAGGACTGTAATTTTTGACTAGGTGGTGGTAAGAGTAAGTTCTGCTGCATAGCACACGAATTACTTTTGGTCTTCCTTTTGTGGTGAATCTGTTTTCTTTCAAGACTTAACATAGAATAAACAAAGGGATGAAAGTCAAGTCTGTTTTCTCTATAACTTGCCTTTGCGAGAGTATTAGTAATGGGAAAGTATCTCTGAGGAACACTTCATTCAGAGGACAAAAAGGCACATTAGAATGCCTAGCAAACTCGTTATAAATGGGTTTGGGCAAGTACTTTTATAACTTAATCTTTGGATACCTCTTGCCCACGACTACCAGTGTTTTCTGGTCAGGTTTTTTCCTTAAATTTCATTGCAGAATTCAATCTTCTGCAGTTCATTTTACTTCCTTCCTCCCTTTACCACAGTGAGGAATTCTCTATCCAGATATACCCAGTATAGGTTTGATTTTATGGGAATGTGGTATCATATTTTTACCTGTGAAAACTGTCCTGTGACTTAATTTCGTCTTGGCCAGCTTGACAGTTACATGATAGTGTTGTCAGTGTTCCTAGATCAGCTGGCAGTGTGGTGTGGGGACAGTCTGTTCCTGGGACCTGGTCGTCTTGATAATTGCATTGCGTTACTGTGTCTTATTTCAGGGGCAGTAATATCTGTTTCATGTAGCTTTGTCCAGAGTTAAGAATTCTGCAGTGATAATGACGTTGTAAAAGATAGCTGTGTGTCAAGGAAGGAGTCACAGGTGGCTGAGTGGCTGAATGGTGATCTTTTAATAAAAATAAAATTCTAATTTTATGGACATTTTTCTCTGTATCTTACAAGTCTTATGTGTCATATTTTAGGCAAGATAGAGGCTTGTTTTATGGGTAGTAAACCTGGCTCGAGAGTTTGAGTAAATCCTTTGGAGTTAATAGATGACCAGCAAACAGACCTTCATCCACTGAGCAACATACCCCTCTTCTCCCCTTTTCTGCAGAAGGGTACATCTTCCTCATAGATTACGAAAAGCGTATGCTTAATGTTGATGAATCTTTCATTCCTATGATTGCAAGTTTGTCTAAATAGCTCGATGACTTGTGACCCAGTTCCTCTCAGCAAGTTGAATAAAGGGTTTGGCTGGGTTTTGTGTGGAGATGGGCATTGAAGGGATGATGCATCTGTTACCCCCTATTGAATTCTTTCCCGTTATGTGGATGTCGAGGATTACTGGAGAGTTTCAGGTTCAAGAAATGAGAACACCTATCTTAACAATTGTTGGTTTCAAAAGTTAGCAGATTGGAAAGCTTAAAAGAGGGCTTTGGCATCTTCAAATCATGGAGAAACAGATTTTCAGTGTTCCAGTGCTTTGGTGTTTGCTTGCTCAAGGAGCCTCTGTAGCCTCTTCCCATCCTTTCTGAGGAGGTATGACAAACCTCCTGGAAAAAGGAACACAGCTGCTTCGCTCTGTAGGACCCAGATGGTGCACAGACGCTCACAGTTTGGAAACAGGATTTAACTTCTTTTGGAGGCCAGCATGTCCCTTACGCTGCTTACAAAAGACCTACCACGACTAAAACCATTTGCATTCATGCTGTTGGGGCCTGCTCGACCCCTTGGCTGGCTCCCAGATCGCTACCCTGGCTGGCACAGCACTGCTGCCTTGGAGCCTCTCCAAGCGGAGTAATAACCATCAGTGTGGACATACACTGGTTACCAGTGCTCTAGTCAGTCCCGCTAAGATCTGGCACAGTGATTCTTTTTGCTGAGTCCAAACTCGGTGGTTGTTCTTGATGGAAATCCTGTACAGATCCCAGACTGGATCCAGTACTTAAAGGGGCTACAGGAAAGGTGGGGAGGGACTCTTGATCAGGGAGTGCAGGAATAGGACGAGGGGTGATGGTTTTAAACATGGTGAGACACTGGCACAGGTTGCCCAGAGAAGCTGTGGCTGCCCCCTCCCTGGAAGGGTTCAAGGCCATGTTGGATGGGGCTTTGGGCAACCTGGGCTAGTGGAAGGTGTCCCTGCTAATGGCAGGGGGGTGGGACTGAATGATCTTCAAGGTCTCTTCCAACCCAAACCATTCTGTGATACTAATAATTTTTAGCAGGAGAGCAAGAGTCTCTCAATGTTCTGTAGAGAGAAACCTAGAGGTGTGAATTCGCTATCTTTGAAGTGGGAAGATTATCTGATTAAAAACCCTAAAATTTAGAACATAGGTGTTTTGTTTAAGTTTCTTTCTCTTACAACACTTTAAAATATTTTGATGTTGTCTCATCCCTCATGCAGTCCTTCAGTCTAGTGCTCACTGTAAGGAGTACAGCAAAGGTTTTAGAAATAGCAGGAATTAAACACTGTGGAAAAGTATTGTGTTAGTCAAATATTTGGACAGCAGAAAGAATACTGATGCGGTAGAAGTCCTGGCCAGATTAATTCTGTTGACATTCCCTTTACTGTTCTGATTGTCTACGGTGTCTTTCTGCCCTAAAATAAGCATTTGTGGTATGCACTTTTTATTACCGCTGCTTCTCATGGCAGTAGTGGCTGCATTTAAGTAACATGTAATTTATTTATGGCCTCATAACAAGTCAGAAATACTTAGGCTTCATACTATCTCTGTAAAATATCTGTATGCTGCTTTTACTCTATACAGGTTATAAGTCTTCTAATGAAATATTTCAAACTGCAGCAGAGTATTCTGTGTGTTAGGCATAGCTACTTCTAACCTTCTGGGCAATGAAAACATCTTTCTTTATACCGCATTGCCTTGTAATAGATACTTACGAATCCTGTGTGATCTCAGAATTGTTCACCTCAGGACTTGCATGCCATTCTGATCAGAAGAGCATTTAGTTTCCTTAAAGTGTAATAATTTGAATAACTTCCCTGGCACCTGTAGTTTCATGGTAATTCTCCATTTTACATGCCTGTCCCTAAAACAGGTGTGAGGTAACTCAAATTACTTGAATCCCCTCGTGTAAGGCAGGGCTAGGAGTGTGCAGATTGCTGGATCCGCAGAGCAGATGCTTGGGGCAATAAGCCATAGTGTAACTTGGTTGTGTGTTTGAAGAGTCTGTGTGTTACTGCATCATGTATTGGTTATTGTCTCCCCGTGGCACTCAGGAAGGTATTGTAGACTCCTGTGAGCATGTTTACATATGTGTGTCTCGGGGAAAGAATGGTGAGAGGGGAAGTAACCTGCTCGGTGTAGGTATAACGTAATAGCCAGATCCATACTAGCAGAAAGGTTACGTTTCAACTATGCCATCTGTCTAAAAACTTTAACCCAGACCTGTTTCTGGGATGATAAGCACAAGGCTATAAGTGTACAAGATGTGTGTTTTGTTCCCATGTGTTGAACCCATTGTGGAAAAATGAAACAAAGAGTTTTGATCTTTGGAAACCAATTTTGAAGTAAAATCTGGCCGTGTGTAACTTTCAAAGATGGTATACAAGGCAGGGGAGGTACAGAAAAGCTACAGTCTGAGCTCTGAATATCTTATGGTATAACTTAAAACAAGAACAGAATGTAGAAACAAGTAGACAAATGGTGTGATTAATCACTGAGCTTTGTAGGTTGGCTGTAAGTGTAACTTAAACTCATTGTAGTTTTCTTCAGTTGCTATTTAAGTTCATAGCCCCAGCTGTCCCCCAGCCTGGCAATATGTGGTGTGATGGCAGAAATGGGTCTTTGATTGCTTTTTAAATTGTATGGGTTCTCTCTTGTTGGTAAATTAGTTCAGGTCTAAATCTAGTAAATCTTTTATGGACTCTTTTTTTCCTCCTTCTCCCCTCTTCTTGGGAACTAATATAGAGCCAAGATCTGCAGCTGTCAAAAGGGTTATGTCGTAAGGGATTGCCTTGCAGTATTGTAGCTGTTTGGTGTGTGTGTGGGGGGGTGTTAAATTAATGAATGATGAAACCTGAACCAAGAACCTGTTAGTTAAACAACCACTCATTCATGTGGCAACATGAAGTATCTTTTCCCTGGTTTTATGTAGAAATATAATAACTTACCCCATATTTTGGTGGAGTGGCCTCCACCGTACAGGTTTGACTTTTCATAGGAACGTGGATTTCCTGCTGACCCCTAGAAGAGTTATGTACCAGAACAGCTCGATGTACAGCTGCTACAAGAATGTTGATTCTGACAGTGACGTGAAAAACTGTTTTTCAGAGCAACTTACTGGATGCCAGAATTGTTTTGCGAAGCTCTCTGAACATGCATACCATGAAACCCTAGAGAAGAGGGTATGGCTGACCTCAAATGATCTAAGGAGGTTCCTGTATAAGGGTTTAGGTTTTTTTACACACATTTAAATATATATATATTTTTTAAAGTTACCAAATGGAGTAGGCAAGGTTGCTACACAGTGTCTGCTGCTTGATTCCTCCTTCCTGCTCCTTTGTAGGCCCCAGCAGGAGGATCAATCACACTGAATTGCATAAGCTAGTAAGTTGTATTGAAGTTGGTGCGCAGTGTTTTTCAGGTTTTATTGATAATTGCTTTTTTATTTTATATAGAAACAGACAAACTTGAGGTGCGTTTGGGATTATTCTAGTCTTGTCCTCAGGTTGCCTTGCTCTAGCTTGTGTAAGTTTCTTCACTGCCGAGACAAAATACATATGTATGTCTGTAGAAAATGCAGAGTGTATGTACTTTGTGGACCTGTGCTGTACAGATCATGTCAAGGCACGTGTGGATCCCTGTAGCTCAAAGGAGAAAGCTTGGGGCTCTCCCCCTCCTTGGCAGACTGGAGGTCTGTCTGCGTGCCCCTTTAGCTCTCTCTTCTTTGGCAATGTAGACAATAATAAAACCTTTCTCCTAAAGTAGAAATTTATCCAGGTGTGGTCAGTGCATTCTTCTGCTTTACCCCTTGTCTTCAGCTAAGCAAATACTGTCTAGGATTGTCTTTTGAAGCTTGAAATTCCACCTTAGTGTTCATTTGAAGGATTTACTTCAAGACCAGAAATTGTGAGGAGCTTTCTGCATGCCATTTTAGGTCTTTGTCTCTACTTTTGCACGCTAGTTCTTGCAGACTTTTCTCATGCAGCGTGCTCTCACATAGCCCTAGACAGACACTTTTTTTCTCTTGCCTCTGATTTTGCTAATGTACAAGCAGAGATGAGCGGTGGTGAAGACTGCCTTATGAGCAGCTTTTAACTCACCATTCCTTTCAAATGCAATTGTTTAATTTGTTGTTGAAATGCTATTCTCTTACCTGTGCTTTTCTTTTCTACATAGTGTGGAGGGTGGCATTCTTTGAGCAGGTTTGACTGAAATAGTATGTAAAAGAAGCTCCTAAAAAAGTACTTTTAAAGGAGTAGTGAAAGTTTTAAAGCCACAAGTGCTTCTGTGTAACTTTTTGGCTGGCTGCTACCTGGAGTTTTGCCCCCATCCCTCAGGCTGAACTGTCTCTAATCATTCCTGGGTTGTGTGACCCGGACGCTGCCTTGCATTCCTCTTTAGGCTGCTGTGAAGATGCCCTCTTGTGGCTGTAGGACTAGCTTGCCATGAGTTTTCCAACGTTTTCCACGCCAGCTCAGCCTGAATGGTTTTAAGTGGTTACTGTCTGCATCCTTGCTGAGGTTTGCCTCACTTCCTAGCAGTGCTGCCTTATTGACAGTGAAAAAAGGAAGTTCTGCAAGTCTTCTCTTTGTACTAACAGACCTTTTAGATAAAACTTTGATTTTGAAAAGATCTGGGATTAATCAAACTGGGTTTTCGTTTTGGACTGACTTATGAAAGTAAACTTTTCTTTCCTCTATTAAAACCAAAAGATATTTTTGTATTCAAAACAGCACGTTCCAGAAACCTAAATGAAAGACTTGATTTATATGACTTCTGGACATACTTTTGCTATAAGAAGGCTTAATCCAATCCAGTCTACTTATATGATGGCTGTTTTTGTTTGTAACTTCAATTACTTTCATGGCAGCAGCTGAATTACAAGTAGGGTTTTTTCCATTGTATTTTAAAAGGTAATAGTAAGCAGCTAAGATAGACAACATATTTTGATAGCTAAATTAGTTTCCTGCTCTTTTAATACACGATTCAAACATCTATTTTTCATTTTGTAAGATGCAGTGTAATTTTTGTGTAGATCTCTGTATATTATTTTGGTGTGAGTCATGACTAAGAAACAGATATGACTTTTTCTGGAAAATATGAAAGGAACTACATTAATACAATTTTTTTTCTATTTGGAAAAGAAGTATGCAAGTCTCACACCAAAAGAAATATTCCTGGTCTGTAAGGTTTTAGAGAACAAGATGGTTAAGTTTTATAAATATTTGTTTTTTAATTTGGAACAAAAATAGTACGGCTCACAAAGTGAAGTCTGAGAACCTGGCATTCCAGTTCTGTAATACTAGCCTTTGGTGTGTCCCATCTTGGCTTCTCAGCCTGCTGAAGGGTCACTTGTCTGCCTACTTGCTTTGGGACAGAATGAAAGATTTCAGAGCACTTTGAAAAGCCTAGAGAAAAGTGTTGGCTTGCTTTCCTCTCCTTTTTCCTTCCCAGAATTGTGACAGAGGGTGCCGTGTAAAGTGACTCTTGCTAAGTTTGTCGTGCATTCCTGAGCCGCTGTGGATGCTGCGCTCTCCAGCTGGCCAGAGACAGATCCGCAGCTGACATCAGTATGCTCTCTATGCAGCAGCTCTAAAAAGCATTGACTTAATCTGTGCTGCTCTGCCCTTTAGAAAAAAAAAAAAAATATAGTACCTCACCCTGGTGACATAGGTTGGCCTTTGCTGGCTTGGAGTTGAAGGGTCTGTGAGAATTGTCCTTTCAGTGAAGCACTCTTCACGCAGTGCTGTTCTACAAGGGATCGCTTGCCTGCGTGCTTACTCTGGGTTGGTGGGCTGATGGGAGTAGAATGATGCTAGAGCCACACTGAAGGCAGCTTTTCCTGTTCTTTAGGGCAACTGCAAGTACTGGTTGCTCTAGGCTGAGGAAGGAAGTCTGGATATTTCTACGTGCCTCAGGCTTCAAATACACTTTGTGGAACAAAAAGCTTTATTTTTCTCAGTTAGTGACATCTAGAGCTCCATTTAGCTTTTAGTAGCTCCAGACTTGTCTGGAGTTGGTCAGTTAATACTTGATGGTGCTTTAGTGCTGTTCCATCGTACAACTTTGTAAATAAATTATTGTGTATTTCTTAGATTTTTTGAGCTTGAATAGGCAGTGAGTACAGCTGAATTAAAAACTCATGGAGACTCAGCTCTCACTGTATGTTGACAACAGCCTTGGAATGGTGCTTTGACAGAGGTGGTGCTCCAGGAGATTGAAAGAATGCCTTTTGCTAAAAAATGCACGTTTAATCAACTCAGTCTGTGAGGCTGTGAGTTCTTGAACTAGCCTAGCTCCTCTTCATCGTTTGCTTTCAGGAAAAATTACTTTCCTCTTGTATCTAATTTTCTCTCCTTCACTTAAGAACTATGATAGTACTGTAGAGATGTGGCTTAGTTACAGATTTGCCCAGGGATTTGGCCGAAGATGTGGAGTACCATTATCAGGTAGCCCGGCAGCCGTTCCAACGCGAATCATGGCATGCCAGCTGTTAATTCCTGTGTCAAGCCCTCACCTCGGTGTGTAGTTCCACCACGGCCTTCGGGAGGGCAACTGATTGTGGAGGAGAGACCCTGCAGTTGGAGAGCTTTCAGTGGCAACTAGGAAGGTTGGGCTCCTGGTCAGGGGTTTGGCCTGTGATTTGTGGATTCATCGTGTGTGTTTGCAGAATCTCTGTGTGCCCTTCAGTAAGTTCATAATCACAGAATCATCGAGGTTGGAAAAGACCTTGAAGATCATCTAGTCCAAACATTAACCTCACACTGACCGTTCTCAACTCCACCACATCCCATCAACCCAGATGTCAATCCTTGGAGTCCCCTTTATAACCAGTGTGATATTCCCAATTATCCCCATGAGGAGCCTTCTTCTTTGTATTGGAGGAAGATTCTCTGAAATCACCATGATTATTACTCAGCTGTTTTCTCAGGAAGAGCAGCAGATGGGCATGATGACATGTATGTAGATGAACCAAAATTAAATAGTATCCGGTTATTTTTACCATACAGCCCAGTATTTTGAATGAAAAAATGATTCAGCTAATAACATTCGTCATTTCTCCTAAATGAGGATGAACAAGCTAGCAAATAAAAGCAGAAAAATAATACGCAAGTTGGAAATCAATGCTGATTCCAAGATCTGGTGGTTGTAAGACCCCGAGCCCTTATTTACTTTACCTGCTGTGTCCATGACAGCCGTGAGGGGAAGAACTCTCAGCGCATGAAGACTTTTCGTGGCAATTCATATACAATAATTGCTGTGCTGGAGCTCAGCTCTTCTGTTACAGTATTTATTTTGATCTTGGTGCCAGCTGGCTTGCTTTGTTGTGAGTCTGTGGAGGGAGAGTGCACCTCTGTATGAGCAGGCTTGGCTTTTAATTAGCACTTATTAGAAGCATGTGTTTCTGTCTGCTGCTGCTGCAATGTATGTGAATTGGCACTTTAATGAGGATGGACCATCCGTGCTTGCTGTGGTGAAGTGGAGTAATTGAGGTGAAGTATTCCCTTTCCTGATTCTGGAAAAGTCTTTTCAACTGGTTGCTAGCTTAAGGCAAAGCTAATGGAAGGAAGTAGGAAGACAAAAAAGCTTATTTATGATCTTCAAAAGGGTGGTGATAGATGCGGAAGAAGGCTACAGGCATGCTTTCTGAAGCCAGCAAAAAGGAAAGAAAAAAAACCTGACAAAACCTTACTCCTAGGCTGGAGTTCTTAAGCTTCTGTACGCTTTTCAGCTCTGACATTTTAATTAATTTCTACTTCTTAAGCCATGTGTTCTGCACAGAAAAATGTAACCAGTGCTTGGAAACAATGTTATTTTTTGTTGTTACTATAGGAAGCTATTTACGAAAATTAAAAAAAGAGAAGGTGTTAGTGCAACACAATACTGTTACTGATGTAAAGGCCCAACCTTAGAAAAAGTTTCTATTTTTTCAAGTATACTTGATAAATTAAATTAAAATAAATTGATGAGGAAACGCGTGTTTCTGATGGAGTGGTTTTTACTTGAGGATGGTTTGGAGGAAGCAGTTGACCCAATAGATGTCTTGATTCAGATGTGCGTTATTCAGATTCAGTTCAGGCCATTGGTACTGGTGAGGTGACCCCAAACTCCTTCGCCGTAGCAAGAAAGATTTAAAAATAGAAAGGCTCGCTGCATGAGGCCTTCCAAGGGAGAGGCTTTAGCTCTCATTTTCTGCTTTCCTGCTGGAACCCAGGCACTGCTTGTGTTCCTGTGGCTTCTTTCCAACTCCAAAATTTGGCACGTGGTGTTCAGCTGGAAAGATGCTCTAATGCAGCACTGTGTGGCTTTGAAAGTGGTGCTAATGCTGTGGGAAAGAGAAATTAATAGGGGAAAGGCTTCAGTCTCTCCTCCTTTGCCCTCTTCCTTTGTTCCTTCTCCGTGGCACCTGCAGGCTCAAATACCTACACAAGACATAACCGTGTCTTCCTGTATTGCTCGGGTGGCTGTGGAGGATCTCAGATTGTTTTTTTTTTTTTAAAAAAGGGCAGTTTAGCACCTTGAATGTAAAAAAGTGGAGTTTTCTTTAGTTTGGGATTTGTTTTCCTTTTTTTTTTTTTTTCTTCTTCTATGAGCAGGACTTGTTAGGGTGTGCAGGGCAGCATGCCATTGTGATGCAGACTGAAGTCTAATGCAGTATATCATACTGGGGAGGAATAAGGTATTGTGTGATCCTCCCCCCTGCCAAACCCCCAGCCTAGTTGTATAAACTGTACCAGAGGTAAGGATTTTGTCTCCAGTATTTAAATCATACCAATAACTGGAAAGGCAGATGTTTGAGCGTTTGGTGTGGGTTCAACAAAGTAAGGCTTTACTGTGTTTAAGGAGAATTTTAGTTGTTCAGATAGGTTTCAGTTTGGATATTGAGGTTTCACAGTTTTCTAGGTATTAATCTGTTACATTTCCCCTTTTTCTGAAAATGTTTGTTTTAAGAGAGTAGAACTCCTATAAATACAGGTTGTTATGAATGTGATTTTTATTGCTACATATTAATAAATATGATCAGAAAGTGACAGCAGCAGAACAGTAATTATGCTGAAATTACTTTGTATTACTGTTAGTGACTTGAGACTGGTGGGAATTGTTTTCATGGGAACATCTTTCTGTAGTATCCAAGATTCATATTTTCATGTGTAATGTAACAATTCAAAAACATTTTCTTCTTGGCTAGGTGATCTTTGGAGCTACGACTTCTACAGTGGTGAATTTGTTGTGTCTCCTGAACCTGACACTAGTGTGCACACAATCGATCCCCAGAAGCACAAATATATTATCCTTGGCAGTGATGGACTGTGGAACATGATCCCACCTCAAGATGCTATCTCCATGTGCCAGGATCACGAGGAGAAAAAATACTTCATGGTGAGAGCAGTGGCTATAAGTAATTGTGGAAATGTAATACTTTTTTTTTCTCTAAAAATTGTTTAGTCTAGCATGTATGGAAAGTGCCTAGCAATGGTGTTCAGGCATATTCATAGTTTTGCCACAACACAGAAGTTGTTACGATGTGGCTGATGCTATGCTTGCGTGTGCTGTCAAATACCATGTGTGTTAATGTCATTTAAATTATTGGGTTGTCATTTTTGGGAAATTTCACTACCAGGATGGTATCTGTGAGTAACAAAGAAGATAACCTGTTCCTTCTCTAAGGAAGCTATACAAAATACTGTCTGAAAATGAAATTTATTTCACATAATGGGGCATCTGAGCATCAGATAGTAAATAGTTTGTAAACCTTTTGAGAGACTTTTGGAAAGACTTGTAGGATGTGTTACAGCCAGGCTGTTTATGCAAGTCACTGCCTCAGTTTTATGGTTAAAAGCACTCATACATCTGTGGATTCTACTGTAAACTGATTTCAAAGTTAAATTTCATTAAGAAGAAAGATACGTTTCAATTAATATTTCCTCTTGTGTTTCTGACTCAAGCTACTTTAACACATATAGGAAGATATATCTCAGGCTGTGCCACATAAACTCTTCCATATTCCATTTATAAGATAAGTGGATCTGATCGTTTTCTCTGTCCCTTTCTTGTAACACAAAGGGAGAGCACCGACAGTCTTGTGCCAAAATGCTGGTGAACAGAGCACTGGGCCGGTGGAGGCAGCGCATGCTTCGTGCAGACAACACTAGTGCCATCGTCATCTGCATCTCGCCGTTGCAGGATGGCAAAAGCAACTTGGAAAATGAAGAAGAATTGTATCTCAACTTGGCAGAGAGTCCCTGCTATAGCAGCCCTGATGTGAATGTCATGACACCCTCCCGCTGCTGTACCCCACCTGTCAAGGTAACTTTTTTTTCAGTGTTTTAAGTGTTCCATTTTTGTGGAGTCCACTAAATACGTAGCAATCTCCCTTTCCTTTCCCTAGTAGTAATTTCTTTTTATGCAGCTTACGGTGATATGTAGGATTGGAGCAATGCTGTAGTCAGACCATTGCCAGAGATTGAAGTAATACTTTTAGAAATTACTGGTCTGTTAACTTAAACCACTATTTAATGTTGCTTTGGTTATTTATTTATTTTTAACTGCAGTGGACTAGGCAGTATGTATGGCCAGGTAATGTATTTCAGTTGTAGGGCAGTAACTTGACAGCAGTTACCTGGCCAGATCCTCAACACTTCCATGTACTAAGCTTTGGAGAAATACATGAACTTTTAATCATGTTTCTTAAACTTTGGAACACTAAAGGTGGAGTATTAAAGTATGAACTTCTCAGAATTGCTGAATTTAGGGATACAATGTTTTTGTAACTCGTAAAATCCCAGTGTGGAAGAAATGATTACTGTAACTTCATGCATATCATTTGCACAACTTTAAATGCACTGTTTCTTAAGTTTTCCAAGATCCCCCAAATCAGAAGTAGGCTGTTGAAAGAGAGGAATCGGACTGTGGGGATCAGAGATTTAAAAAAGAAAAAACCCAACACATCCCCTTAGAAAATAAGGTTGGGCTACTGTTTCTTTTCCTACCTTGCCGTGTCCTTGAATAGGTTGCACAGCTGACAAATTGCAGACTGCTTGTGGATGTGTTCTTAATCAGGGTTTGGTTTTCTTTGGACGTGGTGGTGTGTGGGTTTTGGTTTTTTTAAGGTAACCCATGGGTTAATGTATTAAAACACACACTGTAAAGAATGTTTTCTTTCTGGATTGGGAGATCTTACTATCTTCCTCTAGTTGATTTAATGCTCTTTGTTAGAGGAAAAGATGTTCTAATAAAAGGTCTTTCTTCAGGTTAGAAGATTTAACCATTACCATAGAGCAGAGCTCTTCAGAAGTGTTTTTTTAATTTGTTTTTCCTCTAAGAACCGGAGTGTAGTTATGAGTGAATGTTTGTTAAAGTAATTACCAGCTGCTCCTGATTTATGTAACTGTCCTTTAATGTTCTGCAGTATCTTTGGATAACTGTCCTTTGGGCAAAGTAAAAAGAACGTAAAAATTAGAAAGGGAGTCCTTAACATTCCCCTGGTAGAAACAAGCTGCTAATGAAACGGCAAGCTCAAACTCTGACTCTTTCATTTCCATCCAGTGTAGCAAAATACATGAAAAGAGCTTAAAATCAAGCAAAATCTTGAGTGGAGAAAAATGATTTGAATTCTAAATACTCCTAGGCTTTTAAATTGTACCATATGTTTTGTGTGTGATCTATTATCAGTACTCATTGAATAAACGTTGAGCTATGTCAGCTGCAAAATATCCAGGAAGTAGCATTTCTGGAAAGGACTTAGTGACATTTCTTTTCCCCTTCAGATTTCCCCCCCAATCTGAGTAGATTCAGTGAACTGCAGTGTGTGGATTGAGATAAATTGTAGCAGACGGTCACAAAGAGTGAAGAGACCAAAACTTTAGACAACTAACAGTTCTGGTGTTTGCCATGTAGATGAGGCCTTGTTTTATTTTTTTGCTTAATGTGCAAAACCCAGAAGAAAATTTTGACTGGATGAAGGTCTGCATTGATAACGTATGTATAAATTAGTTCTATTTTAATGCAAAAGTTTTTATCCTTTTGGATTAAAATAGAACCAGTGTCACCAATTTAAAAACATAGATCCTATTTTCTCTGTACTTGTTTTTTATAAAAAGTCATAATAGTGATTTATAGACATAAAAGTTAAACTAGTGTAATACAGGTTTCTGCTTTAATAACAAGCATCTAACTGTCCTCACAGAGTACCTGTGAATATCAGAAGAAAAGTGTGAGAAGGAAGTTGAAAGGAAAAGAGACAGAAAAAGACCACTGTACTGTCAGAATAATTCTGAAATACTTCAGAAAAAAGCAAATATCTCCAGGCAGATCATAACAAATGAAATGTCTTAGCAGTTGTGTCTCCATGTATGGGTGTTTGCAAAACAAGAACTTCGTGTAGTTACTTGTATTTGGTAACTACACCATCCTGAGTAATGTTATCTAATGTTTCATAGTACAAAGAGCTTTATCAGTTAGATAAGACCCACAATGGAAAGAAAAACATATTTCCATAAACTTTGGTTATGAAATGCCTGGACTGTAGGCTTTTAATTTATAGAGCAGTCTGACTTCATGGGAGCCTTATGGATAAACTTCAATGCATGCAGGAGTGCTTGTTGGCTCAATGTTTTCTTTAAAATTAAACTGATGTGAAACATAATTGAGGCTTTTGGCACTCTCCCCAAAAATGGTCAAATATGTGGTTTCTTATGCCCTGCCTCAGACATTAAGTGGCAGCCTTATTGCAAGGTGCCAGTTTTCTTAGGAAGTACAACCACACAACTATTTCAGAATATGTATTTTTGGAATTTTTTTCTGATGGTGATAACTTATGAGAACTTCAGGAAATGCCCTTATTTCATGATCCTTCGTGACCCTAGAGATACTGTCAACCTCACGGGAGGGAGAAGCCTCATTTTGTTGATTGCACAAAGTGTGGCAATAGATGACAATATCCATCTGCAAAATGGTACATAAACACCTTGATACATAAGCTGCAGGTAAATACATGATCTAATTTTTAGGTTGGTAAGTAATTAGGTCAGCCCAGCCAAGAGGCAGCAGTGAAAAGGCTACTTGCCGGTTCTGTTGGAGAACTGAAAGCAGCACGGATAGCCTTGACTCTCAACAGCTGCTACTTTCCAAAACAATTGATTTGGAAAGAGATGGAGACCAAATCCAGGTTTCTTAATTAAACCAAAGTATTTCTTAATTGCATATCCTTCTGTCAACAATTACAAATACCAGCTTAATTCAAGTATTCCTGAGGCCAGTGATAAAATTTGATCGGTTAGATTGTTGAGAAATGAAATTGGTGATTCATTTATTTTTCTTGTTTTGTTACATCACTGTTCAGCAGTCCATCTCTGACTTCATTTGGCTTCCCAAAGCCTTATCCGATCTCAGCTAGTCCTGCCAAACAAAAGATGTTGGCAATAAGAACCACAGCGTTAAGCGTCTTGTGCAATGAAACCATAAAACCTAAGTCATGGTGAGAGACACAATTTCAACATTTAAATTGAGCAGATTAAGTAACGTTGCCAGAGCTGCTCTGTGTGTGTCATCTAGCTTTCTGTGGGTTCTGCAAGAACAGAGTCGAAGAATAACCTCTAAAATAACATCCATAAAGGTCTTCCCTCTTGTGTTGCTGTATGTAGTAAAAGAATATTATCTAACTCATTTTATCTACACATGGGAAGCAACTGGGGAGTAGAGGGGAGTGGAAAACCAAATCTAGATGCTAGAAGCAACTCTGATTATTTTCTCTTTTGGAATGCATTTTATTAAGCCTTAGTATTAGATTTCTCAGAAGTGCTGAGCAGTGGAGGATCTCTTCTTGAAGGTGAGCTGAAGTTGTTCTGGGTTGTGACTTCAAAAGCATCTATTTATTCATCTGATGTTACATTGACTTACTCTGATTCAGCTGTGTGTGCATTTGAGTTTTCAGCACGTTATTTTCTTAAAATAGTTATTGTCATTTGCCTCACATTGATGGTATGTAGAGTAATGTGGCCTTGAAATTTACTTTTGAAGGACTTGCTGAGTAACTAGGGATTTCTTCACAATTAAATCTTTAATAAGGTCATAATTCATATCTTCAGGGCACTGCATAAATACTAATTTTCATAATTCCCCTGTGGCTAGTGCAAGCAACTATTGTCCTCATTTTCCTGTTGGTAAAACTGAGAATGAGGCAAAACCACTCACCAAAGGCTGCAGAAGAGAGGAGGAGCTGAAGGTAGGGTTAGAGTTCAGAAGTTCCTTAGGATGTCATATTGAGCGTCTGCTTTTCAACAGACAGAATGACTGTGCTTCGCAGAGAGTGGATGGATGTGCCACCAGGAATGCAGCTGCTCTCTTTCCAAGTTTGTAGAGCATAAAACTAGGCAATAAAATGCATTATTTGCATAGCAAACAGTAACTCTATTTTTAGACTAGAGTTGTGCAATGCTCCACCTTTCCATGAGCAGCCGGGACACCTACAATGAAGAGTGTCCATCTCCCTGATAATCTGGTTCTGCCGTAACTAAGAATTCTGAACGTAACAAAGGTTAGAAGACTTCCTGCTGTTTGCCCTAATAGTGCTTGGCCACCTGATGATGTATAAAATCTTCGGAAGGCAGTATAGGTGCACATATCACAATGTCTGAAGGAGGGAAGTCGTGTCTGCCTGTTAGAGAATGCTACTGATGAAAATCACAGGCCAGAGGTTGCAGGCACTGCTTTCTGCAGGGCTTCCTAAATTAACAGCAGATGTGTGCAGATTCTGCAGCGTTTGACAGGAGGAGGAAGGTTTGCTGGCTGAGGAAGTCCAAACAGCCTCTGAATGAAAGGATGATGTGTCTGCCATTATGGGACACTTGCAAATTGGATGATTGAAATAAATGCTTTTATGAAGTTGCTGTGCATAAAGTAGCGAGTTCAGATCTGCAGTTCGAATCTTGTTTCCCCCTCAACATGGAGAAAAGATAACTCTGAGTGGGATTCTTCTCTCTCAGATAAGGTTTAGAGAACTTGTCACACACTGTCTCCACCCTCAAAGATAATCTGAGTGAAATAATTCTGCCTAAATATTTTGTTTTATTTTTCCCTCAGCTTTTAGAAGATGATCCATGGCCACGACTGAACGCTTCTGAGCCTATTCCTCCCCTCATGCATAGCAACATGATCTCAGAAAAATATTTAGAGCTGCCAAACGAGATTGCCAAAAGCAATTCACCTTCATCAGGAGCGACCCTGAAGGATTCAGGTCCGCAGGAGGAGAAGTGCAGCAAAGCGTTGGCTTTGAGGATACACGAATCCTACAGTAATGGTTTGTCAGTCAGTCTCTCCCCTTCCAACTCCGCAAATTCAGGCACGGACCAAAAAGGCTTGAAGGTGTCTCCTAATGGCCAAACAAAAGCCCAAGATGCAGAGAGGACACCCACAGCAAACTTTAAAAGGACATTGGAAGAATCCAACTCTGGCCCAGCTATGAAGAAGCCAAGACGTGGCCTGAGTCGAAACATTAGTGTCCAACCAGAAGGCATGTCCACAACTCCCCAGCGCAAAAACTCAAACAAGCTGACCATGCGCCGCAGCCTGCGGGGCCAGAAGAAGCTCAGCAATTCCCTCTTCCACCCGCCCAGGAAAGCAGTCTGCGTTTGCTGAAGGGCATTTGTGTAAGGAAGTGTATTTTGGTCTGATTAGAATTTTAAAGTTGGTGCAGAAGTTTGAAACTCTTCCTGTTTATCTTTTTTTAAAGTAGAAACTTTTTTTGGTATCAAACAGCTTTATCCCAGCCTTGTACTTGCTTGTATTATAACTGTGAATTTTGTAGATGTGTAGGGTATAAGTCACTGTAAAATGTGTGTAAATTTGTATTCCTTCATATAAATGTAGTCTCTTTTCTTCCTTGTATAATTGTTACAGCGGGGCTAAACCTTGTTTAAAAAAAAATAATCCTTTTTGTTAATTTACTAAAGTCATGAATTTGTATACGCTTCTTGTGATGAGAATTTCACAACTTTTTAACTAAAGTAAATTATTAAACAGAATGGAAGATATGTATTTTCGTAGTACTATACGTTCCACCTAAAGTGTGTCTTTTAGAGAATACACTAGGTCTATATTTTGGTTTTAAATTTTAGATTTCTCTACTCAGAAATGAAATGTACGTGGAAGCAGAGATGTTGAGTCTTGCTTTACACAGCTCAATGTCGATTTCTTTATGTTAATTAAAATACTATGCAGTATCTTATTTAGTTGTATTTTTTGTAACATTAATGGTCAAAGTATTTAGCAAAAAAGTGTGTGTTTTAAAATTCCAACTCCCAAAAGCATCCTATAAAGCCATTCCCATCCCCTGTTATAAATGATGGCATTTTTATCCAGGCGTAAATGTATGCCCTATGGAGGCACGGATTTTCTGCTAGTCCAATACTGATGGTGCTGCTAATACCTTTCAACATAAGTTCTTAAATTATTTTATGACTATTTTCATTGAGTATGTGGACCATGTGTATGTTCACCTAAATAAAACACGTGAAAAGTTGATGGGGGTGCCTTTTTTTTTTCCAATTTTGAGCTTAAGTTGTTGAGCACATTCATATTTATTTTGTATTCATGAAAAACCTGATACTCTCCCCTTCCTCACTGGCTACGTGGCTTATGAAACAAGACATCCCACATAGTTCTATTTAACTGTAGCAATATACAACCTGCTTTTTTTTTTTAATGGGGAAGCAAAGGCCAGTATTTTATTCCAAGGGCTAGGGTGGTTATTTATAGGATCTAATTGTTTACTGCTGGAACAATAAAACATGGGTTGAAATCAGGCCTGCTATCTCTATATGTGTTACCATGGTTACAGAAATCCTAGGGGGAATCATACGCTTTCTGAAAATGTATAATTCTTTCATCCATCCTGTGAGTGCTGCATTATCTGACAAGATGAAAATAACAGTCTGTCCAACTTTGATCCTTCAGGAATTTGTTTATATGGGATGCAACTTAGTTAACACTCCAGTTTTGCTGTAGGTGATATTGAAATTAAACACCATAGATGGGGGGAAAGTGTTTAGAAACTAAGAGCAGCTCTATGTACTTAACCTAGCAACAATCTTTGCAACACACTGTGATAGTAATTGTCTATTTTCAATTTAACCTCATGACATTCAACCTTTTAAAGATGACTGGTCACAATAAGATGCAAGTGTAATGTGTTAGTTGAGTATCTGTATTGCTGCTTAGAATGTAAATATGTAAAAGGAAAAAGACTAGCAAATTTACTGTTTTTTTTTTCTCTATATAGAAGCAAAATTTAAGTTTTCATTAAATTCTGCTGTGTTCATAAATGTGTGCCTTGTTCTCCCACATTTCCTCACAGCAGTTCTAGACTTGGGCTTCTCCAGCTGGAGGGGCAGACATCAGCTTTTTTCACTTTTAATAAACTAGACAAAACCTACAATTTTTCCTGGGAAAGCTGCTGAATGTTGGTAAGCATTCAAGATTCAAAGCTCCTCTCCTAGACATAAACTAACCAGCAGCAGTTTACTCTTGTGTATGCTTTGCCCACCTACGTATCATTTGACTTCTCTGAAATTAATTATCAAAGCTGAGACAGAAGTGTGGAAATTTCCAGCTAATGTGTGAATACACTCTCCTGTTGGTAAAATCAAGTCTGACTTACACCAGGTTTTTTTTTTTCCTTTTGAAATAAAGCTCCAATACGTGCAAAACCAGTTCTGCATCATCAGGATGCTGAAGGCAGGCATGATTTGCATCACCCTGTTACACTTCACAAAAAATAAATAAATAGGCCTCTAGCACTACTTTTTTTTTTTTTTTACCCAGAGGACAGTTCTCCCGTTGGGCAACTCGGCAGCTGAAAAGCCCTTGTTTAAGTTTTTCTTCGGGGTGAGAGGAACAAAGAACGGTTACTCTTTTCTGATCACAAGTACTGTGTGAAGTGTGCTGTGCGTTACGTTCGTAGTTACTTTTTTTGATGCCCATTACGAGTCGTAGTTACAGAACTCTGAGTAGATGCCCAGAACAGGTCGCCCAATGCTGATTTTCAGGTGCCTGCTGCCTGGAACCGGGAGCCTGAGGCCCCGGCTCCCTGCTGGAAACCTGACCGGGTGTCCAGAGCCGCCTCTGAGGGCGGTCCCTCGGCTCCACCGAGGTGCGTCACCCCCAGGCATCCGCGCAGCGCCGAGCACCTGTAAACATCCCTCTGCGCGGTGGGGCGCTGCCGAAACCCCCGAACCCTGAGGGAAACCTGCTCCTACCTCTCGCCAGCCGGCGGCTGCAAGCGCTCCTGCCAGAGAGACGCTCCCTCCGACGGCGCCGCGCTGCTCGGCTGAGGGCCGGCCTTCCCCCCCAGGCCCCTCACCCCGCGCGGTCTCTCCGCCTGCCGGCAGTTTGCTCGCTGCGCGCTTCTCCCGCACGGCGCGGAGCCCGGGGCCTCCCCCTCCGTCCCCGGGGCTCGAACCCGCCGCTGGCGCCCCCCTGGCAGCCCGCCGCAGTCCCCGCCCGCTGCCGCTGACGTCACCGCGCACGCCCGCGCGGAAGGTAAACACGGCGCCGACGCTCGGCGTGGGCGGGGCCTTCTCCGCCCATTGGCGGCGCGTGACGCTCCGCCCCCCGCTCACGTGCGCGGGAACCGGCGCGGCGGCTCTCGCGAGAGCGCGATGTAAACAAAGCTGCGGGTGGGGGCCGCGCCGGCGGCTGCTTCGCCGTCTCAACCGAGCTTAGGGCGCAGCCGCCCTCCGTGTCCTCCGTGCCCCGCCCACTGCTAGGGAGCGGGAGCGGTGATTGGCCGGCAGAGGGGAGCAGCCCGCCTTCGGAGCCGTCTGATTGGCCAGCGGCGCGCGGTGCGCTGGGTGTCATTCCCCGTGGGGGTCCCAAACACTGTCAGTGAGGAGCCGGGCGGAGGGGAGCGGCGGCGGGTGAGGGGGACGCGCCCGGCACCCGCGGGCTGAGGGCAGGGCCGGGCCGCGGAGCGCGGGGCGGGGGCTGTGGGGCGGGCCCGGCCTCTGGGGGAGCGCTGTGGTCGGCTCGGAGGGCGAGTGTGGGGCTGTGAGGCCGGGCAGGGGCCGGGGCGCTGAGGGAGGGCGGGGGCCTGAGGGGAGTCACCGCGCGGGAGGGCGCGGGGCGTGAGGAGAGGGGCGTCCGGTGGGCCCCGGCGCCTCCCGGGATGGCCGCGGCCTGACTCACGGGGCGGCAGTCGAGGGGAGAGGCCGGCCAGGTTGGAGCGTTTTGTTCTGGAGTTGCTCAATAGCGGGTGGCTGAGGGTGCCCCGGGCTTTCCGGCCGCCTCCCGCCCGCCACCGGGGCTCCCGCCTGGGGGAGGGCTCCGGCCCGGCACAGCCCCGCTGGGGCAACTTGGCAGGTGTTGGGAGTGGTGGTGCAGGTGACAGCGCTCACGGCTCAGGGGCGGGCGACGGGCACCGGCTGGCGCAGGTGGCCCGCTGGATTAAGGCAGAATAGGAAGGGATATTTCATCCTTTAAGTACCATTTTTTCTGTTCAGGTTGCTTGACACGTGTGTCAAACTTCAGTTATATTCGCTGAACGTTTTGTTATTAATTTCTGTGGCACTAAGTGTGTGTTCTTGCCTCGCCTAATGAGGTGGCCCTTACGAAGTCTGCCCAAACATGAAATGATGCTGATAACCGACACCACACTGGGGATTTGGCTTTTTCTCTCACTTTATTTACTGGTTCTTGGTTTGGGGCGGGGGGACAATGGAGCGGCTGAACGGCAGGCTGAAGAGCTAGCTGGGATCTGTGATGCTCCTCAGGTGGTTTTTGCCTTTAGGAGTGTTACACTGAATTTTCACATGGAAGAATAGAACTGTGAGGAAAAACTTGAAGATGACACAAAAAGCTGACATAAAAAAAGCAGAACGTGTTCCACCATGCTTTTTGTGTTCGCTTCAACGTAACCCATGACAGATTTTCAAGAGTACAATACACTGCAATTGTGCTTGTGCATTATTTTCATGTAATTATTTTCTAAGACAACAGCTCATTAGTAAATAATGGTCTTATATAATGGTGATAACTGTGTACCTGTACCACTTTCTTTAATGTACAGTTTGAAGGGAATTTTCCACTTTATCATGCAGGTCTGTGGGGTTTTTTTTGCGTTCACATACATTGCAGGAGCTGTAGTGACTGAGATACTGAAAAAGGAACTTGGTTTTGTTTGGGGTTTTTTGTTTTTTAAAAAGTGCTGTAAAGGGGCATAATGCCTTTATAGGTTTGTATAAGTTAAGTTTCAAGATGGTTTTATCATCCTGAAGAATATGTCAAGGGCTAGTGTAAGAAATAACCCTGATACAAATTATTATTAAGAAGAAATGTGTTTCTTACAGGTATCTGCAAGGAAACAATGGCGACAGAATCTCCGCGCCGCCCTAGTCGATGTACTGGAGGAGTGGTGGTTCGGCCACAAGCTGTCACGTAAGCGTGTTCTAGAAGAATAGCCCGTATTTGAAATGGTTTTTATTTTCTTGTAGAAGAAGAACCTAGCCTGAATTTCCTTTCAGAGCCAGCTGTGAGGGCTTGTGTTGACAGTATGGTTTTGTCACTTTGAGTATTTTCCAATAAAATAAACAGGTGTTGCACTCCTGTCTCCTAGGGCGGTGCAGGTCGGACTGTCTCTAAATAGGTTGCTTTTCACTTATACACCAAAACCTTCAAAGTTGTACATTTTAAAGATGAATATTTTGCAATGTTTTGTTGTTTCTTTACACAATTTTGGTTGCTGTACAAACACTATGCTGGCTGTATATCAGTGATTGCAAACTCCTTCCTAAGGATTGAAGGAACACACATAGCATGTTCCTTTCTTGCTGTGCTTTTTAATAATACCTTGTCACAGGGGTGGATATATTTAATGATAGGCTTATATGTTTTAAGTCCTTCAGTAAGTAGAATTGTGCATTCTGATATTTTTTTTTTTGCTTAAGAGAACAAAACCAAGAGCAAAGGAAAATGGCACTGTACTGAAATGTTCACTTGTACTATCAGTTTCAGCGGCCCATAGTTTGCCACTGGAGATAGCTGTGTATTTCAACATCAAGATTCACTTTATTTTTACCAGGGAGCACAAGAAACCTATCATTGTGCCTCAAAAAGTTGTGCTAGAGGTTTTTCTTACAGCCACGTGATAGAATAAGCGCTTTTTTTTTTATGTTGCAGAATTTTTGAACAAATGCATTTCAGTTTGTAATGACCTTTTCTTCAAAGTAAGCTTTGGACAAATAATAATAGAAACACACTGTAAGAATAAGGTGATCTGTTCTTTGGTTTTATTAAATATGATGGCTTGTTCTTGAGTTATATCTTTTCACCTCAAAAATTGCAGTATTTTCGAGGAGAGTTTGTGTATGTTGAGCTGCCTGCAGCAGCTTTTTGCTGCTTATGTTAAACTCCTAGATTCCTATGAACAGAAGATGTTTGTTTTGTTTTTTTTTTTTTTTTTTTGGAGAGTCTTGTTGTTTTGGTTGTTTTTAAGCACTTAAAACATATCTTCTTGGAAGTTTTTCAACTTCAGGGGAGATTTAGAGTACATATACTGAATAAAATATTTCCCAAACATCAACTTTGTTTCAAGATGTACTGGGGCAGGGGGGGAAGTACTCATTAAATGAGCTGAGAAACGAAGACACGATGACTCTTGCTGGCAGGCATTCACGTGAGAACGTCAAACACTGTATTTAATACTGTACCTGTAGACAAGTATTATTGCCAGGTAATAAAGGGCTCTGAGACACAGAGACAGTTCTGGTGACCTACATAAATCAAAGAAGAATCAGCACTGTAAACCACAGCTCATTTATAAGGCCTTGGCTTCAAGCAGTAAGACAAGTTTTGTGTGATGCAGTAATCCTTGGATTGCTGAACAAAATCTAGTTTTGCCATGAGTTGGAGTAAGCTTTCTAAAATTTAAAACTATGGTTTAGATTTATCTTTGTTTTTAGAGAGGAGTCAGCCACTTAAGCTGATCCAGGTGTTGCAGTGGTTGACTTGAAGTATCTTCTGCATTGCTATGTATAGGGCAGAGTACTTAATTCTTAAATACTAAACACTCCCAATTTCTATTAAAAGAATCTTACTCAGCACAGTCTCAGAAAGTCTGAAGAAAGCATATGTATCTTTGGACATAAAGAGTCTAGATTTCTTAGCTCATGGTTTTTCTTTGTTGCTATTAGTAATCTTGAGTTAGGACAGGAAAAATTACTGCCAGTATAAAAATTAATTTGGGGGCTGCCAAAGCTGTTTCTAAAGAGTTAATAAAAAAAAAAAAATTGCCTCAGACTTTATGAAGATGGTTCTGGCTGCCAGCATGTTTCAGTATTACTCATTACAGAAAGCACAAACTTTTTGCGTAGTTTCAACACCGTCTGTCTAATACAGTCAACCCACATTGTACGTTGCTCAGCAGTTACACAAGAGACTCACCACTTATGCAGGGATAAGCTAATAACAGCATTAGTTTAAATCTACCAGAACAAATGTATCTTGCATTATATACTATTCTAAATCATCGCTGCTAATGAGCTCCCAAGAAGGAATAAGCTTTCCAAGCTATAAAATCTTACCTGAAAATACCTCTCCTAACTATTCTGAGTGAGGGTTTTGTTCCATCTCCTGCCCCAAGCGCTACCACTTACTACATCATTGTATGTAATGCATAGGAGGTCTTAAAGTTGACTTGCCCCACAAGGAGAGCCCCAGCTATAGCTTAAGTCTTCATATTGTAATAGCCAAATCAAGTAGAAAAATACGGAAGAATAATTTCCAAATGCCTCTTCTACTACAGTCAGCCACTCTGATGAGAAGAATGTGGTTTCTTCCTTAACTATTACATTATATACTTTTCCCCCAATCAATTACTTCATGAACAAGTATCACTTAGCTTTTTACAGACTTTTAGGCCACTATATTATCAGAGTGTTTGGCAGTATATTAAGTAGCTGCATTGCATACTTAGTATTTTCCTTCGTAGTAAAGATTGAACATGTTTTCTCTGGTGATCTGTCTTATTTAATATATTCATGACCGTTTCTGAACTTCAGTGGTAGTTAAAATTCTCCTTCTGTTTTCAAGGGAGCAGTCATACATGGAAAGTGTTGTTACGTTTCTTCAAGATGTTGTGCCACAGGTACGTGTAGATCTTCAAAACTGTTTTTTTTTGGTGTGCGAAGCAATTGAAGCGTGTGTCAGGTAGAGCAAAATAATAATTGAGAAACAGAAGCCGAACTTTTTGGGTTTTTTGAGCATGAATTTTGGCACCAGGTTTTTGAAAGTGTAGACTGCATACCAGCTGAAGATTTGGCCTACAGATTTCCTCTGGTAGGGAATAATTAAAATGAAAATCTTAGCTACACAGAAGTTGAACATACAATATAAATAGCAGGAGGAAGATTGCAGTCCTTTCCTATGATAATTTTGGCAATAGAATACTCAGGGAGGGGAGAGACTGGGCACAATACTTGCTCTGCCTCTTACAAATATGTTTTTTCTGAGTTGCAGTTGGAAACCTATGTATGAACCCTGGCTGAACTGGTGTTAGAACAACTTGGTAGATACCCTTTGTCACCTTCGCTTCTATCATTGGCTGAAAAGGAGAAAGTTTCTTTTGCCTCCTTTACTCCCTTTTTTGTCTTATTTCCTTAACTTGCCTCAGAATGTCCTGCCTGCTGTGGGACTGTGGAGCTCTGCCTAACCTATAGTTCTCCTGAGTGCTGAGTTTTGCAAAACACAAGTCCACACTCTGCTTTTTAAAATGTTTTTTCTTTATTTTTTTTCATTACTGGGATCTTCCTCTCTGGAGAGTAACTATGATGCTCATGTCTGCTCATGATCATAGTTTTTGCAGGTAGCAGGAGCACGAAACTGGAATGGTCCCTTCCCTATAGCTCATGGGCCTCTCAGTAGCAGAGGGAAACTGATTTTGGTTTGTTACTCTGGGAAATCTGTAGTCCCTCGTGGAGGAGCATTGCAGCTAATTGTCTGTAGCCTCAGGGAACTGTCTTGGTTTTTATTTGAAGGATTATCTTGGTTAGTTAGTGATGAATTTCCTCAATAATAATATACACAAAAAGTTCCCCTCACTAATATCAATTTGTGAAATGCATTTTGGACTCATGGTCAAAATTAAAAATAGTCAAACTTTCATTTAAAAGATTTCTGCATTCCACACACACCCCCATTTTTTCCCCCTCTGTAGTTAAAGGATGCAATCTGTGTTCTTACTTCACAAATCAGTTTGTCTTGGAAGCATGGAATGTGATTTGTTTTGAAAAGTAATACCCACACTTATTTTTTAAATTTGTATTTTTGGTTCATGTTATTGCTTTTCTGGCATGGATAAAGTGATTATACAAGCTCTTTTCATATTTAATCCAAAATACTGCACAGTATTTTGTTATAATTCATTTGGAAGTGATGGTATTTCTTCTGTAGCTCACATTCTTGCTACCACAGTTTCTCCTGAGAACTGTAAAACTTGCAGTTTGGAAACACTGCAAGTCTCCTTCACAGTTTCTTTTTGTATCTCATCTTTTTATGGGAATCTGTAGAACACAGAACTGAAACATGGATCTGTTCTACTAGAATTACAGTTTATTCTTTTCTAAACGGCTATATTAAAGATGTTACAACTAAAACATGTCAGTAAAATAAACGATGTAGTTAAAGGTCTCTTTCTTTCCTCAATCTTGCTTACAAAGCGTTTAAATGAATTAAAGAGAATTTTAAGAGTAACAGTGCCTCAAATGAGAACCTCTGACATTGCTTTTAGCAGTAGTGTACAACAGCTAAAGTTAGATTGTAGAAGCCACTGTATTTTAGCTTGCCTAAATTGCTGTAAGTCAGGTGGCATTTCTTACATGCTCTAGAAGACTCATTGTTATATATGTCTTGTCATTTCTACATTAGTAAGTGATGTTACGCGTGTTGAGGTATATTTAATATGGTATATGTTGGCCACGGAACCATTCGTTTTTGAAACAAAACCTCACAGGAATACTGGTGACAACAGGATACACGTATCTCTGTTTTTCTTTTTTTAAACTTACCTTCCCTCCTATGATCTATAGAGGGAGAAAAAAGGATATTAAACTTTCCTATTTGAACCCTTTTGCTTTTTGTCCAGGCCTACAGTGGTACCCCACCAGCAGAAGAAAAGGAGAAGATCATTTGGGTCAGATTTGAAAATGCAGATTTAAATGGTACGGCTTCATTTTCTCTCACTTATTTTTGTGATTTGTGGGTCCATGTACAATAATTTCAGTCAGTGTTATCAGTAAGCATTGTTGACTCAAAATTCAGTATTCCATTTGCCTGCTCTAGATGGACTAAATTCTAAGTGAATAATTGCACTCTTGTTCAGTATCTACCAAATAGAACAAATAGGCCTTTTGACTTCATCAAAAGGCAAACTCACTCTTGTTTAGGAAGAGGAGCAACCTGTACATGGCATTATGTCCAGCTTTAGGCTAGTTCAGGGTTGCTTGCTTACAGGTTTGTTTTCCTCATATGTTTAGTTTTAAAATATCTCAGGCATTCCCTCTTTAGGTTCTTTTGTACAGTATAACAAAACCTCTGTAGAATATTCTTCAGAATCTTTCATATTCTGTTTAAATTTACTTTATGCAGTCTAATCTGATTGGGCCTGAATACATTCTCTTTCTCCATCCTAATATATCCTAAATACTTCCTCTCTCTTTGATGCTTATGTGCTTGCAGTGAGCTTTTGTTCATTCAGTCATGGTTGAAAATGTAGTTTTAGGGGGCTTTACTCAAGAAAAGCTTAATATTTTTGATTATTATGTCCTGTAGCACTTTTCTTCCTGGGGATTTTCTTCTTGTGGTAAGGTTGATGTGAAGATTAATTATATAGTATCTAGAAATAGTTTTGAGCAGTCTGTGCATTTGTAATTTCTGTATTTGTTAATGTTTATTTTGTTGGTCCTTTGCAAATTTTTTTCTATTTGAAAAGTTTGCCCTGTTTTATTAATCACTGGAGAAAGAATTACAGAAGTTTTTGGGGTATTTAGTCACAACCCACATTGTATTCCAGAAAATGTTTCTCCATAATTTTAAATTTTAATGCTTTCTGACCTCTCTGTGAAACTTTAACAAATCTGTTATGTTTGTCTAAAGGAATATATTTCAGTATTGTTTCAGCATAAAAATTTAAACCACGTTGCTTGCTTTTACTTATGACAACAGAAACATGCATTGAGAAAACACCATCTCATATAACTGACACCATCCACAGTTGATCCTCACCTGCTAATGATGGCTTTGATATTTAAACCCATTTTAGATACATCAAGGAATATGGAGTTTCACGAAATACACAGCACTGGGAATGAACCACCCCTACTGCTGATGATCGGATACAGTGATGGAATGCAAGTCTGGAGCATACCTGTAAGTACAGAGTTCACTTCTGTGCCAGAGGCTTTTTTGTTTGTAATATTGTGTTGTTGCTTTCATATTTTACTTTTAATTTTTCCTATTGAAGTGGAAAGAGCCAATATTTACAATCAATGTCATGGTTTGTATGTAATATGCTTATCTTAAGATTAATACTGAGCATAGATCAAACACTTGAATTCATGTACCTTCAGATTTGAGGGTTTTTACCAAATTACTTCTGTTAAGTAAATTTTTGGAGTTGAATTTGGAGTGGTGTTTGATGTTATGGAATAGTTTGTATTCCATAAAGGACAGAAATCTTCTTAACCTACAGGAAGGAATAGGGTGGAAAAATACAAGAAGAATTTGTTTGTCCCAGAAATGCAAGTATGACAGTATTGATAGTATTTTACAATCACATGTTTGTCATGTACATGATTTGCAATTTTAATTTTATTAAAGTCTACATGTGCATATGGGTTTGATTTCATGCTGTCATACGCACGCCCTGCAGTTTGTGTTTCAGAGTGGTTTATGAGCACATGGTCTTAATTTGGGGACTTTCCCCCAAATTTCTTGAAACTATAGAATAAAATTTAATACAGTAGGTCATAAAATTCTTAACTTAAAAAAAAAATTTGCTTATGACACCTTGTCCTTCAAAATAATGTAGAGAGGATGGAGTTCTTTCCCTTTGTAAAATACATTGGTGGTATTAGAAATATGTATGCTTTTTTATTACTTGTGTTTATATACCAGTAGCTTAGACAGTATAATAGAAAATAATGTTATTTTGTACACCAAACTTTAAGTTAAAAATTTCACTGAGCGCTGGCTTTTCCCTCTTGGTTGCATATTGTTAGCTGGAGATAAGGAAGAAAAAAAACTGCTGAGCTTTGCATTTGAAGGAGGGTTTAATGGAAATGAAGTAAGACCTAGTATACTTTACTGAATTTCAGTATTTAGTAACTTTTTACTAAAATTTAGGAACCTTAAGCAAAATTTTGGAACATTTTAACCAAAATACAGGAAATCTTATCTGCTTGTATGTCCTGAGAAACTATGTCTAATTCTAACTTTCATGGCTTTATTTTTAATGCAGCAAAACATACCTTTAGATTGGTTTTGTATTTTATCTTTTTAGAGCAGAAATGTGTAAGACAGAGCAAAGCTAGCTTGTCTGCTTTTACACTGAAATGACTTTGAATACTAAGAATGGGTTTTTACAGTATGTAATTAGTTTTGTACACTATTTTGAAGATGGATCGGTTTTATATCAGTGTACAAATCAGATTATTAAAATGGGTCAGAAAGGGTTTGCTTTGTTCTTCAAAGTGTATTACAGAAAACAAACATTAGGTGTCACTAAGATACTGAGCTAAGGGGAAAAACAACTGCAGCAGTCCCACAAGTTACAGCACAAGTTGATCAATTAGTTAAGATATTGTGAGTAGTCACATAGACTTAAGCTAAAGAATTTTTATAAACCAGCTTACTTTATCCTGCTGAAACCTTCTTATCCAAATGACCACGTGTATTCTGAAAAATGTGAGGAAGTGCGTTGTGCTGGGACTTGTCCTGGCCACTCTGTGATAAGAAGAGCTTTGTGCCTGGCAGAGGTTGTTTTTTCCTCTGTGTGTCTGTAACATGCCCTTGCTTTGTGGTTAGGTGAGGTCTGTGCATCCCTGGTAAGTGACTTTCTGTGTCCGAATGAAAGCGAGTCTCTGTCTGAGCTATCTCTATCAATGCCCTTGAGAAAGCCTCTGTAGGATGGGATCTTTCATCCTTGCTTTCCTTATACATGTCAGAGAGTTTCAGTTCTTTGGTACGTGAACAGATTACCTTGGTGTAACCTGTTCTGCATTAACTGACCGCATTTAAACTCATACCCCATGTACACCGCAGTAAACATTAAATAATTTGATGGAGATTACTAACAAACGAGTTAAACTACTTTGTTTATCCTGGCTTATGTGTGCTTACTGGTACTGTCAGCCAGCTAGTACAAGGTAGCTTCTACCGTTTCTTTGTGGCAAAGAAGGGTTTTCTTTGGGTTTGTGGGTGGGGTTTTTTTCTTTTTCTTTCTTTCTTTTTTTTTTTTCCTTCTTGTGTCTGAATTAGCCACAAGTTAAGCCACGGAATACCTGATGTTACCTCCTTTTTCAGTAGGATGATACAACCAGGTTGTCCTTTTTCCTCAGTGTATTTTACTTCATAATTCCTAGATTTTGCTAGCATTTAATATTTTAGGAAAAATAAGAAAAATCAAATTGCAGGACAGTTTCTCTTAATGTCGTTCATTTTTTTGCAGAGGTATTTTTAATAAGTGGGGGAAAGTCCAGTGAAATGGAAAAAATGCCAAATGTGGAAATATTTTACCATCCATCTTAAGAATGTCAACTGTAGAGGTATTGCATCACTTTGTCAGCCCTTTATTTGTATATTCTGTGAAATTCTGAGACCATGTCCAGAGAGGTACAGCTTCGACCTGTGCAATTTGTATGTGTTAGTGTAATTTCAGTGTTGGAATGGTTCCTTTCTTAGTAACGTGGTTTTAGAGAGCTGCTCAGATTGATAGTCTTCAATATCAATTTTTAAATTGCATTTCAGAGCAGGATTTATATATGTGACAAATTTGGAGGCAACAAAAACTATTTTTCTTCCACATTGTTGTTTCTCCATCTCACTTTTTTTTGGTTAGTCTGAGTAAAATAAAATCTGGCAGTTATGTGACTGACTTAATATTTAGAGTTTATTTGGCAACACTGTTTTGTGTCCTTTGGTATTATACAAACCTTTCTTCTTGACCTTGCTGAGTATTTAGCTTGTAATTAAGCACATTATTCCAGTTATTATGAAAAAAACCTTTTTAGTTTAAAAACCTTTCTGAAAAAAGCAACAATTTGACATTTATGTGAAAATCTACTCAGGCTGTTATCTGTAGCATTGTGCTTTTTATTCGTACAATTGAACCTCTATTCAGCACTTAATAAAGTAATGTGTTGCAGGCAGTCCAGTTTGTGTCTGAGTGATTATGAAGTGTTTATGACAGCTTCTAAGCTGACACTCTCCGTAATGGTGTTACATTGACTTCTAAACACCTTTGCAGTCTGCCTCCAGGAGTGTGTGTCTCTTTGCAGTCTGAGTGGTTTCACATTAACATCTCCTTGGAGTAAGATCTTTGACTACAGAAGTGTTAGTTGCAAATGGAAGATACCATTAGGGCTGCTTCAAAGGACTGGAATAATGTTTGGACTGCTGGGTGCTGAAGTAACGGCTGGGGTTTTGAAGTGCAGCGTCTAAATCTGTATTGCATAAGAAGCGGAAGGTGTCCATCCAAACGACTTTTCTTTGATCTTTGTTTTGAAATGGGGTTGGGAAGGTTAAAAGTGTTCTTAAAATATGCCTCGCTAAGTGGGGAGAAATCTGGGAATATACAAAAGTATGACTAGAAGTTCCTATTTGATAATTGTGCCGTGTAGTTTTGTGTTTTATTTGGAATTTGTTTTTCCCTTGCTCCCAGTTTCATGTTTCAAATACAGTTGGAACTGGTTTCTGCCTAATGTGGTTTCCAAGTATCTGTTCTAGATGTTCCTGTTCAGGGAAATGCATGTTGGCTGGTTTTGTGGCAGATAATTTTTTCTTTTTTCTTTGTATGCTGGAAGTTTCAGAAGTAGAAAAATCATCTTAATTTGATGGTTCATATTACAATTAAAAAAGAACGATCAAGCTTGAGCTGAACAAAGTAGGAACTACCAAAGGGAACTTTTAATAACAAGCACAGATGTGTATTTAGTGAAAAATATTTAAAGGCTGTGGTATAATGTGCTGTCACAGCCTGAAGGGATGTGTCAGCCCCTATGGTAGGTGTCTTCCGTGTGGAGCCCTCTGGAATGCAGAGGACTTGCTGGACAAGGATGGCATCACACACTGCCATTTCTCCACTGCCAGACCTTGAATTTCTTTAAATGCTACTGTCAATAAGACTGTGATTTTTAAGTTATTAAAGCGGCAGTTGTACAGCAGATGGGATGTGCCAGTTCCATTTTGTTTTCTCAACTGCTCATCAAAAGCCCTGTCTGCTGGGGTTTCCATGTGGTGATCTTTGTAATTCTTTCCCCTTTGTAATTCTTTGTCCTTTTACAGCTAGGAAAAGGACTAGTCACTTATCACATAGTAAGCTGCAATCCTTCCTCTGTCCAGACCTCCTCCTGATAGAGGGTACCGCTGTTAAGGCTTGTATTAGCCACTTGGAAAAACGTACTGATGACCTGACCTAGTAACCCTGAAAAATGGCTAAGGCCTTTACAAAACATCCATGCAAATAATTTTCAGAGGCTTTGGGTTTTTTTACACTGAGGATGCTAGCAATGTGTAAGAAATTTTCTATTTTTACACTCATTAAGTGACTGCAGAACCGTTGGAAGGTTTTATATTCATAGCATATTCTACACCAGTTGGAACAAAAAGCATGTGCAACAACCTTTGAAAAGGCTCTGGTGAGAGGTATCAGAAGAGTCCGAACGGCATCTCTTGTAGCTGTCCTTGGATGGGGCCAGAGCTAAAATGAAGACTCGCGAAGGGTGGTGGTACCCATATTCTACCTGCTTCCAGTATTGTCTGCATCGTTCTTGTCTTTGTGTAGAAATGATTAAAAACAATGCAGAACTGTCCCCCAGGTTAGAATTTTATAGGGAGCCTTCAGCCTGATCATGCTAAAACCCCTCAGAATATATGACAAATGAAGTGAGAGCGTTGAGGAATCTGCAACCAAAATAATTTCTAAGCTTTCATTGTTTTTTAAATTCAATTAGCATTGTCATCATTTTAAATTCTGGGTGCAATTTCATGCTTAATTCAGTCCTTAGAGTAGACGTCTGTAACATTCCTTGAGCATCTAAATTTTTATAATCCCTAGATAATTACAGAGATTTGTTTTGAATGAAAAAGCAGACTGTTTGCATTTTTAAACTGAAGTGATAAAATTTGTCCTTTTACTTACAGTCCTTCCTTACTCTCAGTAGTGAGATGACTGGTAATAGTTTTTCACCCAATATGATTATATCAAACAGTGTTTTTTGGTGGTATCTGTCAATTCTTTATTATCATATTAAACATTATATCATGATATCTATATCATATTTAAAACATATATCAGAATATAAAAAACCCCACCCTTCTGATACCTTCCCTGTGCTCTGTGACAGTTTTAATATACAAGCAGTTTCCTTTTGTATAGTTGCACAGTAGCTGAAGCATTGCGTTTCGAACTCAATTTTGTTTCAGTTTGGTGTACGTTTGACTTTTTTTATTTTCACCATGTGAAAACCATTTTCTATGGTTGGAAACTATTAGTTATCCTTAGTGTGAACAAAACTTCCTTTGTTCTGTTTTTTTATGGGTGCAAACTGGTATGCTCCAAACAATAAAGCTCTGTCATCAAAAATTAACCAGTATGCCGTATTTCTGGTCTGTCATATTTTAAGCAGTAGCTCAAGACATCGAAGTGGAGGAGAGAGGAGTTCTTCCTCTTTCAATCTGTCGTTATTGGAAGAGAGCAATGAAGACTTCATTGGGGGCCAGGTTTTGAATCGGCGTGTTGTTTGCTTGCAGCCTTCCATGTAGGTCTGGGACTTGTGGTTTGATACCAGGCGCTGGGAAAGCTGAAATGTTCTATCAGACCAGCTTGGAGCCGTCATTTTGGATTCGCTCTTTCATAGAATGAGTACCTGAAGCTGCTTTTATAGCTTAATATTCAATTCTTGAAACCTGTTTGGAAATATTCTTGGCTTTTGGAATGGGAAAGAAAAACTTTTAAGAGCTTTGAAAGCTGCCACAGGGACTTGCTACTTAGCTGGATCAAATCCAAAATGGCAGCCACAGCCTAGTTTCTTCACAGGTGCTTTTTGAAGAATTTAGAGCTCTGTTTTCAGTTCATGAAGTCTATTTATATTTTGTCTATGCTTATGAGACTGTGCAGCTCAAGGGACTGGTAATGGGATGTGGAGCCTTTTACTTCTACTTGCCAGCCCACATCTCACCCAAACTGGCAGTGACAAAGTTGTTAGCCATTTAGTGACGGGGCTGGGCTTCTGTTAAATGTAGTTCCTTGTCCCCTTTCAGTTCCTAGTGGAATAAGTGTCCCATTCACAGAAAAGATTGGCTGTCTGTGTTGCCTGTCTCAGGAGTGAGATAAGGCCTGAACTAGCAGGAATATCAGACTGTAATTTCTCTACCCTGAAGATGGTGCTTTCAGTCAAAATTGATACATGTGGCCTCAGCAATGGTAATAAAGTTTTATGTTTTATATAGGTAAATGAAGGGCATTAGCATTAACTACAGTTAATTCAGAATTTTATAAGACTGCAAATAGCAGAAGCTTCTACTGGTGGTAGTGTTTAAAGAAAGTTAATTATAAGTCAAAGAAAATCTTGAACTCTAAAGCCCTAATGCATTTTTCAATGCCAAGCAACCCAGAGGAACCACGAAGCTTTTACTAATTCATGGCACAGAACAAAGTCCAATGCCTTCTATGATCTCCTGTTTCTACAGAACAGTTAAGGACACACAACTTAGTTTTATTAAAGGATTTTTTTGTTGTTGTTGTTATTTTATGGAGCTATAGTAGGTTAAGTATTAGTGTTTTAATTTGATCCATTTTGTAGTGTCATGTCCATATTTTCTGTAAACTTTTTTGTGCCTTTTACTGAATTCGGCTTTTTCTTTACGAATGAGATGCCAGTGGCTGGGTGGCATCTTGTGTTTTCATTACAAAATCTACGGTGCGGTATGTCTTAAAATTTGTTCCTTTTTGGCTCCCAGGGGTCAGCAATTGCTACGTACGTGAGCTGTGCAGATGGCTGAAATTATCAGAACTTCTACTTGCTTTTTTTCTTAGTTCTACAAAGTTTCCCCTTTCCTGGGGAGGGGGAAAAAAAAATCCAACACAGACTGAGAGGAAAGGACTTGTTACACGACAGTACCAAATGTGACAGTGGTCTCAAACCAGGAGCTAACTACCTATAATCTTGTCTTGTCACCGTCAGATCCTGTGGCTTTGGTTAGTCCATTTAACCTTTCTTTCTGTAATTTTCCCCCAGTATAAAATGATAAAATAGTTATCTTTCAAATAATTAATATTAATTATTAAAAAGTAAAAGCATTATATGCATGAAAAAAGCTGGGCTGGGATTTTGATGTTAGGTGCTGAAGTACAAATAAGCTTCGTTTCTATTTGTACATTTTAGGCTTTTCTTTTAGGCTTTTCTTTGAAAATCTCAACTGTAAGCTCTACCAGGTCTTGGCATCACAGTCTAAACAAACATGATCTCTGGAGTTCAGTATATTTAAGAGCAGAAACTGAGTTGAGAAGGTTTGGCCTTCTTAGTGTATCCTACTTTTGGGACTATAACTTTATTTGAAGTAGATTGGAGTTAGAGCTGATGTGCTGGCGTAGTTAAAAAGTAGGAGGAGGTGACTGAATTGGGTTGGATTATTTTATGTGAATCACTTCTTCCATACTTTTGTTATGCTAGTTCTTTTCCCTCTTGTTTTCATTCATAGTCGTTGATGTGCATGCACATGTGAAACAGCATTTTCATGATTTGGGGGAAAAAATCTTTAATTGCCAATAATAATAGTTCCAAAGCCTTATTATTTTTCTTCTTCTTCATTTCCTCCTTTCTCTTTTCATAGAGCTGGTGTGTTCCGATGGATAGAAAACATGCTGCTGTCTTAATCTTTTTTCATCTCTTTTATTACTCTTTCTTTAATTTTTCTCATTTTCTGCTTAGCTGTGCTCTACTTTTTTCCCAAGCTCTCTCTTCTGGATGCAGATGTTTTTACCTATGTGCTTTTTTTACACACTGCACTCCAAACTCATGATCAGTTAAAAACAGATCAGCAGACCTCTACTGAGTTGATTTCTGATCATCATTCTTTTGTCCTGTGTAGAATCTGGTCAGCAAGCTCTTCAGAGCAGAGGCCTCTAGCTGTCCCCGAGGGAGAATTAAACTTGTTTTGCAAAAGCTGGAGTACTACAATATTGTATGTTGTTTGAATGATGCTGCTAGCTGGGAGAGGAGAATCCGCTATGATTGGAACATCAGCCTAATAAAATAAGAGCAGGGTAGACTAAGGGATTAATTCTCATATTGATTACAGTTCTAAAACTGTGGTGTCCATCAGGAATAATTCTGATCACATCATTAACAGTAACGTTGATTCAGACCAGTGTGGAACTGCTAACTGTCTGCAAATCTAAAATGGCTAAGAATGTTATTTACCCACATTTGTGTAGCTTGAGTGTTACTCCAGGCATAACATGGAAAAACAGGAGTTCTCTACGTTCTGTTTTTATTTACTGTGTACAGAATGATGGGCTACCTCTGTAGTAAATAGTGTTTTCAGAGTAATCTCATGAAAGACTTGTGCTTCAGTGGGGTAGGTTTCATTCTGCCCACGTTATCTAAAGCAGTGATAATAATGAGGCTCAGGGTTAAGAATGAAAGTAAGCTAAGAGTTTGAAGTACTAACGATTTGTTGATCAAACAGTACTAGTATTTCACCTTTTTCAATGTGTGAGCTGAAGCGCAGAAAGAAATGGGAACAACCATGAAATGACATTTCTAAAAGTTAGCTTGTATTTACAGATTCATAAGAACCTTGTTCCAAATTGTGTTCTCTTCTAATATTGTAAGCTCCTTGTTTGGCAAAAATTTATGCCAATGTGTCCGCTACATTCTTAGTCTCATTACATCTGTTTTAAGTTGTTGGTTATTTGGAAATGAGCTTTATAATGTTTGCCATTTTCCTCAAGTTTGACGTTCCATATCGGATCCATTACCAGGCAGTTATGAAAATGTATTCTGACTGACCATTTACAGGAAGTCTGGAAATTGTTCTTAACTACTTCTCTTTTAATCTTTCCAAGACTGCCGTTAGTGACAAACTTAATTAGTTTGACCCCCTATTTTTAAACATAATTTTCACACCTGGAGAATATGAAATGTACCAATGTGTCAAATTCTCTGATCTTTTACCACCAATGGTTGCCACTCTTGATCATTGGTGAGTTAGCATTTTTCTTAGAAACGTGAGCTATGTAGAATAAACGCTTGTATTTCAGATGGCTTGAATTTTTGTGAATTTTAGTCAGCACTCAGCTTCAAGTCTTGTTTCTTCTAAAACGTGTAGTCGTTAATAGTAGATAGTGCTAGTATCCCATTCACGCAGCCTGAGGCGTGTGTTTTTAGAGGCAGGCCATCTTTGCTGCTATAATTTGTGTTATTCAAGACTTCTAAGATATATTCTCATTTGGAGAAATTGCGGATGGTTGGTTACAAAGGCAGTGTCTTACCAACTTACCTTCTTACCTGCCTTTTGTACGATGTCTTTCTACCTACTTTCTACCTACTAAATATACATTTTTATAAGTACATATATTTTTTACATTGTATGTTCATAATCCATATGTTTTGCAGATCAGTGGTGAAGCTCAGGAACTCTTTTCTGTCCGCCACGGTCCAGTTCGAGCTGCACGGATCTTACCGGCTCCACAAATCAGTAAGTAGATATTTATATAGTTCATGATTAAGTATCACTTCTTTTTTTACAGATCTTTGTCCAAATCATTGCTATAACCTGATACGTAGATTTTTTTCATTCATTTTAAACTGTCACCTTTGTAATAGCTTTCTGCAAGTATTATTTACTTCTTTTTTCCTCCTACTCCGTAATCCAGTGCTTTCTCCAGTTTCATCTTCAGATTTTAGCTTTGATGCTGCTTCCTTTTGTAGTTTAGAGGATATCTAGGTATACCTGTGCTCAGAGATCAGTCCAGAGATGTTAACAATTCTATTTGGAAACATTTATTGTCAATATTTTATTGTTATAAAATAATATTGAAATGACTTATTAATAGCAGGGTGGTGGCTGATAGCAGTAGATCTAGACATTAATAACACTTATTAAAAACTCCTGTTAGTGCATTGTAAACTTTGTTCATAATGTGGTGCCCTTCCAAGCTCTTGAACTCTTTAGAAGAAGGATAGTATGTCTTTTTTTTTGTTACCCATTGAGGACCTGAAACTGAAACAATGTAAGTAAGAATGCAAGAGGTAGTTAAGTAAAATAATCTGTACAAGGAGAAAATGTCCTTTTCTGACTATTTAAATATTTTATTTATGAAGAAAATATAAAGTATTTTGTAAAGTGTTAAATGATCTAAATAGTCTGCTAGTGTATGCATTAAGCTTAGCAATTGCAGCTTTTTGAGTTTTTTAAAAAAGGCTGCTTTTCCACTCCAGTAAAAGTAACGAGACAATGGAATTTGTTTTTTTGGGGTGGTACTAGCTTCTGATTTGTTCCCCTTCTGCTTATTTTATGTAAACTTTATTCAAACGGTTTCATCTTTTTAGTGGTTTGAACCTATATCACAATCCCTTGAGTGCCCATAGGCACCTCCTCTCTTTTACTGCTTAAATACTGTTTTATCAAGTTCTAAGACAAGCTGCTTAGCTTGTTTAACAGGATTGTTGCAGAAATTCTGAGTGAACCCAGTGGAAGAGCTTGCTGTAAGATTTAAGCAACTATGCATAAACAGGCAAATCCCTTTAAAAACCAGCACTGTTCAATCTAAACACAGTATCTAATTGTAGACTTCTTAAAGACCTAAAACCCGTTGGTGTCCTGGCTCATTTTTGGTTTTGGCAACTCTGTGCTTATCCACTCTCCCTGTAACTTCAACTGGGCAAGCTGTTCTGTTCAGCTGCTGAGGAGTATTTCTAGTTTAAATTTGTTGCCATGTTTTACTTGTGGATGAAAAGAATGTACTTCTAGTATGACCAAGGTTTTTGGGGATTATACTGGATTACAGATTTTAGTAGTAGATTATGAATTAATTAGTGAACTCAAAAAATATAGCCTAAACTCTATTTAAATTATTACAAAAATAGTAAATGATAATAATTTAGAGTATTTCAAAGAAAGTAAATGAAGAAAGATAAAGGTTTAATGCACACATTTTATATCGCCTCAGTGATTTCCTGAGCAGAGGAATATACAAACTATGAGTATATGTGGTTCTGTAACTGTTACAGGTTAAAGTAATGTAAAGCAAAATACTTCACAAGTATGTTGTGCCTTTTATTCTGTTTGTGGGAACACTGCATAATTTCTGATGAGCTATGTTTTTTTGCTATTATGTGTGTCATTAAATAATAGATGTCTATGCACCTTCCTCTCTCATAGGGAAAAACAAAAGAGAAAGAAAAATGTAAATGTAAATGAAGTAAAGTAATTGAAGAACCTATAAGTTCATTTTTTTCCTGATAGTAGAATAGTGCTTTCTGATTTTTCAATCTAGTAAGTTACACTGCTTATGAACTCCTTCAAGCAGTTACTGTCTGTCTGTCTCTAAATTGTGTATATTTAGCATCTGACAATGATAGTTGTTGCATTAGAAACCTATTCAAATTAGCTCATATTAAATTAAGCCAAACCTTTTAAAAACATGTTTTGGTCTCTTTTTACATGGCTTGGTTTAAATAAATCTTTGATTAAAAGTACATGAATGTATCATTGACCAGTATCTGGAATCAGATAAAAGTAAAGCTGTAATAAGAGGCCTTAGATAACTAACACATGAGCTTTAATGATTCTGAACAAAATAAAAGGAATTTGTAAAGGAGAAGCTGATTACCATCAGTAGGCTCAAACACTATTTTACTGTAAAGCTGTAAAAAGGGAATTATTGAAAATAGGACTCTCTTGGTGGATGGATTTGGCACGTTCCTAGAAACAGATCTTAGTTTGTGATAAGAAGCTCATTCCCAGGTGTGAAAGGAAAGCTCGTGGTTTTAACTTGGTGACTTTACAGTAGCAGAACTTAATAGTTTGTCAACTATTTTGTTAAAATACTATAGTCCTTTGATGTTAGATCCTCTGCTGCATCATGTGCTTCATAGCATAATAAAGCATTGTTTCAAAAGAGTTATTTCATACAGGCTTATTTCATGCAGGCTTATTGCAAAGGAGACCTCCTCAAATCTGATTTAGCAGGTTATAAGTGGTCCTGATAGCAGGAACGTGGTGCAGTATCTGGAGCTGGCCTTGCACGCTGCCAACTTGGATCCGGTGAGGTTTATTAGCTCAGGCTCTGTGCCATGCTAGAGCAGTTAAATGGCTCCTGGAGCTGTTCTGACCTGGCAGCTCTACTGCAATGTTCACGCAGGGTTTTGTCTGAGCTAACAAACCAGGCAAGACCTGACCTGGCCCAGCACTGCAGCACTTTGATGTCTCTGTGTCCGTGGTCTGCAGCCTGGATAAGATGTCCACAAAGAATTGAGAGATTTCTGTAAATGACACTGAAAAATGTAGACATTAACTCTCCTGTGTGGCCAGAGAATATAGACTGTTGCCTTCAACAGTAGATATGGCTTTGATTATTTTCTACAGCTTGCAATATAAATGGCCTTTTTGGACACTGAAGGTTTACACTGTGACCAAATTTCAGGCTTAAGAGAGGAGATAAAGTTGCGTAGCTAATATTCAGAATATGAGAACATCTCTGGCTGGACGCTGTCAGTCTTAGAAATAAGAATACTAAGTCCTGGCACTTTGCGTGCCTCATGCTGCATTATCTGCTGAGCCATCTGGTTGGCATGGCTTTTTAACTCGCCTAGCTCTCCTTCACTCCCAAATCTGTGTGCTGGGATTGAGTTTAGTACTTATTTATAGGTATACAGGTGTCTGGTTTGCTGGGCTCTGGATTTTTCTGTCTCTTCAGATAAATCAAGCTGGCAAAGATGTATTTGAAGACAAAATTGATGCAACTTTGTGATTATTAGAAGGGAGAAAATCCTCAGTGGTAGATACAAAACAAAGCTGGAATTCTGCCAGTTAAATTTAGCTGCCATTCTCTGTGAAGAGGAAGCTACGGTTGGTAATATCATTGTAGTTAATGATAGTGAGAGAACCAGGCAAATATCAGGCTGTGTTAACTCCCTCCTCCATTTTATATCATCCAGATTTGTGATGTCCTCACTACTACTCCAGTTAGTCTGTATTGGGCTTCCTCTCACACAATACCTAATGGCTCTATTTAGCCACGCTCACCTAATCCCTCATAGTCTTTGTTCGACATGTTTTCTGATTTTTCCCCATCCCTCTAAATGATGCGTACTCATTTTTCTGAGGTAACTGACTGCATGAATACATACTTGTAGAATTGAAATGATACTGAGTTTGAGGCCTGTATATTATTAAGTATTCTGTCTTGGATATTCCTACATTTTTCTCTTTTGCTTAGCATTTCCATGATATCTATAGAAACATTAATAATATTACTTATTTAGGTTTTCTGTAGCAGTTGTGTGTTCTTTGACATATGAAGTTGCTAATAAAAAAGGTTCAGAACTCTTCTAGTGTTTTTAAAAATTTGTTGCGTTTTGGCTTCATTTTGAGATCTGTTGCATGTATACTTCTGAAATCAGTGCTAGGGAAATAATACATTTTCTTCAGATAGCTTTCTGAAGCGACTTAGTGCTTACAGTCTCCCATTTGTTATTACTTACCTCAGGTCATTTTACAAAGCCCAGGCCAAATACCTGCTTTCTGCCTTGTGCTATCCCACTTAAGGTAGGCTTGCATAGTTTAAGAGTCAATCAAGAAATGAGGAATTTATCGTTAAAAGGCATATGATGAGAGGCTTGTGTGTTGAAGTTTAGATCAGTCATTGTTTTTAAAACCTATTTCCGTGTCTCAGCATTATGAAAATAAATTCTTCCAATGAACTGAATTAATTTATTGCCATTTTCTAGATTATGCTGCTTGCAAAAAAGATGATATAATAGTCCTACATCTCAGTGAATTTGACTGCTTAGTCAAATTGATAAGGAAAAAAAAGCAAAAAAGAAAGGAAATAAAAGAAATCAGAGGTACTATGGTTAAAACAACCATGAACCAAAGGAAACTTAGAGATGAAGGGTTGAAAACTAGAATTAACATGAAAAACTGAAATTATTTGGGACACAGAGTAGTTTTGCATTCGAAAATCTAAAACTGTTGAAAGTTTAAGTTCTACAGCAGATTTATCTCTGTACTCCACTGCTTACACCTTTGATGTTGGTAAAATAAAATTTGAACCTCAAAAGCTGACTCAACTTTATGTGCAGGTATACTTAAAAGAACTGTAATATTTAGGTTGCTTTCTAAAGGAAGGCAGATGTGAGTTTTGTATATATTCAACCACTTGGGTGGCTTAGTGGTTTTGAGTCCCTGAAGGCCAAAATAATTGCACAGTACGTGTAGTGGAGGAACTAGCCCTGCGAGCTGAACAAGCAGTAGCAGTTGGGAGCTGGGTTTGGATTGTGTGAGTGGGTCGTGCAGGTGTGCCTTTCAGTTCTGGTGTTTTGTAACTGTTATGTGGGTTGTTATGGTATAATGAATGTTAATGTGTATGGATTATAGAAATTACAGAACAGAATTCTCAAGCGTAGCAAGTAAGGCTTTTAGAGATATTATAGGGAAGAATTTTGGAGCACACTTAAAATACTGATTTCTTTGAAGCTGTGTGGACTGACCTGTATGTCACCGTTTCAGTTCTGGCCATATCATTTCAATGCTTTAGACCAATACACCTTAAACTTTTACCATATTAGACTGAGATGTCTTTTAAGTTTTTTTGAACAAGATTCAGTCAAAATAAAATGTGTCTGTCTTAATTAAGGTGTGACTCCAGCAACATTGATCTTCAGCATATGTTTCAAGGTCATCTTTTTTTTTTTTGTATAGAAGCTACATAGTTGTCAGAGAATAAAACTACGGTGCTGTGCAGAGGAAAAAACAACTTTCTGTAAACATGCGTAGCTCTTGTCTCTGACAGCACTGCCAAGATAATGTTCTTCAGCCACCGTTGCTTCTTGCAACATTGCTGTCTTATGTCAGAAATGGGAGGTGGAATGGCCTGAGGAGGCAGGAGACACGGAAATCAGCTGGAGTTGAAGGGGGTTCTGGGGTGCTAACTTGTGGGGGATGTGAGAAACAGGTTTGGTGATGCAGGTGCTGGAGAGGGACTTGGGAACCTGAAAGATCTGGGTGCTGCTGGGAGTTAAGGGAGATGGAATAATATGCTGCTTGAGATCTAGAACATTAATCCTAAAGGAACACCTGAAGTTCTGTGATGAGGACAGCACTTGCAGTGCCATTAATCAGACATGATGTTGAGTAATGCAGTTAGAGCTTATCTGTGCAGGAAATGGAGCATTTATAGATGCTACCCTGAAGCTGAGGAAAGAATTCACACGCTATTTTTAGGACTGACTCGAGCCTCTCCACTTCTGTTTCAAGGAGCACATACACTTTTTTGCATTTGTGTTCAGTAACAAAGCAGACACAAAATGGTAGTGATTAAGAAATGTTAAGAAATTATTATTTCCTTCTTCCCCCTGAAAAGAAGAGGCAAAATAGGGAGTGAAAACTGTACACAGTGGATGCCAACCATGTGGTCTAATGCATTTCCAGATACTGGTGGGCTGCTACACTGGCGTGGGGCAGGACAACAAATGCAACTCAATTTTCAAGCAACAGATAGAAATAAGAGGGGTTTAGTTGAACAGGAGATGCCCTGCATTATTAAATGGCTGTGATGGAACTTGATCAGTGGAATTACATACCAGAAAAATATACTCCATCATGCTATTGCTAAACAGGTCAGAATTTGACATTCTTATTCAAGGGAAATGAGGGTACTTGTCAGAGTTTTGAATAGCTTTTGAGTTCCTGTGAAAATCACTGGGGCTTCATTTTTATTCTTCAGAAAGGTGTGCTGCTGCTGCTGCTGTTGTTAGTATTATTATTGGTGTTACTGAGAGGCCTGAGTAGGCCCAGAGAGATCTATTCACAGTTTCATCAGAAGTACTCTGCATAAGCTGCTTTGAGCTTATGTGTGGATAACCTTTTGACTTCATAAAGTTCTAAATTTTGATTTGTATGAAATTTTATTTAGCCACAGATATTGTTTTTTCAGTTTTAAGTATACTGACTGAAGTTAGATTTTTTTTAAAAAAACATAAATCATTTGGCTAAATGGAGCTGTAGATAAGGTGGTGCCTTGTTGGCAGGAAGGGCAGTTTTCATTACTTTAATTGTGTGATTTGTCGGGATTTTCAGCTTTTTATAAATGCTGTAGTGTTATATGACAGAATTAAAAGGATTTAGAATAAAAGGAGTTTAAGAAAAAGACTTTGCAACAGGATTTCAATACTTTTTGTATTTGAGGGATTTAGCTAGCTGTTTTTCATTTCAATCATCCAACTGCATTTTGTTAAACACTGTGTGGAGCAGGTGTGTACAACGTCAGTATCGCACATGCAAATAAACACAATTCTACAAATAAAAATTAATCCACCATAACTTGGAAGATTAAATCCCACCACAGAACTAGAAGCGGTTGCTGCTTCCATTAAGCATTGCAGAGAACAACACATGTCGCTTTTTGCAATCTCATGAATGGGACCGCTATTAACCTGATTTAATGCTCTGCAGAGTCCTCAAAATAATGATCCTTTTCTACAGTATTAATATTTACATTCTGAAAGTATATATTTGAAGTAGAAAATGGATTTTTTTTTTAGATGAGGGCCTTAGTCATTACAGACTGAAATGAGAAATTTAAGCACCTATTGTACAAATTTTGCAAATTGTACTGTGGGTATTAAAAACTGGTATTCCTTTTGATTTTTGTGCAGTTGTTTCTCTGTACTCCCCACCGTTTTTCTTCCTGTTGCTCCCCCTTCCTTGTTGTTAAACTTAGAAGTAGACAGTAGAGAAACATATGAATTCATGTCTCGAATATATCTTAGCTAAAGAAAAAAAAAAGTATAGTTAAATACTTAAGGTAAAATCCTGGCTCCACTTAAATCAATGTCAGAACTCCTGCTAGTCAGCATTTCATCCTTCATGCTGAGAGACTAGCTAAGTGAACAGAAACAAATGGAGTTCATCTGTTATTTGTGCTGAAGAAAACAAATTGGTTGCCATATTATTAAGAAGACTATATGTTTCATTTATCAATTTACAGGTCAGTACGTACAGTACAGGTATGACTCATGAAAGACCTTGAAATAATAGGAATAAAAGGAAAATACGTTTGGCTGTTTTAGGTTACTTGTAAAGCTATTGTTGATGGTGAAATTATTGATGTGACCCATTTGACTTTATAAATACCCAAATGTGTAGGAGGGAAGACTTATCCTTGTACAGACGAGAGTACTGAACAGTTTTTGTTACAAATTAATTGCATGTACCTGAGTTATTAATAATTAACAGGGTCTGTTATGTGAAAATGCATATTGTTAATTGTTGTGCCTTTCTGAATAATTGATTTAGTGCAGTACACCAGTATTTGTGAATTTTGAACAGACTATATCACTAATATTCTTTATAGATCAAAGCGTTTGGTGTATAATGGAGAGAAAAAAATAAAATTCCATTATTCACCACATACATGCATACCTATAGATAGATAATTAAAAAGGCAAAGATTGAAAGAAAACGGAGGAAATTTAGTAGTGTGGTGGTTGTTGGTTGTTATTCTGTTATTTAAGTTGGGTAGAAACATACCCTGGAATTTAGTAAAACATTGTTCACAAGTAGAAGAGAGATATTTTTGACTCAATTTCGGTTTTATTTCTGTTTACGTAGCAATAAGGCAAAGTTTTCAAAACTTTTAAAATCCCATTTTAAGAAGTGTGGGCGTATTTAACAGTTTGATGGTTCTGGAGTGAAGGTGTGAGTGTGGTTTGGGAAGACGAACGGCTGGTTTTAATTGCCCGGCTCTGGTGCCAGCAGTGGCGGCACGCACGGATCCCAGGGCAGGCAGAACTGTCTCAGAGGCTGAATTGGAGCAGAGGACGAGCCCGTGCCAAGCTGCTGCTGGGGCTGTGCTGGTGTTACGTGGCGAAGCTAACCTTAAGAGTAGATTGGATATGGTGTTAGAGTTGTGTTTTCACTTTGAGCGAACGGCAGGCATAGCCCGAGTCTTGCTGGAGGTTGCTTTCTTAAAGGCTTAAATCGCTTGATGGTGGAACTTACTGAAGACTGGTTTGAATTTAATCTTGTATTTTCTTAGGCACGGGGCACGGGCTGTAAGCATGGCCGTGCTTTGGGGAAACACTGGCAGCCCAGCTTCTCACGTGCTAAAGAGAGCGGCTGCTCTTACACTGCGCTCCTACGGGCAACACTCTGATACTCCACTTACACCTCAGCAGAATAAATTGGAAACCAATGTGTGAAGTCCATGTGGAGTTGGTGACAGCCTTATTGCAGACAGCTTTTATAAAACAATGAAAAGTGAGCCAGTGTTACTTGTTACAGTTACAGAATCCCAACTGAAATGAATAGAAAATAACTCCAAAATCCTGCCCAGATTTTGCTACTTGTTTTGTTACTCATTGCTGTCTCTTTCAAGAACAGTTCTTCCAGTGTTCGTGGCTCTGCCTGTTATTTGTATTTCTATCACTAATCTTGTACAGGCTGTGAGTTTTGTATTATATATTCAATATCCTTCCAGTAAGATTGGGCTCCCACAACATGCACACCTGTACTTGGGAAGGTAACACAAACAGTACATAGTGATTTGCTTTTTCTTTTTTGCTTTTGCTTTCTTAGGTGCTCAGAAATGTGATAATTTTTCTGAGAAGCGGCCTCTTCTTGGTGTGTGCAAAAGCATTGGATCTTCTGGGTAAGAATATTTTTCATGAACAAAGTTTTATATATAGATTGTGATATAATCTAAAAAAACCCCAGTAGATTACATCTTCAAAGCTCTATTCCTTTTTTGCCAAGGGGATAACACTGTGAAGTGTTTTAAAAGTTTTTTTTTCAGTGTGTCAACACACATTTGCCTGTGACTTAAGCTTTTTAGGAGGAATAAAAAAAGAGACTCTTGATATAAAATAGATGAAGAGGTATTTTGAGTTTAGTTTGTTCTCAGTGTAATCACAATTTTATGATTAGCCCTTTTTGGTATTAATCCTCATCAGAATTGTAATTGAGAAGTGTCTGAAGTAATATCTATGTCTTAACATGTAATTGAAAGATGCTTTCAAGCAGCAGTCATATACCAAATTAATTATAATCACCAAGCAATTTGAGTGTTACAGCTACTCACTGTTTATTAGCAAAATACATGTTAAATCTACTTCTTTGAGTTAGAAAAATAAGTTAACAGTCTTGTCCTGTGTGCTCTGGACAGCATTGTTTTATCACTCCTCTAATAAAAGAGGGCCTTAAGATATTTTATGTCTGTTTGATACGGTGATTCACACGATGTGAAGGGTTTATAGCTATACCCAGAGGAAAATATTTGCTTTTCAAGAGTAATCCTCTACACAGCGATTCAAAGGCTAAACAGTTGAAGTAAATCTTCTTAGAGTAGTAAGACTAACTCTGTGCCACACCCTTTTCAACTAAAAATTTAATCACTCTGGGTGTGGAGGAAGACTATCAAATCTCTGTAAATGTCTCTGTATTATTACTGTGTTAAACTAGAATATTAATGTTACCTGTCTTAAACGTTTAAAAAAAATGTAGAGTAGAGAAGTGAAATGTCTATTTATGTGTTTACAACTCGCAAAACTGTTTATAGTGCCTTTTCTCCTTCCCCCTCCCATAAGTGTATGTAATCTCATGAATAACTTTTTCTAAATAAGAGTGCGTGTAACTGGTGATGCAAATACTGCTTTTGTAGGACTTTCTGTCTTAATCCAAACAGTCTATTTATATACGTAAAGGATATGTTGGATGGAAAAAACCTTTCCTTCACACCTTTGCTTTAGAAACTGAGATATCTGAGAACTGAACGACCTGTAAGGATTGTTATTTTCTCTGTGTTACTGTATTCTTCAGTGAATGGAAAATACTTCAAAGATTATTGGTAGTTTCTGCTTTTCCACAAAAAAAAAAGCTTGTATGTTTTCGTAATGAATGAATAGGTTTGTGTTACTACTTATCAGTAGTTAAATATCTGCAAATAGAAGATTTTTAAACCGGGCTTTCCACTGTGACCAGTCGACTTGCACATCATTAAAAGGAAGAGTCTATTCTGCACGCTCTTGTTTACCCATTTAATAAAGAACCAGTTTGCTCCTGGTGGTAAACCTTCAACAGAAAATTCTGAAACACTTATCTACATTTATTGTTCATTACCAGTTATTTTTGAAAGAGTCCTTGCAAATTACCTATTTTGTCATTAGCTTTCAGATTAAGAGTTCTTTGATTGTTTGCCCTCAACTGGAGTCACACTCCTTTTAAATTGGCTCAAGTGTTGCACTTGTTTTTTCTTCTGTTACTTTCATAGATCATTTGATTACATTTCTATGGTTGTTATGCATAAAGAAGAATTTGTATAGAACATTCGAACAGCTGTGTTACGAATGGTTTCTGAACCTGAATCACAATTTTAGTTCTGTTCTTGAGGTTTTTGTGCTTAACTTCATTTGCTGTATATCTTAATGGCTGTGGGTAGATAAAACACCTTGTTTAATCATGTATCTGAAGAAAATACTGCATTTATTCTAGTGCATTAATTCCAAAGCACTTGATTTTCACTATGGTCATCTCCTCACCTACTCTGGAGATTATGCTGGCTATGGCATGAAATACTGCAGCTGTCAGCACACTAATGAAAACGTGCAGGGAATAGGAGGCCTATTCTGTCTACTGAAATGGCAGGTAAAATAATCAGTGAAGTGATGTAGCACTGACACTAAAATATTTCCCATTGAACAAAAAGGTAAACGGAGTGTCTAAAAGACTGAATGAATGATTTTCTGAAAGGCAACTAGTCCGAAGCAGATCCAGAAGTGAAATCCAAGTCTTCCAACACACAATCCGTTATGCTGACACATTAAACTACGTTGTCTTTCTTTAATATAAACTGAATGAGACTGGACACGGTAAGGACATTGGTCCTGTGGTCATAATCTTTGCAAGATGTAGTCTCAAAAGAAAACAATTCCATCAGCGCAGCCCCCCTGCCCTTAATCCCGTTCTCACTAGGACACCAGGTTGTCACTTTTTTAGAGGAGAAACGTGTGACCTCCTGAAGTGCTTCTGCTACTTTCAACACTCCTGGCTTTCTCCTGTTCAAATTTTACCCAGGTTATTGTCTAAAATCCATCAGAATCATTTACCAAAAAGAATGATTCTGGGGAAAAAAAAAGTTTGATGACTACTTCATCATTTGGATTTTCCCTAGCTGTTCTTCAAAATTTCTGACCTCTGGTTGCTCTGCTCAAACTGTTGCTCTTTTACTGGAACATCCCTGGTAATTTTGACATTTCCAGGTAAGTTTTTGTTGTTATCTGTTAGTAATAAATAAGGGACATGGTTAACATACTGGAAGATTTGGTGGCTGGCACCATGGCTTATTGTTGAAGAGTATTTGTGGACCCTGCTGCACCTGGAGGCAATACTCTAATGTAAATAAATTCTTTTCCCTGGCAGTCATCTATATAGAATCCATTATCAGTAGCTCTTCTAGAAAGTGCTTTGAAGTTGCTAATTTTCTGGATGGAAGGCGAAGAATAAATGCATTTTACACCTGACATGATAAAACTTCAGTAGGCTATTAACTCTTCATTGCAGTTTTAATAGTTGCTGTCAATTATCACATGCTATTCTTGACCATAAGAAAACATATGTGTTAAAGAATTATTATTACTGTGCGTACACAGTTTTGCATGATAGATGAGTGATCGTGCTTACAAACGTGTTGATTTGTTTTGTGATTTTAGGGACTCATGTACCTATATTCAAATGCATAAAAGTCTCTTGAAAATTTTGAATTCAGCAGCTATGAAAATTACATGAGCAGGTTTTAAGTGTTAAAGATGCTAAACCATTAAAGTAATACAAATCTGATAGAATACAGTTTTTATCTAGATCCACTGCACTGTCATTTAATAGTATTTTATTTTTTAGGACGATATCACTGAGATATTGACACGTTCAAGTTAGGAGCTGGGATTTCCTGGTTCTGACCACTAGTCTGCATTAGTGGTTACCATCAGGAAATTCTTCTCTTTTCCTTTAGCTGTAAAGTAAATACACTACAATGAGGGAAATACGATTAAAAGGTATTATTTTTAATGTAGAACATTTTTCAATCTGGAATCCAAAGAATTTTCAAGTAGTCATGAATTAATAGCTTCAAAATATCACTTATATTAAATAACTTCAGTATTTTTTGCTATCCCTCTAATGTACCGTGTACTTTAATAGAAAGAATTCAATGAATAATTTTGTCTGTGATAATATGCTAGGACTTCTCTCCTTCATTATGAAACAAAGATGAGTATAAAAGTACTTTATGCAAAATAATGTTTGCTCAAAATCCATGTTTAGATTTCTGTTTCATTCCTGGAATTTTTTTCATTGCCTTTTACACAGTGAAAGTTGTCTTTGGTAACTTAGAAATCCAGTAGTTTACCCTGGAGATGCCCTAAAATTTTACTGAATTACAGATTTTTGACAGGTCTAAATATATCTTGTTAACTTTTAGTATGTCTCCTACAGATTTAAGAACGTATTAACTTAGAAATCAACTTCTGGGTAACTTGGCGTGTGGGTTGCATTTCTTTTGTAATGTAACTTAATACAGTAGTCATTGATATAATAGATGCTGATAAGAATTACGTTTGTTTGAATATCAGCATTAAGGCCTTAACGTTCAGTTTAATATTTCTTAATTTTAAATCTTAATCTCTTTGTGACAGTCATGGTTGAGAACCTTCTTTTCAAAAATTTATTTTAGTGTGTATGAAATTTTAAACTTTGCACTTTGAAATTAATTTCTGGCACCTGTTTTATGTAAAAATTCTGTAGAGAGAGATTTGCCACCAATCCCGATCCTTGTATTCCCCACATCGAGTATTTTACCAGGCAAGGTGAAATTTGTGTTTTCTAAACTTTTGCTTGTATCCGAGTTTCTGACTAGCTTTTGGTACACACATTTTTGGGTTTTTTTAAAAGTCAAATTTTCCATCTAGTAAAATGACTGAAATGTCTAACATGGTTTCACTATATAATCTTTTCAAAACAATAGTTTGTGCAGCCCCCAAAAAGGATGCAGTCTTGACACATAAATGGGAAACAGATTGTGTTTTTTGGCTGATACCACTATGCTGGTTTAGATGTTGGTTCAGTCAACTTCAGTCTTAGATTACAAGACTTGCAAATTAAAGGAAAACCAAAAAGGAAAGAACATCTGCATAAATTTTGTTTCTGTGGAGTTTTGTAGAGGCCTGCTTACTTTGTTCTTGGTGAAAAGATAAACAAATCTTTATACACACACAAAATGAATTGATGGGTTTTGGTACATATTAATGAATTTTCTAGGTGGTGAAACATCAAGATTAGTAATCTGTAAATTGAACAGAGAATTCCCACTCCCCCCCCCCCCCCGGAAAAAAAAAAAATAGTAGCAGTGGCCAAAAATCTGCATGGCAGAACCAGTGAATGTGTGCTGTTCAGAGCTACTCGGTTTAAAGATAACTAGATAAGACCAATTACATTAAATGAAAATATACTCCTGTTTTCCCCATCTGGGTGGTTGTAACCATAGTTTGGGCCATACTGGATCTATAGAACACCTTCAAAAACACCAAAGAGGTCCAAAATACACTAGGCATGCTTTTTGTTCTGCTCCGATAGAAACGTACCAATACCTTTAAGTAAATGCTTCATTTTAGCTAGTGGAGAAGTTTAAGGGGAAACTGACCACTATATTTTTGTTTTATTTTAGATTACTAAGAAAAAAATGGTTTTGAGAGTGATTGCAAATCTGCCCTTCGATAGATGATATAGGTAACAAGAAAGCTAACAAAATAGAAGTGACCATGCCAGGAAGAAAAAAAAAGTTTGTGTAGGTGCAGAGAAAGGGGGAAGGGGACAGAGAAGGTGGAGATGAGTAATTGCTGTGTTTTAGATACGAAACCATTTCTCCTGAGTACAGAACGTTTTAAATACTTTAAACTTTAGTACCTACCTTTCCTCAACTGCCAAGTTTCCTGATGACTCAAGTGTTTACCCCATCGTGCTTAATTCTGAGTTTGATTCTACTTTGATTCTACTCTAAAGATTTTTTTCTTTTGTTTTTCTTTTTGTTTTCCTTATTAGTTAAGCAGTTTATCATACATAGAGGACAAAATTCTTGTAATGAACTGCATACCAGTCTAGCTAAAGGGTTGTATCAGTACAACTGTGGCCTTACAGCAGGGTGGGCTTTAGACCATAGTTCTGTGATTCACTGACTAGCAGCAGAGACAACTTAAAATTCCTACTCACCTCGTCTGCTTGTGCTGCTGCTTTCTGCATCCCTGGGCTGTGTCACTTCAGCTGGTTGTAGAACCGTACAGGAAAGGAGATGACAGAAATAATCCAAGTAAAAAATAGTGCTCCAATTTTATTTTTTAATGATACGGATTATTTGAGTCACCAGGTTTACGAACAATTGCATGCAAAATTACAAGGTGCAACTGAGAATGTAGTCAATCGTAGCATGAAGGTGGGAATAAGCCCAGGGGATGGAATTTCTTACGTTAGCTTTGCTGCTAAAGCTGGTTAGCCATGAACTGTGGTCTCACTCGCTTGCTATAATGCTTTATTCTGTCTTCTGTTGTCCATCCCTCTTAACAGAGCAAAACAAAGAAGTTAGAAATTCACTAAGTGATTTGTCCCACAGCCACAATGGGACATTGGATAGCAATATTTCATCTTCTGGATAGCAATATTTCATGGATAGTTGTCTGGATAGCAATATTTCTGGATAGCAATATTTCATCTTCTGTTAATGAATCATTCAGCAGGAGATGGGGAAAAAAATCTTGGAAGATCTTGAAGTGCAACCCAGATCTCGAAGTCATCCTTACCAAAAGTATTTCACACCTTGGTGCGCTCGTCCAAATAGCCAAATGTAAATGCATAAAAGATAGGAATTTGGCCAAAATCTTTTGTAGGCATGTATGGTAATCAGGTAACTATACAAGTATAGCTAATTGAGAGATCAGTTATAGAAGATTAAAAAGTAAGAGATTGAGGCCAGTAGACTTTCCAACCCTTCTACATTATGGAGAGTCAAGGACCTCAGCCAGTAACCTGCAGCCAGCCCGCAGCATGTGTTAGGTTTCTAGCATATATTTTTAGAAAGACATACTAATTTAATGACGTCAAGTGATGGAAAATTTTGGATGACTTGAAGAATGGGATGGAGGGCATTTAAGGGCATGAGAAGCAAGAGGTAATATTTTTTAATCATGGGAGGAGAAAGGAAATAAGGGCAAGTTAAAGACGGAGGAGTAGTTGGAGCAAACAAAATGTATAACTTGGGCTAGCCAGCATTTTTTTCCCCTGCTGATCAGTTTACAAGGCAAATCAATTGGCAGCAGATTTTCGGGAAGCATGCTTTATTAACGTGGCTACTGTAGATTAAAACCTACTAACCTTAGCACAAGTTTAACTTGGGAATGTGTTTATGGAAGTGTTAAGGTTTAGGTAGAAAGCAGCTTTACATGAGTAAGAATAGAAACAAAGTGTTAATATTTTCTCACATGAGTATTTTAAAATCACATGACTCCATTCCTTATCTGGCAAAGTAACTAGTTAATGCTAAAATTCAGTGTCCAGTTCTAAGTGTCTGCAGCTTTAATGTTTAAAATTAGCTAGCTGTGAAATGATTTGTCAGAAACAAACAGCAAAGCTTTCTGGAAGGATCACCCAAGAGAAGGCAATCAGCTATGATGAATGAAGTTCTTGTTCACAGTTCTCACACTGCTCAGAGTTAACTCTCCCCAGAATATTTTTACTGGAATGCCGCTGCAAATGCAGTGGTTATGCCGTGGGCTCACCTGGCCAAGCCAGAGACCGAATCGTGCAATTGAGTGTGTGAAGGGTGTATCCACTCAAGATAAAATACAGCATGTTTTTTTCAAATCACACATAAAAATGGGTTGGACAGATGGTTATGATTTTCAATTGTATTGGACACCATGAAATAGATTTCCTGAGGTTCATTAAATATTTGTGGTCTTTTATTGAAGACTATGCAAAATTTGGTCATATTTTTTCTCTCCAGCCTTATTTTTTGAAGACTGTCGAGGATGTGTAAGTTTAAATTTCTAGAGAGCAAATGTAATTTAACTGGTTTTGTTGTAAAAAGTATGGCAGAACCTTTTAAGTTGGGTAAAGCACTCTCGTTTCTGTTATCTTTGAGGGATTGAGTCCCAAAGGCTCTTGTACTGTTGAAAACTGTAAAGCATCATTAACTGCAGCGGGCTGTCCTATCAACTGCCTTGCAAAGACTTCGTTCCGTTCTAGCGGATGAAAAACAAAAACATTGTCCTCTCTGGTTATTGTAGGAAAAATCAGTTTAGTCTTAACAGGTTGTGTGGTAGCTTTTAAGATTCTGAGACACCACCCCTGAATAAAGCAGTTTAAATTCCTTTTAGTGATGTTGGATTTGATTGTTATGTTATGGGCTAAAGATAGCAACGGTCTTCATCTTAAAAAGAGCTCTTCAGATCCCAGAATTTTTTCTTGTAACTTGTTTCTATAATTAATGTACTTCAACTATTTTTGCAATGTTGAAGTAATGTCTACTGGTAATTCTGTGAATTTTCTCACAGATTAAAATGCTAGGAGATGCAGATTTAATGGAATAAGGTAGTGTTTCATTTGTAAATACTGAGGGTAGGAAAGTTCTGGTGTTCTTCTGATATACCAAATGTTTGTCTGAGTGAACTATAGTAAGAAATAACCTTTGAACTATAATAAACTGTTAATCTTGGATCAAAACTGGAAGGAAGAAAATGAGTATTTAGGGTCAAACTTTGACCAGTTGGTGAGAACTATGGGTAGTTTTGACCTCCTAAAGCTTTGATTTATTAAGCTGTAAAAAGATAAACCTTTTCTCAGCGATCCTGGGGATAGCGTGGAGGTTTGGGAGAGCAAATTTCCGAGCTGAGGCATAGTTTCATTTTACTGCTGTTCCAACCCCCCGTGCGTGAAATGGTACGGGGAGGAGATGGAGGGAAGGAAGTAGCTGTTTGCTAAATGCACAGCCAGATAAAACCAGCTGGAGCACATACCTTCCTTGAGTAACTTGTCAAAAGAAGCACTACAGGGAAAAGATAATGCACAGCACCATTACAGGCAAAGCTGCTGGTTCCAGGGCCACTTTAAATTCCACTTTAAATTATTAAATACTGTAAACGCTATAAAGTTAATTAGAAGAGGAACAAACTCTACAAAGATAAATGTGTTTTCAATATGTTTCTCAGGGAGGGTACAGTAGAAACCAGTGAATGAGAGGAAATTTATTTCTGGCAGCACTCTAGACATGGAACTGTGGTTGAACTTTTTACCCTAATTACGTCCCCGCTAATGCCTGCAGCGGTCTGGAATCAAAGTGGCCCTTCAGGCCCTGGAAAGTCTCTGATGTGGCGAGCGTTTGTTGTGTGATGAGGGTTACTTAAGAAAAAACGGAATATTGTGACAGGATTTTTCAAAATTTCTCAGTTACCACCCACCTCACTTGTTGCCTACAAAAATAGAGTAATTGTTTGCATCTGTGTGTTTTTTTCTGTCTTAGAAATAACTGTTATAAATCAATGTGACATAGACCCAGAGAACAACTGAGGATTATATTTTCTTTTCGTATATGTTTGAGGGTTATTTCTGTGTTATATACTGTAAGAAGGATTTAAAGTACATTGCAAAATAGTTAGAAATTTCAGGATGATTTAAGTTCTCTTTTTCTGTGGATACTAACGCAGTCAGATACTGAGTTCTCAATCAATTCTAAGAAATGCTATTTAATATGTTTTTTCCTAAATAATAGCTGTCACTTCATCCTCGTAGTTGGAGCAGCTAATTGCAAACTATATTAACTTAGAGCCCTCTGTATTGTTACACAATTGCTGCCACTTGAGTAATTCACTACAACTTGACAGTATTTGAGCTTTGCATTTGTTACTAAATGCCATTTTCTCTTTTGCAGTGGTCTCTCTGGAGTCCTTCTTGTCCTTTTTCTTTTCTTTCTTTCAATAATATTTAATGTGCAGAGGAAGCGTCAAAGGAGTTTAAGCTCAAGCATTCATGTATGGATTAGATTCTTTTAAATCTCTGAAGTATGGAAAAAGACAATTAAAACACAATAAGTGGAATCCATTAAAAAAAACCCTGATATAATTACTCTTTTTCTTATGACCTGTTTTTTGAAGTAGAATGAATATATTTTGGTAGCTTTAAAGTTTTAAGTTTACAAATAATTTAAAATGTATAACACAGTAATTTTTTCTTCAGTAACACAAAATAGAGATTTCGAAGGCTCCTTCTTTGTGCAAAAGCTGTAAGGCATGCTCTTAAAAAAAATCTTGCTTAATCCCATCTTTAAATTCTGTTTAGGTAATATATTCAGAATATCACCTGAGGAGACCCATTATTACACTTTTGGATGGTTGCTCACAAACTTGTTTTTAAAATTAGTCGTGATTTAAATTATTAATAGAATATTTGTACAGTATAATGATCTCATTTTACAGATGCCATATTAATAGCACTAAAAGTTGTAACCAGTTCTGCCTGCACAATTTGCAGGCCTGTATCTCCCATTTCAGCATCTGCTGTATTAGGTGACTGTCTCTGTGGTGAGAAGGCAGTATTTCCGTGTGCCTTTCCTTAGCAATTGTAATACCTCCTGGAAATATCAGCCACATTTAACTATGAAATTCCTCCAAATTTTATGAAGATTGGTGCAGTAAAGGAAGTGGCTATATCGGTGGCTTTGCTGAGAGAAAGGCTATAATGTAAGCTAATGCTCTTTTGGATGTTAAGCGATTCACATAGGATCTCGACCTTAAGGCCAGTTTAAAGAAAAGCAGGCTATTTGTTTTGCTATTCACAGGACTCCTTCTTCAGAGTAATTATTTTCAGGTACTATTTCATAAGTTCAAACCAGCTTTCAATGAGTTCAGTTACAGTGAAAATTCTGCAAGTCTGTAAAACATGGTCTGTTATGTCAAGTCATAAAGTAAATTGAGTAAGACGTAAGAACGTGTAATTAATGGGCACTTGTGAAAATTTTGGCCTACCTGATGTGACCAGAACCTCATAGAGGCTTTGCTGTTCACGGCACTTTTCAAGTGCTTTAACCATAAGATCTAAGCTTATCTCTGCTCAACTTCAGTCATATGCACTCTAAAACCTTCTAATTCTTTCTTGGAAGTGGGATTGTTTTCAAGCTTCTCAAAAATCGTAATTTGAGCCATATACTAGCATATAAACAACTAAGGTTTAGAAGACACATAAGCAACTGAAAGATGTCTTATAATGATTGCTGTTATGCCATTTGAGGCAGAGGCTACTTACTACAGAGGTGATGAAGTGTTGCACAATCCCAGTAGTTTCTGCTGATGTTGTTAATAACACCAATGGCAAACCTATTTTAGATAAAACAGGCTGGTACAAGGTTTCGTGTTCAATGTTGAATCCAAAAAGTGGTTTTGCACGGGGGTTGGGATGGCAGGCGGGCAGGCGTGGAGCTGCTTGCTTAATTTGGCCTTTGGTGGTGGTGATTACATGTGAGATAAGAAGATGCCAATAGGCCTGTCAGAGCCATGAATCATAAGGTAAGGCACAGAAAAGAGAAAATAAATCTGAAATCTAAAGAAATTTCCTACAAGAATCAACAGGATAAAATATTTGGTCCTTCATAATAGTTTTGCCAAGCTAACAGTTGCAGGTAAAGACACCTTTTAAATATTGATTATTGAGTATTCCTTGGCACAGAAGCTGGGACCTTTAACATACACAGATTGCAGAGGAACGTGACACTCACAGTAGCTGAGCAAAGATTTGGTCTGTGTTTTTGAAGAAGCTTTGTAGTGCACTTCAGAAGGAGTTCTGTTGACTCTCAGATTGCTTTTGGCTTTTGGTAGCTTGTTAAATGTAACAAATAATGCCTCATATATACAGTTAATGTACATATGCTGCAGTAATCAACTGCTATCTATATTATGCTATCTTCTGATATGCCATTGATCAGAAAGTACTGTCAATAAAAACCACCTCAGAATAAAGCCAAAAAAGTTTGGTATTGATTTGGAGTTTATACATATTGGCAGTTTATAAAATCTAGGGCTAGCTGTGGCTGTAAGTGGCTCCACAAAATGCTGTTTGGGTTCTACACGTGCTTGGTGAAATTTGGCTGGAGCTGAGATATTTCAGCATCAACTTGCTGTCAATGTTGCGCTCCCAAAAACCTGATATTTTTCTATTAAGCTGTGACATGTGACTGTCTTTTGATATGCAAAAAGTTTCTACATTTTTTTGTTTTGGTCCATCTTGTGTGATCTTGAAGATCAGTCTAGCATTTGTTACAATACAAATTACATGCATTTATTTCAGTGGTGAATTCTGCTTTATGTGACAGAAAGAAGGAGGACAAGACAACTCTTAAATTTATTTCATTCTGTATTTTTTGAGGAAACACATTACCAGATTGTAAGCTTAATGAGTTGATCATAGAAATGTTAACCTTTGACAGAGGTATGACAAATGCAGTTGTATTCTACTCAGAAGTTAATCTTTGCTTCTGCTCTCCAAGATTTGCAGAAATTTTTCCAGTTAAGCATATGTTCACAGAATGATTAAGGACAACCAGTGCAGGTTCGTAACTTTTATACAAAAGGACAGTTTGGTTACGCACAAGAATAAAATCTAGTCCAGAATATACCAGAAAAAATGCTTCTGATCTGGAAAGTGGAGCTCCAGATGTACTTTTCCTCAGTGATAGTATGGTCAAGTAAGCCTTGTAGATAAACAAATCTCTTGAGATGCCGCTAATCTTCCTATATTAACTAACTGGAAATATGATGGGACAGCTATGTTTTGTAACATGTGGTATGTCTCAGTGAAGTGGAAAGTGTGTCACACTCTAGTCTCTCTGCAAAAGCATGCCACAGCTGAAAAGCCAGCTTGTGCTATATTTTACACTTCAGCGACAGGCATGCCACATGCCGTGGGATGAAGCAGTGTGATACAACATGCTGTGGTACATAAAGGTAGGTTGCAGGCTGTTGTATGGCTTTCTTTAGCTGCATGTATTTCGAAATTTAAAACAAAAACCCAACAAATCTAGCAAGTCTCTTCTGATGAGTGAGGATGAGTAACATTGTTATGGGCAGAAAACAGTAACACAAACATGTTACGTACTGCTGGTAATGCAGAACGTGGGAAGAGCCATCTGCTGCCAAACCTGAAGAGTAATTTGGAGGTTGCTAAGCATTTTGATATTTTTAAGGATTCCCCTTCCCTTTTACTTTTCGCTTTGAACTGATGCTTCTGTTCTTGTAGTATCTGTTACGGTAATACCAATATGTGGATAAAACCTAGTCTTAAATTTTCTTTTTCTTGTTGATGTATGACACAGTCTGACACCTTGACTACAGATAGGAAGCAAAGGAGCTATTGATTTAATTGCACAAAAGTGAACATAATTGTTGTCGAATGTACTCAGAACTGAAAAAATCCGTGACCTCCATTGGTTCAAAACATCTGTTCCAGGATTCTCAAGAAAATCTGTATTTTCAGATTCTTCCCTCATACAGCCCCAAGAGTGGAAACAACTTTTCATTCTATGTTCAGTCAGGGGTTTTGCCTGTTGTATGAACTGTGCTGTGTGGTTGAGAGTAACCCCGTTGTATCAGCAATGGCATCTGAGTGTTCGCCCAAAGTTGCAGATGATGATAATGTGTAAAACTGGTGAATTTACCTGTATTGCCCATTAGCAGGTTGGCTTTTTACTACATCGAAATTAATGTTTTGATCTTCATTTATTTAGTGTAGAGCTCTCTCAGTGACTGGATCTTTTCCTGCATAATGGGCATTTTGCTGCATCTTTTCTGCTGACAGAGCTGTGCTAAACTTTAGGAACTAGGCGGATTTTTGTTGTGGAGGCTGCAGTGGAGGAGTCTGTTTCTGTCAGTGTCCAGCTACTCACAAGTTTAGTCTTTGATGATGTTCAAACCCTATAGTGGAAATAGCTTGTCTTCACCCATGGTTAAGTATGAGTCCGTACAGGAAGGGATGGCAGGAATCCGTGTATCTGTATTTTTATTCATTGTACAAGAAAAACATCATAAAGTTACATGAGTAAATAGCCTGAAAATGCTTGAACGTGAACTTCAGAGTAATGGGTACTCAATTCAGATAACTGTATTGTATCACCTATAAACACTTGATACACTTTATATTTTTTGATGAGAGGATTAATGCTCTTTGTCTACAGAAACATGTCTTAAACATAATTATACCTGTTTTGATCTTTCAGTTTTAAGTAAAATGTTAGGAACAATTAATTAATCTTTATACTAGTTTGGGTCTTTAAATGAATGTGCAAAGCATATTTATAGAGTGGTAGATCTCCCTGCAGCCATCAGTCTGTTTTTAATGTTTTCTTCATTTGTTTGAAAAAAAAAACCAACCCAAAACAACCAAAAAAACAGCTTTAAGTATCTTTTATGTAGACACCCATTTTATATTAAAGCTTTGTTCCTATCTCTCTCTTTTCCCACATTTATCTCTTAGTAGTGTAAATTTAGGTGTATTGCACTTTTAGATTAAACTCAGAACGGTTTAAAATCTGGTATATGCTTCCTATTTTATTTTAGAAGCTTATTTCTTTGGTGATAATTTTTATGTATTCTGATCTCTTTAAAGAAACAGATGCAGTGTATTATGCTATTAGCGGAGTAGCATGTAGGAAAGCTATATTAATTTCCAAATGAATTTGCTGATAATAGATTTTTTTGGTTTTTTTCTATTCTCATATGTGATCATTTTGTACTTCTCACCAAGATGTAACATTCTTAAATATTTTTAAGGGAAAACTTTCTCTATATTGCTTGTAAGTAAGGACTTCTTTTGACACCTTTTAAAAAGAAACAGCAACATCTGGAACTCTACAGTTTAACATAATGGCCGATTTGGCCCATAGTACCTTGCTCTGAGCATTTGAAATGTGTCTATTCTCAGATGTAAACTTTAAAAATGGGCTGGCAACTGTTTTTCACAGGCATGAGACTTCTGTATTGTCTGCTAAAGTTACGATGTCCCGCCTGGTGATGAGTCAGTATTAAATACTGCATTCCAACATCTTGCTGCATTATTAATGCAACACAGTCCCCCCCCTTTTTTCTTTTTCCCCCTACCACCTATGTTCTTCCTCTAGTGCTTTTTGAGTAGTAAAGCTTTTGAATTAGGACTTTTTTGCTGTGTGTTTTTGTGAAGTGTCTTGTATGTTCATGGCACTGTGATAAATGCTATCGCTGGTGCGTGTGTGTAGTATGTCCATTATGCTCCATTGTTGGGGCGAGTGGATGCACTTGATCTCCTGGAGGGCAGTGCTGGCCTTCCCCTTACAAGCAGCACTTGACAGCTGATTCATGGGCTGGTAATTAGACCAGCTTCACAGGAGTCTGTATAGCCAACACTCTCCACAGCAAATATCCCCCTGTGAACTGATAAATAAGGATAAAACAGTGGGGAAGAAGCCAGCTTGGAAGCCAACAGAACATAGGCTGTTTTGGTTTGTTTTTGTTTTTTAAAATTAAAAAACGGATCTGATGGAAGAAACTGAGGCTTGTAGTCTTTTGTAATAGAACAGAGACTGAAATATGTGTAGACAGAGAACAACTTATTTTTTCTCTTCAATATCAGTGAATTCCCAATATGAAGTTAATTCGTTCCCTTACGTAGCCCCCTATGGAGAATATAGCAATTCCCTGGCATGAAACTGTCTTTTTATTAAAAGTTCTTAAATCTCAACCACAGGTACGCTGTTGCGAATGTTTTCCTAAAGGTATGTATTTTTTACCATAGCTCTTTAATTAAATTGAGAAAAAGTTAATAGATTATAAAAATAGATGTGATTTCCCTTGTAAAGAACAACATGTGCAGGACTGGGTAGAACATTTAAAACCACTTATGAATGGTAACATATACAGGAGGATAGACATGAAGAATAAGGCAAAGAATTTACTTGCTTTAGAATAAGCTTATTTTAATGTGTATTATCATTGAGTATTCTTTGAACAGTGTTACAAAGCTTGTAATCATATGGCAATGTAATTTATTTAGTTACAAGTTTTGCCTTTTAATGAAGTTTAGCTTCTTTAAGAATCTCTTCTGCTAAAGACAAAATGGACATAACTTTGGCTTAAATAAATACAACATAACAGGGTTGCTTAACACATTTCTCTTCTATAATTTATAGAAATAATTTATACCTGGGCAGCTAGTTGTGATGATACAGGTTTACCTGTAAGCGGGAGAGGTTTATACAGCACCACACCGTGCAGTAAAAGAGAGTTATTTTCACCTGAGGATGGGGATTTATGTCACTGCAGAGACAGACAAACAAGATACTGATGGTTTTCCTGCCGTGCTTTACAACCTTCAGGACCAGCAGACCACTGTTAAGCCTCAGGTTCTCTCACAGACCGCGACCTGAGTTATGCACGGAGACAGGAACCAGTCCTTCCTGAGTCGGTCCTGGCTCGCTTTAACAGTTAGACTCTACAGTGCGAAGAAATGCCTTGCTTATGAAATTACAGAGACAAAATACTGCTAACCTTGAAATCAAAAAAGTAGAAGGAGAAATGATTAACACAGTTGTTAAACATTAGCATTGGTAAGATGTCGGGATCAACGCTTTAGGTACTGTTTTGATCTTTTTCAAGATTTTCATCAAAAGACTTTGAAAGGAGCGGTACTTCTATTCCCAGTTCTTTGCATCTTTGTTCTGCCTACCTGATATAATGTTGCACAGGAGCTGATGTATGTTAGTTCACCTTTATCTATTTTCTCTGCTCAGAAAATTAGTGGTTAACCTGCGTATTGTACACACAGATGGCTATACTGCTTTGTGTCTAGTGGTCATTTTGGCACAATCACACAAGTCCCATCTTTTTTCTTTCCACACACAAGCAAACAATGTGGTTTTCTTTTGGTATGTCTTTTCTTGGTATTCAGGCTGAGACTTGTAGTTTTCCTGTAACAAAATGGTTTCTGCAGACTTGACTTTCTGAAAATATTTTTGTTACATACCTGTGAGACTATGAAGGTGCTGAGGTAAGAGGATAAGATGGAACTTTTTTACTAGACCGATATATTTGATCAGAATATTTGAGGAAGATGCAAGAGTGAAGTTTGTATCTCTTGGTATTTAACACAAATATTTTAGTGTTGTATTGAATAATTTCCTCTTGTATTTAAAGGATTAGATGTAGTAACATGTGTCTAAGATCAGTACAGGTTTTTCTTATTTAGAAATAAGTGCTTCCATACTTTTTGCAATTTGTGGTACACTTAAAATGTCTCTGCTGCTTTGTGTTTCACTTCTACACACGCATTTTTGGGAAGTGTCACTTTCTTAGAAATCTTACTCTGCTTTTCCTGATTTTGAATGAATCTGTTAAGTGCCATGAATGAAAGTAAGAAAATTACTTACAGAGTTGGGTTTTCAAGCTTTTATTGTGAAAAGCTGGGATGCAGAGAGCCAGGGAGTTTCAGAGGACTAGATGGTGAAAGTCTTCATGAAAGCTTTTTCTGCAAAGGTGTTTAAGGAATAAACAATGCAGTCCTTGAAATGATTTTTTTTAAGTTTTCATTCTGGTGTGCATCCTTCAGAAAGGTGAGAATACTGCAATACTGAAGGGAGCTCAGAGGAGGACTACAAATAGGTGCTAGAGCTGGAAAACAAACCTTTAAGGCAATTTAAGGCTTGAAAGTCTTTTTCACTTCAGTGCAGATTAGTTAGTGACTGGATTGCTTTGAGTGGTTACTGACTTATGCAAAAGATAACTGAATGCATGAGCTTTTTTTGTGTTCTTGACAGAGACATAAAAGCTGAAAAGCAGAATATGTACAAATTCTTTCTTGCAATGAAAAGTAATTTCATAAAAATAAAATTATCTGAATGTTGGAAAAATTCACCATAAAAATAGAGGACTCATTGTTGCTTGAAGTATTTTAAGACCAGATTAGGTTGCTTGGTAAAAAATAATTTCTTTGAGCTTCTGGGACATTCTGTGCATGGCCTGGAAAGAGAAGATGGATGATCCTTCTAGTATTGAAATCTGTTAATCTGAGCAAACCTTCTTCAGGAGCCTTGAGGAGAACAGAATTGCCTTTGTGGTCTCAGCATGCTAATAATATTAGTACAAAGATCATAATCAAATCTCAAACTTCATCTTTCCGTGTAAAGGTTGAGGAAGGAATTTTTCCAATATACAATTAATTAACTCTGTACTGGTTTGGTTTTGCTTTTCTTCCCCTTCTCTGAAGCATCAGAGTGGCCACAGCTAGAACAGGTTACTGGATAATCTTAACCACTGCACTGCTATTTAGAAACTTCCACTTGTGTCACTGTCAGGGTCCTCCTCATTCCTGTATGGAAATAGCTTTTTCTTTACTTACTGTTAGATCTGATGCTTTATAGAGTAGTAATTTTTAAAAAAATCTTGCTGGAGTAGCTTGCTGTACAGATCATTTGGGCATACCTTGTCCGGCCAGTTCCTTGGACTTGCTGTCACTTTTCTCTCTCCTGGTTTCTGGCTGTGAGATGCTGCCCAGTGCCAGGCTGAGCTGCTTTTAAAGCATTTGAGCTAGGTGTAAGAATAGATATGTAGGTGAAACTTAATGGCCTGCATTAGACCGGAAATCTAGGTGATGTAATGGTCCCTTCTGACAGGACGATGAAATAAGCTGTCTTTTGTAAAGTACATTTTGAAGCTATATTCCATTTAAGGCACGCGACAACTTTAATATTTACAGAAACATCTAGGGGTTTTTTTATTTTTTAAAAAAATCCCACAGGTTGTTAAATCTGTGCCTAGTAAGAGATGATTGTGCCATTAGTTTATTTGAGTAAGATCTCAGTATATAAGTTTTAATATTTTTACCTCTTCCTAAAGGCACTTCTTAAAGTAATTAAAACTAAGGCTGTTTCCTATGTTGGGTCTGCTGGCCTTGAAAAAAAGATTATTGCAAATTGCATACAAACAAATAAAGCATCTCAAGAGGAATACAGTAGAAAAGTGAGGAGAGGTACCAGTGCGACCATAGTAGAATGAAAAAGTAAGTCTGGGAACATACAGTGTAGTAACATATGTACGCTAATGGTTACGTTTTTTAGAAACAGTGAAAGGTTATGTTTTTGAAAACTAAATTGTACTTCAGAATAGACTAATAAAACCAGTCACCTGGCCTCGTTTTGAAACATGAAATGAAAACAGAGCTTTTTTTTCTTGTGAAAAAAACCTTTAAAGATAACAGACAAATCATGACAGGATAATTGTCTGCTTGTTTTTTAATTCATCATTTTGATTTTATGTAAACTAATGGTAACTATATGACTACATGATAAAAGTCAAATTGCTTTTGGCTGGAAGTACATGACCCGCTGTCTGAAGCTGGTTTATTGACAGGTGTTAAATTTACTGATCTGCAAAACGTGTGCTAGAAGGCTTGAAGCTTCTTAGGTTTAAATGTTGTTAGCCTTTCCCAGGGAATGTAACTCCCATTTGTGGATTTGTCACTTTTTTCTATCAGTGGGTACTCATGTGCGTAAGGAAAGTAAGGTTTGGCCTCCAAGGTATGGAAGAAGCATTTTCTAGCTGCTAGGAAGCAGCGTTCTCTAGCTGCTGCAGTAACAAATACCGTTTTAGGCTTTAACAAAATAAATCAGTCCGCTATATTTAGCAAGACATTTTCTGTAATTTTTTGTTACATCTGGGTTTTTTGTATCTAGCTTCGGAAGGGAATGGACACTGTTCTGCTGAGGTCAGAGATTATATTAGGCTGCTCCTGTATGCTGCCCAGTAACTCCTACAGTTTCACAGCCCAAGGGCATCAAATCCAAATATGGATTTGTTGAATGTTGTTTAAATAACTTGCCAGGTAATACCTGGCAGTATCAAAACTGGAATAATGATTAAATGAAAGTTAGATCAAGTATGCTGATGTGTGGAAGTTTTTTTAGGCTTTTTTTCATTATAGAAAACTCTTTATGTTGCCCTGCACATTAAGAAGGTCAATACATGATGGAAGAAGAAATCTTTTATAATTTCCACACTAAAAGAAAAAAAGAGAACAAAAGGGATCATTACTTCTGAAAAACCTGCTGCTAATATGTGCAATATTTGTCCTGAGTAAATAGAGAAAGAAACTGCCATGAAAGGGTACAGAACAAGGCAGATGTAATGTAATTCTTCATGTAATTAGAGAAGGATGGAGCTCATTGTAATGCAGTTTCAGCAGGCGAGAGGGACATGCAGCATACTGCCGAGTGGCACCTTAGACGAGGATCAATTTATACATAACAGCTGGAAATAAGCATTGCCCTTGTTCCGCCACGTGAAGTAAAGTTACCAAAAGGAGTCTCTGGGTAGAGAATGCTGTAGGGCTTGTCCGCAGACAGTTACGTCGTCTTTGCTAAAGGACGTCAGGGCATAACAACTGAATCAACAGATGCTGAACTTAACTAATCTTTAGAACAGCTCTTTGTGACAAGCTTTGATAGGCTATTTCTAATACTGACATTGCTTAGAATCCCTGTAGTGTTGTGTTCTTGAGAAGTGATAGTTTCTTCTATATTTCTTAGATCAGTCTATGTAACCTCTTCACGGGATCTCATAATTTGTTACAATTTCACCTCTTCCTAAAGTTTTCATTCATTGTGTCATTTTAATACATTGACACATTGGTTGTTAATAGTAATTAATTGACTGTTTCCCAAAATAAATTTGCAGAGCCTGTATAAAAGAGTATAGGTGATAGAAAATATTTTTACTGTAACTATGACCTGTATTACCGTACACTTTCCCTTAAGGAAGGTCGTACCTATTATTTTAGCTATTTTCTTGCTATCTAATAATCTGTTATGATGCCATAACTTCTGTCATTGTTCCCAAGTGACATCATGGTGTATCTCACCACGCTTAACGTTGTATACATGTAGAGCAAAAGTAGGTGGATGGAGATGCTTCCCTTGATCTCTTTTTTCTAAAGATTCTAGCTCTGTCTTTTATGAAGGTAGTATAAAATACACGATGATGCACTATGTTGGCCAAACAGCTTCCATCCTGACGTGATTTTTTTAAATGCCACAATTAACTGGAAAATGCCTTACATAAAGAATGCCTTACAAAGACCTGGTGGGCAGCTTTTTCAGCAAAAGCTCTATTTCAATTTTATGCCTCTCAAACATTATTTTTTTTTTTTCCTTCTGGGCTCATGAGTCCATTCTGTAATTGATGTTCAATCTCCCTTTGAGTGGGGTGTTGTTCATCCCGTGGCAGAGTGGGGAGAGGCAGCAGGGAGGAAAGTAAACACTTGTGAGCAGGCAGAGTAAAAATCTTTATAGGCACAGAAAATTTTGGCCTCGTGTTGTTTCCATCAGTCTTCTCCTTTTTTTATATATAAAAAGTGTGTGTGTTTTGTACAGTATATTTGTCTCTGTGTGCAAACATTTTACACAGAGCTTTTATAAACTGTGTGACTCATAGCTAGCAAATCTGTGAAGAGGTGATAGTTATGTCGTGATGCATAAGCACAGATGTAGTCAAGTGCCAGCTGTACAAGGCATCTGTTATTTTTCTTCTATTCCTGCGCTGCAACAGTCAAATAGAAGAAGATACAAGAAACTGAGTGGATTTGTATATTTATTAATACCAACATTTTGAAGTTGTTGGTGAATTGGTGTCCATTACTTTTAAAGAAGTTGATATCTCTGCACTGAGCAGCTATTTTAACAATCGGGATACATAATGAAAATTTGTCAGTCTGTGGGAGTAATTTGCAAGAATTTTATTTGTGACAGACTTAATGTTATTACCAGACTACAAAACCCAGTGTTTTCACACTCCTATCTTAATCTCTCCCCTTTGCATAATCATTACTGGTACACTTGAAATGTGATCAGAGCCCTTCTCATCAATGAGACATACATGAACCTGCAGTCCTTCAGTTTATCAGAAGAAAAGCTGCTTAGCCAGAAGTCTCTTTGCTTTATTTTCTCCTTAAACAAGGCTAGGATAGGTCATCTACTAATGTATTTCAGGCATATTTACCTACCATGTCTATATGATCCTTTGATGATATGAATATTCAGGACTATTCCTGAAATAGAGCAAGATGCAGTAATTTTGGTTTCGTACAATTCTAAGGTTTCGAGAACTTCCGATTGCCGAGAGATGCTTTTGCAAGTTTGTGGGGCTCTGTCTTGCAATCTGTGGTGGTTTTGGTGGTGTTCTGTGGTAGATTGGATACTTCTGGTTTTGTAGCTGAAATTTAAATATATTGATTACACTAAATGTTATTTTTCATTCTCCTAGGTGGTGTCATTTTTAATATTGGATTGTGTATTTGTTTGGTAATTTAGTGAAGAAAATTGCTAAGAACAAAGCATTTTGCCTAAGTAAATTTTTCTAGAGATCCTGCAAAGGACTCCAGGCTGTTTATCAATAATGATGTTTTGTCTTACTGAATCCAGCAATTTTTTTGTATATTTAAATGGGGCATTTTGCTTAGTGTAAATCTTCCTGCTATGTGGTAACATAGCAGAATAATGAAATAATGTAGGTCATGTGAATGTTACAGAAGAAGGGAAACACATTCGTCCTCTGCTTTTGATGTTGGCAGGTTTGGGTTCAAATTCTTCTTAAATGAGTTAAAAGGAGTTGAGATGTCTACCTTTTAAAAGCTGTATCCAGGACTCAGTCTAGATTTTTGACTTTAAGAATGTAAAGGGAACACTGTAATTAAGTCTGACTTCCTCTGCAACGTGGGCCATAGAAATCCCTGAATTCCCTGTTTCAAGAAAAATGGGAATTAGGAGTAGTTCAGTGGAGGTCACAAAGTGTCAGAAAAAGCTGCGTCATGCTGCCACTCTGGTGGCAAGCCACTTCTAGCTTTTGCAGCCTTATTGCACATCTTTTATTGCTCAGTTCGTGTGCTTCTACTTCCTTTCTTACTACCAAGCTTGTCAGACCTTTCACTGAGTCCTTTTGGTGAACTAACCTGGGGGGAGAATTCCCTCTTCAGGAGAAATCAAGGACAAAGTGTTATTTTTCTGTTGATTTAATACACTAAAATGGGTCAATATAGAATCCATTGCGTATCAGAGGCCAGGTAGGGGAAGTACACAGAACCACTAAGCCTGAACTTTTCACATCACTGAAATGGAGGAGGGAAGGACAGCTCTCATTACTGCTTGTGAGTAGTGTGGGCTAATCAAGATACTCTTATTATTTTTTGAGTGCTGTGGCAGAGAAATGAATCCTTAGATCTGTGTCTGTAATCCTCATTCTCCTGTTCTAGAAGAATTGATCTTGCTGCCAGCTGAGGAGATACAAAGGAGGGTAAAGGAAGACCATTCAGAAGGCTCATATTTGAAGAATGGTTGAGAAATAATGTTGTTGGAAAAGAAATTAAATTTTGCAGTGTTGGAGAATCCTTGCTGTATGGAGTTTTGTTGAACAATGAAATTGAAATCCTTGATTTTTCTTTTTTTTTTTTTTTTTTCCCTCCCCAGCAGGTTGAAACCATGTTATTGAGTTGTTACTGAGGTCTGATCAGAAAAGAACATGACATTATGGATCTCAGCATTGTGTCATTACTCGTTTAGGTACACAGCTGTCAGAGTAGAATTTATAAATTTAAATTATGCTAATTTAATGAATGTTGTCTCTAATGAATTGAGAGTGCTCAGTCACAAATGAGGTTCATAATAGGCCATTAATTTGAACAGGGAGAGGAACTAAAATAACCAGAAGGAAATGGTAGAGAGAAATCTTTTCTAGCGATGGAGACTTTTTTTTACCTTTCCACCTTTGAAAAGATTGCCAAGGAAAGAGCAAGTGTTTGTGCTTCCACCCTTTTGTGTCATAGTTGGTGGATAAAGCACTTAGCCAAAAAATGGGACTTTTCCAGGAAAACATTGTTGGCTATCTGAAGACTCATGATAATGCTGAGTGTCTGTGCTGCCAGGAACACAAGCATGGTGGAACGAGAAAGGACTGCGAGTGTGACTTTTTCTGGCTGTTGCCATTTGATTCTGTTGATTAGGTCCTAGGAGCATCCTCAAATGTATTTGACCTTGTCTTTGTATTTACTTCAAAAAACAATAAACATGCTTATTATTTTTTGATCGTGGATTGCAGTGTACCATGAAATTAAAAGAAAGATAACATTTGGAAAGACTTCTGAATTGGAGCTATGTAGAATATCAGAGTATTTCTGATCTAGTCCATAATATAATATAATAATACTACTTGATTATTAGCACTTGAGCTCAAGTTATTCGATTTTAGCCATTGTGGTTTAAATAAGTATTGGTAGAATGGTCTTACGTGATCAGTCAAAAGAAAGGTATGACATAGTAATAATTATTCATTTGAGTGACAGGATTATTACCCATAATTTTGTTGGTGCAATATGTATTAAAGGTACATACTCTAGAGTTGTAGTCATGTAGTTAGTTATATGTCAAGTCAAAATGGAACTGTTCAACACAGGCTTATATGGAAATAGTAATCGGCATCAATTATGTTAATATAATTTCAGCTATATCGTTGATTTTTGTTTTGAAATAAGAATCTGTGTACCCTTCTGTCAAAATAATGATTTCCTGGAGGTAATAAATGTACTTAAAACAAGAAAAAGTTTATACATAGACCTTGCTGTGGTTTTCTGTGTTTTCTAGCAGCAATGAGCTTCTAATGTAAAGTAACTCGACTTGAGTCTCACTGTTTTAAAAGTGTTTTTGAAGTGCCTTTGAAGTGCTTAAAAGTAATAAATAGCACCCTCTAGTTATTAGCCTAGGTATGTGCCTAGAAAAATGTATATTTTGGGAAGAAATTCAGTAGGCAAAATGTCAAAATACATTTTTTCTATTATTCTTTGACAGTTGTCTTTCTGTGCACATATTGTATATTGTTTCTCTGCTGCATATTTACTGTATGTACTGTTTTATTGTCTTGAGGCATTTGAGGTAAACAGTTGGCATTTATACTCTAGTTCTCCAGAATATTCTCGAGCAGCTTGAGCAGATCCAAAAGACAAGCAAGTGTTGTGTCAGGAATTGTGTTAAACTCTGTAAAATAAAACAGATACAGGCAAGGGGAAACACCCTCTTTTACCAATACTTAGTATATGTTTGTACAGCTGGCGATTTGTGCTCCTTCATATTCATTGACCTAGAAGTAGCCAACATTTTAATGCGTTCTTGGAGGGGAAAAAAGGTGTTATGGAAAAGAACTGCCACATCAAAGCCTCTCCTCAGCTTGTAAAATGGTTTCCACCACTACCTTCCTCAAGCCTATCGGAACACTCAGCACTTTCTCCCTCTCAAAAGAAAGCAAGCCTTTTTATTAAGGAATGGCCTTGGAGCTTTATTTATATTAAAATGATAAAAGTGACACAAAGCAGTTGAAAAGATCTATATAGTTCAAACAAAAGTCCATCAGAGATGTAATGTAAATTCTGTGTAATGTGTCTCTATCAAATCAAGTCATACGATTCAGCTGTTGCATAGAGGCAAGTAAGTACTCCCTTTAGGAAAGTGTTACTCTCTGGAATGTTTTTTAAATAACTAGAATGTGGTCTAAAACTTCATGCCTATCAAATGGCTTGTATTTTGCTGGTCAGATCTACTGTTCCAAAGTCTTATTTGTGACAAAGGAAACTAAGTGCTTGATAATTAGTTCCACGATACAGGTTCTTGACCATTGTGGATATCATAATTTAATTTTATTCATACCTTCCCTTAATGTAGAATGTTTATATTGACCTTTTCTTCTCCAGCATTCTGCTTAGATTGCTGGATTTTTCATTTAGCATGCTAAATAATATAGGGAGGCTGAAATAATTTAAAAGTAATTTTACAAAAAAATCTTTCTTTCCATTAAAATCTTTTTTCATTCATTTTAGCACAAGCCCACCTTACTGCTGTGTGGACCTTTATTCTTTGCGAACAGGAGAGATGGTCAAGTCCATACAGTTCAAAACTCCTATTTATGATCTGCATTGCAATAAAAGGTAAGGATGTTTGCTCTACGTTCTTTCCATGTTAGGGCATGTAAAATTTCAGTAATGAATACAATTTCTGGTGTATGCGCTCCCTGACTTTATTGTCTTTCCTGTAAACATAGCTTTGACTCTTCATTTCTCAAGTAATATTTCCATTTGAATTCGACAATATGCTTCTCCAGTGGCTTTCATTTAAGAAGTTCAAACCATTTTGCATCTGAAATCATTTAAGCTTCTTCCAGTTTTGATGAGGGTGAGCAGGAACTGTTGGAATCCTCTATTATCCACCTACAGATGGAGAACTGGGATCACTGAGAGTTTAAACAGTATAGAACACTAAAGGGTTTATGTCTCTTTTCTTTGTGTTCCATTGTTCTGTCATATGTTGCCTTCCTGCACATACAAAAAATTCCTAGTGTGCAGTCTGTGGTTTACATGAAATAATGTTCCTGTGAGCCAAATAACAAAGCAGCATCTCTTAGGTGGGATAACATCATCTAATTTCTGAGGGAAAATGGCTTAGAAGGCTGAGCATCATAGAGTTCAAGTAGAATAGAATCTATAGTTTCCATAGAATCATGAGTTCAAATTTTTCTGAATTCACTTTAGACCTTTATCTCTTCAAGACACCCAAACTGAACACCCTTGTAGTTTAGAGCATCTTTTTAAGAAAGAAGAGAAAATGCAGGATCCCTACACGAGGATCTTGATCCCTCAGCACTCCTGATGAGAGAATTTGATGCAGTGACTTTGACCAAAGTCCATGATTTTGCTGCTTGCTTTAATGCTTCCTTCCACCCAGCCATTCCTGTTACCAGTCACTGCGTGTCTCTAAGTACCTGATGGAAGTTGTGGAATGTGATTCCTGTGTGAGAGGTAGAGCGCTGAATGCAGAAGTTACTGCATTTCTTTGGCAATACGTATTTTCTTGCCACAATTGATGGTGGCATAATAACACAAATCATTAAGAACAAAACAAAACATCAGAGTGATATGTTTTATGTGCCTGTTTTGTATGGCAGTAGGTAGTATGCTTGTGTATGTGAAGACCACAGAAGAATATGAGCGCGTATCAAACTCATACAACTGAGGAAGGTTAGCAGTGTTGGAGATTGAATGGGGGGAAAAAAAAATATTTAAAAAAAAAATATATATAAACCCCTCAACCAACTCTAGAAGCTGCAAAGGTTTTGTTTAAACAGACATGTGTCTACCATTGTACCATCAAAATCTGAACAGTAATGACTACACTAGGTCAAGTAGAAGTTACAGAAGAGAAGTGGCACAACTGAAAAAATACCTTTAATACCACAACTAATCTAATAATGAGGAGATATTTTGGTGGTGTGAATATTTAAAGTAGTAAAGGATGGTCGTTTTTGTTATCCCCATCAATCTGTTTATTGTAGGATGTGGGTATGCTTGTTATATCGAAAACGGGTTTCACTGAAGTGATTGAGTTGGTGAGAGTTATGTGCCCTGAATAGGTCACTGTTCCTTTAAAAGCTGTCCGAAGGAGTTCAGTACTTATCTGTGTAACTGTCCCTTGAAAAATTTAAAGTTCCCTTGTGTGCAGTGTGATGATAGTAAATCTTTCCAGTCTGGCCTCCTAGCAGAAGAAAAATCCAATTGTAAAAACAGTCAAAAGGCAAATCATCATTCAAAGTTTCTCCCAACTAAAAAGTCTTTCCAGGTGCTAATGTTTCTTTTCCTAAGTGGTAAAAGTGGAAAAGCTACTTCAAAGCTGTGTGGCTGTATCCAGGGTAGCTGCTTCTCTGGAACGTATCAGATTTTGTTATTATCCGAGGAAAGCTCGCTATTTCAGATTGAAAATGCATTAAATGTGACCAAGCGCAGTGCTAATGGTGCGTTAACTGTACTATAGCCTAATGGAGTTCAAAATTTGAATTTAAAATAAAACTTGAGTTGCAGAAGAAGGGAAAACTGTTTATTATTTATGTATTTATACTCTAGAATCATCCATCTGGTAGGTTTCATTTATGCAGAAAGACTGTACATCTTCAAAGAGTAGAAAACAAAAGTCTACAGGATTGGGATATATGACAATCAAATATACATAGGTTTTCTAAGTATGCACTACACTTGCACAGGCATTCAAAGTCCTTCCATCATTCATTGGTTAACTTTCTTTTAGGCCTTGGGGAAGAAGTTAGAATTTATACATTTTCTTTTGTTTTTGTCTCCTGTAGTTTAAGCAATTGGAAGATACATTGCTTGACTAAAACTACTATTTTGTCCCAAACTAATATTCATTTATATATGCAGAGTTTATGACTTCTAAAAACTGAGATTTATAAATCCGAAGGGGGTGGGGAAGCATCTTTTTCACAATGAGCGAGCTACAAGCAACTAAGAAGTCCTACTTTAATTTCTTGTGTGGCTTAACACATCTGAATCCCTCTTGCTGAGTTATGAGTTCTGCCCTCTTCTTTTGGCAAGTAAGCTGCTCACTCTGAAAATGTACGTGTGCTTCCTGTTCTAGGTCTGTAAAGCTGTGAACATGAGAGACTTCTGTCCGATAATGTCCCTTGATTTTTACCTTCCTTCCAAGAATTTGTACTTCTTGTTTTTAGATAGAGGCATACTGATAAACAGAGCAGCGACAGAATGCCAGGATGAGATGTTGTAAGTCCTGAAAGAATTTGAGATACAGAACAGCACTTATTACTTTAATCAGCTTCTGTATCAGACAAATAGAAGGAGGCTAGCGTAACACCAGCCTATCTGACAGGCTTCAGGAGTCATCTTGGGAACTACAGATTCAATCTATGTTATTTTGTGATCGTGTTGGTAAAAATAATAAGAAAATCTAATAGCAGACACGTAGATAAATCATGCCTATTGGAGGAGCAGTACTACAGTTTTCTAGGTGGAAATTGTGACTCAAAACTTATTTATATCTGAAAACATAAGCAAGCATGTGGGTAAGGTATATATTTTGATTTTAGTGTAGTCCTTTGCCAAAGAGTCTTACAGATATTGAGCTCTCCTTGGATAAGAAGGAGGTATTCTTGTGGCTAAACAGTTAAAAATAGGAAAAAAACCCAAGAGGACGTAATGGCTGGTTTTCACACTGGATGTGTGTTGAGGCTGATGTGATTCATCATCGTTTTAAAGATTATTATTTTACACTGTAATGTGTAGTCATAATTTTCAGATAAAGCATTAGGTGTGTATTCTAGTCATTGAGAGATGCAATTAATTTTTTGCCACATCATATCTTTACAATTAAAATTACTAGAACCACATTTAATAATGCTCCATATTGTCAGCTAATTAAAAAAAATACTGTCTCATATTCTTCCTAATGAGAAAATAATCAGATTCTTAAATATGTTGTATTGCTAAATGTTCCGGATAGCTGGTAGATTTTATCTGTTTATTTGTCAGCTTCCCAGGTGGCTCTTTCATTTCAGGAGTTTGAGGGCTTGGTTGTGGGAAGTCAGCAATGCAGGAGAAGATGTATCCTAGTTATAAAGCTTTCAAGATGCTTCACTTTCCAAATTTGCATCTTTGGCCTCTTCGTTTAGACAGTGTTTGAGGCATAGTTATCATGTGGCTTTTGTTCTTTGTTTCAAGTAATGAACACTTATTTTACAATAGAAGTGTACATGTACAAGCAAGTACATAAACATACACCTGTAATTTTGCTAATTGACACAAATTCTGCTTCTCTCAACTGTATTTGTGTGCTGATGTTCTTGGTATGAAAAAACCACCCTACTTTTCTAAATAAGATGGTTTAATAAATTTGCAATGAGATGGGCAATGGGATTATTTAAAATTTAGCTTGTGTTCTACTGATTGTTGATTTGATTGTTATTTGAGTCATTGAAAGTAATTCAGGATCCTTGCAATTCCATTCTTTCTTTTTAATGGAGCTTTTACTGCAGGAGGTATATCATAAATATGCTGTGTTGTTCTGTATCAGATCTGTGTACTTCCTGAAATGAAGGTTATGTGGTAGGGATGAGAGAGAATCCTCAATAACTGCCATGTATTGGTAACCTGGCAGTTTATCACTGTAGAATTTATATCGATGCTTTTGAAATAATTACATTTAGATATTGAATCTTTAAACCAATGCATTTAATGTTTAAAGTACACGTTCCATTTCTGTGTTTTCAGGATACTTGTTGTAGTCCTGCAGGAGAAAATTGCCGCCTTTGACAGCTGTACTTTCACCAAAAAATTCTTCGTTACAAGTATGTATAATAACTGGGTTCAGTCTCTTTGCTCTAGTGGTGGAGTAAGATAAAACAGATTTTTGTGTGTGTGTTTATTTCTGAGTCCTCAAAGCAGGTCTCCATGCCTTCATTTGGAGTTGCAGGAAATCTGTTGCTTTAAAAAAACCCCAAATGTTACTCTGTGAATCTCTCTTTTGCATATTTATTATTGCTGTAACTAATTGCTAACTGTTGCAAATAAGTGACATCTATGGGTAGCTGAGAAATTCTTTTGTTCATTTTGCACAAATATGTGCAGAAGTTTCAGGTTTTGAGTTCAGGTTGTACACATAAGCAGCAGTTTGAAACCACGTTGACAGTGATCTGCCTGCATATTTTGTTGTTCCTTAGGCACAGGTACTTTTTTTTTTTAATGCGTCCTTAACTTTAGCAGGCCCCAAAGCTCACACAGGTCAGTGAAGTGTAGTAGAAAAACTATACGCAGGTATTTGCCTGCAGGTGCTTTCACATATATCTTGAGCATGAAGGAACTGTTTGCTCAGGCTCCCCTTGTTCATCTGTACCCTACGACTCACCTCTCAGTAGGAGGCAATGGATTGTAAGGGTAAGGTGCTCTCCAAAAGCTGTTCCTCCACTCTGAGTCCCTTTGCTGCCTCAACATCTGTAACACAGTAATTGATACGTTAGTAGAGAAAAATGGTTTTCTGCTGCCTGTGCTCTGCTCTGTCACAGGATGTGGTTAGGATTAGGATGTCAGTTACCTGCTCCCAAGACTGTGGGTGTTGTAATACTAAATACCAAGAAAGTATTCACCTCCCCCCCCCAAAAGACTTTTTTTTCTGAGCAGTTAGTGACTAGTTCTACTGTTTATCAATTAAAACAACCTCTTAAAATCTGTAGATTACTGAGGGATCATAATTTACTTTGGAAGGATCAGTTTCATTGTTAAAAAGGAGAGTCTGAAATTTTCTGGATGTATTTTCAGTCACAGTTGGAAAAGTTCTAAATTATCTTCTTATATTATCTGTATTTAAAGAAAAATCTAGTTAGGAGAAGCTGTTTCTTGCAATAGTTTGAAGAAAAGCAGCTTTATGTAGTAATATTAAAGTTGCCAATAGGTGTCAGTTTCTTCCTATACATGGATGTAAGATACTGGGAATCTGCTGGGGTTCAGTCAGGAGCCAAATGGGAAGGGACTTGTTTGTGCCCTTCTACTCCTCACTCCTCTTTTTTATTCCACCAAAGAGAATTAAGGTACAAGCATTGCTTTTATTTTAGACCAAAAGCAAAAAAAAAAAAAAAAAAAAAAAAAAGCCCTCAGTGATGTATGTATTTTGACAGTTCTTGTGGTTTTCTAATTCCAATTATTAGTTGTTTTTTTAAAAAAAGATACTACAACTTGTTTTTAAAAATCAATCCACTGAACTATATTTTGAGAAACAGGTATCCTATTCCTAACCATAACTTTTGATTTGCAGTGCATTTTTGTGGAACAGTGATGGAATTTAAGAGGATAAAATGAAGCTTTTGGAGCTTTTTTTTTTTTTAAAATTATTTGAAAATCCAAACTCCTGAAATGTCATTATTCACAGTGTATTTCTCCAGTTGTGCTGTGTTTTTAATACAAGAAACTCAAGATGTTCTCAAACTTTTTTCTAGTTCTGGGGTTCCAAAGCTTGGTTAAAGACACCCCTCGATTTGTCCTGGGCATTTCAGAAAGCTGGGGGACCCAACAGTCAGCTGGAGCTGCTGCCACCCCAGCCCTTCCCCCGTCCCCACCCCACCTTGCCTGTGGCCAGTGATGGCGTGGTACTGAGCAGAAAGACGTCTGCTTTTTTTCCTAGATGAATGGGTTTCTTGGACCTGTGCTGGTGAATAGTTGTCCTGAGGATTTTGAAGCTTAGTTGTTTCACTTAATAGCTTATGCTATCAAGCGGGTGTTACGCTCTGGTATGTTGAAGGCTGCAGTAAAGCTTTTGTCTAAGCTTTCAGATTTCGTATGTGCTGAAATCTCTTTGACCTAAGAGTATATCTTTAAAGGCTTAAGTTACTCTGATGTGTTTGAAATTTGATGTAAATGAGCTACCTAGTTAGCTGTGTAGATTTTTGATAGTCAGCCAACTGGGCAGCAACTGGGCTCTTTCGCTACGTTGCTTTTTTTTTTTTTTAATTTAGGAAAGGGCAGTGTCAGTTTAAACTTGAAAAGTAGAAATCTGTGGAAAGGAAGCTTGGCAAAAGGTCTTCTAGGCCTCTTTGTTTCCATTATTGAAGCATCCCTGCTCAGCAGGATGGTCAGCTGGCACCCCATCTCGACCCATCCTCAGCTGGACAGTGGCAGTAAGAATGTCACTGGCTGCCCAGAGAATTTTTTTGTCACGAAGAAGGTTCTCAGCTGCGTTACCTGACTGCTTTTGGTCAGAAGCAATGGCACAAAATGTCAAAAATATTACGTGAGGATCACTAGCTCTTCAAAGACATTTTTGTTACTGTGTAAACCACTGTGTAGAAAAAGAATTTTTTTTTTCAAGACGATTTGGTGGGGCTGTGGAAATCACGTCTTCCATCCATATCAGTTAAGTGGTCTTGGGAGCCTTAGAACCTCACTGAAGAGCAAATATAATTAAGCAGAAGCTCTCATCCATTTTGTTGACTATTTATACATAGAAATTAAATGCAGAGTGTACAATTAAAACCAGTGTCAAGAATTCTGAAGTTTGGTGCTCCTCAGAAATGCTAATGCAGCTGTGTTGCACATGAGTAGTATTTGTCTTTCTGTTTTTGTTTTTGTGGTTGAATGTGTAGCTTAATATATTGTTGTAATAAATATACCATAAAATATTCAGGATGTAGAACATGGTCAAGTTCGTGCTGCTGTTGGAATGTTTAACTCCTGCATTTCCTGATTTTTCTTGAGCAAATTTGACATAGTACTAATCTTTCTTTTTCTGCATGTCATTAGATGGAAATATGCTGATTAAGTCAAATCATGGATGGCAGAGAGCCAGCACACTTTATTTGTGCTTTTGTAACAAAAACTCAGTGTTCAGGTGCTGCAGTCTTGGTGTGTGAATTTAAGACAGGTGCTTAAACTTGAAGAGAAAACACACTGTAGATACTGCAGAGAAATTACCAGGATATCGTACAATCCACCCTGTGTGGTATTCTTATTTTTCAGTGTCTGCTAAGGAAAGGCATAGCATCAGTCTGCACAGAACTCGTGGCTGTACCTTCCATACGGATCTCCATTCTCTACTTGCTTACACTTGGAGCCAACTCGGTTTTGTTAAGAAAGGGAAAGATAAAGCCAAACAGTAATTTCACATCCTTCACTGACCAAACTTCAAAAATTCATTTGATACTTGTAATAAGAATGTGTTTCCTTTGGTAGTTGTGAATGTCAAGGTGTGGATTTTAAATAGATTTTTAAATAGTTCAGAGTTTTATTGTGGTTCAGTTAAGATTTCCTTCGGAGCTTTTTTCTGAATACTGCATGTGAATGAATGATCAGAAATGAAAGGGATGTACAGGCTTTTTTTTCCCCCCTACTTTGCTCTAAACAATAGATGCAGAAATGCTGAATTTCATTGATTTCTATTACATCAGTGTTCCTTTAACCCTTCTCCAAAAATGCTTACTTAGTGGAACATCGATGATTATGAATATGGCCTGATGGATACTTTCTTCTCTGTAAAGAATATCCTTCCCACCCCCTGGGCCCTAAGTAAAGATTATCACAGATAACATCATGCATGTGGCATCATCTTTGTGTCCGATAACTAGTGCCTGCTCGGTTTCTCTGGCCCTTCCACTCCTCATATTGATATATTCTCCATCCATTATTCTCTAGGGATGAAGACAGTTATTGCAGCCATTAGCTGGCACCACATTTCTATTGATGCTGTACAGCTAGAGCCTTAAGAGGTAATTTTCCAGATTTTAGTCAGAGTACTTTATTGTATATAAAGTCTCAAAAGACTTGCCTAACCACAAGCCAAAAATTATTCAGTATATGTTAAATGCCCCCCACCTGCACCTCTCAAAATAAATAAAAAAACCTCCAAAACCAAACGGTGTTTGATACTCTAATCTGCAATTTGGATTTGGTGTTCTTGTTTTCACTGACATTCACATGCAAGAAATATCGTGGTTTCAGTTTGTCACAGATCTGATCTGGAAATCATCTAGGCTTCTTTTGTACATTTTTGTTAGCTTTGTTAGAATTCCTTTTCCCTGATCGGCACACAGGGAGCAGTTTGATCTCTTTGCTTTGAAGTAAAAACACTGGATGTCTTAAGAAAAGGTTTAATGCCTGAAGAGTTACAAACAGAACTTCTGGAAGAATGTACGTTTCCCTTCCCAGCTGTGATCAGTGAGTGGCATTTATCCTGGATATCCCACATGGTATAATAATTGATAGGGTTCCTCTGTGGAGGGAGACTCTTCAGTTTAGATCGAAAGTCCTTAAGGCAGGTGGGAAGGGAGCTCCTGATTCACAATATTTTCTTGATCAGTGAGAGAAGCCAAGTATGTTCCTGTGAATTGTATGTAAGCAGTTTTTATTTTTATATACACACACACATATAGATATGAACACACACCCCTTCGGGTAATTTAACTGCCTTCCCCGAGAAATATTGGTTTGATCTTGCCTTTACTTTTTAACAACATTATTTATAAGAGTGTGTTTTTCCTGAATGTGGGAATCGGTGTATCACTATCAGGCTAAAGCTGAAATAATTTTTACGAAGGTCTCCAGGGCAACTTGGTAGATTTATGGAAACAAATGTCTTTGCTTACAGGGTGTTTTGCTATATTGGAGGAAAGTGTAAATACAACAGAAAAATTGCATAAAGACAGAAAGCAGCCATTGGTACCCAAGATGTATATCTATCATATCTCCTGGCTTTGACAGTTTTAAAAATTATATGTATAACAGGAAGTGCTGTTTGTTTCTGTGCAAGTTATTTTTATCTAAAGCACCCAAATCCTTAATGTTACAGGCCAAAACAAAGCTGTCTTACATTGTCTGTACAGAAACAGCAACCTCTGTAAGTAACATTGTTATTTATCACTGTCCCATTCCCTGAACAAGAAAAGAAAGTAAACCCGAGATTAAAACAATTTGTCCTGAAATCAGTCAATTTTGTGCTAAATAAAACAGTCAAGCCTAATGAATGTTAAAGGTCACAGATATTTTTAGTAGAAGCTCTGGTGCTGGTCTTAGACCTGTAGATTAAAATACTTAGAACTGCCCTGATAGAACTGACAGGGAAAGGAGGTCTCTGTAGTAATAGTGATAGTAGTAGTAATAATAATAATAGCAACAATGATAGCAATAATGATGATGACAATTAAAAAAAAATTAAATATGTGGTCCTTCCGCAAGCTTGTGGGAGGGAATTCTTGTTCTTCTGATCCAGGATAGCACAAAATGCGACTCGTTGCAGGGCTGGGTCTGTTGTGAACATGACATTTATTATCAATATTGCCCTGCAAAGGCGGGTGAGGACGGTGTACATAGCATTTGTGGCTTTACTTTTTCACTTTATTTCTAGATGGGTTTTTTTAGTGTTTTACTAGTGATAATGCCACTATGATTTAAAAAAAATAAAAATGAAAAGGCCCTGGATGGCAAGCATGATTTCACAGTAGGGTGCATCCTGCTGGTTTGCTCTTTTGCTCAGTTTTTATGGGTGATACTTAAACAGAAGGAAGTACAAGAACAATAGAAGAGTTTTGGAAAGTATGTGACAGTGTGAGAGTAATAACATTTACATAGGGCCTTTCATCTAGAAGGAACCCAGAGGAATTTATAAACAATATTACTTTATACAGTTTATAAACAAATAAATTTGGTTTGCTTGGTGATACAAAAAAAAAAAAACCCACCAAGCAAAAAATATTAGATAAAACAACTTATATGATTTGTTTTCCTTGGAATAAACAATGCTTTTGCAACAACAGTATCACTCTACCCATTATTTATTGTATATTCCCTTTCTGTGCTCTCTGTCATGGATCTGTTTTCTGGCTGCTTTGGATTGCACGACTTAAGAATGTAGTTTTGTAATTTCATTACTACAGAGTGCTGTGTATTTCATAAGACCTACAAAAAAACCTACTAATTGATTATAAGCTACATCCAGTGACTGAAAAGTAGCATAGCTCTAGTGGGTTATTGTAGCTATTTATTTAAAAATACACAATACCACTGCTTCACAGATTTTTAAAGTGATATCGGCAAATACCTAAATGATTAAAGGCAAATAATTTTGGTTGAAAAGTTATGTGTTTTGGAATTTGCTCAGAAAACTGTGTTTAAAAACACTATACACTTAAGACAGCATATGTCATCTTTAATGAACCTCTTCACACACTGAAACAGAAAAATCTTTTTTTATCCAGTAGTCTGCTTTCTCAGTCAGGTTTCAGTTAGTTTTGTCGTAGGATGTAGGTTAGGCTTGGACATCTCTGCTCTGACCAGTGTTCCTTGTGTTTGCTGACTGTATCCTATCCCAATGTCATATTCATACTCAGAAGAGGTGCAATTTCTTCCATGGTTTGGGATTACAGGCAGAAACCTAAGAAGATTTTATACTAATACTGCCTATACCCACATATTGTATAAACACTCACACAGAGAAGTAGCTTGAAATAAAACTGGACAACACTAGAAACATTCCTCACAGATACAAGGTGTGGAATATGCATTAAAAAAAAAATAAATTACAGTAATTATGAGGATAATTCTTAAAACTGATACCAAAAAAGGATGAGATGTATCGGTGCAGAGGGAATCATAGAATTGGGGAAAAGAAAGCAGTGAAAATTATGGAAAAAGGAAGTTTTCCTATTAAACTGACAGGAAGAAAAAGACAGAAAAGAACAATTTACTAAAATGGTTTTCATTAAAAAGTAAAAACAAAGTCAAGATAGAGGGGATGAAAGCCTGGCAAATATCACAAACAGATTTTTTTTAAAATTTTTTATTTATTTTCCTGGCCTGTAAAAGTAAGTGTAGAGAATAAGAGTTCTTAAAATATGCTGTGAAATTTAAAAACAACTGGTAGTGTCTTAAGTGTGTTGGGATGTGTTTGAAGAGCAATGTTCTGGATGCTTCTGATTTGGCTTTTTTATTCCCTTTTAGCTTTATTCATTCGCATGTTAATTTGCAGCAGTTTACCGCGTGTCATTTTACACTCCGTTTTAGTGAGGTCTGAGAAGGAAATGTAGCTGTACTCTGGGTAAGGAGCCATGTTCCCTTGTGAGTACATTGTTATGTAAACTGAAAATAAGTTCTGATTTAGCTCAGACAAGTTCTGACTGTTAGGGTAGGATTTTTCTGGACAGAAATGTTGCTTTCTAGTGTGTATTTAGGTCTGAATACTTTGCCATGATAAGATCGTCTTTAGCTCCTCGTTAGTGGAGCCATTCAGGCTGTGTAGGATGTTTCTGAGGAAGGACCAAAGGGAAAATTACAGCCTTAACTGTGATGGTGCTTGCTTCTGAGGGAAAATTCTTATTAAAGTACTGGTCCTCCACATGCATTGGGTAGTTTTTGTTTAAACAGGTCTTGTTGGTACGTATTATATTTGGTATATATGCAGGGTCCCTTAGACACGTACATCATCCGTACCTCATGAACGAGGAGGGCACGCGTGCAGAGCACAGCCGGAGATACTGATCGGACTTGTGGCAGTGTCATGGATAACAGATGCACAGCTCTGCTCCTGCTGAAGGACTGCTGGGATACCTGTAGTCTTTTAATTGCCTCTGGGATTCCAAAGCTTGTGTGCTTGGCTGTGAAGCAGCAAACTGCCAAGTTTTTACAGATGGGGAATCCCCGCAGTGTTTAGCCCCCAACTCTCCATCCTGAACTGGGCTTTTGGGTTTATATATATACACTCCTATATGTATGTATTTTTTTAAAGCTTTATTTCTTACAAAAAAAGCTGTGGAGCTTGATGAAGAGCTGCCCCAATAGCAGTGGTTCAAGTTTTAATAGTGGGATGTTTTGTGATTTATTGGCTTAATCTCTGTTAGAGCTGACATGACTTTTAATGGCCCCATCCCTCTTAACAGTATTTTCCCAATGCGCTGTTTGTTTAAAAGCTAAGTGGGAGGAGAGGCATGTGTTGCTTTTCTCTTCTTGGCTGCTGTCTGTGTATTCACACTGCCATTACTGAAGCTAGAGGATGAGCTTTTTGAAAACCATTTAAGAAAAGGACTGGCGTTTTAGTTTTCTGTAGGAGCATAGACCAATGGAAAGATCCAGAGAAGTGGATATTCTTGTGAATTTTCAAAGATGAGTACAGGAGGTGATTTGGTTTATTATGGGTGTACAGATATGAATCTCCAAAAGGTGGTAGAGATTGTCATAAAAGTAATTGAAAAATAATGTAAAATAAACGTGCCTTCTCTTTGTTCACTCATTGAGCAAACAATTGTCTGGCTCTTTGGAGAACTTTAACTTCTAGGATTCCTGCATGCTCGGTTTACCACGTATATAAAGTCAGCACAGCAACAAGTAAGCTAAAACCATCTTTGAATCCAAATAATCACAAAAAATATGCTCATTTCAGATTTTAATTTAGTTATTAAAAAAAAAAAAGATGGGAAGAAACTAAGAAACTGTAATGCTAAAGAATTTACCTGTGCTACCGTTTCAACGTGGAGAACACTTGCGTAGTGGAAATGGAAAAACCAAGGCACAGAATATCAGGTACCAGGATGCTGCCCATGAAATCCTCAGCTGGTAGCCAGGTCCCTGTTTGGAGGGAGCCTGGAGCCCATTTCTTAATCATCAATGTTGCTTAAGCCAGCACTGGTTGGACTTCTTGGTTGTAAGAACTTAATCAGGACTTGCACTTTGATTCAGATTTTCAAAATAGTGTTTTTCTACTTTTGCCTTTTCACAGCTTTCAAGTAGCACATTTCCTCTGTGAGTCATTATAAAGCCCAGAAGGAGAGAGTAACTGTACTTAAAAACTTTTAAAATAGTTTCCAGTAGGTTTTCACCTATATTTTTGTGGGTGATAGTCCCAGTAAAGCTTATTCTAAGATCAGATGTTTTTTAGTACTTGCTTGCTTTGCTGTACTTTTGGAAGGACTTTCCCCGAGTGATCTTTTCTTGGATGACCTCTCCATTCTGTCATTAAAACTTGGAAACTTTGGTCTTCTTGACAGTTAGTTCTGCATTCTCATTATGTTCATTCCTATTGTAAACATGCTAAAGTTGCTGCTGTTATTGCTTAGAATGGATTTTTCCTCAGTTGTTTTGAAGTTTAGTAGAAATAGAAGTTAATCTTTAAGAGAGTTAGGCTGGTAACGATTGGATGGCTGAGCCTGATGGGTCACGCTGTGTCTGTCTTTTCATTTGCCTAGTAGATGATGTTCTGCTGACTCCAGCTGTTTTTTTGGAAAGCAGAAAAACAATTTGCTTTTCCTTCCCATAAAGTATAACCCTTTGTTTATCCTTGTACTGCTGCAAGTTTCCAAAATGCAGAGACTTGCAAAGAAAAGAAAGGGAGGAAATAGCTCTTTTTTCACGCTGTTTTTCGTATCGGAGAGTAGAGTTTAGTACTGAGATGAATTGTTGACCTCTGTGGAGGTTATTATTAGAATTGGCTGATTTGTGTGTGGAGCAGTGTCTGATTGACTGAGTCCAGTTGACGGAGCGAACTACCTACAGTGGGTTTGGTGAAGACAGTTGCAGTTTTTCTAAAGTAACTTTTTAATTATTTGATTAATTTTTGATTTGAAGAATAATGCTTTTTGCAGTTCTTCATTTTCTTCAGTGAACTGAAGTAATTGAGAACAGCTCCCTTTTCCAAGCAAGATGTTTCTTTTTCTCATGAGTTGTTGAATTGCTGGGATATTGTCCTTACAGTGCATCTGTTGGCTGATACTCCTTTTGTTTTCTGCTGCAAGGATGTTACGAGGTGCTTGCAGAGTTTGGGAAATGCAAGTGACTGATTCTAAAGTCACTATAGAGATTTATATGATGAGGGCTATCATCTGACAGCTTTTAATGCTATATTTTATACATAAAAGGGAAGAAAAATAAATAAAGTTTGGGGGACCTGAATGTCTTTCCTGACCCAAATAAGAATTGCCACAGCAGAAGCCAGCATTAAAACCTTACTGGTCCTGATCTATAATGTCATCGGAAGAACATGTTTGTATTTACAACCTAGGGTTGTATTTACAACCTTTTTTTGCTTGCTTTGTTCCTTAAGAGGCTCTGGCTACCCACATTTTATGCACTTCTGGAATGCAATAACAATTGTGGCATCATCTCTTCAGAATTCGTTTTCCTTCCTGAGATCAAGGCAGTGATAAGGCCTTACAAAATATTCACTTGGTTTTGCTTTCCTGGCCTGAGATGGATTTAATTGGATGAATCGCTGCTTTTCTCCTTCCATTGCTTTATGACCTTTGAAATAGCTTGCTATGATCTTTTGAATTTTGCAATACCCTCACTGCTGTGCTCTAAAAAATGAAATAGAGCTGTTTATCTTAGACAGCATGAACAGTGTAGCAGCTGTTTCTGCACGTGCCCAACAAAATGCCATCAAATGTGTCTTTAAGCGTTGTCAAATATCTGTTTAAACTCACACCTATGTGCTACACCCTCCCACGCACCTTTTCCACCATTTTATGAGTGTTGAAAATAATGCAATTAAATTTTTTAAGGTCTGTTATCCTCACTAAAGGTTCTGGACTACTTTGGGGCCTGTTCAAAAAGACCCTGATATTTGCAAAGTGGTGGTGATGAATAGGTTTGCTTTTTCTCACTGTGGTTGGCAGATCAGTAGCAAGAGTCTGACACAAGAGACTTTGGGGAAATAGAAGCTTAGCTAGCTGTGTCGTTTTTGTGGGTTTGGTGTTGTTTTTTTTTTTAATATGTTGCTTCTCAGAATGCAGTGTAGGATTTTATGCAATAAATAGCAGTTGTTGGTTAGATGTGTTTCTCTGAAATGCTGTTTGCCTCATCTCAGTGCTCCTTCTGCTTGTGCTACAGGATCAGCAAGCCAGGGCTCCTTTAAATGAGACACACATGTCTATAAGTTTTGAAATGTTTGTTTCTTGGCCAACCAGTGAGAGAATATGAATTACTAAACTGTCTATATTAGCCTAAGAACTGATGAAAACGGAGATTAACCGTTTGCTTGATAGTCCCTTCCTTCCCTCCATTCTCCCCCCTCTTATGCAATATTTCTTTCTTATATATATACATACGTTTTAGCGTACCAGAACGGATTTCGGTCTAGTAGATAACGTTATGCATGTGGCTGACGGTCCTAGTTTACTAGCTTCAGTTTGAACACTCAAATCTTGTTATCAGGGCTCTAACCAGTCAACAGTTCTGTGGCTTCATCCGTGTGACTTCAGTATCTGAACTTTCAGACTCTTACCTTGACAAAGGATCCCACTGCGCTCAGCCTGCTGGAACCACGCAGCAGGGACGGTTACAGTGGCAGAGTGAGAATACTGGAGTTCAGACACATCAGTAGGATTGGAGTGCTAAATACAGGCAAGGGTTACATGTGGCTGTAGAAAGAGCAGCCGTCCACCTGAAAGGGCTTAATCTAAAATGACGAAAAGGAAAGGAGGGGAAACAGGACGTGGAAATAGGACAGTAATAGCAATTAGGATGAGAGTCATCATGCTACTTTTAATTGCAGATTGCTTAAGGTTTTCATTTATGCTTAAGCATTATCTAATTGTTTTCAAAAATCTAAAATTCTGGGTTTTGAATTTTAATAGTCAATGGTGTGGTATTCCTGGTGGTTGGGGGTGTGTGTGTGCGTGATTTTTTCGTTTGTGTTTTTTTTGGTTTGTTTTTTAACTCAGATTTTTTATATTAAATGGCATTTAACATGGGCCTGATTAATTTTAAGCCTTTCCATGTTTTCATTCACAGCTATTTTCAGTGGCTTTCTATTATAGGTATTTTCACCTTTTAATCCTCAGGAATAGTTATTTTATGTTTGTATCTATGCATGTGTATATATTTTTAACAATAAGACAAAGGTAATGAAAAGCAGGTGAACAATGGAAACTGCTACTGATTTTAAAGGAATTACAAATTCTCTCACTGTGTAAAGTGTGTGCAAAAGTATTTTGAGAGGCTAAGGGCTCATATATAGAATTATTAAAAACAAAAAGGAAAGCACAATACACCTTTTCATACCACACAAATCTAGAAGAGCTTGAAGCAAACTGAAACTATTGACCAAAAGAAAGATGTCAGTCAAGTAACATTAATTAAAATGTGAAGATACAAAACAATCCAGTCAAACTTAAATATTGCTCTCACCCCACAGTATCAAAATGGCATTAAAAAAATGCAAACATAAGGAAAAATGAGTATTTACACATCATTAACTGTTCAAAATAGCACATCTAACCGCAGTCTTATCTTTAGGAAAAAAATCCAAGCATTTACTGAGTGATATTAGCAATTGAAAGGTTTTTGTTTAGACTTTTTGTTTTCTTGGCAATAAATAAAATTCTTTGTAAGAAGTCATTAAGCTATTTCTGAATGTTGCCTTTTAAAACTTTTCAGGCTGCTATCCTTGTCCAGGGCCAAACATGAATCCTATTGCTCTCGGAAGCCGTTGGCTTGCTTATGCAGAAAATAAGGTAAGGAAAGGTTTAATTTCAAAAAGTATTTCTCTCTTGTTTCTAGATTTCATTCTAGCTTTTGCATATATATAGGGGGAAAAAGAAAAGAAAAAGTCTCAGGAAAAAAGCTCTGTGAAAAAGATGATCTGTAAGAGGACCTGTATAATGATGACAGACCTAATCTTTGACCCACACTGGTTGTGCTTTGGTATTCATGTCATATCTTTACTCTGCACATTTGATTTAAGCTCATGAACTTGGGGGGCATAAATAAGTAAGTAGCATAGGCAGAGAAGACAGCTATCAACATGTGTTTTCAGTGAGGTCGCTCAATAATTAACCCATTTTGCATTTAAGAAGTTTAAAGCACTTAATTATAGACACCTCTGAAAGGCTGGCAAGTGAGGATTCCTAAATTCTCTTTGGGGAAACTGAGTCAGGACAGAGCCAGTGAGTTTGTATGAAACTGCACTTTGTAAATTAGGAGCTAACATTAAAATGACCACTTTTTAATATTGCTGAAATTATTAGGTTCCAGGAAAAAAAAAAAAACGTTGAATTAATTTTTCTTCTTTCCAGAGGCAAAAGAAGAAAACAGATGCCAAGCAAAACAATTATCACTGTTCTTACCCAGCCCTAGGCCAGAGAAGTGGTTGTGTATTTAAAGCCTGAAATGTTTGAAAACTTTAAATTCAGCTCTAATGCCTTATTTTTATTTCAAAGCAGATGTTTTTTCTCCCTTCCACCTATGACTGGAATAGCTGTTTCTAGAGCTGAACCAGAAATTATCAGAGAGGCGGACTTTAGCAATGTTTTTTGTTACACCTTTTCAAGCACAACTGATTTCTTTCCAAATTCAGGCCTGCCTTTCCTCTAATGCCACGCCTATGTGGTTTTGTAAAACTTAACCAGTCAGCTTGGGGTTTAAAAAGTACTGCTGCCAAAAATGTCAGCCGCTGATCAGCAGAAGAATTATGTCACGAAAGGAATTTAATTGGCTTGTGTGTTCCCAGGTATATTCACTGTGGACTTTCCCTTTCTCCCTAGTTTAACTATTTTTATTTAGATACTTAAATATAATCAGGAATGAAAAGCCTGTAGAAACAAATACATCTTACGGTGATTTTTACTTTTCTTCTAGCTAAAACAGTTAAACAGGCAGCATGTTCTGTGTACAAGCAACAAATTTCTGTAGTTTTTTGCCATTTTATTTAGTCAGAAGCACAGATTCTATTGTTAGGGTTCAAAGGCAAAAACTGCTTTTGTAAGTTGCTGGCAGGTAGAAGAGTCTTGTTTTGATTTATTAATTTTGAAGGAAGGCAATATAGAGTAAACCCCATGTACATTCCTTTAATCTATTAAATGTAAAGTTTAAAGTAGCTCTTTTCCTTTGTCATTTCTTTGCTTGCTAGTCATAAAAAGCCACACTCAGATTCTTAGAATGTCTGATATTTAATGTTACATATACATGGCTAAAGCTTTTGATTATATTTATTTAAATTTATTTGTGGTATTGCTGCCAGACCAAAAATCCCACCATTTCAAAGTTTATGAATTCTTAGTGACTACTCATCTTGTAATTGAAAACTGGAGTTGAGTACGCGACAGTCTGGGTGGCACCCAGAAGATTATAAAAAGGGGTTAAGTGTCTCAGCAGGGCTTTTTGCTATTTGTAGGAAAAAACACACCACTGTACATGATAAATAAGCGCTATGGTAATGGGTTATGGGTTTGTGTAGTTTAATAGTAGTTACTTGGTTGCTGTCTTTCTTCTTGTAGCTGATCCGATGCCATCAATCCCGTGGTGGAGCCTGTGGAGACAACATTCAGTCTTACACTGCCACAGTCATTAGTGCTGCCAAAGTGAGTACATCATCTGCTGCTGGGAGAGGTTATCATGTAAGATAATTATTAGGTTTCCCTGCTGAATTGTACTGTGTGTCATCGTCCCCCCGCCCTCCCCATTCACAAAAGAGGAAAACACAGTGAGAAACGTGCTAGCGCCCTGCGTACAGTCCTGATCCTGCAGATCTGAGTGGCCTTTGTTTTTCACGCAGTATTTCTGTCCCTCTGAACTGATTTTTTTAAAAATTCTATTTATTACAAACAGCTGTTCATATTAGTGACCCCTGTTACAGGAAATACATAGTAAAATGGATTTGTATAATGGCTATTCATAATATTACAAGTTTACATGATTAGAAATCAACTCGGTGAATTATTACTCTTTTAGCATCGTGAAAACTGACTTTACAAGTGCTTGGTGCTTTTTGGACTCAGTCACGTTAGCATTATATGTTTTAATCTCTCTGAAGGATGACAGAGCAGTACTGGAGCTAGCTAATTACCTGGCAGCTTTCTTTGAAGGTTAGAGTTTATTAATAACTGTTTACATACAGGTTCCACTGCCTGGTTTTCTCAGTTCAGATGACATTATAATATCCCTCTGTTTTCAAAGAAATGTCTGGGTTTTCGTAGTATCAAAAGAAGACCATGGCTTGGAAAAATCTTAAACGAGCCAAAGAGTATGCAGAACTGTTGTTTTACTATTCCCCCACCCCGCTCCTTTCCTTGAGGACTTGCTTGCAATATTTTGCCAAGTAATTTCTTTTTCTCACACACACACACACAAAGTGAGCTTTGGCATTGTCTGGCAAACTTCGTGCTGATTACAAGGTTTCATTGTAACCACTAGCCTTTTCATTTCTGATATGCACAACAAAACAAATCTAATAATAGGAATTAAATGACAGCACAGAACAGAAAGCTCAGCGTCACTGAAGAAAACAACAGTTACAAGAACCCACAGACAGACACAGGGCATGCCATCTCATGTAAAAACAAAACAAAAACACATATTCCATCAGCATAGCTTTGGATACAATCTCACTGTGGCTGGAGGAGGAGAAAAATCACAGTTTTTTACGTTGAGGAGAACTTGAATTGCTGTTGTTCTGAGGACATCTGAAATTTGCTGTATCTCTGCATACTTTCACCATCAGCAAAAAAAGTAAATATGGGAGAAAATCTCCCCATACTCCTTCAGTCTCAGCATCATTAATGTGCTTTTTTTATAGCACAGATAAGTTTAAAAACCCACTGGCTTAGCATGATCAGCCACAGTTTTGATCAGATGTGGTGAAATCTTAGAAATGGGTCACTGTGCTGCCAAAGCCAAGCCTACTCATGACTGAAGATCAGCAGGCCAAAGCTTTCTTAACCCGTGTAATGATCGTCACAGCATTCCAGTAGGCGTCGAAGACTAAGCACTATTCTGTTTCATTATTTTCAGCAAACTAAAAAAAAAAAAAAATAAAAAAGGAGGACCTTTTATAGCCCTTACCCCCAGAGACTATGACCTTAGCTGCTGAGTACTACTAGCCAAGGATAATAATCCAGAAATTCCCACCTTAAACTGGACGTGTGTAACCACTGAAGTAGTGATTTTGCATCATGTGAATAGCTGCTGAAGATAAAATGTGTTTATAATCAGAGAAAAGGAAAAAAAAGATTGTTAGCCTCTGTACAGAGATAAAGTAATAGCGCAAGTTAGGAAAACGGGTAATCATAAGGGCACAATCTCGATATTACTTTGTATTTCACATAGCCCATTGCTTTTGCCCTCGACTGGCTGTTAGTATTCATCTTGCCTGTTACAGTAACATCTAATATATTTTAAAATATTTGCACGATTTGGCTCTTGAGTATATCTCGGCCTTACTGTATTAATTTGTTATTTGTGTCTGAGTGCGCAACACTAAATCTGATTTATTACCGATTTCATCGATTCTTGGCTTACTATCTAGCAAGTTTTCATCAGTGATAACTGAAGTGCTGACTTTCTTGTGGGACAGTGCTGCTTTTTGGTTCAGAAGTGGTTCCATAAAAGTTCTGGTTTGTCAGATTGTCTTGTGTTACAGCCTTTTCTCTGTTTGGAACCCAATTTCTTATTGAAGGAAGTGAAAGAACCTTTATATAAAGGAGAAGGATAAAACTGAGAGCAAAGAGTAATTTCATCAGGGTCACTTTTGAGAATTACCTCAGATCCTCTGTAGAAGGTCTCAGTGGCGGTGCAGAATATTTACTTTAACGGTATTTCCTTTGATGAGAAATGTTTTTGAATGTCCTGGTAGTGAACGGTGGGTTTGTCCTCAGGGTGATGTACTGCTGTGTACTATACGTGATGCAGCAAATAAATTTCTTCCTTAATCAAATAACTTAGGAGTCAGAAGCTCCCCTGTTAGCCGAGAATACCAAGGTCAAAATTGTGGTCCTGTTGGAGTGTGGTGGTTACTGGTGCCAAAAGTCGTGTTATTCTGGTAACATTATGAGGAATTCCTTTATGTCATCTTCCGATTTGATTTTATAATTTCTAGAAGGATTTTATTTTGAACACTGAACTTTTTCCTGTTTGTCCTCAGATGCATCTTGCAAGAGCATTGCTTTCTGTTGTTGCTGGATAAACACATGCATTTTTTCCAGCTCATTCTCTTATTTTGATTTCCCCACATTTGTTTGGCTTTCTGTCTGTTTATGTTCTAAAAAGCTCTGATAGTTTTTGTAATTTGACCAAGCAGAAAATTTCTGGAAATATAAAATGTGTGAAGATTCCAATTTACGTTAATGTTTAGCAAAGATAAAAATTGATGCATTTGGAAAAATGAAAATACTGTTCCTTATGGGATAAAGATTCTTTTCACTCCCGTTGAACACACACAGTAGAATGGACGTAGAATATCTTTCAGAATAAACCCCATTATTACTTAACAGTATTAGTGATGGGAGAATATTCAGGTGCTGGGTTTGAGATAAGCATCCAAATGTGAAATTGCTTGTTATAATTATCCATATTTATTAATTTTGGATGCAACAAGGAAGGGGACATAGGAAAAGACATTCTTAGGTTCCCATGCTTGTGTTCTTTTCCTGTCTTGTTGAAGAGGTTTGGTCCCACCATGTCCCTGAGTGAGGCCCATTTCAGCTCCCTCTGTTCAAGCGGTGCTCACGCAGACCTTCCCCATCCTGATGTATCCCTAACGGTCAGACTTGCCTTGCTGTTTCAGATGAATTTCCTTATCGGTTTCTTCCCTGTCGTCTTTTCAGATTATGCGGCAAGAGCAGGAAAGGGAAACATCTTTGTGAAGCATGAGCACTTCAACAAACACTTAGTTTGAACTTGAATCTATAATTGATTGTGTGTTCATTTTGCTCAAACTAACCATGAGGCTTTCATATTGTTGATTACCAAGGCATATCTTTTTGATCTCTCTTTCTGCTTTCTATAGATTTTTCATTTGTAAACAAATAAATCATGTAAAATATATTTATTATGAGAAACAGGAACAACATACTGTTTTGTCACTAAAAGGATGCAAGACCTTTATTGGAACAAAACAGTCTAACAGGCACTGAAAGATGCATTTTAATTTTCTCATCTAATTAAAGTTGTACTTATTTTTCAATTAAATGAGGTACGAGTGCATACATTTATTTTAATTAAATATATGTCTGTCTTATATTGAATGAATGTGAACTGTCTTATTTTTAAGTAGATAGGGTACACGTGAGCGTGCAAATTGTATGTGTGCTTGCACAGTGTGCATCACTGCTTACAAAAGGAACTAGATCAAGTATTTTAATTTAATTTATAAGAAAATTTCACTGAGTGTGCACTGGCAGGTTCCCATCAATGACAAAGGAACTGGGACAGTGCAAACTTTAACCTATTTCATTTAAAATGTATTTGGTCTGTCAAATGTCTAGCATCAAATTATAAACCAAGTTCTTCTCACCTCATAACTTCTTTAGTTGATTCTTTCTCCATATCTTTTAATCCTATAGTGGTAAAGTGATTTAGCAAAGGCTGCATCTGTTTTCTCTTGTTACCTGATAACTTCTTAATGAGTACTAACAGCTTATGTGAGAGCAAGGTCATTAGCTCTAATGGATGGAGGGGACAGCCGATATGGCATGGGAAAGGTTAAAGATTACCAGAGAAGTTTTTTGCAAATATACACATAGCACAAAGAAGTAAGTGCCATAATGGTTTTGCACTGATATTTCTGAGCTAATGGCCTCGGCCACGTCTTTGCACACCTATTACTTCTCAGTCGTCTTGCAGTCACGGTCTACTCTAACATGTAATGGGGATTCATTTTGCTAGATAAGCATGTTAATTTTTTTTCTAGAGAGCTATAAATTTATACTTGGCACTTTGTCACCCAATTTCTCTAGTTATAATATTAAAGATATTTTCTAAAATAGGTCAGTTACAATTTTTGGTCTTTTAACTTGCATAGGTAATTTACCATATACTACTTCTATACTGATTTCTCTTTCCTGCTGTATAAACTACCCGTGCATTTTATATGATTTTAACTATTGGCCAGAAAACTGCCTTGTCGGTTTTTGTAAGGAAAGTGTCCGTTGAAATGCATTCCTGTGATGGCATTGGGTCTATTTTAGGTCTGTTCCTCGGATATCATTGTCTGCTTTATGTTACGTTTTTCAGTCTTCTGAATTTGCCACTGTTAAAATTTGGTTTATTCTCGGTTGTTGTATCTGAGTATAAAAAGAAATAATAAGAAACAAATGGCAGGATATTACTAAAGACTTTAAACCCCAAAGACATTCCTATGATAAAGGCATGGCTCGATTTTAAGTGGTAGTATCTCCATTAGCATTAATGGGGTAAGTACATCAGCTGAGGCATCTCAGAGGTTAATCAGGCTTCCTGGCTGGATATTGCCATCAATACAGTGTGGCGCCTAATTCTGTTGGCCCTTCAGAGGTTTTCCTGACAACACACTAACAGACTTTGTGTAAGTCATTTCCTATGAATTATTAAAACAAACGTTTGGCTGCTAATTGATGAACACTAATGTGTTTTCTAATCACTGCAGTTTGAGATTTTAGCACTAAACAAAGCAGTTGCAATTGATTTGTGGCTGCTTCTTGGTTTCAGCCTGTGATCTGTACATTTTTTTTCCTTTTCAATTTAGCAGGCAGCTTAGCTTGTCTTTTTAGTTAAGAATTGGCTTGTTATAGTGTCATTTCATTCTGATCTCTTTTGCTATTTCTTATTTATATTGCATAATAAATCTGCTCAATTCTTTATAGGCAAATAAGGGCACAGTCCTTGATTCAAGGAGAAAATACTTAAAGTTGTAGTTTGGGTTGTTTTTCTTTAAATCTATGTCTTTCCTACTGTGTATACTCTCCCTCTTGCCCCAAATAAAAGAAAACAACGTAAAAACAATCTTCAGCATCTTTAGATGATAAAAGCTGGTGCAGTGAATACGTTTTCAAACCCACGTCTGGAAAACATGCAGAGTCTGGAAAGTCACGTTATTTGTGATGGGAGATGCGTGTTCTTTGTACAGAGCTGTCCTTTCTAGTACCTTGAGGATGGCGTTTTTCATTTTGCTGGGTTTGAGTCTCGTGGTCAGTTTTAATGCTGCAAAAGGCATAATTGCTGAGAAGCAAATGAATGTGTTTGTCATATCTATCAAAGGCCAAACTTGTCTCTTGTGCAGAAGACACAACTATTTCAGCGTTAACCATTAGGGGCTCTAAGTATTTCTCTCTGTAACACTGCTCTCCACACGCACCCATCTTGGCTTCATCATTTGATTTTTCTAACTATCCACGCTCTGTGCCTCTTGGAATAAATAAAGAACAAAGTTAAAGGAAAAAACTGTAACATTTGGACAATGCTAAAATATTTAGTTTTTCAAGAATGTTTTGGAAGCATTTGATTCCAAAATAAAGGTGAATATTTCAAATTGGTAGGTTGCTAAATTTTTTCAAGATACTTCTGTTACAGACAGCCTTTTGCAGCTTATGTATCACTTACAAAAACATTCGTTTTGTGTGTTTCTGGTGTGCACAATCTAGCCATATTAATTGTGTTGAGAAAAAATTCAAGATAGATCCACAAAACAGCCTTAGACATCATTTATTGGTTCTCTTTCTTTTTACAGACGATAAAGACTGGACTTACAATGGTTGGGAAAGTAGTTACGCAGCTGACAGGAACGCTGCCTTCGGGAGCAACTGAAGAAGAAATTTTAGCTCATAGCAACATTCGTCGAAGTCCTCTGGTGCCTGGAATCATCACTATCATTGATACAGACACAGTTGCAGAAGGACAGGTAATGCAGTATGCGCAGAAACAGAATATCCATTAATTTTCATGAAAATATCAGGAAAATATATTTTATGTTTCTGCAAAGGAAAAATAGATGAGATATTTGCTAGGTCAAAAACTTTTACAGACACACACAGCTGTGATAAAGTCCTATTTGGGACTGAAATGAAGCCAAAATATATATTGCCCTTAGAACATATTTATGTGACACTTTGACAACATCAAGTGTGAAGTGTCACATTTTGTCTCTCTAACACTTGTTCATAATTGACATTGATTTATGCTGATCAGTTGAAATGTATATGTAGTCTGATTATATTTATTAATATATAAAGTGGCTGGAAAATGTGATTGTCTAGAAATATGGTGAATTGTTGAATTTCAGTTTAAAAAAGACGATGAGTGAAGTTGGATTTTAAGTACAAAAGCTTATAATTTTACATAAATTTCAAAACTAAAATGAAATCAAGCCTGATGCTGTTTTGTGAGGTATATGTAGTATTTTACTAATTACACGCAGTACAGTGCGTCAGGCTAAATACTTTATTGAAAAATCCACACCATTATCACACAGAGTTTAAATTGGTGTCTTGTACTGTCTTTATGATAGAGAAAGATATCCCTGTCTTTTTTGTTTGTTCCTACCAATCATCTCACTTTTAAGTGTCTGGTCCTGGAATCGGTGTTTATGGAGGACTCCTACAGACTTCATTATTCTGTAACTATTTTGTAAAATTTCTCCCCCAATGTTCACGTTTATTGAATTTAAAAGAGAAGAAAACAATTTCCTTTTTCTTGTTTTCCCTTTATGATGCTTACTGCAGGTAAGTTGGTACTGTATTAATGACACACGAGTAGTCAAGTTATTTTCTTTTCTTACCTGGCAAGAAAATAAAATGTTTTACTTGAAAACAAACAAATCAAACAGAAAACCGGTATGCAGTTTGAGCTGTGGTTGTTCCTGAGAATTAGTTCAGAAGCACTTAGCCAAGTGACATTACATTGAAAGGGCATTGTTAATATAACATTAGAGGCCTTTTCCTGCAAAATTAAAAGAAACAAACAAAAAAAAAGAGAATTGAAAAAAATGTATATTACTTAAGATCTTACAGGGTCAGGTCTTAAAATAAGTCTCTTGACCATTGGGGTTTGTTTTTTTTTCCTGGCAGTTTTTTTACCAGGAAACAAAAGAAAAAAGAAAATTTTGCTTCATAAATTTCTCATGAAGCCTTGTTTAATGCGGTCATTATTTCTGATGGTCATTGTCTGTGCTTTGATTCTTCTGCATAGGCCTAGGGGGAAAAAAAATGATATATCTTTGGTTTTTAAGTCTTGTTATGTATGATTTAGAAGTTTTATGAACTTGTCCTCTGACCTTAACAATAGTCGGGAGCTATCAAGCCTAAAGGGCACTATGGAAAAGTAGTTGTAAAAATGATAACGCTTGCCTTGTCCAAATACTGCTGCTGTAACATAAATAAGCCATCAGTTCTAGTAAAATAATTTTTGTCTTGAATCTCTAGGGAAGTAGGCTCTAAGTTAGATATCCTAATTGTATGTCTTGCATTCATATTTTTGTGATCTGAAGTTTTAAAATGCTATTAAATTAATAATTTGTTTTCAGTGCTGAGACTTGCTTTCAAAACTAACATACTTTTTTCCAGGAAGAATAATCCTTCTTTTGTGTGTTAGATTTTTGTGGTACAAGACTTTTTAACAATCTTTTCTTACTGAAATGTGCATCTAGTAAAAAGAAAGTTGCTTAAAAATAAATACATTCTGTACATGGTCTAAATAAAGCCTGTCATTCAACTAATGTCCCAGTAAAGAACCTTCTGGTGTAAGGAGTGTCGTGTGTGCTCACAATCCCCGCTGAGCTGTGGAGTCCAGCACTCCAGCTGTATTTCTTTGCCAGGTGGAAACGTAAGTTTTTGTGCACAGAGCCTCATCTGAACGTGGGAGATTGGGATTTTTCAGTTGTGTGAATTGACTTGTCCCAGGGAGCCTGGCAGGGAGCCTGTGCTTGTGTGCTGGCAGGAGCAAGGCAAGCCTGCAAGAAGTGACATGCTAGTTCAGATGGCAAGTATTTGTACTGGCTGGGTAGTCCTGGCTAGTTTTTACAGCATAATTGATTGAAGCGTCAGTTCAGGAAAGTGTTCTAGCAAGCCTGACCTTTAAACGATGCGAGTAATCTCGCTGAACTAAATGTGATTGCTCTTGTACTTGAATGTAAACTGATAGTTAAGCATCGTGCTGATTTGAAATCTGGGTAACTGAGCTACACTGATTCTTCCTCATTATATTAATTTCTGAAATTATTTTCCACTTCTGTGGCAAATTGGACTGCTGATAGTAGTCATCCAAACTACATTATTCCTGGCACTTTGGTTGAAGTAGAGGCGTGATTGAGCCTAATGCAGAGTGCAGCCTCACCTGTAACTGCTGTACAGGGCTAGAGCAAATGCTTTGCCTAGTTTAGTCTCAGTTTTCTTGATGCTGCGTGGCAGTGATTTCTCTGAAGTTATTGGTTTCTCATCCCACGTTTCAGATTTCAGTTGGGAAATACAGGGTCTGGGTGGGTACAAAGAAACACTTAGTGACATTCCTGCTCCCTCCTGTGAGGAAGATGCCTGATTCGGAATATTTCATTGCTGCTGGATGGGGATGCTGCTGCCTGGCGATGCCCATTGCAAGCATCCGGCCTTCTAAACTGACTGGGAAACCACAAGAATTAGTAGTGCCTAGCAAGTGTGTTCTGGACTGGATCAGCACTTTGAAAGCCTTGCATCCCTTTCATCAGAGATTTGTCTAGAAGCTATGTCATATATTTGTGTGTGAGTGCACGGATTTTGGAGGTTGTCGGCCTAATCACAAATGAGGGGAGTTTCAGAAGCAGAAAGGAGTTCTTTTCTTACCATCAGTAGACTCCTAATGTAAAAGGAATACTCACCTCCTGCAGGCCAATAAAGGTTTCTGTCTGCCAGCACAGCTTAACTAAGAATTTGGGAGTTGTAATGAAATAAACTAATTTCCAAGTAATAAAATATATCTTTAAGATAATGTATAGTAAAAAAAGGAAGAAACCTGTTTTAAAAAGAGAAAGAAAATGGAAGATGATGACAGTAAATTTAAGGCAACCGAACGTGTTCTTTTGAAGGAGAAATAAGCACTTTTTTCAGTGGGAGAGCAGGTTGAGGTTTTTTAAATATAAAACAAATTAAAAAAAAAAATATATAAAGGCTTGCAAAGTAATGATGCATGTCCTTGTCCATTTCCTTTGAGCATCGCAACCAGGTTTTAAAGATAGTGAGCTGCTCTGTGCATGTGTACAAACATACAGATTTATTTGCCAGTAGGACGATTAAGAACTGTGTTTTGGACATAAGCCAGAAGGACTAACTATAGCTTCAGGTTTTCACTAATTTTTATTATATCTGCCATTTCAATGGTATCCAGTATAAAGAATGCAAAATGGAACTCGATGCATTTCGTGAAATGACTGTACTACCATGGCAGAGGTTGAAATGTTAGCTTACCACTGAAAAATACACAATTAACAACCACAGAAAGCTTCTAATGGAATCTTGCAGGATTAAATCTGTAGGGAAAATATTTTTAATAAACCTTATGAAGGTAGATATTGTAGTAAAATCTCATACCCAGCAGTTGTTTACATGATAGCTCCTACTTTCAAAATCAGTGGTACTTTAAGAAAATTTGAATTATGAAGTAATTAAATAAATGCAAAGGAATGTAGAATTATTGAAGTTGGCTGTCATGATATATTTGTGAAGGGAGTAAAAATAATTATCGAGATGCCCAAGTAACTTTGTGGTAAACCCAAATATGTTAACAAGGTTGTGTGCTTGTTTAAACTTCCTTCTAATGAAGTGTTAGCAAACTTTTCAGTTAGATGTAATGACTATTTATTTGAATCTGTTAATTAGTTGAAATGGATAAAACTAAAGCTGTACAGATGTCCTCTTTTTCAGTAATTGGAATTAAATGACTAAGACTTTAGTGGCTTGAGTTTTAAAGAAAAATTATTTTCTTTCGACCTTTGTTTCTGTATTCTTAATTAATTCATCAACTAGGCCACCCACATGTAGTCTGCAATAATGACCTTTCTCAAAAGTCGCCGGTTTTGTGACTGAATGTAAATCTGTTAAACATCTAACATTTAGTTGACAGAGAAATATGTGGCCATTTAAAAATACAAAAGTTGATTCTTAGTGCTTTTGATAGAACGATGTGATTGATGAGATATCATTGTGTTGCTTTCACAGATCATCCAAAACACATGAAAATATTTGAGGAAATATTTTAGAAATAACTTATAAAAATAAGATAACATGTTGATCTTTTTATGTTTTAAAATGTGATTGGTGCTTTTTTCTGTTCCCTATTAACTTTTTATTGCATTAAAGAGGAATTTTCAGAAAAAACTGCAGACTGCTGCAGTTCCAAAAGTTCATTTTCATTTGGTAAGGAGTTGATAACAATTGAACCAAATAAAGATGCTTATCAGGAGCAAGAATTGTTGTGAAGCTTTGGTCTAAAGCAAAAAGAAGCTAAAAGAATAAAGTGTATTCAATAATAAAACTTTAACTACATACGTAATTCCACTGGTCATTAACACCAGTGCTTAAGAACAGCTTTCACAAAGGCTAATTTGATGTTCTAATGGTCATATATTTGGCATCAGTTTTCCTCACTTTTTATATCTACATGTATTACAGAAGAATTCTTTTTATATATAAATATAAAAAGAGCAACAGGATTCCCTCAGAGCATAATACTGTCTGCCTTACTTTTATTAAAGGAGATCTGTTTTTTGTCAGGAAGACATTTTTGTCTCAGATAAATGGTTCAGGCTGAGCACAAGGCTGTTTTGAGTTTATGCTGGATTCTATTAAAAGGAGTGCAGTAGTTAATGCCACAGATTTATCACTTTTAGCCCTTTTCCACTGATGTTTGACCTTAGCTATAAGTTGGGGGAGGCTAATTGGGGGGGTCGATATGGAGGGGGTTGGTTTTTGTGCATACGACTTAGGAACGAAGCAAACACTGCCCTAACTTGAGCTGTTTAAATCAATGGAGACCTCAATAAGTATACATGCAAAGACCTCTTTATTATATAACATTCATATTTATAAATATTGCCAAACCCATTTGTTTTTATGATGATGGGATTGTTCTTTCTTAATTTTATTAAGAGTAGAACCTGCTTGATTAGATTTGTGTCCATTTTTATTTGTGTTACTTTCATGTTTTATTTAAAAACATGTCTCCACTGGGATAAGTGGTATAATTTGCCTTTAAAGATTAAAATAATTGAAGTCATAATTACTAGTGGCTTCTGTTCAGCAGTATGGAAAATACAGCGAATGAAGAAAAATATGGCATAGGAGTAAAACGCTTCAGCTATCTCTTGCCCTCAAAGCAAACGCTATTTTCTGATAGTAAATGTAATGATCCCCTAGGTGTTTTGTCTGGTTCTCTTTTAGAATAAGATAAAGAGGACTTGATTCATCTTCGATCAGCTACAGTGTCCAGTTGAACTTGCACAGGGCCAGCTTGAGGGAGCTGCAGCGGTGGCTCAGCAGCTCCAGCTGCAGACTCTGTTGGCTGGACGCTTCTTTGAAAATCGTGGGGCAGCTCTCTTGAGAAGATACTCTTTGGGCATCAGGAATAGGCTGAGTGCTGAACTACAAGGCCATCTTGGTAGAAGAGCCACTGTGGTTCTTTCCTGTCAGTTGTTTGTCTTAAATTGCTGTTTCTAGTTGTGACAGTAGGGAACTCTGCAAGGAAGATACTTGAGCATCCTTATGAACCTCAGTGACTATGCAATTATCAGAGTAATGCTAAGATTTACGAACCTTTTTCAATGGTCTTTTAATAGTCGAGTGGTTAGAGGCCACTACCTTGGAGAACGAAGCCTATTTGGGATGAAGAAAATTGCAGCCTCAGGATTCCTGTGGGCCTGGTGTGCCCTGTGCATCAGGAAGCTGAATGAGCTGCTTCCTTCGAGCTTTTTGACAGCGCTTGCATGCGTTATTAGGCAATTTGTTTTGACTTCCAAGAAAAATTTCCAACTCTGCTCTTTTCAGTGGTAAGAAACCATAAACTGGTCGAAAGGAACCAGTTGTACGGTGTCAGTATTGATTTAATGTGCTGTTTGTTAGCCCACGGACACCGTTCGATCTGCAGAGGCACTGGAGAGTGTCTTCCACTTCAGCGTTTGCAAGAAGTGGTTTCCAAAATTTGTGAAGCCTCTGTGGCGGACGCCTTGACTACTTCTTCATTACTGTACAGCTCCCGTCTTCTTCCTTGTCTGCACGAAATTTGTGCGATTTGATCTATCCAAATTTACATAAACCCTGTTGTGCTAAGGCAGGATATCCATTTAGAGATCTCTAATACAGAAAACAATGTCTTCCAGCATCTTGTGTTATATCAGTGTAGTTTTGTCTTCCGTAAATTGTGTACAATAGTGAAAATCATACTATGATTTTAAAGCTCTGTAAGCTCTAAATGGGCATGTGAACCAGGCTTTTGTTTTGTGGCAGGTTTGGAAGGGACATGTCCAAAGAGGCTCCTCTTCGGTTGATGATGTGCTTAAGTCAACTGCTGTAATTACTTTTTTTTTTTTTCCTCCTTCCTTTGTAGTGTTAAAATTGTAAAAAGTGATACATGTTTTCCCCAACTGTCCACTGCAAAAGTGCAGGGGAAGGACATGACAATCCTTGCAGTGCAGCCTAAAGATTTAAATACAAGTTGGTGATTTTTAAAAAAGTACTTTTCTTCTCTGTTCCACAAGGATTTATTTTTTCATGTTGATTTTAAAAAGATGAAGAACATTTTTTTTTCAACTTTATCTTACCTTGCACAAGCAAGTGTTGTTTCTACGTGTGTGTTTCAGAAGCAAGTATTTCCATTCTGTGGCCACAGCGGGTAGGGAATGACAGATATCAGATGTCAAGAAAGGAGGTGGTGTGGCACCATCACAACCTGAGTTTCACATTCACCACTATCCAAGGGTTTCAAAATTTTTGAGTAATGAAGGTGCTTTTGTGGGTGGGTGTTGTTTTTTTTTTTCCTTGTACTTGGCTAATGCAGGAGACTAGCATATTTTAGTTTGAGGCTGAAAGCTCTGCATGAGCCAGGCTTTTGGTGGCAGGAGAGGGTTTTCAGGATCTACGAGCTCACAGTGGCTTTTCTTTTTTTCCTGGTTGGACATTATGCCGATAAGTTGTTCTTCCTTGTATTTCTGTCACAAACAACAGAATTGTATAACAGCCAAAATAAGGACTGGTTTTCTATACCTGAAAATCAGCATTTACAGTGAAAAGTGAAGATTTTAAAAACTCCGTTTAGATTAAATATAAAGGATTTTTTTCCAGGAATATAACTTTAAGCATGGAATCAGCATAGCATACAAATAATAGATTTGGGTTTTATTGTATTCTTAAATTGGTATGTCTGAGGTGTTTCACAATTTTTAATGTGAAATTTTTGCTTTGTATTGTATTTCCAGAGGAAAAATATTTAAAGGTCGTCTTACTATCCAGAGTGTTCCTGGGCTGTTGAATAGGGGTTTTATGTTGCAGGGATGATAACAGTGGTGCATTTATCATTAGGTTGTTGGGTTTTTTTTAAAAAAGCCATGCTGAATTAATCCAGTTTACAGTCTGTAGAAGATGATGCATGTGAAATATGCTATATAACTGTTTTTATCAATGATTTAGGTAGTGTTGATACCTACATGTTTCTAGATTAAATATTTTCAACAGGCTAGATTTTAAAAAACCTTCTGTTTCTTTTGCAAAGCTGGTTTATGATGTTACTTTATCATTATCGTGTATCTTTAATTAGACCAAAATGTTTAGGATAAGACCAAGTTACCTAAAAGTGGAAGCTGTGAAAAGATGATGTATAGGAGTTATTTAGTGCAGTTTATATAGGCTGAGAAAAGAACACTGTTTCTTTGAAAAGCTCTTAGGAAGATCTCCAGACCCTTTGGTTAGTGGTTCTGGAATAAGCACGAAATGCTGACAACGGAAAGCAAAACCATAATTGTGCTTATGTGACAGTGCCAAGTAATTTGAACATTTAAAGTAAGTCAGGCGCAGGCCTCTTCATCCGTATTACGTGACTTCTTTAAACATTTAAAGATTATTTCTCTTTTTGAAGCATAAAAATATCTTCAAATTATTCTGATATCTGTTAGGAATAGGAAGTATTAAAAACCTTTTGGATTATTTTGGAAGCAGCAGACAAATTATTCTGAACTTCTGAAATTTTGCGCTATCTTATTAAGAAGGTGGTTTTTGCTTACCACAGAAACCCTTTTATTAAGTCCTCTTATGACAGATCTTTCTCATTGTTCTACTTAATTTTGTCTTTAACATGATGTAACCGAGGAATAAAATACTTTGCTCTTGCATATGTTTGTCCACACATCTTTTGGATCTCTTCGATAAATCTAAGAATATCTTTTCTTTTTTACACAATGAGACACTGGTAATACTTTGTCCTTTCGTATGTCAGAGTCAGCTTTAGTTTTGACTGGCCCAAGTAGTTTTATCAACTTCAAGTAGCCTTTTGTTTAGAAAACCAAAAGCTCATCCTTTGTCCCTTTCTCCACAAGATGTTGCACAACACAGATCTCAGTCCAGATATTTCCTTTTCCACTTAATTTCCCTCTATTGTGAAAATTCTCTCCTACCTTTTATCTGCTTTTTTGTTCACAAGAAGGTATTTTAAGACAGTGTGGTTTTTCTTAAGGGGGTTTGATTAACAACCTTTGTAATACTTTTATTTAATGTCCATTGAGGCGATTTCAAGAAAATTCTTGTTAGCTTTATATTTCGCAATGCGGATGCTTTCATACACGCTCCCAGTCCTCAGCATCTCTTGCATCGTTCAGAAGTCCAGACACCTCAAGTCCATCACCACTATTAGCAGGATGCAAGCTGTAGCGTTCCTACCTGTGCAACTGGTGGAAAGCAAACCCACTTCCCTTCACTGGGTTTGCGGTCTGTTTTTCCACTCATTTGCCATGTATACTTTGAATCCTCCCAAAGAAAATACTGATTGATGTAATGGTTAAATATTCCCTTTTCTTCGAAAAACTCTATGCTACCTTTTGTTTTTTCTTATGTGATTTTTGTTATTGCTTAGAGAGAATCATGTTGTTTACAGTTGACCTGTGTGTGCTCCTCAGTGTAATTGCACGGATCCTCCTTACGTTAGTCCAGCTGCACGCTGCTGCTGAGTCTGGGGGAATGAGAGCTCCTGTCCAGGAGAGCTGAATGAGCAGGAGAGCTCCTGTCACGAATTCAGGAGTGATAGACACACAGAGAGGTCACAACCCTTGCTTCAGCCAACGGCAGTGGAAACCTCAAATGTAGCATCCTGGGGCACTGCATACAGACTTCTTCTGTAATAAGTTTCTACGCAGTCATTAATACTTTATGGAGCAGAACAATAATATTTTTCCATTTTGCCTTATTTGCGTAGGATAAATAAATAGGGAATCCAGGTATAAAGTGCATAATTCTTTCTAGTTAATAGTAGGTTATTTGCGCGTGTGTGTCTATCTGAAAAAATTACAGAAGATTGTTTCTGTTTAGTTCACATGCAGCTATATTTCTAATTCATACCATTGCGTGTAGTTTAAAACAATTCCTGTATCAGTAAGTTGGTGTTTTCTTAGGTGTGTTTTTACTTCCTAACCTTCCTTTGTCTCTATGATTATTATTCAGGTACTTGTCAGCGAGGACTCTGATAGTGATGGCATTGTGGCCCACTTCCCTGCCCATGAAAAGCCTATTTGCTGCATGGCTTTTAACCCTAGTGGTAAGTTACTTCACTGTTTTAATGTGATAGTTGTAAGCAAGATGAAGACAGCAAAATATCATAGCATGTGTTCATTGCTTTGGAGAAATTGCAGATACTATTGTGATAGTGCAAGTATCTACTCACTACGACTCAAAAGTCATAGGACTTTTGGCTTGCTCTGTTGAGTGTTGAACGTGTCATATAGTTGGTTACTTTGTCTTTTCTTGAAATGTCAAACTTAACTGTTATGCTATGGTATATGTGAGAAGATTCACTCTACCACTTTGAATGCAGTAGAAGTACTAAGGAATTAGTTTCTGTTGAGTATCCTGCCGGCCAGGTATCCAGATGTTCTCAGATGCGGGTATTCAGAGGATCAGCACGTGTATTAAATTGTACTCCTCCATAAATATGAAAATAAAATTAATCGTTTCACTGGCACTGGTTTTTAAAGTAATTTACACTGCCATTATGTGTTTTGTTGATGAAGAGTTTGCAATTACACCCTCTCCCCTGAGTGAAATCAACTATAATCTGAAAATACTTTTAAGAAACTCCACAAAAGTACCTATTCCTCTCTTTTGTCTTTATAAATGAACAATGACTGTGGGCAGCAGAGATAACTACAAGTCTTCTCTGTTAGTAAATCTTACTAATTTGACAGTTAACGTGTTTACTATTCCATCTATAGACAGCAAAAAAAGGTTTGGTTGATTGCAGTGAATAAAACTAAATGTCTGTCATTTATGTTTTCGCTTTTAGTGACCAGTTGGTCTTATTCTGACATCCCATCTGTTATGTCAGAACTCTTTAGTAGTGCTGTGCAGTTCACAGCATTCTCACTGTGAGTTTTTGACATAAAAAATTGTATTCTCATCTGGCTGAATTTTCTTCTGATACTTGAAAGAATTTTTTGTGGAACTCTGTGCATTTAACTGAGATCGCCTAGGCCAATTCCAGGACTGTGATATTTTTGCTTCGTACTCTGGTAGAAGGATAATACCTAGAGTTGAGCAATGCTAATTAAATGAAATAAATACAGCTGCTTAAATCACAATGCTTTATAGATATTAATGAAATCCCTCCTTAAGACAGTTTTTATAATTGTGTAAATTTAAGGGAAACAATGTTTATGCAAAAGCAAATTAACTTGTTATTTTTTAAATTGAAGGATATATTTGCATATTATTGGATTGCTTGCATTATAATCAAGTTCTTCTGGTTTGTTCAGGTACTAAAATTAAAATCCTATGTATATGATGTAGCAGACCATTACCTTAGATCTAATGGTGCAATAAGATAATGGCAAAACACTTTTTCTAATCGGTGTTATTTTTGACTGATTGCAAATTATGTATGTTATGAGATATTTGCAGGAGGGATGATTCAAGGCAAGGCACTGAATCACACTGCATGTTCTAGCTACAGCAATATCAAAACAGTTGAGAACCATTACCTCAGCTGCCGACAGTATGAAAGCAGCACTTAACACAGGATCCTGTATTCTTTATTTAACATCAAGGCAGAATTTTGTTTGAAGCCAGTGTTGTAAGTAACATCATCTTAATCCATTATGTAGTGGTACATTGCCAATCAAGCTGATCTCATTACAAAGCAGAACAAAACAAGAGGTGGCTTTTGATGCTGTCTTCATCTATTGGCTGATTGTAGTGAAAAACTGTTTTACTGTGTAGTGATGCTGCACTAGAACAGAGCAACTGCAATCTTTTGCTGTGAAGGCAAACAGGGAACACCGACCTGTTTCAAGAAACTATTTTATTCTCTGTGGTTGATTAAATAGCTTAATTTCATCATGTCTCATCCCAAGGGCCCATGAACTCCACAGGTACTAAGGTCTGTAAAAACTTACAGGATTGTGTTTGGAAAAAACCTAAACCAAAGGCACTGCTGACACTGGAAACCACTGAAGGTCAGTGGATATGGAAGGGGGAGATACATCCGATTTTTGTGTAGTAAACCAGTAGAACAGTGCCACAGCTGCATTAAACTGTATTTTAAAGGTATCGGTTGCCAGTAAGATACATTTTTTAGGTTTCTGCTGTTCATGTTTTCAAACTAAACAGGGAGCTTGCTAGGGATAAGTTAAATATGATAAAATAACGGTACAGAATTTCTGGGTATCATTGTGAAAATAGTTCCTGGTAATAGATCACTTCACTGTAGGATTATCAGAAAGCAGTCCAATGGGAAGGAAAGAGACTCACTAATATCACTAAAGGCAGTCATATTTTTTCCCTAATCTTTCTTTTTGAAAGCAAGAAGAAATCCTTTACTGCACTTACAGCGTCCAAGATATTTTAAGTTATAATGAACCTGATTGAAAGTCTGTTGCAAACAGTGGCAGGACTCTTGCTGATATGGTGTGTGTCTTTTTTTGCTGGTTTTTTTTTTTTTTGGTTTGTTTTTTTTTGGTTTTGCTTTGGTTTTGAGGCTTTGGGGGTTGTTTTTTCCCTCCCAGCAAGGTAAATAATCTACGTGGAGTTCCATGCTGGGTTAGCTGGCAAGGAGAGCTTGTTGTACACACACACAGCCTTTTACATTAGGTGCGTTGGAAGGCAAAACCATGGAAGAACAAGCAGGGGTGTCTCTGCATAGCGTTTCATTATGCTGTGTAGACATTTCTATAGTGACTTTTGTTGGCATTAGATCTACCTTTTGTTTAAATTCAAGGCAAATCTATTGAATTTTTTTCTTTCCTGTTTTTGAGGTATTCGAAGAAAGAAGAAACTTGGCATACAGTTAGCTTTTTTTATATTAGATCTATGGCTACTCTGAAAATCTGGTTGAATAATAAAATAACAAACTTGAAACATCATTTCTGGGTATACTTAGGGGGCACCACAGTGGGTTTTTTTTAATGCTGCCTAGCATGTCCCTGTATACCTTTTCCAGACTCTTATGTTAATAAAAGCTTCTGAGTCAGTTGATTTTAGGGAGACTGTAAAAGTCTCAGTCTAAGACATACAGCAAATCAAGTTTAACATTAGAAAGAAAAAAAAAACCCCAAACAAACGAAAAATCCATAAAGGAGAAACCTGCAGTTCCGGGTAGTTTAGCTTTTCTGTGTTTTCTCCTGTGTACATCAAATTTTAATTTTCAAAAAAAGTTGTGATGGTTTACTGTGGAGAGTGGGTTACTGTGAAGGGGAGGGGAGGGTTTGTGCTACAGCTGAAAACTTGCAGCCAGGCATCTCATCCACAAAATCCCTTAGTTCTATGGAATTTCTAAAAGCCAGGTCCCTGCGTATATTGTTATTGCCTCTCTGCTTAACATTTTTCATTTTAATAGGTAAGAAAAGTGAAAAAGAACTGGTGCCCCTTTGCTGTTTGTTGCTGATTGAATCTTTGGGAAACAGAGATGAAATGCTAACTGGGTCCTTATTCTAGTGGTAAAAGTAAAAATTATGATGTGAGCCCCCTTAATCCATTCTCCTTGCCAGTTGTGTTGTCAGCTCTGGGGGCAGTGTTTCTTCTGGCTGGTGGGCACACTTCCTATATAACATTCTTGTTCTGTTTTTGGAAGCGTGCTTAATAAACCCGATTCCAAGTTTCAAGTTCAGGTGACTTGGCACAGTTTCTTGTTTTCTTTTTCTTTTTTAATTGCTAGAATATGAGTATTTCATGTATCGTTTTCTTCCATAGGAAACTGGCACAGTTTTTCTATACCATTTTGTATGTCAAAATCATGATTTATTTATATAATGCCATATTTGCTTGTGGTTGCTTTTGTGACTTATGTGAAGATAAGGTCCCTCTTCTGAAGCACTTGTATTTTGGTATTTTTTTTCAGACATCTATCCAATATTGAATAAATTAAATAAATAATTTAGCATTAGTAATAATTTAGCATTGCCAAGTGGCATGGAAGAGGTGCTGTGTATTAACAGGAAAAAGGGATCTGATTTTTCAGTATATTCGCTTAGTGAGTATTGCAGACACATGGTATTTATTTATTTGTTACCACAAGCCCTTCCCGTGAAGTGGTGCTTGCACCACAGTTTGTGGCAAGGCTACTTGCATGTAAGAGGAAGGAGCTGTGGGCCGCGGTGCAGGTGATGACCAGAAACGGGCTCCTGCCAGCAGAATAATTCATGCAGCTTGGAAATGGCCAGCAAGCCGAGGAATTTTGTGGGGAGCTGTAGCTGATAGACCGTAGACTGGGCACGGCAGGTACGCGGGGTCTTTTGAATGGCAGTCGCAGAATGTCTTCTGGTGATAGCACTGTTTGGCAGTGGATTGGGAGAATATTTCTTCAAGCTAGTCGAGAAGGATTCATGTCTAAGAAGGAAGTCCCATCTCTTAGGCATACAGAAACCATTGCGAGGGAAGTGAGCTGCGTTCCGAGAATATTGAGTTCATATTTGAATGATCATCTGTGCAAAGCAGCTGTTGCAGACGGAGCTAAGAGCACCATGTCCACTCTTTCAGTTCTGAACAAAGGCAGGCAGCTTCTAACTTCTAGGAAGACTGTAAGCCTTTTATTAAAACTTTTCAAGATGAGAATAAATAATAGAAGGAAGTGAAGTATATTAATAGGCTGGCGCCTTTATTAATGTACCTCTGGCATGTATATTGATGTAGTGGAAACAAGAGGCTTATACTTACAAAGAGACTCTAAGAACAGTTACTTTAATTCACTTATTAAATGAAAATCACATTAAGCTTTTGTGTGGATGCTGTTACTTAACGTTGTCTTGATTAATTTTATCTTGAGTATTCAGTTGTGGATGAATCGAAGGCCAACTTACTGTGGACAAAGTGTCCAGACAAAAATTTAGTGCTGTTTACTAATTCACGTTAGGTAGTTTAGATTAATTTTTTCAGACTCCATCTGTGTAGATATGCTCCCAAGGCTACGCATCGTGTTTTTCCTGGTTTTATTTTTTTTGTTCTGAAGAAAATCTTGATACCTTTAGATTGGGTCCAGGAACAAGACCTGTTTTTATAGGATTGTTGACAATATACGTTGGCCCCATAAAAATAGTCTAGGGTGCTGTTAGCTACACTGAGTTGCAGATAATGTCACCTGCACGATTTCCTTTTTTTTGATGAACATGGGTGCTCTGTTACTGTGGTTTACAGGACAACATAGCCTTCCACCATGTCTTGGAATGGTGTTTGACCTTTTCCATGCTATAAATGCAAGATACTTAGAAATGTCGCTTATGTATAACCGGTAACAATCGTACAACCAGTAACAACTTTCTTTTACATAGTGTAAAACAGGAGTATTGACACTAAGGTCTGTATTTATTACGATTGAATTTTTACCATAATTAAAATGTAACCAGGATAAAAAATGTTGGTAAATATTTACTTGGTTATTAAGACGTTTTTCTGTCAATGCAACATTATGCAAGAGAAGGCTTTAACTTTTATATGTATGTAATATTTTTTTATATATATATATTTTTTATATATATATATATATATAGTAAACAACTCAGGTACAAACAGTTTGCAGAATTTCATAGTCATTATAGTATTGCAGCAGAATCCTGTCTGCTACATAACGTGAATTGACAAGAGCTTATTATGTAAACTCTGGATAAAGGTGCCCTGGACTAAATTTTGGAAGTTCACAAAAGGAAGGAATACACCATAGGGGGTTACTTAAATTAAGATGTTTACAAAAAAGCCTCCAAGCTTTTAACGTGTTGATGATAGTCTGCCAGGAATTGTAAGTGTATGCAGGGCCTGAAATGGGGAGAGGGAAGGGAAAGGATTAAATGTTACCAATTAGAATCAGTTGCTCAATGGTAAACTGGATTAGTCTGAACTAGAGAGTGTCTAGACTGAAGGCTGAAGGAATTGTACAAACATCCTCGTTTTTCATTATGTTGTATTAGACGCTGTGATTTAGAAAGGAGGAAAAAACCTCACCAATTCTGATGTCAGCCGTAGTCCATTAAAACTAATTCACTTTGTTCCCTCTTCCATCGCAGACACAGAGATGATTGCTAGTCGCTGTTGTTAAAGGCAATAAATACATTGGGCTGCATAGACCTCTGGCATGATCTGTTGTGGAAATTTCTGTGTACAGCTTCATTCAAATGCTTTGGTTTATTGCTATTCCTTTTAATATCAGTCCAAAGTATTCACTGTTTTACTTTCATGAAAGGTCTTGGGACTCGAGCAAAGTCGTGATGCAAATATCCTGAATTAAGACTTCAGTGTGATTTGGGGGGCATTAGGTCTGCTTCCTTTTTGGGGGGGATAGAGGGGGTAAGACATTTGAATATAAAGTGTTATTGGGAAGTCGGATTTCCACATGTTTAAAATAAATGCTTTTTGATTTTGATTTTTTACTGACAATATGCCCCCCGCACTTAAAGGAAACAAAGTGCTTAGTTTTGGAGTTCTGTGATGTGGTACTTCTTATCTTTCCACATACCAAACCTGAGAACTAAGGAGGATGTTATATGTTCAGAAAACACACCAGTGTGCTATATTATTTGCAAAATCTGATTATCTGTGTTTTACTGCATGCTCAAGGAATATATTCCAAAATAAATTGAAAATTTTGGCTTGCTTACTATCCTAATTTTTAATCATCTGATTCTTTATTTGTATCTACAGTTTTAAAAGGATGCGGTCTCTTTCTCCCTTTTCTAAATGGATTTTTTTTGGGTATGTTCAGGTTCCTGATGTCTATCCTGTTAGTATTTTCAACCTGTGCATTCTGGAAAGGTATTTTCATTGATTGTTATAAAGACATATGAAAAAAATAATACTTCCGTTTTTAAGGATATATGAGTAAGTTTTGGGAATTCCATAGAACATCATAAGGTTTATGTTTCCCTCCGCTGTATCTAGTTCTTTGGTGTGATTGTGTAATGTATTTCTAAATAGTTTCTAAATGCATAGTTTCTAAAACATTATTCTTCTGGTCACGGGATATATTTAAATGGGCTCTGGACTGACACACATACAAACGTGTATTATACATACAGAAGAAAATTCTGTTCCTCTTGTGTGTGAGGAAGATTATGGAAAAATTATGCAAATGCTGTCCATGGCTAGTATGTGTTCTAATGAGAAACCACCAGCAAATAGTTAGCCATTGTTTGCAGACCGCATCTCAAAGGAAAAGTTAAAAATACAGTAAAATTTACATGACGGAATAACGCTGCAAAATGAACTCAAAAGAAAATACTGCTTGGTTGACTAGCTGGCATGCAAGCTGTGGTGTATGGCTTCTATTCATAGAAGTGAAATTAAAGGATGCAGTTAAACACAGTTGTGAAACGTCCAGTCCAACAGCTGCATTTAGTTTGTTTTTCAATTTCTCATTGCCTTTCTTGTTTATTAGCTGTGACTCTGAGGTCAGAATTAAAACAAATATTTTAATGGCAGCATTTATGATGTTGGCAGAGAGCGCTCCGGCTCAGTCCTGCGAGTTGGACGAGACTCGATATGGGTGGCGTGAGGTAGTCCCGTCAGACTCGAAACGGAGTCGCGATTGGTGAGACTTTTCAGAGTACAATGTCTGTAAATCACACAGCTGATAAGCATCGTGGAAGCGGCTTTTTAGTTCTTTTCGCAAACTGGACATGCTTAAGGGATCTTGGTAGTAGGAGGCCAGAAAGGGAGGATCCTTTTATAGATTTTAACATGGTAAAAACTAACAGAATTCCTCTCTTCGTTTTGACAGATCTAAGGTATAAAGGCCTTTATGAACTGTGATAATTAAAACCAACTTGTGTGTAAATTATACACATCTATTCATACTATAGAAATAGTTACATGTGCTTTTAAGAGTAATTTTAGAGTCTATGGGACTGTAGTTTTATTTTAGTAAATTGTCTTTACTTCACCACATTTAAAAGCAAATTATAGACCTTTTATTTGTGCTGAAGCTGAATATTAGTTGCTAAATACATTGTTGTCCACACTTGTGCGAGTTCTATACAGCCATAGATAATAAAAATAGAATCCATAAGGAAGGAAATAAGATCAGTGTTTCAGAAATCGGTTCCAGATAGGTTTTTTACCTTATATTTACCATTTCTATTAGCCAAATTTCATGATAAACTCTGAGTTTCCCCTCCACCCTCTAGGAAGACAGAACAGCTTAATTAAGTGTTATAAATGGTGAAGCTAAAAGTATCGATTTTTTAATTTTAACTTTTAATTTGAATGTGGAATATATATATTTTTAATATATAGACATTGCTTACTAGTGTTTCAAAGAAGAGAAAAAGTAAATTACTTGGATTTTGAAAGTTACCTACATCAAAGGTTTAATACAGATTACACAGTGACAGAAGATACGGAATTTCTTTTTACCTTCCTCCTAATACTAAGACTTTAAATGGTGCTGGGCTGTTAAATGTGACAGGAAACAGTTGGTTCAGCCTTTCAGTGTAGACCAGCTGCTCATCTTGCTTTAGCAAATGTTGTCAACAGGCCTGGAAATAACTAAATCCCCTGGTTTGTAATTCTCTCTGTACCTTTATTATTTTTCTTAAGGCAAAAATATATTGCGTACAGTAGTATTTTTTGTCTACAAAATGTGGTTCATGTGGGACAGAATTTTTGAGAGTAACTGAAAAAGGAACTTATTTCTCTCTATTTGGCATCAGTGCTGTAGCTGACACATGCATTCTGTTTATTTGGTATGCTTTAGGGTCATAAAATCGGGATTTTCTAGGATTTATAGGAATATGAAGTAGAAGGATGAATATTCTTTTTTAGGTTAACTTGAGTTATTGATTGGGCTAGATTTGACACAACAGATGAACACGTGTTTTACCCAAAGGCTGTCTTTTCCTAGAGAAACTGAAAGAGAAAAGGAAGTTGAATTTTTTTATCAAGGCATAACGAATAAATCACAATTTTTACTTTCCACGTTTGAGATTTTGATTCTAATAAAAACAGTGAAGATACTGATACAATCAACTTTTTGGATGGGAATAATGTATTTTGTGATTGTAAAACGTCTGTCTGTTTGTTGCCTGAGAAAGTGCTTTCCAGCTAAGGAGGTTTTTGTCACTGATACCTAGACGTTCTCCAACACTAAAGGTTTTAGTTAACAAATGTGTGACCAAATTTAGCTGGTTTCTTTTTATGTCTAGGAGAATATTTTATCATCAACTGTAGGTATTCCAGTTGCAAACAAAATTTACTGTATGTCAAAATTATTGATCATTGCACAGGTTAATCGTGTTTTTTGGCAAGCTTTTTGTATGATATGTAGGTGATAGCTGTGGTTTATAGGTTAAATTTTAGATGGTTGGTGACAGTTTTAATGAACGATTTAAAGTCATATTCATTTTATTGTCTCTAACATAATTCCGTTCTGTGCAATTCACTAGTTAATGGATAGTCTGTTCATTTATCTAGTGCATGGGTCAATAAGTTTCTTTCTGCTCTCCCTGTAGAGGGGAGGCAGGGCCAGATCCTCTCTAGCTTGCAAAGGCAGGGATGTTTTCTATCACTTGCTCTCCCTGACGTACCCATTGTGGGATCACAGTTTTAAGAGCAGTCCCACAAGCGAAGGATGCCGCAGGAATGCACGCAGGCAGCGTGTGCTGTGTGTGCTGGATGTGTGTGTGCTGCCTTCCCTCCCAGGCAACACTAGCTTTATTTTGCCTTTTTTTTTTTTTTTTTTTTTTTTTTTAAACAATACTGACTTCGTAAGACAGAAGGGAAGTTACAGCCTACTTGTATTTTACACTGATGTACGCCTTGGCATATGCTGCAGAAGGAGAATTTCCTATGAAAACTAGGTAGAAATGCCATTTGTTGCCTGTTGCAGTTAATGTGTATGGTTCAGTGGCAGGAGTTGTCTCAGTCAGGATTGCGGTGGAGTCAGCGGCGGTGAGGCAAGAAGAGAATGTGCTTTATAAAACTGAGAAATCTCCACGCTCTCTGGCTGCGGGATTCATGCAGCAGTTCTGTAAGTGGGTGTTAGGGTGAATAACCTCGCTGTCTGAAGTAAAATCCCCCGCCTCCAGTTGAACTCTGGTAGCATTCTTCCAGGCAGTACACTGTGTTTCTGCCAGGTTGCTGAGATACTTACTTCTCAGCCCTTATAGAAATTTGAGACGGTTAATTTTTGTTCTTAAAGCTGGCACCATTCCTTACAAACAGTTAGAGGGGTGCCAGCTATCCGCTGTGGCGACTAATCACACGGCTGTATTTCCTTTGATTTTATGTATTCTTCTATGCTGTTGAGTTGGGATAGTCTTACACAAGGAAAGAACAATTTCTGGCTTATCCTAAGAAACAGCACCAGCCTATCCTTTGCTGAAGATAAACTATATAAATCAGACTTTCACAGGACTAGCATACTTACCTGTTGTTTTTAACCTTTACTCAGAAGGGTACTTTGCAAGCTTCACACTGATTACTATAATGCTCTTTGGTCACAAGGTCTTAAGGATGCATATGTGTGAATAAGTGGAACGTGAGAACACGTATATATGTCATTTTCACAATCTATAAAGCAAAGTGTAGAGAAATTAGCCCTAAATTTTAGATATGTCAGCTAATTCTGAGTCTTGATATTCAGTTATGGCGTTTGAATTTGGAGGATGCTAGGACATCTCTTACTGTTCTGTCCATCTTCAGCGGGAACTGCGGTGCTCTTCTTCCTCTGTAGTTCTGCTTTCTAGAGAAGCCTCAAGTTATACAGACTAACGTGGTGAATGATTTTGGAAGTTAGGCTGAGCTACTGAGGCAAGCAGAATGGGAAATTGTACTTAGGTCTTAATTCCTCTTTTTCCCCTGTGATAATTGGTAGCGCAGAATCGGAGGTGGTCAAGCCTCCTGCTCTCCATACAGGGGTTCTAACATCTGTCCTGCGGAGGCAGTCCAGGCGCTGCGGGCACTGGGGTTATAGCAGGCTGCCAGTCAGATGCGTGGGCCTTCTCCTTCCTCTCTTCTGTGGTGCATTTGGCACAGCCTTTGACATGAATTCCTTCAAAAAAGTCATAGTTGCATAGTAACTGTGATAGTACAAGCCAGTAACTTATTACAGGACTGCAGGACCTCCCAGTTTCAGGTTTTTACTTTTGCTGTTGAGCTGGGACTAGCCAAGTGGGACTTGGCCTATAGCGTTCGACACTGCTGATGAGCAGCAGAGCTGTCATTTCTTTGCTCTTCCTCCTTGTTACTGGGAGCATGCATACAAATGTAACTATTACTTGTATTTGTTTTGGAAATTTGCTTAAGAGCAGAAGTTTGCACATCTATCTGAAGTTTGTTTAAATCTTATTTGTTACTGTAACTACAAGGTTTGTACCTTGTTTCTCAGTTAGGCTGGGGAGGGAAGTCTTCACTGCCAAGAACAGTATCTACAAAAAATCCAGTAGGTGGCTGTGGGTAGCCAGGAAAGATGAGCATTATCCTGTATTTGAATTTTTTTAGAGGTTGTGCCTCAATTGCCAATTCGTTAAGGCAAGTTACTAGACTTACAGCCTCTGAAAAGGACATTTTGTTACAAAAACATAGTGGTGGTCTTCTCTTGGGACAGTGTTTTTCAATAAAAGCTTTTCTCTACATGTCTTAAATGTAGACATAGAAGTGTTTGTCAGCTGCAGGATTCTGTCAGGGCTTCTTACCATTTCAGGAGGGAGCGACAGAGGCAATATTTTTCAGTACAAGCCCCTAAAAACAAACTAAAAATATGATAATTTTGTAAAACATTACTGTAGCGGTAGCTAAGCACACCTTCATTTGGCAGCAGCACTAACTTTTGAATTGGTGGGATGGGGGGGGTCCATTCTAATATTACTTACATATATTGCGTAGAGAAGTGTAAATTCTTACAGCTACCTTGCAAGTTCAGAATGGGATGCGTTCTTGGACCAAGATAGCTTCTGCATAAGGCAGGAAAGATACAGGATGTAAGACTTGAGCCTTACGGAGTTAAGGGCAAGGTGGTAAGAAAGATTCCAAAGGAAGAGGTTTAGAGAGGAAGAAAGGAGATCGCAGTGAACAAGAAGTGAGAGACCTTTCAAGCTGTGGTAGCTGACTGAACGAACGGTGGCATAATTCCAGCAGTGCAGGGGAGAGAGGATAGAAGAGGTGTTTGCAAACAGTATAGAAAACAAAGAGCAGAAATCAAAGCTAGGGGTACGACTCCAGTTTACTAGAAGAGGACAGGTTAAAAAGCAGGGTATGTTGCAAATGAACTGTAAGAACTTCAAACTTTTAATATTAGGGATTGAAAGCTAATTTTAGGAAAATTGAAGGGCTGAGAAGCTGTCACTCACTCGAGGTCACGCAGTAACTCAGTGCCGTGGAAGAATATTGCACAGGATCCCTGATCTTAATCCATTGCTGAAACCAGTAAATGACACGTCAGATTCAGTTCGCTTTTGTACTTTGATTTTGTTGTTGTTTAATTATAGTAATTTTAATGTCAAAGAGAGAAGCTATTCAGATAAGATACCGAATTAGTAAATAGCTAAAACATGGTGCTGTTTTATAAATATCTGGGTTTTTTCTTTTAAATGTGGTAAATAAATGATCTGCTTTCCAGAAGTGTTACTCCTGCCAGCTTAGCAGCTGAGAGCTGTGAAGTGCAACACATCTAAAATTTTAAATAATTACGCTTCCTTGGCTACAAAAGAGCTTTTCCATCCATTAATAACGAGAAAATTAATGTTGGGCCAGCAGTAAAACAGATTAAACTGTATACCCCTTTGGATGCCTGACTGCACCTTTAACGGACCTGAAATTCCCCTGATTATTTAAATGTTCTATATTGAAATGTGATGGTGGCCTTGAGTTAATAGTTAAAGAGGTTTAAATTGGAATGTCTCTGCAGAAGTTTTCCCCATTGATCAGAGCAAGCGGGCAGAAAAATACCTTATGTGCTTGTTGGGAAGCATTGCTGGTGCCTCACAGATTAACAGAAATATTTTTTTTTTCTGTTTTTCCTGCCTAAGATATACAATCAGCCTTTTATTAAACATGTAGATTGAGGCTTGGAGATACCTTTTATAGTGGCAAGTGCTGCATAAGCTAAATTATTGCAGTACTGATACGGCTGCAACCAGCACCTCGCCTGTGCTTGGACTTTTATAATGAGTGCAACTTCCTTCTCAAGTTTGCGAGATTAATCTTGTTCTGGAACATCACCTTCCTGGATGTGTCATCTAGAGTAAAATGAGCTGTAATTATTTAATGACAGAATAATTCTTTGGTTTTTCTCTGTTTATTTTTACTTTTGTTTTTTGACTTGAATTACTGCCTTTGAAGACAAATATATTAAAATTCACATAACAGCATCATATCTGATGAATTGCAGTTACAAAAATCGTGTCTCTATATCACATATGCTGGGCCAGAAGGTGAGAAATAATTTATGATCTATAGCTGCTAGCATTGCTTTATGGTTTGTTTCTGAAGGAAAAGTGTCAGCATTGGAATTTTTTAGCAGAAAAAACGTAAATAGGAGGACTTTGCAGAGAGAAGAAAATCTAGTCTGTTTTAACAGAAAGTACGCTTTGAATCGTGACAAATTGTCTCCTCACCGTGATTAGCCAGGTTGACATCAGTGAGAATGCCCTTTTCATGAAATAATTTCAATGCTGTTTTCTTCTGTACTTTTTAATTCCGATGGTGTACATTCTGCTTTCTTTTTTTTTTTTCTTCTTAAATGCTTCCCTGCAGGAAACTGATTTTCATGTCATAGAAATATTTGCCAAAGTCTAGAGCATTTCCTACCTGAAGGTGGGATACTTTAAGATATACTAAAAACTTGGGAAATTCTTCATAATTTAAATCCTCTGTTAAATAACTGCTACATTTCAGGTAGCTGTGATTTAGTTTAGTATTGTTTAAAAACAGCCTTAAATAAAATCACTGTTTGTCTTCTATGAGTTTAACCCCGGAAGCACCCTGAACATGGTCTTGAACCTGAGAAGAAATGCCTATGAAATCCTGTCATCAGTGCTATATAGCATCATGTTATTTGGGTGGGAGAAATGTATTTACAAGAGGGCCAGTATTGTGATTTGCAGTGCATTATTTATCCTATTCTTAAATTTCAGAAATATATTATTATCAATAGCTTAAATCCATTGCTACTTAACTTTTTAGAAAATTTCCAGATTCATATTTTTTTTCTAATTTGAAGTATTTAACCTATTATCGCCAAAGAAATTTATTCCCAAATCAGGTTTTAGTAGTAGCTAGTGACAGAAGTTGCTAGCAGGTTTGAATAGAGCCCGTTTCCTCTTTTGAAGATCTGATATTTGAGGAGAGGGAGAAGATAGGAAATGTTTGTCTGCTACCATCAAATTGATGTCTTCATGCAAATAAGATGCTGTACTGCTGGAGAAGTGTGATTAAATCATTGCGCTTCAGCACCTACCTTTGCTGCAGCCAGGAGTCGTACATAAATAATTGATTTCCATCTATGTACCATTTATAAGGTTTTTTCATTACTACCAAAAATCTTGCTTTGATAAGAGCCCTTGAGGAGGATGGTCTTAGGCCTTCTATCTCTTTCAGCAAGTCCTGTTTCTGTAATTTTTTCTAACAGCTTCAGTAATTTTCATAGTCTCCTATTCCTCGCTTCTAAGAGTAGTATTAGGGTCTTAGTTTCTTTAAGCATTAAAGATGTACAGTTGTCCTAATCTAACATTATCCATGGTTGCTGTCTACACTACTTCAGAAAATGTCACAGCTTATTGAAGGATGGTTCTTTAGTCACCTTTTTATGATCATCTTTTTATAGAAAAGTTATATTTTGTTAAAATTTGTCAAATTTGCAGGTAAATGGGGTGAATTTTAATATAATGCTCAATATGTTGAAGAAAGTGTGGGCACACTCATAAATGTTGATTTTTTGGGTATCACTATTGTTGAATGTATTGTTTCGATACATGATAGATTTATAATTCTAAACTATATTAAAATTTTTGTCAGAACAGTCATTTCGCACAGCAGGCATTCTTAACGAGTTGCTAAATTCCTCTCAGATTAAAGATGTACAACTGTATAAAAAGGGTAAAATTGTTTCCCATCTTGAGGTTAGTGGCAAAAGCTCTGTAGACTTCAGGGAGGTCAGGATTTTACCCTCTCTCTGTCACATTTACTTTATTGTTATTCCAATGAAAAGAGAAGAACATGATAATATGTTTCAGCAGTAAAAATGTTTACTGCAGTCTCTGCAACTAACAAACCCCAAAACACAAACTTAACAGTGGTGGCTGTGGATTCGTATCCCTTTTGGAGGAATTGCAAGCAGGGTTAAAAGAGAAGGGAGTCTGTTCCCTTTGATCTTTTGCCCTCATTTACTCAGCTGCCCTCAGTGTGTGTCCTTTAGTTTTGGGAGGGAGAAACCCGTCCTGATAAAGTTTTTTAGTATCTATTGGGCCATCAGCTGTAGTCAGTTAGTGTTTGAAACTGGTGGTTGGTTTTTTAGTATATAAAGCATGTTGCTGAGCCATCTGTTGGACATGGTAAATGTCGGACAGTTTCCAAATGTCCACCCCAAGCTCCAATATTCGGGTTGTGTTAAGTGTGTTACAGTGTATAGAGATCTCCAGAGTACCATCATAGGTGATTATTTATTCACAAAATATTTTTTTTTCTTCTCTTTCTTTTGACTTGCTGGGTCTTTTTTAATATTGTTTTTTAATATTTTGGCTATCTTTATGTACTCATGTTTATTTTATGGTGAATTTTGTTGTTAAGTTCAGATTTTCCTTATTTAGTTAAGGTTTTTTGACACCAAATTTTGTAACTATGGCATATGTGCTACACTTAGAAGTATACATGCCTCAGTAGCAGCAATATTTGGCTGTATTTTGGCTAGCATCAGCCTCAGAGAGGAGTTAAGTGAATATAAATAAAGCTACTGTTCATAGGTCGGGTCATATGTTTCATAAAACCATGGACCATATAAACTATGTCACATCTTAGCAAGATACGTACACAACTGCTTTCGCAAGAGAGCTGCAGTGGAACAGGAATCTGTAGGATGAGCGTGCAGAAAGTGGGAACGTCGAGCGAAATGCGTGGGGACAGAATCGGGAGCGACTGGAACGTCAGCGCGGTTCCGCTGAACTCTCTGATCCTGTAATTTGAAAACCTACAAAGCATAATATTAACGTTGCATGGTATCTGTGCTCATATTTAGAAAATAAAATCTGAGTTGTTCTTTTTTTCTTTTTATCACTGTTCGTGTAAGTAGCGTATTTGTGCAGTGGCTCTACAGGTCTCTGTGGCTCTGCGTGTATGGAAATGGAAGAGCTGCATTCCTAAATGAAGTATATCCGGGGATGTATGTTTCCTCCATGCAGATGTGTGCCTGCTTTCCTAACATTTGTGCCCTTGATGTTTTTAAAACAAATCCAACACAGCTTGAACGTGTTGAGTTCTTCAGTGTGTAATTACAGAATGACATTGTTTTGGAAGGCGGAAAAAACCTTCTGTTACTCTGAAAGATGGCATTATTTAAAGTGAAGTTGCTCATGAAACTTAAACCCAAGGTGAAACTGTGTTTACTTCATTTGTATGCATATAATAAACAACTATGCAATTAGATAGGTGTTATAAATAGGATGTGGTGGAGATGCTTAGGCTGCTCAGGTTTCCTAGATTTTATAGCAAGTACCCAACTGAGATTTGCTGCTCTCTAATTTTGCCGTTTGGGCTAACCAGCTGACGCCTAGTTGAAAAGAGTTATGTTCCTACAAGGCCACAGAAGCCTTAGTATTCCGTCTCCGTCTCCTTCGGATTGTGGAGAACTCTGTGTACCATCAGCAACTCCAATCCCACCCTTTTAGGCCAACCCTCATCTATCAAACCCGGGCTGAGAGTGAGCGAGAGGAAGCTCCCAGATAAACATACAGCAGCGCCTAAACTCCTAATCACTCTGGGCTTCCGCTTCCAGGCCCTATAATTAGAAGTCCTTCTTTTCCTTGTATTCCCAGTTGACGCAAATGCTTTTTGTGGCTTGGCACCTCATTTAGGGCGTGGGCTTAGTTTATGGCCAGGCCAGAGTCTGGTTTAGTCTTCTGATACTGCATAAATAGCTCTTAACCCACAGTCTACATCTGTACTAGTTTTTCCTTTTATGCATATATTTTCTGTATTTTTCAATGTTTCTATCCTGAAAGAAGCTTATTGTTTCCCAAACAGAATGCATGAAAAGTAGGAAGCTGTAAATTAGGGCAAATGTGTCTGTCAGGTAAAACAAAGCTTCAGTAATTTTTTTCCATCTAGGGTATCTGTTCCTTTTAAACTGGATTTTAATCATCTCTGTGGATTTGAAAAACCACACGGTAAAACAGTCATTAATTTAACCTAGCTGCACCCCTCATATTATGGATAAGCAAAATCAGGATTTTTTGCAGCGAGGAACATACTAAGTAATATCTGCTTTACACATAAATTTCCACTGGGTTCTGCGTATGCAAGAGTTTCAATTGATTTCAGATGTTATCTGTTAAACAGGGATTAATGCCAGTTTGAAAAATAAGCAGGAAATCCTTGAGAATTATTCACTTTTCATCTATGATTATTCATACATAAAGTACATCATAAGAGAAAACATTTTGGACTGAACTTGTGACAGCTTTAACCCATATTTCTGTCTAAACAACTTTTTGGGAAGACTGTCACAAGGTCTTTTAGAAAGCTGAGTTGAAGTTTCCTGCACTTGAAAGTGAAAGTGAGGTAACGACCAAGATTCAAGTTCATGTTTCTCCACTGGGATTAGGTATTTCTGCTGAGGGGTGCAGCGGCCTCTTGTTGCAGGGAGCCGGAGAGAGAAGCGAAATGGCTGAGCTGTCATAATTGAAAACTGTGATTCTTCAGTGTGAAGTAATGAGAGCTGGAAAGTACCACACCAAAACCCAAGTCAAATGTTCTAAACCAGCAGTGATTTACTGTTTGAATAACAGTAGTAAGAAAGATACTTCAAAACGCTGTTTTATAAATACATGTTCTTTCACATCTGCGGTATTGTGCTTGGGACCTCGGTGTTGATACAAGTTCTGCAAGTATATATTTGTGTTTCAAATGCAAATGTGAGTATAAAAGGTCCTCTTTTAACTTACTGAAAAATTGTCGCTAATATAGGCGAAGGGCCTGTTTTTCCTCAGCTTCCATTTAATAAAATGCGTTTATTCTAAACAGTGACAGACAGCAGGATTTTAGATTAGGCATGCAAAATTGCCAGATCAGATACCACCCATCCTTCTATTTTTAAGCTAATTCCTTTCCACCCACGAATGTATTATCTTTCACCTCTGTACTCCTTCAAGTTAGCAAAAGCAGAAAAAACCAGCAACCCCAAAAAAACCACAAAACCCGAAGGCAACGCACATTTCTATGGAACCAAGAACTATGTCCGTCATATGGAACTGATCAGACCTGCAGATAGGCGAGCACATTTCACAGCTCCCTTTGCTCGGACACGGTGTGTGTCATCAGAGAACAAACAGGTAACACCGTATGCTTTATGGGTTTGTGTGACATATGGTGTGGTGTATGGTCCCAAAGCGAGCGCCCTAGCACTGCCCTGCTTGGGTTAAGTAGAGATTACAGATTTGGGAAAAAATCTTTGTGAGGAGAAGGGCAAAATTCTATCACGTCTGCGTACTGTGGGGTTTATTGCACCATCCGCAGACACCTGCGTTTCTAGCCAATATTGGAAACGAGATACTGGTTAGCTAAACAACCGATAGATTTGATGGACAACGCAGTATGGTAATTCCTGTGTTTTCACTGGCTCATGATTATTATGCAGCTTTCTGTCTCCAGCTTCCAGACAGATTTTTGGCTCGTTTAAAGTTTTTTTTACGATCTTCATTGCACTGTGCCATGTGATGGGATACACATGAAGAATGCTGTGCTCAGATCTCTGGGTGCACTCAGCTCTGCGTATGTATTTATAAAAGACTTCTAGCACTTTGGGGGAAGAAAAAAAAAAATCTAGGTTTGCTGAGGCCGTCTGTTCACTATTGAGAGAAACCTTATGTATTCATCTCTTCCAGCTTCTCCTTCTCCAGAGGTCCTTTCCATCTGGAATAAGAGAGAGCTCAAAAAGCACCAAGAGCACACTCAATTTGTAGATAAAGCTATCTAATGCGTGAGGAGAGGCAATCATGGGAATAGAGAAAATAAATCCTTACTGTGTTGAATCAGATCTTTTGGAATATCCTCGCTCCAGTAATAGTGGCAGCCTAATGCTACACACAAACCCCTATTTGCTTCCAGGTTTCTCCACTGGAAACGCTATATATTATTGAGGACCGCACACTTCACTAGAAGGGAAGTGTATTTTGTGATGTTTCAGAACAGAATTAATGCAAATTGTGTGCATAGTCCCACACTAAAGACTTGGCTGACTTGCACTTGAGCAACTTTAGCTGTATTTCCTATCAACACAGTCACTACAAATCAAGGAAATTGCCAGTTAAGCCAACATTAACATCCAGACCAACCTCAACTCACATGCCTTACCGCCCAAACATAATACCCAAATGCCCTCACGGATTTCTTAGCTCCATAACAAACTCTTTCATTTCTAACACTCGGAATCGAGGTAACAGCCTGTAACAGTAAAAGTATGTCTACTGGAGGGAATCTTGCTGAGGTCAGATGTAAGATTTTGCATTTGTGTGATTTTGAGGAAATGGCTGTGTGCAGTGTGGGTGGGCTCGCGCTCTGTCCAAGCCCTACCAGCCTCAGTGGTCAAGCTAAGAAGGAAACTTGTAGGCAATTTTGTCTCTAAGTGCAATTTGTATTCCTCTCCGATTTTGTACCTTACTGCTGCTGGGCCTCATAGTCTTGAAAGTACTCGTTTACCTTCACAAGATCCTTATTTCATAAGAGTTTTGCTCACATGAAGCCTGCAACGATGTTCTGTTATCCTGTTTGGAGGCTTCAGACTGGGCTGTTCCTCCCGGGAGCCGAGACGTGAGCTCACAAACCTGCTTTGGCCTCGGAGGAGGAGGCACTGGGGAGTGATGTTGGGCCCAGAAGGGCAAGGCTTTGGCTGCTGAAATTGTTCAATTTGGACTTAAGGGAAGGGGCATTCCAGGATTGCCAAGGAGGGAAAACTCTCAGGATATCAGTCTAGTGATGTTGTAACAGTAGTTCAGTAGAAGAGTTATTTAAATTTAGTCTTTACTAAGAGAGTGTTTCTCTGCTGCTTAGTACACAAGGTTTTTTTTCCAGTTTAATTCTAAAATTTTAAAAGTGGCATATGATACAGGACCTCAGTGGTAACATGCGAGAGCTTTCAAACTTGTACTGTATGTATTTGTTTAGCAGCAGCGAGCAGAAGAGGGAAAGGTGAATTGTGGAGCCATCTGTAAATAAACAGAAAAAGTGAACTCTCCTTTATGACAGAAATAAGATAATCCTTTATCCTTTGAATAGGTGTCATGAAAAATGTGGAGACCTAGGTTCTCTTCCTGAAGGATAAAAGATTTCATTTATGCTTTATGTGGAGAATCAACACAACCGAGCTATGTGGAAATTCCTGGTTTTCTTTAATAGATGGGTACCTTGAAAATTACTTAAAGGCACTTCAATGTAGCTATTAAACTGCTAAAATAACTTTGTACTTGACGTTAATTAAATGTCGGAGGATTACTTTGGGTGATAACTTCTTAAATTTCATTAATAAGCATGCTGATACGGACATTTTTATACAGAAAAATAAATCTGGTTTGTTTACTGTCATCCTAAATTCTGCCATAATGCCATACTTTTCTTATATGTAAAAAAATACTTACTTTTTGTTATAAAAGCTGAAATTTTAATGGCACATTTACTTCAAATATGTTTGTAAATGTTTAAAAACTGTCTTATGAACTGATATATAGTGGGAGAAAAAAGTAAATAGCATATATAAGTTACTGTGATTCTGCTGATCTTCTAATTTAATCATTTCAATACATCCATCAGTGACCTGTTTTCAATGAAGTTAGTACCTAATTTAATATTTCACTTGAAAGCTCTCAACTCTGATTTGCTGCCTTTCAAGCAATAAATCAGACAGTTTCTTTCATGTACGTTTATAAGAAAGATGCTTCTTCAGGATTGTTTTTGGTATGGGTTGTTTTGGCTGGGTTTTGATAATGTCTCTTCCTCCAAAAGTTATTGTTGTAGAAATACCAATCTTTTTTTATACTGGCTCTTTCTCAGTGAAGAGCATTTTGGGGTCTCACTCTAACGTTCATCACTTCAGTGCTTCATATTGGTCACACAAGTTCTCAACTTTATTAGGAATATTCCCAGATTTTTCAGTTGGCTTTTATAGGTTTGTGTTGTAATACTTAAGCAGTAATACTGTCAATATGATTTCAGTTGAAGTTCTGATTCATTTTTATGAAGTGAATCCTTTCAATTCCGTAATTTTCTGCAACTGTTTTCTTTTGTTTCCCGAAAACAAAATGTAAGCCATGCTAGCTTTTTTAGATAGAGATTCTTAAGCCTCTTCTTTTGCAGTGATTAATCTCTTGTGCTTTTGTGTTTCTTTTTTCTTTTTCTTTTTTTTTACCCAGGGATGTTGCTGGTCACTACTGACACATTAGGCCATGATTTCCATGTTTTTCAAATACTGACACATCCTTGGTCATCATCACAAAGTGCCGTCCATCATTTGTATACACTTCACAGGGGAGAGACTGAAGCCAAAGTAAGTTAAAACTATTTGCTGAAGAATAATCCCCAGACACCTTATACATTTTGTGTATGTTGGCACTTTAATGTTTGTTTCAGCACACAAAGAACCTTTCTTATGTTATAGCCACAGAAAGGATAAGAGCACAGCGTTTAACCTGGACAATAATAAATTCTTGCCCTTTACAATGAGGTGCTGTCAGATTTATTCAGATATGACACTACCTCCAAAGAGCCCAGATTATTAGCTGTGTTTGTACTTAACCTTTTCTCATGTAACATGTTAAACATTTGTCTAGTGCCCGTGAAGCAACTGTCAGGGTTTGCTTGACTTCAGTGGTAAAAGCCAAAAACAGACAATTGAAGAGCTGAAAGGAAGAGTTAATCAAAAGACTGTGATGAACTTTTCATCTGCACTTTAGCAAAGTGGGGGAACCTGTTGGAGACTGTAGTGATACGTATTTAACTTCCCAGTTTAAAAATCCTACTCTTAAAGATGGAAGACTAAATTAGGCTATTAGCATAGGGTGAAAAAGTCTGAAATCATATTTTAAAAAATGCTCAGTAAACTGATTTACTGATAAAGTGGAAAAAAGTGAGAGATCACTTTTGCTAGCATCGCTGTGATAGAAGCAGTGCAGCGTGTTGTGCTTGAATCCTTCATTGCAATGCTTTTAGGCATCAGGGGAGCCTCACCTTTGTAGCATTGAGTAACTGTTGAAGAACCTGTTTTAAATACATAAATAAAAATGTCACCACAGGGTAAGAAATGAGTATTGCACTTGCTGATGCAATTACACACTGAAAGCACAGACTTGTGACAGTCTGGCGGATGTAAACTAGTGTGACAGAGAGAAGCCTCAGGCACTGTGATTATGACCCTGACACTGGAAGCTTGGATTATTGTGGTACCGTGATTATAGTTCCTTCAAACCATTTTTTTTTGCCTGTGAGTTGCGCAGTTTCCCTTAAGTTTTTTGCCTTACCTTTGTAACAAGTGGAATCTGAAAGTTTTATTTAATGCAGTCGTAGTTGATAACATTTCAATATGTGTGAATTTAAATTACCAGTAGTTTCAATACTCTAAAGCTTTGCTGTTACCATTCTGGAAAAGTATAATTACTATTATGTGTAATGGTTTACTATAGGAAAGAATAACCAATGTGGAAAGAGAGGGAATTAGGAAAAACTGTCCATATGGGATAACATATGTAGTACTTACAAGTAATTTTTATAAATAATATAAAGAGCCTTGAGATCTGTGTCACACAGTGATACATCTACTCTGTCACCTATTCGAGCATGTACTATAATGGGTTTAGTGCTTTAGAGTTGTATTTGTTCTACTTTCATACAAAAAATGGGAAATAACCTATAATCTATTGAAAACCAAAGCACAGGACTCCAGTCACTAGGAACAAAGATGTTCTTCTGTTTTTCACAGCTGATAAATTTGTTTTGAAGGCATACATTGGAAACCAAACATAACATGTTTTAGAGAATAGACCTTATTGATAGATGTTTTTTGGGATATAGTATTAACATCTCTGTGAAAGCATTGCATTAAAATTCTCAGAATCAACATAGTAAAGTTTTTTCCTAGTTGGCCACACAGTTTTCATTTGGGATGTGAACAGTATAGCTTTTGGAATAGTATAAAATAGAGAAAATTCTAACCAGTCTGAGGCGTGTTGGTGGATTTCACAACTCCCTTGATAATTAACCTATCCAGCAACAATATCACATTGTAGCTGTGGCTCTCAATACACATCTGTCATTTAAAATATTTACATAATATGATGGATGGCTTTACTTTTTCTTTTGGAATAACAGTACTTGTAGTTGATTAGTAGAAGAGTAGTATGTGGTGTTACTCTTTTGTTCCGTAAATTTCATGTATGAGTAGCATTAGATAAGAATTTTGGAGACTGTTCAATTTAAAATTCTCAATGCAGATATTCTGAGACACACACTGGAAGCCTCTATACCTCCTTTCTTGCTTAGAATAGTATTTTTACATTTGCAACCAGACTTTTTTCTTTTTTTTTCCCCCCTGGTTTAAAGCTAACTGTGAATCAAGGCCAATGGTCTTAAAGGTCACCTTCTGTACTGGAGCTATAAAAAGTTCTAATTTGTGTTGATGGACATGAGTGATTATCAGTGTCAAAATTTGTTTAGCTAGTGCCCATTATAAATTGTTTAAACATCATCATTATGTCCTTGTTATATGTGGTATTTTAGTGTCCATACTGAAATCATCTGCTTTCATACGTGAGATTCTGGCCGACAGAGCTTCACCACACATTTCCCAAAATACCCTTCTTTCACAGTGTGATGCATGATTTTTCTTTTCTTGCTTTATGATCCATTAGCGTGTTTCTTGCAAATACTTATTACTGATAAGACCATTTAGTTCACGGACAAAGAACTGGTGCATTGGTAATGTTTATAAAAGTTTCACGTACTGTGTCTGAGTGGCTGTGTCTCAGCTCCCGGACACACAGAAGTTCCCTGTATGAGATTGCTGCTTCTGCACAAATTGACTTCACATGGAGTAGTACACCGTAAGACCAATTTTTCCAATAAGTGTTGCGTCTGCAGTATATGCTCTGTGGAATACCTGGCATACCAGTTCTGCTCTGGGAACAGAAATGTGGGAACCATATATATTGGTGTTCAAATATTGACAGGTATATCTGGTGTTACAGCAATGTTTGAATTGTAATTTCACCCAGTTTGGGATATCAGCCCTGGAGTATCCTCTTTCGCAGGGCTGCAGGATTCCCAGTCTTTGTTTTACCTTGTCTTTAGTGGTTGGAGGGCAGACCAGTAGCTTGGTATTTCTCATCTGTCTCCTAAGAGAAGGTGACAGCAAGTCCCCTCTGTCATTTGTATACAGAAGCATCTTAAGTGGATTAAGTTGCTTAATGTATATTAAAGAAAAAGAAGCAAGTGTTGTGATTTAATAATGGTGTTTTCTGATCGATTTACTGCAATCAAGCAGTGTCTCTAAGTCACCCACATGTCCTACTGAGTCAGACATATTAGCTATACGGTTACTTTGACTTAATAAAACTAAAGAATATATGCTCCATCATGCATGAATTTTTCTAAATTCCAGACAGATTCTGGTTTGGGGTTGAGAAATTTCAGTCTCAAAGACCGTTTCTACCTTTTCCTGACCTGTATTTCTGAAATACAGAGACTGGTTGGAAAGCCATCTATAGGGGTTTTGTCTCCTTTCATGGACATCAGGATCTTGTCCTTAGCCAAAGCAGAATTTGCACTAGATATTTGCCATGAGTTGGCCACTCCTACAAGACAGTGTCACTGAAATCATACCATTAATGAATGGGATAAAATAGAGACTTTCTACTTTGATTTTAATACGGAGTGTTGTATTTGCATTGGCAGTCTATCCCAATAGCTTTACTTACACTATTTGTAACATTTCTGCTGGATGGAGGAGAAGGGGGTGAGGCTCTTTCAGGTTCCTCCGCAAGATAAGCTTTCCCAGGACTGAAATGTTGCTCACAGCAGATTGTGCTGCTATTCCATATATATTCAATGTATGATCATAGGCCCTTTCTGAACAACTGACGGTCATTTGTCCCTGGGCTGTTGTCCAAAGGCATCTGCTAGCCATCTTCCAGGTTTTTTTCTTAGTGGTCTTCTTTTGAGGGCTTGTCTGCCCTGCCAGACCGCTTGGTGTTGGCGTCATGATGCAGAGGGAGACTGAGGTACTGGGCTTGGTAAGGTATAGATTTTTGAGCTTGCATTTCCCTGGATACAGAGTTAAGGGTAAGTAATAATATTCTCCCTGACTGTTCACAGCTAGTCTTCATAACGTGGTTTTCCATCTCTCTTCCTGCATGCTTTGAACAATGAAACAGAGTGTTACTGAGTTTCACAGTGTTGTTATTGCAAATCTATGTTGTATTTGCTGACTTTGAGCAGCAAATATAGGACGAAGCCTTATCTGCTGAATAAAACATTGAGTTGGGACTGTGAAGATCACTCAGTTCCTAACAAAGCCACTGACTTTTTTGTGTGACTCAGATGAAGATGGGTTAAGATGGAAAGTGGACCTCTGTCTCACAAGGGAATTGCAAGAACAACGACCATGAAAGAATATGAAGTGCTCAGATACTTCATTGGTTCGAGTGATGTGAGTCCCAAGGTCACAACATGCAAAGTTACTTTTTGCAAACACAGACAGAAGTCACTGTTTCAGTTACACTGGATTAGTATCTTTTAGTCTTTAAGTGCCACTTACACCTTAGGATTATATTTTTTTACTTAAGAGAACAAAACCCACTCTGTTTGATGTGCTGGGTTACATCATGAAGGTTCATTGCAAGACTGGTTGTATTTAGCCATACCAGGGAGAGCACTGAAGCTCTCGGAGAATCCGAGTTTGCACAATTCAGCTGTAAAGGGGAAGAATGTGCATGTGTATGTGGTGTACGTTTTGGTTAGGGATACATTTTCTTGTCCTACAGCTCTTGCATTGTGAGTCAACACTTACTGCACTCATATTTTTACCCAAGAGCATTTTGGAAGGTTTTTAATAAAGGTATAGCACGTTCTGAACCGAGGAAGCTCATTTACTAGCAGATGAAAGTTAAGACTGTCACCTGATGATCCTTTCTCTTTGATCTGAAATTGTAAACAGAAAAAAAAAAATCCCTGAAAACAGTATTATCTCAACCTAGAACAAATAAACGTAATGATAGCATCAGTGGGCTGGTGGCCAGAGTCCTCTGTAATCTTTTACGCTGTCAGACTTTTGTTATTCTGACTCTCAAACTGCTGTTATAACTGACTCCAGTCAGCATAGGTAAACAGAGGCCATGATAAAAACATTCCAGCATGGGCTGCCACAGAACATGTGCAATTTTACACTTTTCTAGGGAATGCATGAATGTTTTTGTGACGTGATTTCATAGAGACTGTTCAAGGTTGTGTCACGTACCGTGTCCAGGTGGTGAAACATTGAATAGTATACAAACATTTGATGTACATCTCCACGGTTAATAGACATTTCTTCCTATCTTTTGACATACTTATGTAGTAGGCAATATGCAATTACTGAAATAGTCTCTGGAAGAGAGACTTTATTATTTCTAGGAAAGAATCTGGGGACAGTCTTGAAATAATAAAGATTGATTTAGGGAAGTTGCTCAGTCTTTGATGAAAGCAGACAATAAGAAACTGCTGCAATTAGAAATAGCTTAACTATCTTGAGGAGATGGAGCTCTAAGCAGAGTGGCGTTTGCAATTTCAGTTATTAATAGAGAGCAGCTACTCTGGCTGAAGGACCCTACATGAATGTCTCACTGTGCCCAGATTCTGCCGTTGTTTTTCTACAAAACTGAAATCAGTTTTGACGACTCAGGGAGACAGAGTTGAGTCTGTGTGGATCTGATAAATCATATTGTGTAGTCCATAATTTTATTATTTTTTCATTTCTGTTTGTTGCTACATTATTTCCTTAATTTTCTCAACCAAAAAAAATTCAAATACAGACCAGTTTTCTAATTTATTTTGACCCTTACCTCCTCAGTACTGCTGCTCTTTGTCATTGTTTAATGATACTGGTTTTTTATTTCTGCCATCTCCCTGCACAGCATAATTAAATACTTAAGTCTTGTCCTTCAAATAATGGTATGTTTTCTCTGTGACATTGCATAGTGTGCATGAAACTGGGTTAAGTTCCTGTTGCAGTAATGGTAGTCTTGCTTTATTATCGTTTCACTTCACTGTTGAAGTTTAATTTAATGCAGTGAGATGCACAAGAATATACACGTTGTTCCTGGTGTAACTCACCACAACTGAGAACGGGGCACTAGGAAAAAAAAAAAAAGAGCCTTAGGAAGATCAAAATGCATTTTAGTAGTTGTTTCTTGTAATCACTATGAAAATACACGATTCGGTATTGTGAGCTTTGTTTCTAATTATTGCATTATGCTCATGCGTTGGGAGTGGATTTGCCTGGGGAGGTACTATGATAGCCCAGTAAAGCTCCTTCTTTCTAAGAAAATAAGTGATAGTATACATTTAAGCATTGTGCAGTAAGTTAGTACAATATTAACTTTCAGAAGGCCTGAAATATAGAGGCTGGGTATGGGCTGTCAGTCATTCCCAGGAGTAGTGGTAAACAAGGTCACTGCCTGTCCCGTGGGGTTGCTTGTGTAATCAGCCATACCTCTGCCTACCCCATTTTAATCAACTGATGTTAAAATAAGTTTTCTATGTGCTGCCCTTACTTCTTCTTTTGTTTTCTTTCAGTTGTGGATTGAATAATTTTTTTGATTTATTTTGTGAATATGTTCTAATTAACAGAGTGTTTAAATTTGGAGAAGCTGTAGGAATAAGAAAAGAATGATAGCAAAAACTTTTATAGAGTTCCATTATATAAAATAAGTGAACGTATGTCAGCTTTGAAGCCTTCGGTTCAGATGATTCCCTCCAGATTTTTAGAATATCAGAAGTATTTTTTTGATGCATTCAATCTTGAAAGCTGATCTTCACTCGAGCTGTTGACACATGACACGGCCTTGTTGGACTCCGTATATTAAATTACCCTACCGTCTCGCTCAGGTCAGACTCTGAACACGGCAGTGCAATTTTCATTCAGTTTTCTGGAGATTGTTACATCACAGTGTTTGAGACATGGGGAAATAGGATAGTGGGTATTAAAAAGAAGCATAGGAGAAGAGTAGTTGAAGGACAACAGAAGACAGCGTAAGACGGGAAAAGTTATGGAGGTTAGAAGTGAATGCTTTGATGGAGAGGGTTGTGAGAAACAAATGGTGATGGTGAGAGAAATGACAAAGCTGAAGGAAGCTGCGTGGTGGAGGACTCGTTGTATAATACAAACGTATTGAAAGATTTCTTTCGTAGCACCTGTTAAGAAAACCTTTCTCAGACTGTTACTTCCTTTCCATAGAAGTACTGGATGATTTCTTTCCAAGTCATGCTAAAGCCTACCAGCATATCTGAAACGTTGTTTAATTGTCTCTGATAGGAAAATAGTCATATTGTCCATGATTCTGGAAAGAGTGGTGATAATTTTGTGAGGGTACTGAATTTTCTGTTCAACAAAGTTATCATATTAATACGTAAAAGAGTCAGTAGCAGACAGTAATATAAGAAGTGCAGCATGTCTGGGCCGCCTGAACCCCTTTCGGGTTTGACAAGAACTGATTAGGATTCATGGAGCAAGCTGAGGAGTCTGTAAGATATGGATGGAATTTCTGCAGACCTGCTGTACCACAGGAGTCACAGGATACCTGCTTTAGACATGGGTGAATGGGGGGATGCGCGCTGTTATCCTCATAACGTTCTGTGGTTGTATTAAGTGCATTCCTTTGGGCCAGAAAAGGCTTTGGTGTTTCTAGTGAGGACCTTGAAGTATTCAGGGATTTCACCAAGACTTTTGGATATGCAAGAAATGTAGCTTGAAGCATAAGGAACCAAACAGCTCACAAACTAGGAGGAAGAAATGGTAGTAGAGCTAGGAGAAAGCACTGATGTTCCCACAGAGGTATTTAGTATTGCAATTTAAAATACCTTAAGGGTTCCTGAGTTAAACAAAATCTCAGGTCTGTAATTCCCTTTACTGGCCCAGACAGAAGAGGATAGATAAAATTTTGAAATACAGACATGAGTATTAAATCTGATGTTGACCTTGAGCTATGGAATAAACTTTGCATCGTGAGAGATCTAGTGTACTTTGTGCTTTATTAACAAATATCTGTAAACGCTATGGGGTCTTGATTGATCTTTGGTATCTAAACATTACATCATAATTAACAACAAATCCAGAAATATATTATAAATATGTGAAATAATAGTACATTAACCTAAAGGACAGCAATAAATTGCAACGCTTAGCATAAACTTGAAAACCACTAATGGGCCACTGTGCAGTTTGTTTATACTATAAGCAGTCAAGAACTCTGTGTAATGTACAGTAACAGCGTGGTGGAGAACAGCAGGTCTGATGTGATAATTTATATATTTTTTTCATGGACACGCACAGCTGATTTTTTGAAGTAATTTCTGAGACTGCTGTGATGAGCATTCTCCTTCCAGCCTGGTTCACTGCTTTCTTCTCAGTCTGCTAGAGAGTTACGGGCTCCTTTGCGTTGCACAGATGGGTTTGTGCTCTTTGGATATGAAGGTATTTAATTCATGCCCTCGTATGAAATTGGAACCATTCTCTGAATTACCTCCTTGAGCAGTCTGTAGTACTGCTACTGATGGTTTGTCTCTGAAAGACCAGCGAGGCCGTTTTTGAGGCTGGTAGGAGACAGGTAGAATTACTGCATGAATAACAGTAGCTTCCAAAAAGCTTTATGTCACTGCCGAGGAAGGTTTCATAGCTGTATTCCTATAAATCTTACTTCATCTCACACTCATCTGTCAACACTTTTTTTTCTTGTTATTACTGAGTCTTAAAAACCTGATTGTTCTCTGCCTCTGTGGTTTCAGCCATATTTTAAGTAGTGATGACCGTGATACCCACTCTCCAACTGCAGCGAGCGGTTGTGATCTGAGCGTTTTGGAATACGTTGTTCCAGACTTTCTTCCTGAAGATCAGGAATACTTTTTTTCTGTGTAATGTTTACGCTGAGAGAAAACATCCTGTAATGATTGCTTCCCAGTTTCTTGGCTTGTGTTGTCATATGCCAGGGCTGTTGTATGTGTTTTTAAAGCAACATAATCCCAAGGATGCGTACTGAAAACTAAATATTAATATAGAAGTATACACATTTCTGTTATGCAGTGCAATGAGATACAATTTATTTTTCTCGATCATCTCAGAAATGTCCTCTAAAAAGGCTCGACCAAATAAGATAAGAGAGGGTATGTGGTAGGTGTGAGTGAAAGCAGTGATTTAAAGAGTTTGGCTGTGAAATTAGTTGTGCAGAAGGGAAGAGATTGAAGAGGCACAGGCAGCCTGACTCTGTCCTGTAAATACAGCTCAAAGGTGTCAGTTCGCAGGGAGATCTGTCAGGTCCCTTCCAGCTAGCTGTGGTTTCGGGGGAGAACACTTCTGCAAGGAACATGGAACTACAGAGCACGACAGAAGAAACTTGTGTTGGAGGTAGAGAGTGAGTGAACATCAAAGAGGAAGGAAGAGAAAAGCTGTTTCGTTGAGACTGGGACAGATAGATGGTTTTAGAGATCAGAAAGGGAATTTAAAGCTGGATCTAAAATGAATACCAAATATTTGGAAAACAGTGATGTGTTCAGAGGGGTCACATCTAATGACAAACATGGTCATTCTTTGTGTTATTAGAAATTAGAAAACATGGCCTTTGATAGGATGGGAATGATATTCCAACAGCCTTAATGATTTTATTGTATTGGTGATCTTTCTGTTGTAACTGAGAATGGCAATTTGTATACGGTTCTTATGTTTGATTTTGACCAGTAGAAATTGCCTCTTTAAACAGCAAGTATTTAAATACTCTTGGTGCCGTAGTGTTTCTCTGACTCCATGGCTTTGGGGTTTCTTTTTTTGGCTCTTGTTAATCCCTGTGGGGTCTCTAATCCTTTTTGAGCAATCTATTAAGGTGAAACACTTTGTAGGCAAACTAGGAGCTCTAAGTGCTGGGACTTTATGTCAGTAATACCAGAATCACTGAAAGTGCTAAACCTGTCAGATTTGGGGGAGATTGTTTAGCTATATCATTAGCAGATCATTTGGGTATGTCACCATAATTGAAAAGAGCAGGTGTCTAGCGCTGTTTTTTAGTTTATCTATGTAATGTTGATGAAGCATTTTGTGTCCTGACAGTCTGTCAGCCAAATATCTTGTCACAAGTCACAAGACTTAAATCCTTTTTTTATCTCAAAGGCTTCAGGGCTCAGTTGGAAACTCGCACTTTGATGAATACTTGCTGCTTTTGTCTGGAGTAGCTGGAGTGCATTTCTGGAATATTTGTTAAGATTTTATCAGTGTTTACTCCAATTTGAGTACCTAGTGTATTGTAAAACTGGCTTCAGTGAAATCTTAAAGAATTTTATTTAGCTTATGCTGTTTAATAATATAATGAAAACTAATCCCTCGTCTGTGTATTTGTTTGCCCTGTTAAATCCCACTTGCATACGTGGTTCTTTTTAGTCAGCTTTTACCTTTAAAAACATTTTTGGAAGAATTGTTTTAGGGTTTTTTTTCCTATGATAAATCATTTTAACCTAGACTACTTGTTTTCTTGAGTTGTCTGCCAGTATGGGGTTGGAAACAAACTTTAATCTCTCTTTTAAAGCATTCCTTCAGGAACAAGAATTTGCTTTCCATCAAAGCGTTGTGTAAAGCACACTTAAAAGAGAATTAAATCCTTCTGGACTTCGTATCTGAGATCTCTGCAAGGAGTAACCATAGTAGAAAATATTTAACTGTATTTTTATATGTGCTTCCAGACTGACCATTTTAAGCTAAAATAAGATTTGGGTTTCTCAAGTAGTGGATAAGTACTCATATGCATAAGAAGAAATCTAACTGGGGTTTTTCCTGGGGCTTTAATAGCTGATTAATAAAGATTCCTATGTGTAAAATGGAGTGGGTTTATGTAGAGAAATGGCCAAAGTTGTTCAGTTTCTTCTTGACAAGATTTTAAATCCAAAAAAAAAGCATAGGTCCTGGGCTACCTGGATGAATGGTAGTTCCACTGAGGGATACACTGATAGTAGCAGGATTAGAGACCATTATAAACAGCTTTTGAAAATACTGGCCGTTGATTTTTGGTTTGTTAAGTTATGTAGGACATGGTATTTCTGTTAACTTAAAATACAGTTTTGAGTGCCAATATTTGTCAAAATCAGGCCCAGTGGTGAGATCTCTCTTCTTCTCATCCCTCCCTTTTCCTCTTTTTGGGTAATCTCTAAAAATTAAAGTAAACAAGCAAATAACAAAACATGTAATTGAAATGATTTCCCAACTCTTTTTAGAATGAAATTCTATTTGAAAATTACACTGAGCTCTTGTGGCTTTCTGTAGTACTTTGCAGCATGGTTTGTTTTCCTAAGTTTAGGCCTGTTGAAAAGAAATATCTCAGAATATTTTGAAAAGTACACAAAATTTGAAACTGGGTATTATAATATATACTTATATACTGAATATATACTGAATACTAAGATCATTGATACGTATGCAAAAATTCAAGTTATTGCCTAAACTTAGGGGTTTTTATTCACATTTCCAATTAAGATTTGTGTTTGTTTAAAACATGATAGTCCATTTCCTTTGTTAGATGTCTGTACGTTGGTGAGTACATTCCCATTTCACTCCTCTGCTTTCTAGGTACAGGATATCTCCTTCAGCCACGACTGTCGTTGGGTTGTGGTCAGCACGCTTCGTGGCACGTCCCATGTTTTTCCCATCAATCCTTACGGCGGCCAGCCCTGTGTCCGGACACACATGTCACCCCGGGTGGTGAATCGCATGAGCCGATTCCAGAAGAGTGCAGGGTTGGAAGAGATCGAGCAAGAGCTGACATCTAAGCAAGGAGGACGCTGTAGCCCTGTTCCAGGCCTGTCAAGCAGCCCGTCTGGCTCACCGCTCCATGGTAAATCCCTTATTTTCTTTTTTCCCTCCCCCTTACATTGTCAAAAAATCTTTCCCCGTGTCCTTTAAGATGTTTCCGTACCTGCTGTGAAGCTGCCTGACTCAAAAAGATTTGGTTCCTAAATACCTTTGGAGATGTCAGCCTAAAGATCTTCATAGTCTTCCAGCTTCACCTTTCAGCAGTATTTGCTAACAGCCTGAACAACAGAAACATTGATTTTACCAGAGATTGCAGAAATTGATTTAGTTCGTTCTACTTGCCCCTGTAGTTTGTGCCACTAAAAAATGATTTTCATAAAATAAGGTGCTGCAGATATTGTGCAAAAATATGTAATGTATGCAGATATTACAGGAATGAGCCAAGGTATAAATACTTCCGAAAGATAGTTCTAGTTTTGCAGCTTAAGTAAACTGTGCTATCACAGGTGTGTTAATAATTTCCACTCTAAGCTGAAAGTTTTAGGGTCTTTAGGTTTCAAGTTTTGTTTCCATCTAGCACACATCTAGGTAAGTAATCTGGTCTGTATTCAAATGCAGTTACCTAAAATTTTCATTGCTTATTGGCTTGATGATCATGAAGCACATCTGGATATCCATAATAAATATTGTTTGAGGAGAAATGTGGAAACCAGGCAATGTGAAGTCGATGGCATAGATTTTTGCCCACTTTTGCTCGAGTGTGGGTGTGAGCAACGTGACAACGTACAAAGGGAAAAAAACCTGTAAGAATTGATCTGTACATCCTACGCCTGTGGTGGACGTGCTTTGGAGAAACTAAAAGGTCATGAAGGAGAGGCTCTAAAAAAAGGCACAAACATCATCATTTTCCCAGCTTCTTCAGTTTAGCCTTTGCCATTCTTTTTGCCCTTCTCTTTCATGAGGTCTCAACTAGGAGCTGCTTTGTTTGGATTCAGGATTTGCTGCATCCTTACCCTTGTGTTCTATTAAGAGTAAGTCACAGCTTCCATTGAAGTGAAAGTTTAAATAGCAGTTTGGTACGGGCAGCCACCCTTTTCCAGTCTGAGAGTATTAAAAATGGCAAAGAACGGTCCCTCTTCCCTAATTGTGAGTAAGATTAGAAGTGCTTGTGAAAGCCCAACTCTGTGCTGTCATAGTCAACATCTTTGCTGCTATAGAGAGAACCTTTGTGGGATTTCTGAATCAAAGGAACATTTTTATGACTTGCTGATTATTAAGGGAACCAGACTTGTCTCAGAGGCCGCTGTATTTTCTCCTTTGGACTTTTCTAAACAAAGTTTTCTGCAGAGCTGTTCTGGAGCCATGCTCCTCTGCCTAGAGCCACTGGAAGGCACCCAAGACGTGATCTGTAGTTTCCTCCTCCTTGGAGACATTTGTGTATCTACCATTTTACTTTCTCTCTCCTCATTTTACAGCAGCTCAGCATTGAAACAGGCTGGGGAGGGCTGCAAAGGTTTACCACAGCACATCCAGTCCCTTTTAACGGTTGACATCACGTAGAGGAGAGGAAGGGAACTATCAATTCATGTAGCAGCTTTCATCCAACCAATTCTGTTTTGTATCAAGGGACATTGCAGTAAGTTGTTGCCTTTACAGTACTCTTAGGTACATTTGAAGTTTTGAATAGATTTGACACCTTTTTTAAGAAGAAACTGATTTCATTTGCTTTAGGATCCTCAGTGGTGGACAGATTTTCTAGGTAGGAGAAAGACATGCATGGATGAGTTACAGAGAGAAGGGGAGCAGCATTTATGGGAGTGTCTCAAGAGTTCTAAGGCTTCAGTTTTCAAATGTCTGTCTTGAAATATAATTAATAAATGAGATTTTTTTTTTTCCAAGATCTCCGTGCAGTCATTATTGTTTGGAAATTAGCTCTGTTTAAAGTTAGCTCCATTTGAAATCTGCACATGGGCACTGAGAATTAAGGCAAGAAGGTAACAGGTTTCTGGAGAACTTCACACAGGTTGTGCTCATCACTTTCTCACAGTGTAGAAGGGCTTGAAGTTGGACACATGCTAAGACTGTTGGTACCTTGCAGACCTTCATATGAAAATTTTCCATGAGAAATGTGAGGATTGTATAGAGGAATTATCAGAGTTGCCTTAAAAGAATCTTAGAAGAAAAGATAAAATAGTTTGGTTTTAAATAATCCATTTGGTAAAATGTTCTAGTGGTTTTAGTAATATTTTTGCTGCTTTTTCGTTTTGGTAGTCTTTCAGTTTACCTGGCTGAAGGCAGGCAGGATATTGAACCATGTTATCTGCCCTTTATAAAAAGCCATTTATCATCAACTTGGGAAAAAACCCCTGAAGTTCACAGTGACTTTCAGTGGAGGTATTTGTGTGTGTGTGTGGCAGCTGGATTAGCCGGAGACCAGTGATTATTTTAATTTGTGAGCTAAGATGTGTTTACTCAGATTGTAACAGCTCCTTATCATATTATAATGTTAAATTACTGTTGTTTGGCAGAGTTAGGGCGGTCTGGTGACAGGAGTGTAAACTAGTACTCAGAACAGAAAAGAGCAGTTCAGGGTTTAATTCTTTGCTTTACTTTTAACTCACTCTGTGACCCTTGGTAAATTTTATTCAGCTAATTTTGTCTATCAGCTTTCTACTGTGTAACAAGAACAATAACCTCTGTGTTCCCCACGTGTGGAATTACTTGAATTTTATAGTTTTCTTCAAGAAGAATAACTGTTACTTTCCTTAATCATCCCTCTAAATGCAGCTGATTATAATGCAAATAAAACCAAAGACCGTGTCCTGGAGAGCACCGTTACACTGGGACAAATTGTCGATTAAGTGGCAGATTCAGAGAAGTTTGTGATAAACTGGTTTTATCTCTGGAGGATTTTTTTGTGTGGAGTCGTGTCATCCTGACTTTCCTCTTACATCGTTCGCAACCTAGAAAAGTTTCAATAAATCCTAAATTAGAAAAAAATGCTGTTAATCCTTCTGCTAACACTTTTTTCACATTACAGTAGCATTGCTACAACCTTAGGCCTAAAGATGGATTTCTGTGAGCAAAGTGCTTGCTTCTTATCTTCTTTTTTGATTAGCAATTGTAACCTATTGATGTTAACTTGTGATTAGCTTTTGTTCTCGTAAATATTTTCAGAGTTCAGGCTTTGTAATATTTTTCTCACTTGTTTTTTAGCACCTAGTTTCAAAATGAAACTGCTGTGTATATAGTAGCAAGGCAATCTATTTACATTTTGTTCGGAGTACCCTAGGAACTGTTTACCCACACAATGTAAGCCTTTACTGGGGGTGGGGATGATTTCATTTCCAAATGAATCATAGTTTGGCTTTGTTCACTTTAGCGGACTAAAGTAAACTGTTAAATAGAGGATGATAAAGAGATATTTCCTTTGCACCTTTTATAGCTAACACAGATTTTGTTTGGGCTATTCTGTGTGTTAATCCAGCAAAGTTAAATTTTGTCATTCCGTTGGATTGCCAGAGCGTGCTGTCAGTAATACTGGAGTTGGGTTGGGATCCTTTTATGGGCTTTTACTATTATGAGACTATTATGACATCAGTTGGTTGTGGGGCTGAACATGAGGGTAGAATATGGCCTTATGTGACCTTTTTACTTGTATAAAATGGGGTTTATGGTATTACCTGTCCCGCAGGTACACTGTGTGGGTTAATGGATGAGTAGTTAAAACAGAACTACGTCCTTGATTACACAAACATATCCCCTGTTCTCTTCAGGACACCTATATGTGAACAGCAAGGAGCATTTAGCTGTAAAAACTTAATGCTTTATTTGGAAGATGGAGAGGTCTATACAACTCTTACTATTTTTATTCTGCAAATTAAAATTTACAGTGTGGTGTTATCATTACTTTTTGCACCACCAGTAAGTTAAAGTCTCCCTAGCTCTACTCTGAGGATTTTTCTGTCATTGCCTGCAGAAATTTCCGTATCAGAACAAAAAACCAATAATATAATAAGTGAAGCACATGTTGGACCTATAGCTACCCATCCACACCTACTAAAAACATACATTAATAATATGATACTCGCTGAATGTCTTGTCACTTTGTTGGGGATTGAAGTATTTATTTGGATGGTGTGGTTTTGCCAGAAGACCATTCATAATGCACAGTGGTTCTGTGTCAGATTTAATACCTGTGCTGAAATGGAGATTTTAGAATTATGAAAAAGCATGTCATTCTGTATATATTGCATTCAGGCTTGTATTCGGTTCTTTATAAATATTTTAGTATAGCACATTTTTCACAGCAAAATCTTTTTTTCATTTTAAAAGTCAGAAGGGTTTTCTCTCACTTTTCCTTCATTTGTTACAATATCAACGTGATTAAAATCCAAGCATGAAACTAGAAGTTTGATAAACATGCACTCTGAGATGCTTTAAATATTTTCATGTTACTTTTCACTATTTCCCAGAGTGAAACTCCTTTTACTAGAAGAATTCTTATGGGAAAGCAGAGTTGAAAGGACTGACATCATCAGCCCTTCCTGAAAAACAGATTGGTTTCCTTTAAGTAACACTCACTTAAGAAACCACCTATTTAGAGAGAGGCAGACAAAAATAGTTTCCAAGAAAATTAACTGTATAATAACTTAAAGCACTGGAGGGCCGTTCCTTTGCAAAGTTTAACTCGAGAGCGGGCACTGTAAACACCAGTTGAAAACAGTTGTTTGAAAAGTCTTTATTAAGCTTTAATTTTTCTCTTGGTAAAGTGTAGCTTCTCTCGACAGAAAACAGTTTTTATGGATGTGTAGAAACAATAAAGCAAGCTGCAGAATAGGCCTGATTTTTTTTTTTAAATGTATTTTTTAATGTTTTTATTTGTTTAATCATTCTTCAACAGCATCGCACTTGGCTATTTTTTAAATTTATTTATTTAAATGCACTTTCAGATAATTTCCTTTCCAGCCTCGTCTAGAAGTGGAAATTTGTCTCCAAACCCTTTTTTTTTTTTTCTCTTCCCCCCCCCCCCCGGCGCCGCCTCCGCCCGCGGCGGCCGGGCAGCGGTCAGCCTGCAGGGGGCGCCCCCCCCCCGGCCATGCCGCGGCCGGGACCGGGGGGGCCGGGACACCCGGGACCGGGGGGGATCCCGCCCCGCCTCGCCCCTTCCCCCGGCCGGGAGGGGCCCGGTGTTCCCTCTGCCGGCTGCTGGCGGGGGTCGCTTTGGGGCAGCGATGCTTTCCCGGGGGGAGGGTTTGCACCGCTGGCTCCCGACAGCCTCGCGGGGGTGGCTGTAGAACAGGGGCAGAGCACGAGCGAACAGGGTAAAGAGAACAGAACAGACCTTCTTTTTTATTAATTCGGGGAAAATGTCCATCGCAGTGGCTGAGCTGCTCCTGTAAAGCCTCCACACCGACCGGGCGGTGGGCTGCCTGAAATGCGCAGCGCTTCTCTCGAGTTCACGCTCCCGGTTGAAGCTTCTCTCTACATTTTTAAGGCAATTAGGAAATAAAAAAAACTCATTTTACCTGGTGGGAATTTTCTGCTAACGACTTTTAGAGACCATGACTTGCTTCTGGAAAGGTCCCAGGTCATGCGAAGCCTCTTGGCTGTGGCAGTGCGGGCAGAAGCTGCAGCAGCCCCCAGATTACACGTGTAGAGCAGGGGAGAGGAGGTGTGAGCAGCTGACCATAAGCACCAGTTTGGGTACTGGCCAGGAGCTTACTGGTTGTAAACGAGCTCTGGTTTCCCCCCCCTTCCCCCCCCTTCTTCCCCCCTTTTCCCCCCCCTTTTTCCCTGCCTTTTCCCAGATTTCCCCCCCCCCCTTTTTCCTCCCTTTCCCCTGCCTTTTCCCCCCCTTTTCCCCCGTTTCCCCCCCTTTTCCCCTCCCTTCTCCCCCTTTTCCCCCTTTCCCCCCCTTTTCCCCCCCTTTTCCCCCCCTTTTCCCCCCGTTTTCCCCCCTTTTCCCCCCGTTTTCCCCCCTTTCACCCCCTTTCACCCCCCTTTTCCCCACTTTCCCTCCCCTTTTCCCCATGCTTTTCCCTGCTTCCCCCCCTTTTTTCCCCCTTTTCCCTTCTTTTCCCTTCTTTTCCCCCTTGTTTTATCCCTTTTTTTTTTTTTTTTTCCTTTTTTCATTTTTCTTTTTTTGTGGTGGATGGAGAATCAGCAGAGTGAAAGAAGTGAGTGGTATTTTTTGGATAATTTCTGAAGTGGAAGGAAAAGATCCATTCCCTTTAGATAAGTAGGGAAGTAGACTGATAAATTCTGTCACAGGGGAAGTTCGTGTCTGTACATAAAGTGTTTTAGAAGTGGGTTTTGTAAACAGTGTAGATCTGAGACTGGGGCAAATGTATGTTTGTCTTTATATTTGAAAAAGGAGTTGCAGGTATTCCAGATAAATTGAAAATTGAAGGAGACTGGCTTCAGAAGGGAATTGCCGTTCTTGAGATATGAAGTGTAAAAACACATGACTGAGTGATTTAGCACAGCAAATGCCGTCGCAGTGGTCAAAGCAAACTGCTTCGGAAAGAAGCGGAGGGTCACCAGGCGGAGGGGAAGTAATAGGTAGTGCACAGGAGACCGCGATGTCAAAGATTGATCGCGAGGTGAAAGGGAGGTGGAAGGCAGAGAGGAGTTGGATTACCACAGATGTGAGCGTCCCACTGAAGTTTTCCTGTCAAGATGGATGATTTCAGTCTTGGTAACATCAAACTGAAGAAAATTTCTATAGGGTCAAGCGTTGATGTGTCAGAGGCATGTGCTGAGGGAGTCCAAGAAGCGTTAACTGGATTTTTAAGTGTTTCTCTGAAAACGACTTAATAAAATGACATTTTGGGATTCTATTGTTATTTCAATTGTTCCCTCGATTACTTCCTCTTAATTTACAGTTAAATGATGTTTTTCCATCTGCAAATCTCACCAGTTAAGCAGGTATATAAAGGTTTATAATACACAGGGTAGTGTGTTTCCTTCTCATAGGCGGTGAGTAATAAAGACATCCTGCAGATTATGCATCGCTTTTGAGAGGGTTTTGCAGTTCTTGCCAACTGGAAAATGATAAATAGTGATATTAGCAATGCACAAGAAGGAACGTGATCCAGTACTTTATGGCTTCTCAGTGTGCTTTATGTGTCTGTGCAGAGGGCTAGATGCACTTGCATACGGGTGAAAGTATTTTAAGGAGAAATGAGTGTGATCAGCATAAAAGCAGTCACTAAGATTGAGCTTTGAAATAACAAGCCAGCTGAAAAGAGTTGGTCACTGAAGGGGGGATGCAGGAAAGGTTTTCTCAATGGTGTTTGTGTCCAAAGTTCAGAAGGGGAAAGCCTGGGACCAGGTCAGGAGAAGGGACATCTAATAGAGGGGAGACAGCGTGGTCCAGAAATCTCTTGGTGGGTCAAGGAATCTAAGTGGCTCGAGGGAGCTGTGAGCAGTGAAATGACAAAAAGTAGCTTTGCTCACCTGATAGGAGTCTGTACTGGGTTTGGTCAGAAGGTGAGAAAATAGAATCTCGAGTTTTTCAAGAGACCGTATCAGCTGAAGGAGGAGGTTTAAGTATTGAGGGTGTTGTATGACAAGTAAGGTTTGGCATGAAGGAAGGTGAAAGCATGTGAAGCTCTGCATTAGTAACCAGCAAGGGAAAGGAATGGGACGAGAGCTGGTGGGAACAGGCATTTTATCGATGGACCTGCTGAGTTCAAGCTCAAACACCTCCTGCTTCCTCTGGCAGTGGGGATTCTGGGGCAGAGCCGCCCTTGCGAGGGCTGATCCCTCGTGCCTGCGGTCTGAATCTGATTCCCTGTGTATGTGATGGTGATGGATTATGCAGTAAATGGGTGCTGCCCTTGTTGTCTTTTTTCCAGTTTATTATTCTTAAGTAAGGCATTTAAATCAACTGTGCATTTTTGGTAGTCTGAAAAATGTAAACACTTTATGGAAAGAAACGTAAGCGTTAAGATTGGAAATAAAATATACTTGTATCTTTTAAAAGGTTTATCTTTACCCTTAAATATGCTGATTGGGCTTATTCTTTTTGCTTAGTCTTCGTGGGCTGTTAAAATCAGTTGCTTTTTCCCATCTCAAGGAAATGCATCTTTGACACTTCTCATGACCTGAGTCACGATGCTGTCACAGAGCCAGAAAACGTCCTTAACGGTCATGGGTAAAAGAGCAGAGCTGCCGAGGGTGTGTGGTGGGTGGAAGAGGGAGAGAGATTGCTATGGTTTACTTAAGTTCCTCTTCTATGGGTGTTTCAGACAAGCCATTTATTATAATTATCCATGGATATTATTATCAAGTTCTCATATGCAGTGGTTCTCAAGGCACTTTTTTTTTCCACATAACTTGGGATAAATACTGTGTTTTCAACCTGGATTGAATTCAGATGCTAAAATATTTGTGCTAATTGTTGCAGCTAGAGCAAGGGAAAATAAGGCATAGTTAAAAAGGTGGGGGAAAGAAAAAGCCACAGATATATTAACATGTAGTTTATTGTCAAAACTAAATTCTAATAAGCTGAGCCCTTTGGGTAAGGGGCTGCTATTAAATTTTCCCTATCTCATCACCCAGCACAGCTGCATACAGAGGTGTCCTTCAGAAATTCCCAGACCAATCAGTTTGCAGTTTCTAAGACAAGCTGACCAGTTTTTCTGACTGTGTTGTCCCAGTAAAAAGAAAAAAAAAAAAAAAAAAAAAAAGGTTTGTAAAGATCATTTTATTCTGTATCATTGGAAGAGACGTCTGGGATGCCCAAATTTTCTAACGTTCACAATGCTGAAGCATCTCGGAGTCATCCCTGAAAGAAGGCTTTGAGTTCAGAACTGTGCTGATATGAATTATGATTGATAGGCAGGACAAGGGGCAGTAATAGTGCATACTTGTTTTCTCAAGCGCTTCATCATTCACCAGCAGACTCTGTTAGTAAAATTCCCATGTGCAAGAAATTGGAGTAACAGAGTCTCTACACAGTGCCTAGAAGCCGCCCGTACGATAACCTCATTAGTGGAGTGTTAAGTCTGAGCTCACATAGTCTTTTCCTTGGAAGAGTTTGCAAACTCAAGTCCGGTGCTGTGGTAGCTACAGCCACAGCTTCTGGTCCCGAGCTGGCTTAGGGCCACGTGTTGGGCAGGATGAGCAGTGCACCTTCGCGTTTGTCTGCAAAATACTCCATAGCTGTACCTATAGTAGCTACAAGAAATGAATCTTGCAGTCTTTTAATCTGAGAAGAGTTGAAGGTGCAAGGTCTGGTACAAATAGGATGGCAACGTCTGGACCCCCCCCCCCGTGGCTGGCGTTTGCCAGCGATGACCCAAGAGCAGAAAGGCCAGTTTGGCTGATTTTGCTGGTAACCACCATCAGGAGCAAACCAGCTGAAGTGTTGCCGCTGCTGCCTGCTTTATGGCTGTGCAAAGCCTGGAGCCAACAGCTGGCAAACAAGTTTTGTTGTTGTTTTTACTTCAAGGAGAGTTTTGCCCATAAATGGACTTGAGCTTTGCACCAACAATATTTTTAGTTAAATAAATCCCGAAAGATGATTATTAGGCGAGGCTTGTGTGTGTGGTGGTGGAGGGGTTGTTTTCTAAGGAAATGCTTCAAGGCGCCTTTACTGTGGGGAACTTTAGCACAGCAAACTGGTGTCTGTACAAAATGAGGAGGGGAAATGGCAAGGCAAGAAGCAGACATTTGTTTCAGGTTTTCAAGAAGGTATTTTTTACACAAGGCAGTTAACACTATGGATGTCCTCACAGCTGCTGGTGAGAGGTGACATGGGGCCCAGGGCACTGTTGCTGTTCTGGCAGAAGTGGTTTCCTCTCCTTTTGGTTCCTCTGGACTGTCAATGTAATTTCTTTTCCATGCAGGAAAAGAAGAAATACGTGTGGAGGTAGGCGAAATGGCCAGCCGTACATCACTAATTGTACAAGTAAATGGCAGGTTCAAATCCCAGGTAGAGCTTGAGGTTTGAACTGTTCTTTCCTAATCCATCTTTGCCCAGGCGGAGGTAGCAGGCACCAAAGGAGTCACGGACGTTCCTTCTCTCTTCTAACCTTTGACAAGGGCAAGAGGAGATTTTCAGGTGTCAGTGGGACATTTCATAACTGAGAGACAAAGGTTTTTAAACTGAGGATAGTGGAAAAAAGAGAAGCTTCAGAAGGAAGAAAGGAATATTATGAGGCCGTGTTCAGATTTTGAGTGGATGACGCTGACGAGCGGTTGGGAGAGCTGAAGTTCAAGGAGCTCGGGTGAGAGGGCAAATGACTCTGTCTCATCAGTGGCTGAGACACTTGGACTGGCGCTTGCATGTCTCGGCAGAGTATTCTGATGAGCTCGCCTGTCACCATCACATGCCTTGCCTGGACGCAAATAGAGAGAAAGTTCTGCTTTCTTAGGAAAATCATGAGATTTAGTGCAGCTGTGTTTCAAAAGGTTCAATATCAAGCGGTTTTAAACGTTATGAAAACAACCGGCTGCATTATTTTCTCCCATCCATTCCAGTGGAATCAAGTTAGTGATGGGTTTTGGACTTGCACCAATTTAGCTGAGAGAAAAATTTGCTCTAAGTAGCAAGATCATGTGCACATGCATTCTGTAGCTAATACATAATATTTTTCCTTTAATGGGTCTAATTGTATTGGAAATATTGAGGGTTAGGGTGTGAAATGAGTCTAAATTTGGTCGGATTACAATTCAAGGAAATGGCAATGTATCTTTGATGTAGAAGTGATTGTTAACTAAAATAGTTTCCTGACTTTTTCTAGGAAAATGTGTAACATTTTACAGAGAAAGATAAAACACGTTTGACTGAATAAAACCAAACACAGAAGGAAAAGCCCACTTCGGCAGTAATTAGCGCTTGTGGTGTTGAGTGTGTTTCTCGGGACGCTGTTGAGTTTGTCTGTCAAGCTCTTCCAAATGACTTCTGTGAGCCAGCATTGCTTCCGCAGGGTTCTCTAGTCAGGTCACAAGGCAGCGTTTCTCACCAGGGCGCTGCTGTTTCCTCTTCCGACTGTAGTAGATTACAGATTATACTGGAACATGTCTGAGAAAAGGTCAGAAACGAGGGTGAAAGTCTTGGAACTGAAGCTGGGAAGCTTTCCATTCTCATCCGGGAAAATTTTTGTATTGAATAAAAGGCAAAGCAAAATAAACCACCACATCCATGACACTTCTGGTTTTTCCTGCCATTTTCTGTCTGCCAGTTAGAAAGGATTTTATTCCCCTTTCATTATATGATTAGTGGATGTTTAGTTGAGGAATCTTCAGTGTTACACTAAACAGAAGTAATGGCCAAACACAGTTCATTTTCATGTAACTCGGTCTCCACATGATTGCATAGCCTGGAGTTACTGCCTTTTTATTTACCAAATTAAAGACGTTTATATGCAGTGTTAATGTCAGTAGACTACATGGTACACTTTGAAATGTAGTCTGTTAAATACTGTAAGATATAAAAGATAATCAAGTGGGTTTTGAATTTTAATGACGCTGTGTTACTAAGCTTTTTGTATTGGAGTAATGAAAGAAAAATGAAAAAAATCAACACAATCATTTTATTATGAGGCTGAGAGGTGCTCAATACCACTTTAGTTTTTCAAGTAAAGCATATAGAAAAACTAAAATCTTTATGATCATTATTTTCCTACCAGAAAAATGTCTGGGCCAAGTCCTGTTTGCTTTGCTCACTAACAAGGTGGAATTTCTCTATGCAAAAGAGGATCCCACAACACTTGAGCGGGGAGACATGCCATACACAAATTGAAACTGCCAGGGGACATTTAATGGGTAAAATGATTTCAATTCAGTTTGGTGGTGAGTTGGTGTTTGCATCCCTTAGGTGTTAGGGTGTAGTTTTGGTTTTAAGCTCAGTTGTGAGTTACCGAGTTCCCTTTCCATCTGACGGGTGAGGCTGAGGGATCTGCGGTACTGATGTATCGGAGCAAGGTTTAAATCAGGTAAGAAGTGATTTGGTCACCTTGATGTGGTACTAGGCGTGGACTAAAGAGAAGGACAAAGTAACAGTGGGGCTGTATCAGCATAATTCTTTCTGGATCCAGTAAAGTCTCTTTGCATGACTCTGGCTGCACTGTGCTGTATTCACAGATGAGCTCCTTGGGGCTTGCGGGAATATGTCTGCCGTGCTGCATTTTGATGTATATTTATGTCATTAGTAGCTGCAAAAATCAGGATGTTTTTCTTCCTCTCTCCTCAGAGATGATCTCTGACAGTAGTGCCCTGAAGTACTCCGTTCAAATGCTGACCAATTTGAAATCTGGCCTGAATTCATCAAGGCTCTTAGTTGATCAGAAGAAGACAAGTTTACTGTATTAATTCTTTCAGTTGATTGAATGCTTTTTATACAGTATTACAAGCTCGCAAGTCTAGCACGTTTTCCGCTAGGTGTAGCTTTCCTTTCATATCCAAAAATACACTTTGAAAACTTAGAATTGTGTCATTTGACCAAATGTTTAAATCTCACATTCAGGCCTTGAGAGTGTTTTATGGGTTTAACAACAATTGCAAATAAAGTAACCGTAAATAAAAATTGTAGCCACCAGTAACTTCCCATTGCGGTGGCGGAGGGACGTGGAGAGCTCTGAAGCGGGAGGTGTTGCCGCCGGGTCACCGGCCCGGGGCTGTGATGAGGAGGGTGGAGGCGAGGGCGAAGCAGCGGGGCCGTGAGCCCGGCCAGGCCGTACCTGGGAGCTGCTCCTGATGTCTTTTCCACAGATGTCCAGCTTTGTCAAAAACCAGTAAATCTTGTGAAGTTTATTTTCCTTATAGCATCTGTGTTTTATAATGGTGCTTTTAATTTGTTTTTTCTTTGTCTGCTGGGATTTCTTTTGTCCGGCACTTTCAGGCCTCCCTTTTTTTCTCGGTGGAAGTGAGTCCGTTAATGATGGCTGGCTTGGGAATACACCCCGGCCAGGCCGGCATGGCAGCCGCTCCCTCTGCCTAACAACAAAGCCCATTGTTGTTTTCTTTCTTCACTTTTATCCTCAACTTAATCCATTTTTCCTTTGAATATTTGTGGAATAAAATGTCTGGTAAAGCGTGGCTCAGATTTTGAGTGGATGATACGATGACGGTTTTGTTGCAGACTTTCAGCAAACAGGTACAAAGGCAGAACTAACTGATCATATTTTCAGTGTCTCAATGGGAAATGTTTATCCAAGCTAATGCTGCACTTGTAAATAAACTTCTGCTGTCAGACAACCAGAGCCACGACTTCCTTGGCTTTTTGCAAATCCCTCAGTAAAATTAGTAAGAGATTCACCAGCAGCTTAAATTGAGACATAAGACTTTTTTTTTTTTCTTTTTCTCCAGTGGAAGTCTAAAAGGCTGAAATAGGATTGACTGTAGGAGTTTTCTTGACTTGGATTTAGTTGTGATCAGGAATTTGGACCGTGAGTTTGTAATATTTGAGTGAAAATAATGCAAGTGTGTCCTTTCGTGTGTGTCCTGAGCTGTGGCCCGAGCTGGAGAGGGAGTGCAGGCGAACGGGAGGAGGCACACAGGGAAAATACACCTTAGCCTAAACTGGCTTTAATGTATTCCATGCACAGCTCTTGAACTGTCATCTGAAAACCTCCTTCGTGGCAGCCCGTGGAAAGACAAATACTTGACCAAAAGGACTTGCCTTGCACGGGGTCCCGAGGGCTGTTAAGCTCACGCTCTGGGTGATTACCAAGGGAAAGTGCCTCGTCGCTCAGGATGCTCTGCTGGAAATGTTCAGAGGGATTCTTGAGAGGGCATGTTTGCCATGAAACTGTGATGATGATGATTAATTTTCTCAAAATTAATTGCAATAGAAGGTATTCTCTGAATAGTCAATAGGGTGTGGTTTGTGTGTAGCTGTCGGAATACAACCAAGTTAGCGTTTAAATAGTGCTAAGTGAAGCTGCTCTGTTGAAGCTCTAGTTCCAGGGGTTTATTCTGTATTAATACACATATGTCCTTACAAGAATGACTGTCCACATGTGGCAAGGTAATTTGAGTACAGAATTCTGCTGTATGAAAAATGTTTGATATTTCTAGCGGACTTAAACTTTGGCTTATTTGTTGCTTGTCCTTTGACAGTGAATCAACAACTGCTTGAGCTGTAGAAATAATGTTGATGCTTGACTGCGTTCTTTGTGCTCTTTTGGCCTGATACAGCAGTCCTGTGCACACGCAACTCCCGTTTACTGCAGGAGGAGTTTCTTGCTTCGAAGGGCTGGAGGAATGGAGGGTGACTTTGTTGAGTTTCTGGATGGGTACAACAGCACACCTTAAAATTACGGGGTTTTAAAATGACTTACTAAACATAATGCGTGACACTTATTTGTTCCAGTGAAATTCAGAACGTACAACACAGCTTTTGCTGAAGGCTTAGGAAAGGATCTAGACATAGAGTGCATTTACTGGATCCCCAAGGCTATGCAGTTAAGATGACAAGCATGTACCTCTCTGATAGGTCTGAGGCAACATACAATGAAGATATAACAGTATAGAACATTTCCATCATAAAAATAGCTAAAAATAGTTCAGTGAAAATGAAAGCAAATATTTTTACTTTTTCTATTCAGCACTTTTTTCTTTAACCTTACTCATCTGCACCATCTTAATATTATTGTAGTCAGATTTTCAAGAAAAACTTTACTGTCAGAAATAATTTGTCTCCTTTTTGTATCATTCCAACTTTTAATTTTTGACTTTATCACTTCTAATTACATGTATTTGTGGTTAAGCAGCTGAACGTTGCTGCAGAAAATACAGATTGGCAGGCAATAGTTATTGGGATATGTGTTAGATATTTACAGCTTTTCCATTTGTCATAGCTAAATTTTGTAATCATGTTTGTGCTGTGAAGTGCAGTGCATTATGAGCTCTGGTTTAGGTAATTTTTTATTGATGTTTGTATACCTCAGATTAAGCTATACATTTAAAAATGAAATGCTTGACCTCTGAATGTGTTTTTCCAAAGAATCATCATCTTGGATTTTGGACCCATTCAACATCTCTTTTACATGTTTTAAGTTCTGTCTGTATAGTTTAGTCATTCTGTTGTTTGCTTTGTGTTTTCTTTTCTTATGTGAGCCTAAAAATTTGTAGGATGTTGTTGCTACAATTAATAAAAAATTCCTAAGTGATGACTTAATCCTGCAGTTTTCTGAGTATCCTTAACTGCCTCGGGATTCCTCAGCTTGTGTGAAAATAAAGCAGCTCATCCTTGTGTAGGAAGGACATCTGTAAATGCCTCACTTCTCTGCATGCAAATATTCTGTTGAATCAGCTGAAGGTTTTTGCATATGGAAAACTACATGATGTTGGGAGCGGAGGGCACTGAGTAATTAAATGTGCCTTGAGAGAGAGGAAGGGAGGAGTGTTACAACACAGTCATTTGGTTCAGTAGTTCATAGTTAATCATTATATTCCTAACAAGTAAAAGAAAACAAATTACAGACATTTGCAGCCCCCCCTGTAGATAGGTCGCTGTTTGCTGTGTAGCATGCAGTTGCTCATGGTGAATACAGGAGAATGGAACACTTTCAGAGAGGCCTTGGTTACATGCAACAGTAACTAATTAGACAATAATGCAGAAAACTATTCATACTCCTTTCTACAAGAACCAAGAATGCATTTTGAAACTCATCTTAAAAAAATTAATTGCATCTCAGTCTTAATTTAAAACTGAGCTTCCCCCCCACCCCACCCCCCCCTTTCCTGTTTCTTTTTATTCCAAGTTGGTGCAGGAAAATTGCTATTAATGAAATCTGCTCTCTGAGACTTCAATAGGCTTGTTATTCATTAAAGCCTTGCTATTTCTCTTAAAATGTATTGACCAGTGTTCAGGCCAGATACTTAATACAAAATACACTTTGTAATTTCATCATTTTTGTTATTGTGCGTTTCTAAGATGCAGAGGTCTATAGACTTTGTAGAAAAAACAAATAAAACCCCTAAGCTTACAGTTATATAGTATTAAAAGAAGGGTAAAGGAAGCATTGAGTGTCTTTAGGATGATGAGACATTCATTAAGATTTTTCCGCCTTCCTTTTCCTATTTTCAATCCATCTGAAGTACCATTAAAGCTTTTCAGGCAGCTTCCTGTGAGAAACCCTTTTCTGTGCTGTTTTTCTTCCTTGAAAAAAGGTGGCTGCTCTTCAGTCAGATTGTATGGATTTGGCCTGGGATTTGTATAATATCTATGTAGAATGCATCGGTTGTTTAGGAACCTAATTCCCAATATGGCTCCCTTTTGATTAAGAACAAAGCCAGCGTTTCACAGCATTATAGGAACACAGAAAAACAAGTTAATGATCTAAACCTTTTAATTCATGCTTGCTTGTCTATTTAAAGTACTTTTGATTCTGTTATAAACAGACTGGCCCCTTTTTTGTTTAACTTCTTTCTTTGGTTTCTTCACATTTCTTTCTTTACTGTCCATGAAATTTGTAGCTAGTTTCCTTTTCTAACTGAAGAATGAAAGGTTGTGACTACAGAACGATGCAGAAAGTAGGAAAGCGTATCTAAGCTGGGCGTACATCCAGCACAGACCTCTTTGAAACAAGCTAAATTTAGGGTTGTTGGGATTTTTTTGTTATGTTTTCCCCTTCCTTTTTTAAGTACCTATGTTTTGTTTTCTTCTTTTTCTTTTTTGAATGAATATGAAGTTTGTTACTTTTTTCATACTTTCTTGATTTTTACCTGTAGTTTGGCATGTCTTTATTTTATATAGTTACTTGTTATTTTCCTCTGGTCTTAGTTCAGCAGATTACTATTATGTGTGCCTCTATCCGTAGAGACAACAAAAGCAACCTTTTCAGGACTTTCAATTACTAACACTGTATGTGGTACTTTAGGAAAGTAATTCCCTTCCAGATACTCCCTTCTTTTTTTTTTTTTTTTAAATAGAGAATTGGAATCCAGAGCTTGTTCTTCAAATCAGACTTGAAAACTTTTTGGTGAACAAAACTGTGAGGCAAGCAGCAGCAGCAGGAATAATTTCCCTTCCATGGAAGGGGACCTTATTCCCATATATAAAAATAAACATTTGCTGTTTCCATTGTCATTTATTTTTTACCTTAAATAAAGATGACTTTTTAGGTGTGTTTTGCTCAGAATAGGAGCTCTATATTTCTTTTTTATTTTCTCTTTTTTTTTTGGCAATGAGTTCTTTCAGGCGGAAATAAGATAAATGAATGTTAGAAATTATAAATGAGGAAAAACTTCCAATAACGTGTTCTGTTACGTCTCTGTCCCATCAAGGTAAATTGAACAGCCAAGACACTTACAATAACTTCACAAACAATAATCCTGGGAACCCTCGACTCCTGCCTCTTCCGAGTTTGACTGTGGTGTTGCCTCTTGCTCAAATCAAACAGCCAATGACATTAGGGACCATCACCAAACGCACAGGGTAAGTCTATCTGCACAAACCTTTCTTAACTTGTTATTTATAATTAATGTGGAAATAATTTGTGTTACTAGTGATAGTTAGTTTTATTCCTTATTTTAATTTCAGTGTATGTAATTTAATGGCACCAGAAGGGGGGTGGGGGGAAGAGGAGACAGAAAAAGAAAACCAGCATCAGATAAGGAAACAAAACCTGCAAAACAACCTCTGAAAATTCAGGAGTATTCATTTGAGTGGGGTCATTTTCTTGCAGTCTGCCATGTGGGAAATACTGTACGCTGGCATCAGGAGAAGTTTCACACCAGAAACTGGCATGAAACATAAGCAGAGCTGTATTCAATCAGAATAAGTTATGGTTTTGCTTTATTTTTTAAAGTTTGTTTATTTTGATTTCCAAACTTTTCAAGCAGAAACGATTTTTGACTATCAGAAATGGAAAGCCAGTAAGCCAGGTTGAGCATAAAGACCAAACTTAATCCTGCTGTTTCCTTGACCTTGTTTTTCCTCTGAAGTGACTGTTCTGTACTATGAAATTCACGTGTGGACTTTCATTCCGGAGCCAGCTGCACTTTGGTACTTCTCACTGTGCCATGATAAAGCACTTCAAAATATTTGTTGTGAAAAGCTCTACTTAAATATCTCCATATTATAACTGAGAAGATTTTGTGAGCTTCATGAACTGTAACAATTTTAAAGTTAATTGATATTGTTCATCAGTTGATATTTTTCTCTTGCTACATTTCAAATCTTCAGTTTTTGCAATTAATACATAAAGCTAGGGGGTGATTATTATAATTTTTTCCCTCTTGCTTTTTGGTTGTTCAAATCCCTGAATATTTCTAGTTAAAAGTCTGATTGATCCATTAATTTACAGATGACTTTTATATTTTTAAGAAAAATAGATTGAGTATGGCATGTGGTTGGACAAAACAATTGAGAGTCCTACAGGTTCATAACACTTCCCTGCATTTTGGCAAACGGGTGCAGGCGCTGTCTTGCTTGCTTCAGTGGTTTCTTGCTTAAGCCCCGATAGTGAGGTGAATTTTACCTTGTGTTTCATGAAGCGGGAATTATTTTTCAGGCGAGAGTTCGGGGATATTCCCTCTCTCCCTGAGTAATTCCCATGTTCTGTGCTTGAGTGTTCAGGACATCCTGTAAAATCTGTTCTTGTTTTGCTTAGTGCACTAAGTATGCATGATGATGTTCTGAAGCTTACGTATGTATTCACATATATACATGTGTATCTAGATACATGTCCTCCTAACAATCCAGTCCTGCTCTCGCTGCTGTAAACAGGAATTTCATTAGGCTTGTTGAGCCAAATTGTGAACTACAAACACACAATTGCCCTAAGCACAAAGGCTGTCTGCAGATAAGTTCCTGAACTTCATAGATAATTGTAAATGGAACTTAGGAAACAGTAAAGAAACAGTCTGAGGGTGATCTTGTGGTTTAACTTCTTCCACACATACATTTCAGTTGCTTATTTTTGCTTGCCTTTTTTTGTTTCTGCTTACAGTTTAAATGCAGGCGAGGGAAAAAGATTAAGCTAGCAATTGAGTAAATTTTGAAAGTATAGAAAGGTGTGATCTTAGATGAGGACAGGAGGGGAGGTAGGATCAGAGAGGGGTTGGTCTGGATGGAGATAAGCAGGAAGTTCCAGTTCTTCAGAGAGGAAAAATATCAAAGAGGTGTCTTGAAGAGTACAGTCAGAGGACAGAAATGTGATTCTGGGCTCTGTTGGTAGGCTCCTAGAAATGGAATAGTCACTTAGAACTAACGTAGGACAGGACGTAGACAGAAAATAATAAACCACCTGAGGGTCTGCTGTGGGGAAGGTAGGGAGCAATGGGTGATGATTTGAAAAAAAGTGCTTGGTTTACAGCAGTAACTCATGCAGTGGCCTTTACAAAGGCTGCTTCCTTCATGCTGTGGTGATACCAGGACACTTTTCTAGAACTATGGCAAATGTAGTAAGTCTGCACTATTTTATTTAATGTTTTATTCTTAAATATCTTAAACATATTCAGAGAGTGTTCATATTCATAGTTTTAAGTAAATTTTACTATTCACAAACTGTCCCTGTCCTCTTATTTTGTGTAATTTTTAAAACTAATTAAATTTAAAATATTCAGTGAGGCTTATGTAAGGGAGGAAGACAACAGTCATGGGAAATACCCTGCTGTGTAAATGGAGTTTTCATGAATGAGGATCATAATTTTCAGCAAAGCCCATGTATATGTGTAATGCTAAGCTGAGAACTTCCTTCATTTGTTCTGCATCCAAAATATTTGATGAAAGTACACAAAATTAACATGAAAAGCTGTATTTATAAAGCAGGGATTTGAGAGGAATGCCTAGGATCCAAGAAGCCTGGCATGCCTAAAATGACCGAATTGAGACAGCAGCCTTAACTTAAACCTCCAGGGGGCAAAGCGTGTGTTTAACATATTTAACATCTGCCCTCATATTTCTAGAAACACATAGCACTGTAAGTCTGTACAGTGTAATATTTAGACAGGACAGGGACCATCTGCCTCAGTCTGAGAAGTGTAGGAGGCATGTATTACTGCAAATGGCAAAAGACAGATGTATTTACACCTACATGGTCAGCACCTTTAAGCACTGCTCCGAGGAAACAAGGCTCTTCTTTGGGAGCAGCTGCTTAACCTTCTGATTGTGCAGTGATCAGAAAAGGAGACGAACTCACGGTCAGTTGGATTTTACAGTCACTGTTCAGTGGCCCTCAAAGCAGATTCCTTTTCTGTTGTTGCTACTTTTGAAGAATTAAAAATTTAATCTGTTGCAGTACCTTTCTAAAAGTAATAAGCAAGACTGAAAGAATACCATGTAATTAGCAGTTCTGGATTTGTCCGTTTTATTTGCTTTTAACATATGAACAGCTTCTTTAATACTAGACATCTTGATTAAGTTTTGCAGGTGTTATTAACCAAAAAGTCAAGTTGGGTTTCGTTCTGCTGGTATCCAAGACAGCAAAATATTTTTCAGGTACTGAAAGGACTGATCAGTGCTTTTAATATCATCTGTCTCGAGCAGAGCTGCAAAGCATGTCATTCTACTTGACAGGTGGAATGGCAGTAAATTTTTAAAAAGTGTTCACTGTAGCCCTATGGGAATGAAAGACCAGAATCTGGAGTTGTGTCATTACTGCGCTATTCATCACAGATGCTTTTTTTTTTTTTTTCATGCAAACTTGTAGATTTTGGAACATTTTCTGATCAGTCATTGAACTCTCTTATTCTGAATGCAATTTATGTTCTCAGCACTAAGTATCTTAGAGTATTACCTCCCTTCTGCCATCACTATCATTTCCTTGTTCCCTGCCCTCTGTTTCTTCCCTTGCTTTTTCAAGTCTCTCATTGTAATTTCTGCACCTTCATCAAGCACTTAATTTTTGACCCGATATTTTGTCATCCCATTGACTCACTTTCCTGGAGTTTGTACTGTCAGCACTTTCTGAGGAGCAGATAGGCTTTCCCAAAGGGGCTCTGACACTAATTAGTAAGGAAGCATCTTATGTTTTAAAGATTAGGGGGATGCAAGACAGTGAAAGAGTTAGATTTAATAAGTCTTTATATATCTGTGCCTCAGTTTCCCTCTCAAAATTTTAATAGTAATGCTGAATTCTGCTTGAGTCTGGTGAATGGGTTAATTCACTGCACATTTACAAAGAGCTTATAGATTTGAAAGGGGAAGAACTGTATGATCCATCTCATGCTTGTCTATAAAAGGCAGTGAATCAGAGTATGTTAGAAGACAGCTTTGTGCTTTGCAGTAGCTTTATAAGCGTTCCTTGTGTTTGTGGAATGAGTTGGAGTTAGTTTCCAGCTTGTAAGAATGTTGGGACACAGATGAGCTATAATAGGAAGGAGGGAAATAAAAGATACAATAATTGCCCCAAAAGAAAAACTATTGTAAAAGTTGGTTTCTCTGACAGCAGCATTTGTTTTAACTTTCTCAAGGGATATGGTCATTATATTTGTATCATACTTCATTCTCAAATTCATTATAGCTTTAGTGAAACACCAGGATGTAACCTGCATTAGTTGGGGCTTGTCAAAATAGAGACGTCCAATGTACCTCATAGGAAAAGGAGTAAACCTGACTTTTTTTCCATCCAAAAGATTTAGATAGTGTGTTTTTAAACATGAAACTCTATCCGTTCTTCATCCCATCCCTCATTCCCCCCCCTAGTAAGGAAGGGGGAAAGTAGGTAAAGTATCTGATGCAATTTTGTCATTTTAGTGTTTCTCATTGCTTATATTATATGTACTGAAAGTCACTGATACCTGTTTGTTTTGACTCAGAGAGCTTAATTTGTCCCAGGTACTACTACTGAAGCAAACAAAAATAAGGAGTGCAAAGTCATGATGTCATGATACAATTAAGTAGGAAAAAGTAACTTTAAAAAGTCAAGAAAAAAATTAAAGAGTGAAGCTAAAGAATCCAGCACAATAGATCAACTTTCCTGCATGCTGAAGCCAGACATTCTCATTCTGGCACATTTCTCACACATGTTTTATGTCACCTTTTAGCTTTTATAATAAATTTTGGTAATAAAGCAACTACTGTAATGATTTGTAATTGATATGAAATACAGTTATTTGCACTAAATTTTGTTCAGATGTCACCATTGATGAAAAGATTCTCACTAAGGCGACGTAAAGCGATGAGGGTTAGAGTAAGTGGGTGTTGCACAGCTTATTAAAAGCTTAAATAGTTTTTGTTAAAGAGGGTGGTAACACAAAATTAAAGAATGTTTCAGTTTTCAATTTGCTAAAGCTCAGAATCAGATAAGAAATTAAGAAAATTCTGTTGGGATTTTGAATCATAAATCGTCTTCATTCCATAATTTTCCTGTGGAATTTCGCACTAGCTATGAGAACGGGGAACCTCGGTGAGCTTTTTGCCTTTCATTGCTCTGTTACTGTCACCGAGCGTAGCCATCTGGTGCTGTCTTTTCAAGGTTGGGTTATCCTCTAATTTGTACATTCTCTCTCAATTAGCATACCATCCATATTACGTGAAGGAAATAGTGAAAAACAATTGCTTATATAAATATCATAGGAAAAAAACGGTCATCTTAAAAGAAATCAGGCCTTGTGAACAGAAAGGAAATGTCAAGTTGTCTCTCTCACACTTAAGGCTTTTTATTAAGACTCTGTTGCAGTCTTTTGAAGTGTAATTACATTTTCTTCATGATACAAGATTTTGTATCCATGTTAAAACCAAACAAACAAACCTTCCATTGAAGCATGTATCCACCTGGGTCAATTTGTAATTAAAATAGAGTTTGTTAATTTGCAAGTATAATCAGGTCAACACAGTATGTTTGTGCAAAAAAAAAAAAAAGCACCTATGTTATTTTCTTAAAATGTTCTAATGAGCTCAGCTAAATGTCATTTGCCTGCTTTTTGCAGACAGAGAAACTGAGGCAGAGAGGGAAAAAAAAAACCAAAAAACTTGCCAAAACATCCAGGATCATAATTAAGAAATTCTAAGCTCCAGTCAGATTCGACCACTCTCCAATGACTCTTCAAATTTACACTAGATTCATTCTAGGTTTTAAATTATATTGACTATGTGTTATGCAGAAGACTTAGCTTTCCATTAAATATTTAAACAGTGCAATAGTGCTGGGCTGATCTTCTCTTGAGCCATTAGGATGGTCTTCGACTCAGAGACTGAATGTGTTGACTGTATAGGAGATCATACAATTCATACAGTTCATACCATTTAATTGGGTTTTATCACTGCTCAGAGATGATATGTTATGCCTAGAAAGGCAGCTGGTTCTACCAAACAAGCTCTTTCCCCCAAAGCATTAACCAAACATTTATTTAAATACAACCAGTTAGAGGCTATACAGAGTTCAAAAAATCTTTAATATGTTTTTGGCCTATATTAGTAACAAAAAAATAGGATTTTTTCTGCAATATTCTATTCTTGATTGGATTTTTACATCTTTGCATGTCAAAGAATATATATCTTAGGTTTGTACCTTCACCTAAGTGTTTTTTTAAGAGGATGTCTTCATTGCTGTTGTGCTCGTGTCAAATTTAGTTCCCAGAATTCTTTTTTATGAGGCTGGTATCCTTTTAATTGTGTAGGCGTATGGCTGAGTGCTTTATACATCTTTCTATGATAGACCTTTTCTGTTAGTTCATTGCCTGAAAATATTTCACTTGTTTCATCTAGTCAGAATTTATCGCTGAGTCAGAGTATAAAAAGTAAAATGACACATTGGCATTTACAAAATCAATTATTCAGCAATTTTGTGGATGATGTTACATCCCAAATGAGAATCAAAGAAGCCTTGAGCATGTGAGTAGCTCTAAATTTACCTCCGATTCCTCCTTTTCAGAGTTTATGCAAATATCAGTATGGTGATGGCTTTTTCAAGGGTGATGTAAAGAACAAGGGAGAAATCCATTAAAAATGCACTAAAATTAATAGTGTGTGATACCACTTTAAAAACTATGCACTGTGCAAAGTACTTGAACAAAATCTCAAATAAAATCCTGGTGTAGATAAATTGTGGAGTCGCCAAAAACATTAAGCTCTATAGCAGGTGATTTTTAGCATCAAATACATTGGAAATAAGTTAGGGTTCTCTTTCCTGCGTTCCGTGGAAGCTTTTAGGTGGGGGAATAAGATTGCTGTGTCACACAGTTGCAAAAGATTTTTGAATTTAATGGTGTGTTTCTATCCTAGAAAAAGGCCTGAGTTATTTTCTCTAAATGGTTGTGCTTGTACCTGTCGTTTTTATTTAGGCCTTGCCTCTTTTCAGTAAATTTGTAAACCTGTCCCACTCAGACCTTCAGTGGAAAACACCCACATATTTGTTGCTTTTGATACTAATTTCCTTTTTCTATTAGTTCTGACTTCAATGTCTGTTTAAGGCTCTTGACTGCTTTTGCCTCAGATGTGTCAGCAGATTTCAGGAAGGAGACCTAAGCTGTGTCTAACGTGAATTCTAACGTTAAAGCCTGCTCGCAGCTGGTGCATTGGTTTGTCACAGCAGTTGTGCATGAAGAGCCTCCCCCGCCAGCTCCTGCTTCTGTGGGTGTTGCGTTGTCAGTGGGACCCTTCACGTGAGCAGGTGTCTGTGAGCGTCAGCATGCTGGTTACGTTAGGGGTCTACATCTCTTCCAGGGCATCATGAACGGTTATAAAAACTTATTTTGTTTACCTTCTGCATAAATCTTAATAGCATGATATACAGTGTACTTGTTGGTAATCGAGTTTTCATCTAATTTCTGTGCATTTTTCCCCTTTACGTGAAGACCTTACCTGTTTGGAGCAGGATGTTTTTCCATAAAAGCTCCATGGTGAGTTCCCAGTTCAAACCCAGCATGCCTATAATTCATTTGCTGTCCTCACTGAAAATAACTCTGTGCTTAGAATTTTTAATTTTGGATTAATTTTTTTTTTTAATCTGTTTACTTGCATGGCTGATCCATAGGTGGAAGCACTGCATAATTTCACTATTAAACTATGGATGTGTGTTCACCATCAAGCATTGTCAAAGAAATGCATTCACTTTTTTTTCTTTTTTACCTTTGAGAGGGTATTGAATTTTTAAGTAGCAGAGAAGTTGAAAAAATAAATTATTTCCCAGCGAGCAAAAATGATTCCAATATCTTTCCAAAACAATCCTCTTTTTTTTTTATACATATATATATATAGCTTCCTTTATTACTTTATTATTGTAGCACTAAGTTGCTTACAGACAGAAAACATCAATGATGACCTCTTGAAAGTAAACCAGATTAGCAGGGAGTAGACAGTAAAGTACTGCAGTAAGAGAGGTGAAGCAAGTAAAATGAGCACTGCAAAATAAAAAAAGAAGCTTATCACACTTGAGGAAAAAAAAAAACCATAGTTCCATTAAAAGGGTATTTGAAATAATAAGTGGTTTGGGTTTTAATATGTAAAATTGCAGCATATTACAAAAATAGAGACAGAAGAAGAAACAAGTTTTAGTGAGTTTCTCTGTGTTGGTGCTTGGTTCAGTATTCACATAGTGCTACATAACCTCCAGTCACCTTTTTATAATGTGATGGGGGTTAGGTGGTTGAAGTTTTAGGCAACAAGAATGAAAGGAGTTTGAACAACTTACAACTTCCTTAGAAAATTTAGTGACTTTTGGCTAGGAGTTTTTTGGGCTTGTTTTGTTGGGGGTTTTTTTAAGTTTAGCCAAGGATACTTCTGAGCTGTATCTTATCAGTAGCTGTTAGAATATTTGTATGTGGCTCTTGTTTCTACTACTAGAAGTTTGTTCCACATATATCACCCCCTAATGTCTCATCGAAATACTATCTTCAACAGAAAGAACTTCTTAAGAGCTTCATTAGGATACAGACTTCTTAAGAGAATGGCAGAGGACAGCTGGTGAGGGATATGGGAGCTGTACCAGGCAGGAAAAGCAGAGGCACTAGATGTGACACTAAAGGAAAGACGGTGACGTTGCCTTATTCCGAGAGAATATCTGGTTACTGGAGTAGTCTTCCTAAGAAATATTTTGAAATGTAGTTTACATTACACCCAAGTATTTCATCTGATGGTGATTGAGGAACTGAAAAGGCTCTGGAAGAAGACTTTTGAAAGTGGATTGTCTTAGCAAATGGATGAGTTGGTTGCCCCCTGCAAGAAGGAGCAGAGACGCTTGTCAACCAGAAATTATTTTAGATTGAGGCAAGATTAAAAGGCCTAGATTAAAGAGGGGAATATATGAAATAGTCTCAAAAATTGTTGCCTGTCTTTCACAAGACTCTTTTGTGGTTTATTTAATGCCAGTGCTAGCTCAAAAATATGGTCTTTACTAGCCTACAGAGAAATTAGGATAAAAAACACACTTTGGGTGGGGGGAGAAATCATGTTGTTTCCATTAAGGTCTTAATGAGACCTAAAATTATGTAAACAGAATGAAAGGAGATTTGACAGCTTACTGCCTGGCGAATTGAGGAGCCTACCATTTCTCTGCTTGCTGCTTGCTTTATTCCTGATTCGACAACTGGAAACATGTCTTTGTTTTCTTGTTTAAGGCACAGTGGTAAATTAATTAAAACGTATGTATTTTGAGACGGATACACTTTTTCAGTAATTTTATGTGTAATGTCAAATTTCACGCAGTATTTTTCTCCTGATACTTTTGGTGCTGCTCCTGTAGTCTAGATAAAACTTTAACCTTCAGAAATCATACATGTTTCCATTTCAGTGAGTTTAGCAGTGGAGTTGTGGATAAGTGCTTTTGGTTTTACGAATCTGATGTATTTGAAGCCTGTTCATTGGGAGTATAAAACCAGTGTGATTCTCAACCTTTGCACTCTTACTGTTTGATTGGTAATATTAGAATTTGCAAAGCAGTACATTATATGTGCAATTTATTTATTTTTTTTCAAGTCATGTCACTTGTTTGACTATGAACTTAAAAGACAAATTTAAGAGGCAGCAGTATTTTATGAGACATAAATCTCCTTGAGGAACACTCTATCGCTGTACTGTGTATCCTCTGGTTTTCATAGTTGCCTATGGTTTTCAAAATATTTAATGGTATTAATTCTTATTAATTCTTTCTTACATAAAGTAGAAAAATTAATAAAAAATTAAAACTAGTTAAAATTAGTCATGATCTTTATAAAGACCTAACACAATACATTTCCAGAGATTATGGCAGAGTTTGATTCGTTACAAAAGTCAACAAGTGGTAGTACTGCATTGTTTCAGTAGCTCTTAATCTTTTCTTACTGCATTGTCAACATGAAAGAACTTGCATGCTAATGCTGAGTCTCTTCGTTTCTTTTTAAGATCAAAGTAATGTCTTAATTTGCTTCTTTAGTTTGCTCCCATCACTTTTTGTGCCGTTACAATAGAAAATGCTCACGTCTGTTTTTCGTTGGACATAGATACATCTGCATCTCAGTGCTTCCGCATTTAAAATGGAAATAATCCTCCAAAATTATGTTAGAGAAGTTAATTATTATCAACAACACAAATTTCCCCAAATACTGTGGTATTTAGCTGGAGTTTGGGATTAACTTGATTTTTGGTAGGTGACTTTGTTATTGACTTCAGCTGGGGTAGGTGAATGTCAACTGCTGGTAACTGAAATGACATGAACATGGTCTTCAGATGAGGCACAGCTCTTATTAAATTTATAGCAGAACAAAAACTACGTAATTGGAAGGGTTTTTTATTACTATTGTACTCCTGCTTGAGGTTTCTGCACAGATACAATTGGGATAAAAGTACTGCTGTGTCTCATTGAATTCTTGGTGTAGTTACACAGTTGGGTGGACCCAGACAGGAAAAAGCGCGTTGTCTTTTTATCCTCCTTATGTCGTAAATATAGTGCTGTTGTTTCTAATGTGGAAGATTCACATCTTAAGGGTGAATTTTGATCCCATTAGCTTCATTTTCTTGTTTTTAGTGTTGATTCCCAACAACAAGCACTTCTTCCTGCATCACGACCCCTTTCAGTAGAAATGTGGTACAATCTTTTGAAAGTTAGTACATTGTGAAGATTTTTTTTAAATTAACTGTTTTTAAAAGTGAGGCCAATTGTGCCTTAATTTCAGTTCTTGGGATAATTTATGAAGTGCTGACAGGCTAAGAGCAAGTAAAGAGCAGGAGTTCATAGCAGAAACAAGTCATTCACCACCTACCTTCAACATTATTGTTTTGTTATCATTTATAAAACTGAGAGGGTGTTTGCATCTACATAATAATGAGGATTTATAGTTTCCAAGTTGTTAAAATATCACAATGACATGAAAATATATTTTTCTAATGGCATTACTGTTACTGAAAATAACTGGGCTTTTGAGGTTTACTGAAGGAAAGAAATTGGAGTTGGAATGTATTGATGAAAACCCAGGGATAAAGTAAAATGGTGGTAAAGTGAAAGATTCCTTAGTTAGAATAGTTTTCAGAATAGACTTGTTGACATCTCGGCAGTTTTTTCAGAAATATGTCTAAACCAATATGATGCACTAGTCTTTTTTTTGTTTGTTTGCCTTTATGTTTTAGCAGGACTAAGTTTAACCACATGAGTAATCGTGTTTTACAAGGTTTGCTCTTTCTGTCTACAAAACATCATTCTTGAAGGGAAAATGTTTTGGCACTGAAACCAACACTTAAATGCATGCCTCGAAAGATGTACATCTTAAAGACATGATGTAAATAGAATGTAGCTTAGACCATTTCCTCTAAGGCTGTTTATAACTGTATTTGGTTGAGCATTGGGCTTGGGACTGAGAGTGTGGAGAACCCTGCAGAAATGTATTGTTAGAGTACCAGCTCCCTTCTGCTTAAAGGCACAAAGAAATTGAAGTCAGTTATGTCTCTAGAAGTTTACTCCAGTTTGTAGTTGAGAATAGCATTTGCTCCAAATTTTTTTTCACTTTAAATCATTTTAATAACCTCAGATTGTGTTGAGTAAGAATTCAGAATATTAAGAGTATTAGCACAGTGTAGAAAGATTCTCTTTTCAAGAGTTCTTAAGAGGAAGTGAATATGGCTGAATCATGGCTGTACTCGTAGCTTGCTTTGTGTTCACTGATGGGTAACACTGTCCTTCTGAACAACCGTGTTCTATATTAAAAACAATCATTTATTGACTGAAGTGTAGATCAGTAGGTAACAAGACTCTAATTATTGGATACATCTATATTTTCATTTTTGAAGGAATATTAGTGCATGAATATTGGAAGGTGAGAGCTACAAATAGTTACTGATACACAGTTTCTTACAGAATTGGTTAAAAATACTGTTTCTGTGACAGATGACTACTTCAAAATGGAAGAAATCTTCTGAGTTTTTCTGAGCAGCTAATAAATACTTAATATGTTAACATAAATTTAAATATTCTAATATAGATTGTGAAGTGCCAGTGCAAGCAAGATAATATATCTATAGCCAGGACTTTTTTGGAACACAGATTTCTGACCCAGTAATCTGTAGCTGTAATTTTAACAGTTGGATATTAAGTGCTTTGTGGTGGTTCAATATCAGAGTTACTGACTATAAATTCCAATTGCTCTTTTGGGACATTCCAGCTTCTCCTACATGTATGAGAGCTTCAGGACTGATCTAAGTCCATGAAAGTTTGTCTGAATGTTTCCCTTGACTCTGGTCAGTGCAATGGAATTCGTTTTGCAAGGTCCTTTTTTTTTTTTTTCTTTCTCCTTCTAAGTGAAAGGTGTGACCGTAGGCTTGCCACGTGTGTGATTTATGGCAAGTGGCTTAGCCCCTCTGTGCTTCAGCAAGTCCATCTGTAAAACTGGCAGAATAATACTGCACGAGGTGTTGGGAAGCTCAATTACACTTTCTGTAAATCCCTTCAGAAACCTGGCTGAAAATACAGTGCGATTGCAAACAATTAGTCTTTTCTCCCATTTTCATAAATGACCTCATTTCCAGTATGCTACACAAAAGGTATTTGCTGCTTTAGGTGAGTTCAAGTTGAAGGCAATTTTAAATGTTTCAGGTTGCATGACAGTAATGATGGAGGCTATATGTTTTTAACCATGCGCTTATTTTCCACCTGTCACTCACTGCAGCTGGTTGTTGGAAGGAAATGAAGTGTTTGAGAGCAGTGTGAGTTTTGCTATTTATTTCAGCGAGATCAGGACTGAGCTGTAAGGGACCGAGCCCGTTGGACAGGTGCTATCTCTGCAGCCAGGTGCAGGAGTTTTGGAGAAGCCCAGCTAGTAGAATAATTTTGGTTTAACTTGCTTTTCTTATGTTATTTTTGCATTATGTTGATTTATAATCTGTTCTTGCTTTAATATCCCTATTGGTTCATTCTGTTGAACCACTTCACCTGTATACAAGTAATCTGTCATTAACAAAAAAGAGTAGTATGAGTTAAATGCCGTTATAATTATGCATAGTGTTGGAATTGCTTTGTGCTGTTTAAAAATATTTTTCTGCTGCTTAATTCCATCATAATACTTGCAGTAATTTGTTTGCACATACATACATGCACACATACACTTCTCAGAGTTGAAGATCATTACTTAAAAATGACCAAGTTAATGTGATGGTGTAATCACAGGCTGATATAATGTGGAACAAGAAATTAATAGAAGAAAAAAGGAAAGGAGTGAAAGCTAGCAAGAGAGGGGAGCAGTCAGATACGCTACGGAGAGAAATATTAAATAATCCCATTAAAAAGACTGGAAAAAAGGGAACATGGAGAAGAAGAAATCCTGCATGAACTTTTCAAAACAGCTTTTATCTTAAGGAAAGGGTGAAATCCTGGTTTAATGAATTGAGGAAATGCTCTGAACAGAGTTTTGAGCTCATACAAAGCAGAATGTTATGTCTCTTCAGATTCCTGTAAGGAGGAACACTAAATGGTGTTTCAGTGAAACACAGTTATAAACCACTGTATCTGCTACATGCACATTGTGGAGTTTCAGAGGAGGGTGTATCTTAATCTCTTTTTACATGATAAAATTACTGATTTGTTTTAACACGTAGCTCGCGAGTGTATGCATTGTTTGCCTTTCCTTGTATCCTCCGCATGTTGTTCCCTCTTACCCTTTTGCCCATGTCACATTTATCCTCGTGCTTTCACTGGCATCAGGACTGTGCTGAGTTACAACTGATCAGCAGTTAGCATTATTATTAGTTTCTTTTATTATTATTAGTTTCTTTGGAAAATACAAGAAAATATCGACCACTTAGAATGACCGACCCAGAATCTATATTTTCATTCCCAAAGGACTTACAGTTATAAGTGTTTGTATTCACTTCCAGAGTTGTTTATATTGAATGCAAATATTCAATATTGGGTCTTTTAAACAGTCCAACTAATTCTCCATTATGACCCAGCGCTGTTCTTCAAGTTAATGAGTGCAGTGATCAAGGGGAATTTGGGACCCATTATTGAGAAACACTGAGCATCTGTAAATCCTGCTAAACCTTATGGGAAATGCAGATATTCACCACTTCTGGATTAATATCTTAGAATGACTATTAAGCAAGGGACATCTTAATTTTTGAGAATTAACTTTCATAATTTGCTTTTGTTCTTTTGTTAAGCAAATCCAAACCAGCTCCACAGATTTCACCCAGTAAGTCTGTGGGAGGAGAGTTTTGTGTCGCTGCAGTCTTTGGGTCATCACGGTCATGGTTTGCAAACAATCCTGGTCTGAAAAGAGAAAAAGGTTGGTATATTACAAAAATAGGACTTGCATTTAAATTTAAATTCTCTATTTTATTTTCTCATTTTGTGATAACTTCTGAGCAGGTGGTTCTTATCTGTAGATTTTGTTCCTTAACCTCAGTGACAATGGAGATTTTTGGGAACATGGTTGGGGTGATTTTGGTAATTAGGACAATTTACAAGAAATTTTAATCAGTGACATAAATCACTGATCTTTTATTATGATATAATGACAGAAAACAAACTTGGATAGTTTAATGCAAAGGTGCTGTGTGAAGTTTCACTGAAAAAGCCGTGAGGTAAAGGTGAGACACCTGTGCTAAAGCAGATGTACAAACATATATTGTGGCAATGTGTGATTACCTGAACACACCTTGCTGAGAAACTCTGTTCCACCTTCTCTTATATGAGATATTTGTATTTTTTTTGAAACAAGGGGGAAATTGTGTGCTTTGTACAATTTGCTCTTTGTCTCTCCAGCCCTTTCACTTCTAATTCCCATTTTTGACTGCAAGCATGTGAAGGCAAGAAACTTAAAAGAATTAGTAGTCTTCTGTTTCCGCTGTGCTATTGCAATAAGATTTTCTTTCTTCTTGCAAACAGATCAATCAAAACAGTTTGTAGTGGAGTCGTTGTATATTATCAGTTGCTACGGTAGCCTGGTGGAGCACGTCTTGGAACCGCGTCCGCTCAGCACTGCTCCGAAGATTAGCGATGACACACCTCTGGAAATGATGACGTGCCCAAGAGCCAGCTGGACTTTGGTTAGGTAGCTCATTCCTTTTTCTTCTTTTTGTCCACAAAACGGTTGTGACTTATTTTGAGGGAGGGGTGAATGAACTTCATTGTGATTTTCACCCGTATTTTTATCTTAAATACTCTTAAAGTTTTTCATTGAAAGAGAGGACTCTTGATAGCAATTTCAGGCCTACCCTTTCATATAGTTCTGTTAGTGCTTATGTGTCCGGACAGGAGCTAACCATTGAAATCCTTCTAAAGGTGTGGGGCTACATGAACGTATTTATGGATCAATAGAGATCCTTATCAGTTGGTGATTTTAAATGAGCAGATTGTAATTTAGCTTTTTATATCCGGGCTAGAAACAATTATTTTAATACTGTTAAAATACAGAATTCTGCCATGAGACATGAGTGAGGTTTCCATGATGAAGCATTGCAAAGAATTAGGCAAGTTACCCTGTAAGTAGCTGAAGGTAGCATTTCTTAAGATAGTTGAAGAAATTATTCCTGACATGTGGAAGAAAGTAAACAAAAATTGATGAGAAAGTGTTGTCAGTGCTTTTGACGTTTTAAAATATTTTTCTATCGATTTTTCTTGGCTCCTACATTCCTTAGTGCTGCTTATGGCTGGACTAGATTGATCAATACTTGATTTACCAAGCTATTTAGGAATGGGCCACCCTAATTAAAATTACAACACAGACTTCTAGACCATTATTGTTGAAATGAGTAGGTTGTAATGGAATTGAAAATTCTAATTGGATCAATAGTCCATAACTTTACACAGCTTTATTTTCACAGTTTGTAAATGCTCAATGGCTTTACAGTATCAAAGCAATGCTAGTTAACAGAACAGAAAAGTTCCCCAGTTTCTGTTGTGTGTTTATAGAACGTCAGCATGACATACAATGGTCCTAAACATATTTACCAACTTAATCTAAACCGCCTTCATCATTTTTTTTGCGCAATACATGCTGCAGTCAACAAACAAGTATTGTCTTGGCCTCACAATCTGCGCGATTTGGTCACGCTGCTCAACCGCCTGTGGTGTATTGCAGTGTTTGAACAAGCTAATTTAAATAATTACAAACATTTTGTGAGCTTGTATAGCTAATTACATGTGATGACAGAAACACTGATTTACATTCTCTGTATTAGCTGAAATATTAATAGTTTTGTGTTTTACCTCAGAACTCCTCAGTGGAATGAACTCCAACCACCATTTAACGCAAACCATCCACTGCTCCTGGCTGCAGATGCCGTGCAGTACTACCAGTATCTTCTTGCTGGCTGTGAGTAGCTGACAACTTTTTGTCTTGTCTTATGTGTGCATTTTAAGCCAAGGGTGACTTTCTGAGTTGGTTTTTCAACCCTCATTTCTTTCAGTACATGTTCTACCCCAGACTTAGGGCATCGTGTAACCAACTGTAGTGGTAATGGTAGAGTAGCGAATATAGTTTCTTTTTGATAGGAATCAAAATTGTGAGGCCATCACATAGCCAAAATGGGAGTGCTTGGCAGGCCTCGCAAGTGTGACCCCCACCCAAGTGTTCACGGTTTCTTCACCTCATTTCTTCTCATGCTTTTAGCCATTTCCTCTTTGAATTCAGTACTTGGTGACAAGCGAGTGCATGTGCATTTTCCCTCTCCCCTGGAACTCCTGATTGCTGGGCTACTTCCAGTCAGTGTCTCAGGCAGCTGCTTCCCTCGGGAGCCTTGGCATCGCTGCCGGGGACGGCTGCCCACCTGCCTCGTCCTCTGTCTTACCCAGCCACGTGGTTCGCGGGGAGCCAATATGCGTGGCCTTGCATATTCAGAAACACTTATATAGCTGTAGGCACATGGTATAGGTATGTTTTATATATATATAAACCCATGTATTTTATATTGATTTTATAGGTAAATGAGTATTTATGTTATTTTTTAATTTGACAATTCAAAAAAGCAAAGAATATTAACGGTGAGTAGCAAGTCTCTTTTTTTTTTATCTAGGGGGTAGTGAAGATCAAAGTGATATAACAGTCAAAGTTTCACAAGGGAGCAACTCTTGGCATATGTAAAGGTACTCGTGGGGAAACCGAACCCTCTGCACAGTTGTCAGTGCAGCTAATGCCAGCATGTTATGTGACACAGGCATTTTAAAATGCAGGAAGTGGACATCTGGGCCAAAAGGCAGCGTGTCTGAATGGGACTGGTAGAAACGGCACTGGTGCCAGTTAGATCTGTTGCTGCTACCTCTCCATCTGTTGCATGTACTCAGGGCTCAGAATGTTGTGGCAGCCTACAAGGTTAGGGGCTTCCTTTTTCCATGCTGCATAGAAAAAGGAAGAAAACTCAAAAGCTAGAAAAGAATATGACAAAGTAATAGCATACAACACTGTGTTAGATGTGCCTTTTGGCTACAATTTTTTGCTAGATTCCTGCCTTATTTTACTTTGATTTATGGGTATGAGTTCTGCTTTGAGGTAAAAGGTCGTTGCAAGAATGTATTTTGGTTGTATAATATTTTATTATACAAATATAGATCACTCTTTTCAAATGAGTGTGTTTAAAATTAAGTGTACAAGCCTATACTTAAATTTTCATATAAATATTTTGAAGCATTGAGTACAATCAGGTCAACAAATATATTTGTAATTTATATCAAAGCCTTTAATAGACACTATTAACTATAGAGCATAGGTCTAATTTCATATTGTAATTTAAGGTAACTGCTGCCACATAGTCTGCTTATGTTGCTGATGATTCATTTTGATATCTATATTTTTATCCATTGCTTATGCACCTGTTGCTGATCATGACATTAAATAACTTTTATGATAAGGAGGTAGAAAAGACAAACAGGCTCAGTCTTTCAATAAGTCATGTTTAGGTGGACATGTTTGCAAGGAAGAACATAATCTGTTTCCTGCCACCAAGGAGGTGGAGTTATGACCCTTTTCTAGCACTTTTCCATTAATATATATCCTCTTGGCCTGTTAGTAGGTAAAATATCTGCGTAAAACAAAGCATTAGGATAAAAGGATACTTGCTTGCAGTCCATTGCTGTGTGCATTTATTGTTCTGTAGGGCTGTCAAGGCTGTTGCTTTGCAGAATTTCTAACCAGTCTACGAAACGTAACGTCTTCAGCGAAAACAGCAATACTGAGTAGTCTTGAAACAATCTCCAAAATTAGCTTGAATTCACAGACACTACCTGTGTTTGCGAGTCCTTGCAGCTGGCCTCTTGGGGCCAGACTTCGTCCCCCGCCCCCCTCGCCCTCCCCAAATTCTCTGCTCTAGTTTTAGATGTCTTTCTCATCCATATTGGTTTCAGCTATTTCCCCTGCGTGCTATCAAGCGTATAAATATATAAATTATTGTATGTAGTGTGCAGTTACTGCAGTATGGGTCTAAGAGCACAGAATGCTGTCTGGAGAATTTTGGATACTTTGTAGAAGTAGTTTGTCTGTTTTGTAGTTTCTGTTGAAATTAAAAGCAATGTATTGCATAGATACAGTCTGAACAGAAGTCTTTCTGTGAGCATCAGTGCTGGTATACACAGATCACATTGATTCCTGAGATCAGGGGTGGATGTGGTTCACTTCTGTGTATTTCATTAACAACTCAAATACTACGTGTTTCGAATGTTTTTGTATGGGAAACTTTTTAAAAGTTGAAGAATGAGTGGTAGCTGTATTCCAACAAAATAATAAATCTGCATTATTTGAATTACAGTGAAGAGTTTTAATTCAGGTTTTAATTCACTTAATAGGAATTCGTTAAGATGGGTGTGGAACGTAAAGAAAAATAGAATAATAAACTCTAAAGACAAAAAAGAGTCTAGAGAACATAGTAAAAGTGGGATTAACAGAGAAGTGTGTGTAGGTCCAATCTTCTTTGAAGTTTTGTCTTCTGAATTTATTCTGTCTGAAGCTACTCAATGAAATTTCTGAAAAAATGGAGTCAAACCAGGATTCACACAAAAGAGTCCAAGACACCTGTTAGCTTTCCCCCGTTAAATATATGCTAAAACGAAGTGATCTGGCTCTGCTTACCTGCAGTAATGTAATGGGTTGTCGTTCGCTGAAGCCTGCGGTTTGATGTGCTATCACTTCCGTCAGTAAGTTTAATTGCCAGCAAATGGCTAAATAGGGGGTTAGGGTGAATGTTACATCTGTCTGCCACGTTAGTGGTAAGAGGAATTCTGGCGCCGTTTCAGGGTCACTATTTGTATCTGTCTATCAGAGGTAGAATACAGCAGTTTCTCTCAGTTTCTGTATAGCATTTCTGCCAATTGTTTGGCTCCATTAAGTGTGCAGGGGAAATAAAAGCCTGAATGACCAAGTCACAAGGGGGTATGGATAGACCCTTTCTTTGTCCACACTCAGAACATTGCATTAGGTCTCATTATCCATTTATAATAAGTGACCTTTGCCCCCTGGGTCATTGAAAAATACTCAGTGTGCTTTTTAGCACAGAGTACCTCTGTCAGCAGACGGACAGAACAATGAAACGTCTGGCGGTCTGGTTGGAGGGCTGTACTCTGCAGGTTTTCATAAATATGCAGTTTGATGCCAAAACACAGGACTAAAATCTTCCTTAGTCTCTGAAAAGTATAAAGAAGGCCAGCGAGTTCTTGTGCTAAAAAGAGAATATTCTACAAATACTGTGCTTAGTTACTGACACACAGTTCAGCTTTTAATATTTTTAAAGAATCTTAAAGTTATACTCACAGCTAATAAGCTAACAAGGAACCATTGTTGGAAGAAATATTTTGTACAAGTGTCCAAGACCTTTATCCCAAGGGCATTTGTAAGTGGATTAGCACAGCTGTTTCATTGCTTTGAGGTCATCTGTGACATCTGCTGCAGAAACCTGGATCAGAGTATGCTGTTCGTATCTACCTGAGCGCTTTATCGCAGCCGTGGCTGGTGCAGGGAGGTGAGAAAGTGGGTAGCAGGAGATTTGGACCTTTCTGTAAGTTCATGGCTTGAAAGTGAACTTGCATGTTGAATTCCACAACCTGCTGGCCTGCAGGAAGCCTCGCTATCCTGCTCCTAACTCTTTCAGGCTTTTTGCAGTTGGTCAGAGTCAAAATAACCAGTCCTGAGACTCTCGTCGCCTCCCGACAGAGCAGATTTCAGACTTACTTTTGGTTTTGGAAGAGTTCATCCTGCAAAGCCCTGGATGTGTTACAGTCCTCAGACCTTCAGTGCTGGGTGTTGGGTGCTAGAAGTTTCTCTCCTACCCTTCTCAGATTTAATACATAATATTTTACCTTATTTGTGTGTCTAGTATTCCCTCTTTTTTTACCTGTGTTCTGAGCAACTCCTAAATCTAATCACAACAGAGGAAGGAAATATAAGTCCCATTTTATTCTTCCTAGATGATGCTTCCTGTAACGTAAGTACCATCATCTGGTACCTGACGGTGGGAGGGGGGGCTGTGCGAGCCACTGCACGCATACAGAGGAGGGTGTCTGGTGTCCACAGGAACTTGCAGTGTAAAGGACTTGGCTTTCTTCAGAGAATTGCCACCTTTCATCAGTACTTATTCTTTAAATACTACTTTGTTCCTGCTGTTTAGGACTGGGGAATTAAGATGCTTCTGGTAGTATAAACTCTTGAAGCATGCTGTTAAGATGTACTTTTCATGTCCAGGACAATCTGCTGTTTGTGCACAGTTTTTTTTCTATTGAATACTTTTCTCTCTGTTACCATGACCCAAAGTCTTACATATTTGATCAGCTTGACTCATGTTTCCTTAGTCTGACTTCTGTACCTTCCTTTTTTGCACGTTTGAATTCAACCAGGCATGCGCATGATACAGAATGGAATTGCAATGAAAGGAGGTAACTTTGCACAACAGCAGAAAGTCTTCCATCCTCATTTCATACTTTCAATATCCTTTCTTCCTTACCCCTCCTCTTTGAATTCACTTTTTCATTGCACTGAAGGAATGGACTGTAGTTGAGAGATCTGAAATGTGGACAATTAACGCATTAATGAGAAAGACTTGAAATCAGGCCCCAAACTGCCCCAAAAAGGTAATGAATAAAATGAGATATGATTTCTCTCCTCTGGATCTGGAAAGGGCACCTTCACATTCCAGGCAAGAGTTTTGGCTCATCAGGACCAATTTTATGGAGAAGACCTGCAGTTGTCAGAAGCAGGCCAATGACAAGAATTAATATATTAACTGGTATGCAGTACTCTTTGACAAATTGCTTACTAAATACATCAAAATTGATTGGACATTCTCTGTTTAAATTGACGAATGACTGCATTAGGGGAAGGAGGGAAATCCATTAATTACAGCTGCCCTCAACCATAGGAAATGTAATCGTATAAATATAGATTTTGTTAAAACAAAAGTCTCTACTTTACTATAGTGTTGCTGGTAAGTGTACTTGCACCTCTTTGCTATTAAACCTCCAGTAGGAGGTTTTGAAGACAGATCTTTGCAATTGGCTTTTAAATAATCAAAGACCATTTCTGTTGTGTTAAAAGGAATGATGCAGTGTTTCTTTATCCCACTCTGACCGCTTCTGGAAATTGTTTCTCTCTCCGAAAAATGGACACGTAGCTGAGGCTTCTGCTGCCTCATTGATTGTTTATTCTAAATGCAATGTAATTCATATTCTACCACGGTAGGTTTCGAACCAGTACCCTGTATTCTTGTTCTTTGTTCCTGTACTGGTCTCCAAGTAATACTTGCAGGGCTGTTACTTATTTCTGACTAAGAATTTGCACTTGAGTTAGGCCTAAAGATATAATCAGTTTTATAGACTTCGTTAAGGGATTCTTGAAAAGATTAAGGTCTGTATTTATAGCTGCCTTTGACTTTTGGCTGTTGCAACAGATTTTAATTTCTGAACCCACTGTTGTACATATCTTGTGTTTTCCTGAAAAGGGCTTTCATTAGAAGTCAAATTTAGTAACTATTCATTGTCTTCAAAGGGAGGGGGTTAGCCTTTCCTCACTGTTTGTTTGGGCTAAATGATAACACAGTTTATGCAGATAATCTCTGTAACTCTGACATCATGTTTGCACTTCCTGCTCCCTCTAATGAAAGCTATGCACCCTGAGCAAGACTTTTGTCTCTAAGCAACGTTGCGGTTCTTTATGGCCTATTTTATATTCCTTTCATACATTCCATTGATGGAAATAAAAATTCCATACGTAGAGGTAGTGCGTATTGCACAGTGGGAAGCGGGACTGAGGGTAAGAGCGGAGAGTGTATTAAGTGACTGTGTGAATATGTGCTGTGAAGACAGATACTATGAAAAACAAGCTACGATGTGTGTAATCATAGCCAAACTGCTGCCATTCGAGTTACACCGAGCAGACGCAGCGAGGAATCTGGTCATTCTGGTCTGCAAGCTTTTTTCCACACGCAGCAGAGCGTGATGGTGGTCTGGTAATCGGCTAATGAACTGGGACTGATAATTAGATTTAGTTTTCCACCACTTCTCAGCCTTCTACCTCTATTTTTCTTCTTGCACTCTTTTGTGTGTGCGTATTTAATAGTATATTCTTTCTCACTAATACGAAAGGATATATGTTATGGTAGGTACCCCACTATAGACATAACTATAGTGTGTGTGTGTAGCATGTTCCGGGAGGCGAGAGCTGTACCTCGCTACGTGTATGTTCAATGTCTATCACAACGGAGCTCCATTTCAAATCATAAAACTGATCAAAACCAGAGCCTGTTCTGTAACAGCAATTACGCTCTCGTGTAGTTACGAGGTGTTCAAAGCCTTTTTGCTCTGTTTCTGTGACATCTCTGCACAGCCACGGTCAGACACAGGTTTGGGGCAGTATCAGCAGTTTCTGCTCTCAGCTGCCCATTACAGTGTCTCTGCTGGGCTCTCCTGGTTCTGCAGCAGCACCACTAGCACTTCAGAGCAAAGTTGGCCAGTTTAACATAATCCCCCACCGAAGGCTATCTAAACAAAGCTCTCTGACCTTACCCTGAAGTGGGTGAAGCCCACTTGAGTTTATATGAGCTGCCGCGCTGCGAAGCCTGGAGAGGGGCCGGAACGAGCAGTGGTGTGTGGGTTAACGTTTCAAACTGCCATCACTTTTATGTACTTGCCTAAACTACTGGTACCTGTGCACTACAGACAAGGGCCTTTCCACAAAATTGTGTCGATTGAGTGTTACAGGCTTAAAACTGCGGGAAAGTGCACAACTTTTGTGACAACTCAGAGTGCTGGAGATGGGCACGGCAGAGCTGCGGGCGATCTGCGGGGTTGCGGACGGGAGCCTGCTTCGTCTGTGCCGAGCGGGTGTCAAACCAGCCTTTGGTAGATTGAGGGAGGCCCTGATCACATGCTGCGTTCCGATGATTCTGCCAGGTTTTTCCCCCTTGTTCTCAGCAGGGGTAGTGCAGCGAACCCGTTGTTAGTTGTTAGTACAATCCGCTTCAAGGTGGGAAACTGCGTTGTGTTGTTATTTTGGGATTTTGTGTACAGCCAGCACACAGCTGAGATTTCATGTAGTTGCTTGGGTATATATGTTGAACTTTCTTATCCAGCTGGGAAATTTTAAAAAAATATTTTCTAGATTCTCAGTTTGCCATTATTATTCTTTCTATTTCAAATTGCCTCTAGCTAGTGTATCGTTTTCATGAAATTCTGCTTTGTTATTGCCATATAATAAAAGAACACAACATACATCTTAAAGGAACTTCCTGGGTCTCTGCATCAGTAGTTTGAAAGGAGTTGTGCAGATGTCCTGTAACAATCCAGATCCTTTGGGAAAAATTTATTAATTCCTTGAAATTTTGAGCAGGACGTTTCCATACAGAAAAATGAGTTTTGCAATTTCAGAAAATTAATTCCTAAGTGTTTATCTTAACTCGGGTATTCTTTCCAAATATTACATGAAAATATGAGTGCATTACCTCTAAGTGATACAGGTAAAATAGGTTGTGGAAGAATTTTGGCAATTAAAAAAATATTTCATATTCAGAATTTTTTACTGTGTTTAAAACTGTAGCAGATCTTAAATTTATATAATTTATAAATATATACAATTTTTTAATATATTTTACTACTACATTTAAAACATTTTCACTGAAACTGAATCGGAGCATGCCTTTCCCTTACAGAATTGTTACATGTATTTGGGGTTTTCTGGCAGTAGTCACAGTGGAAATGGAATTTTCAGGTTTGCTTCTTACACTTGGAGGCGTAACAGATTGCGAGCTAATCTGGATCACCTTCCTGTTCCAGAAAAGATGTTTCTAATGAAGTTGTAGTTCATGGTATTTTTTTAAGGGAAAATTATGTTTCCCTAAAACTGTAACCCACGCTTCCTGCTCCCTACAGGAAGCAGCATTGAGTGGTAAAGGGAGGCAAAATTTAATTTCTGACTGAGCACTGGACAGATTGGGGTAAAGAGGAACAGGGCAGATGTCATTTCATGAGAGCTGCATCATTGCATAGGAGCAGTGGAGTAAATCGTGATACGTTTTTCAGCCATAATTGCTGTTTGTGAAATAATATAGACGAGGTGGATAAAAATTAACTCTGTAAGGTGCTTTGGATGCTGGCAATGTATGTTAATTTTTTGATGCATACATACACCTGGGCATGTGCATGGCTTCATCAGATTACTGAGTACTTGCCCATCTTAATCCATATTTTATAAACTAAATGCTGGAAACAGCACTGCGTATAGGAATTAAAATGCTTTCAGATGTGTACAAACAACAATAATGAACAAGGGCACATGCTGAAATAGTTCTTTACTATTCTTACATGGTCATCTGGAACTTCTTAGAGAGGGGTCCATCAACACGAAGGGGTCAGTTTTCAAAGCAGTGTACAGGGATTTAGCCGCGCGACTCCTATTGACGTTAATGGGAGTCAAACGGGTAAATCCCCACGCACCGCTTTGAAAATTTACTACTAAGCCTCTTGACTTCTCACTACATACTTTGATTGTAACAGTAATCCATGGTTAACATAATTTTCCCGACAATAATGTCAAACATACTTTTGAAGTCAGTGAATTATAGAAATAGTTACCTCTTCCATAATTCTTTAAAGATGGCCATCAGATGGATTTCACCATAGGTTCGTGCAGTTGAAATTATTCTCTAACTCAGGAAAGAATATATATGTTATCCTTTGGTACAGAACTGATAGTCTGAGCATTTAAAGTGTTGAAGAGCCTTGAGATGCTCCGTACTGTGGGTAGTATCAGGTTCTAGCTCTGCCCAGCTTTAAATGTTCATTGTACTTGACTGCTTCCCTATGGGAACTTTGGAAATGGAAGCTGGAGTTAAGCATGGTGAACATATACCAGTCTTGCAGTCCAACCAGGAGTAATGATGAAGCCTGACCACCTAATCAGCACCTTTCAGGGAAAAAAAAAAAAAAGCCGGGCTGTTGACTGTGAGACCAGTGTAAAGGAGCAAGTAAAGAAGTCACCAAAGCTGGGAAAATCTAAGGAGAATTCATATTCTGATTACAGACCTACCTATTCCTTCAGTACCAAAGTGCTGACACAGAGAGTGGATGGTCTATAAAGCACCTAATAAACTGTGGGCAATATACAAATAATGAATGAATAAATCTGTAAGTCAATTGGCAGTGTGAAATAACTGTTAGGCTGGATAAACTCCTGGTTTACAGGGAGTTTTTAGCTTAATTTTATGATGTATATGCATACAAGACTCTCAGAAAGCCCTAACAGGAAAAAAATGAGTGGGGAGAAGTTTTGGGTAAAAGAGGATATTTTAATTTGCATGGCATGCTCCTGCAGAAGTTTACAAGCTGAATAATGCATTAAAACCAGAACTTTGTTCAGTAACATATAGCCACAAGTAAAAATACATAGAGCATATCACCAAACTACAAACAGTTTATTTTAAACATGGCTGTAAGCATTCTGTCTAAAATGAAAATCTGGTCTTTACTTCATCGTCAAACTTGAGCAGAGGTGGAGGCAGCAGGCCCAGAGCTGTGTGCTGCAGGAGAAGGTTTAGGGACACGCGTGCAGTAAAACTCGCTGAGCGGTTGCTGGACTTGATCGATGTGGCAAATCTGACTGTGGGATACCAAAGCCAACCTCGGAGGGAAGCGAGATCACATCTATAAGATGGAAAAAAAGTGAACCTGTTGGATTTGAAGTGGCTGCATGTAGACCTAAACCAGAACTGTCACATTCTACTTGTCAGGGGTAACACGATGTAACTAATGCGCCAGTAGTTCCAGGAGTAGCATGAAGTAAATCATTCAACTCGTGGAGCTTACTTTTAAGAGAAGTACTCCTGAAGCTTGTTGACAAGCATGTGATTACCTCACATCTCTAAACCACCTATGATCATTTTAGATATAACTTAGAAACCACAGAAAAAGCATCAAAATCAGATGTTGGTGTGTGATTTCTATGAAACCAAGGGATATGTAATTTTTATTCTGCATACCTGTTTGCCATGGACATCACTAGAGACTGCACGTGGGCACAGGGCAGACTCTAGAGTTAAGTAATTATTTAAGAGTACAATTGTTTCTGTTTCTACTAGATTTTAGAATCTTATTTCAAATTACAAATTTTGTGTATTCAACTGAAATAAAGGAAAGCTTTCAGGGTGTCTGCAGGCATGTGTACGGCAGGCAGCGGAGAACAAACAGTCTTTATAGTCTGCAAGTGCCTTTGCTCTTAATTTGGACAAACACACATCCCTTAGAGAAGAGCACATTGGGAATTTCATATATAACTCTCAATTAAATTGAATTGTGTAAAGCTTATTTATATAAATGAGAAAATTAAAACCTTTTGGTTCAAGAAGTACACAGAACTAAGTAAAACTAATGATTTATTGTTCACAAATTAAAACCATAAGTGCGCACACTACAATTGAGCTGTAGTGTTTCTTTGTTCCAACACTTCTATGCTGCTGAAAGATGACAATTTATAATCTTTGAATGAATAAAGATTTGTCTTAGGTCTAGGTATTTATTGTATAATTAGCCCATCTACGAACAAAGCCACTGTTTGTTAATTCCAATATTCGTCAAGCGTGTGTATTTGTCTAGGTCTTGCCCACGTGTCCGGAATGCCTATGCAGATTATTTGAGGTTAATATAAATAGTTTGTTTTCTTTATTTGTCACTAAATATCATGGCAAAGTTTCAAAACAATGGTGTTTTTTTCATGCTTAATCATTGAACTGTGTGAGTCAGGTCCAGGGGTTCCAGAGGAATATCAGCTCAGCTGAATTTCAGCCTTTGTTTTGGCTTGTGTTGAAACTTTTGTCTCTGCAGTCACTTCTGTGCAGTTTTCCTGGCACTAACAATTATCACACAAATGACTAAATGTGTGATGTGGTTTTTTTCAGACCCTTTCCTTTAATAGTCTTTCTTCAGTATAGTAGTAAGATTAATCCTGTAACTGCAGGGAAGGGAGCCTGTAAACTTTAAAAATTTACCTTAGATTATGGTAAGCACCTGCACCCTTGATTTTGAGGGTAGAAATGAGGTGACAGTGTTCAAGTCATGAAAGAAGATGAAGAACAACAAATTTCAACGAGCTTCTGTTTTTCCTTGGTTAAATGTGGGGTGGTTCAGTAGAGCTAGTCAGGATGGAGGGACAGTATTCCAGATTTAGAGTTGATGCAGATCACTTTTCCCTTGAAGGAGGACAGAGATTAAAGGTGCTACTATTATTTTTGAGCAGCTCGAAGATGGTTTTTGCCCTTTGCCAAATATTCATGGCAAAGCTCTGATTTTTGCTGTAGGTAACACTACGGTTTTTAAAAAGTGACCTTGAATGCTTGCTTATGGAGTCTTTAGCATTTGTAAGTGGACTTCAGAAACTCACGTCCTGTTACACTGCATAAACAAAAGTTGGATGTTCTAATTCTCACTTTAGATTTTTAATAAACATTCATTTTCTTTATACTTTTTTCGCTCTACAGGTAGTTGTACGAATTTCTGCATGTTTGTGTATTTCTAGATTAAACAAACTCAGTTACGTTCTGATATTTGATATATGTTTCTTCCAGATGTTGGTGTAAGAATAGCAAGAAGTTAAAAATAGGCATAGCTCAGGCACAAAGCATTAAATTTATTATTTTAGGAAGGTACAGAACATCTGCAATTGCCAGTAAAGTATCTCTGTGCGACAAGGGCTTGCTTGCTCCTTGTCTATGTGTGTGCCATTTGTGACTTTTTCCCAATGAAAGAGAAATTACAGGAGTGCAAGAAAAAACACTACTTGCTGCAAAGCTTTTGAAGAATTTGAATTTTATTGTTTGCTACCCTGCATTATAGTGAAATTCTTTGGAAACTGAAAAAAACTCTGTGTTATAGCACAAGAATAGCTTCACTAATGAATAAGAGGTTGGCATAATTTCCAGTGTGAATTCAGATTTTCAAAGAATTAAGCTGGAAGAGGAAAGATTACTTTCAAGCTCAAATTCCTGGAAATGTCCCTCCAGGCTTAAATTAATCTCATCTGGAACTTGATACCAATGCAAGAGGTGTGTGACCCAGAAATGAAGAAAGAATCGGTTTTGCATTTTTAGAACATGCTTGTTTCTATGACTTCAAGGCCATTTTTTAACTTGAAAAAAAAGGCCATATGTATATCCATAATAAGCAGTACAGCGATGGCAAATCTCCAGCCAGGATCACTGGTCTCAGAAGGTCGTATCTCACCGAACGCTGCGTGCTCCCACTAAGGGCAGTGGGAGTCGAGCTTGCTTTGCCTGTGGTAAGGCTGGGACCGTCATTCTGGGTCCTGCTATCAAAACCAGACTCGCTTTAAATGCCTGCTTTTGTGATAGGTGTGGTACATAAATGCTATTTTATTAAATAGCAAAATAAATTACTGAGGTTTGACCTCAGCTAAGGCTTTATCACTGTTGCCCTCCTGGTGAACTCGAAGGCAGAGCTTTCTCGTGGAATTCAGCATGTCGTCACTTTTTGGTAGAAAGAGTTAATGCTGCGCGCCAAAGCTGCGCTGAAACGCGGGTTGTTGCAAGACGTATGCAAAGCTGTGGTTCCTCAGGAAAAGGCATACAGGGTGGGACCAAAACGATTCTTAAATTTGAATTTCTTTCTCACTGTAAAGCCATCTTGAATCTCCGGTAAAATGTAAGAGTGTTGCATAAGGGAGAAGTTTGGTGACAAAGCAGGGTGGACGCTGCTCCCTGGGCTAGTGCTTTTGCAGCTAGTCACCTGAATAGCAGCTTCCCTAATCTTGACAGCTCTAGTAGTTGCCCCTGGGATAGAAAGAACACAAAAAATTCAGAACAGTCCATAAAGTTCCCGTTGGTTTGAAAGCAAAAACATCTGCTAGAGTCATGAACAGTTTGTTAGCAGAGTTCAATAACAGGAAAGCCTGCAGTTGATCAGCTGTGCCCTCAGAAACAGGCATTACTGCAGTCAGTAGAATTTATTGTAGAGGAGTCAGGAGATATGGGGAAGATTAGGGCAACAGCAAAACGTGTCAAAATAATGGTTTTGTTTCGTTGGCTTCAAACATAAACTTTCCCAGTAAGGAAGAAGCGTGGGCATTATGGTTTCATATTCAGATATTTACTGTGAATCGTCAGCTGTTTGTAATCCAGGAAGGTACGTGTATTTTCTTAATACGAGTTTGATAGGGGCTAGACAGACACATCCATAAGTCATTGAATTAGATCTGTCACGCTTGTAATGAAACAGATGAATGTAGTTTCTATATCGTCTTGAAAACTGATCAGCACACACGGCTGGAATCACGTCTGTGGTTGCCAAGGTGTGTACGGACACATACGTGCCGGCACCAATTGTATTGATCTCAATGAATCTGGCAGATGCATAGTGTCTCACGGGAAAAACTTGACACTTTGTGAGAATATGCCCTCATGTATATAGCACTTTGAATAATTCTTTAATAAGTTAGGCCCTGAACTGCATTTGGTGTACTGCAGGTTTCGGGATAAGGACACTGCGATACAGAGGTGTTAGAAACGGCTCCGTAGCTCAGGTTGGGCTCAGATACCCGCTTACACAAACAGGATGAAAATCCCTTTATTTCATATAGTGTATGGATTTATGAAAACCCTGTGCTGTTTATATTATAGAGGCGCCGTTCTGTATTTATGGTTACAATTGTGTCTGCTTTGCCATTATAAACTCCTATTATTAGGGGTTTACAGCATGGCTGTAAAAATTTGTAGTGGATGGAAACCTGACACATAAAGGTCAACCCTGTAATAATAGAGTTTTTAAAAATCAATTTTTAAAACTTTGAGTCATTTTTAGATTATGTGAATATAAAAATATTGGTTCTAATTTTAGGATTGTCAGGTATCTTAATGCTATAGCATAAAACTCTCTTGTTTTACCAAAGTAAAAATATCATTGTTGCATTTGCTTCTTTTAATTTGCTTTTGTGGTGTGTGCTCTTCCCTCAAAGAGGTTTCTTGATATTGAATCCAAGCCTCCAACAGGCCCTTGACAGTGAGCAGGTACAAGAAAATGAAAAATATCTCCTGGCTTATTGTCTGCAGTGCTTGCTTGCATTTTGCATTTTCTAAACTCTTTCAGCCCTCTCAAGTGTGAAGTTTTAATTAGAGCAACGCAACGCTACCGCCATAGAAAGTAAAGTAGCTAGACAGTAAGCTTTGCTAACATATCCAAAGGACTCAAGGACCAGCCATCATGAAATACTGTTCTCTACAACAACGAGTCTACAATTCTCTCTCTTTTTTGTGGTAGCATTTGAGCGCTAAATTATGATTTTCCCCAAAGTTGTATGTATATATGGTAATTGTTTTGAAAGTGGTTTTGGATATCATGAAGCCCACAGAGCTGAAGAGCTAACATTCTTCTGTTGTAGTCAGTCCCTGTGAAGACAGATGAGAGTAGTAAATAAAGGAACAAAATTAACTTAGTTTTGTTCTGTGAATTGAGGTTAAGTTTTCGTACCAGTCTTCTGAAAACAGTAGAGACTTAGGTATTTGAGCAGTTACAGGAGCATAAGATTTTCATGGTGCTGTCAAGAAGAGGTTTGCTGATGAGCACTGTGGACAGATCTGATGTTGAGTCAAACCAAAAATGTGCCCATCCTCAGATCTGTGGTAGTGACTGGAAGCAGATGCTCCAACGTCCGGGAGTTTGGAGGTTATGGGCTGCTGAGAGGTTGTGTCTTGGACTGTTGTGTTCAATAGCTGCTGATGAATTTGTCCCTCAGCTTGAACTAATATATCTAGTTAGCAGTGTCACCTGCAGCTGGAAAAAGTGGTTTTCTTACCTGTCCAAAATTATTGTACAGTATTACTATAATGCAATGAAACACTTGAATACAGAATTTCTGGTATCTTACAGTCCAGTGAAATACTCTCAGTATTTAATCTCTGTAGCAAATTAAACATCAAACTCTGCTTTGTAATGGATTCTTAATTAATGTATTGTCACTACTGTGATGAAAAGGTGACACTAAGATGATAATGAAGCACTTCAAATTAAATTACAAAAAAGTCACATCCTAAAATCAAGTTGTTTGTGAAGCTAGCTTTAAATTAACTACATAAATGTCAAAATGAAAGTGATAATTCAGTTCATGAAGTCTTGGAACTACTCTGTGTTCAAAGTCAGTGCATGTACCCGTGCCTCAGATAGCTTTTGTCTCTGTGCTTTAGCACAGCTGAAATTCTGAAAAGTTTGTAGAAAAGGCTTACATCATTGACAGTGGCATTTCTCAGTGTTAAATTCCTCAAGACAGCTGGTTGTTGTCTGTATTGGGCTGTTCTGTATGTTCATTAAGCACTTAAGGTTAAAAGAAGAAGAGCCAATTGGGTTATCATCATGGCTGTATGTATACATTCAAGTCAAAGAACAGAAATCTTTTCATCACTTTTGGTGTCAATATTTGAGCTCTTTCTGAGCTCCAACATATTGTCACAGATTTAGGAAAATACATACGTTGCTGTACCAATAATTTACTGAAAAAGCTTTTTTTAAAAGCATTTAACAGTAGGTCTGATTTTTCAGTTTTCTGGTTTTTTTCAGTGGTTCCACCAGGGAGCCCTGGACCGATCACTCGACACGAGTCATACGACAGCTTAGCATCTGACCACAGCGGGCAGGAGGACGAAGAGTGGCTGTCACAGGTATGCTTCTGCAGTTCACACCAAACAGTGATAGTACCCCCTGGAAATAAAACCCATAACTTCCCTCAAAATGGAAAGTAAGCTTCCAGTAGGCCATGGGTATTGCTGTGTGTAAAAGTGACTTCACGCCTGACTCAGCGTGGTATGAATTGGGTGGTCTTTACTTTTTACACAAACTATACAAGCTGTATTAAAAACCATGTAAAGCCCCCATCATTACTGGCACAAGTCACATCCTTGGGAAGTTCAGGATGAAGTAGGAAGTTTAAGATGGCAGCAGAAAGTTACCTCTCTACCTTTTTCTCCTGACATGGTCCTTTGCAGACATGGATACAGGAAGTTGGCTTGGCAAAACGACAATACCTTTTCAGTTGTGACCTGTGCTATACTTACTGCATTTTAGCATAAAAATGGTAGATAACTGGTTTACTTCCTTCTTTTTCTGGTTGTGAGCTACTGCATTTCCTACTGGTAATTCCTTTGAGTTACGGCTAGATACAAATACTATAGTGCTTTAAAATGATCCTGCTTGGTGGAATGTTTTTTATGAGGTTAAATCTTTTTAGTTTTATCCATTTTTGCTTTGTTTCAGTTAGTGAAGCTTCTCTTTAAGAACTCAGTACGTACTTGACTATTTGGCTCAAAACATAACTTCAGTTTAAAATGTAGTTCATGAATAATGCACTGAGAATTAGTTCCTGTTAGAAATAAAAGGTTAAATAAATAAAAATTACAAATGCTCTGGATTTACCAAAGCAATTACAGTGTACCTGATACATGGAATTCATCCTGACAAATTAGGTGGGTTTCCTTTGCTTTCAGAACAATGTTGTTATGACAGTGATGCATTAGACGTGTTGCTGGGGTGGTATGGCATAAATATGAAATACTCATGGATGGGATTTGCTCCTTCCACTGGTGAATAAATACACAGCGGTTTCCTAAAATGAGAAGTTAGATTTCCACGTGTACAGGTCTGGGAGTGGCATTCATTGGGGGAATCTATTCATGTGAATCCACTTACCTGGCCTAAGTTTCCACTTACATGGCCTAAGTTTTGTGGCTGCACAATGATGTATCGTATTTGCTTATGCTCTCTCTAATTTGTCAGAGCATAAATAGGGTGACACTACTCGACCAGTGTAGTCAACAGGAATTTGATCACTGAGCTCACTGGGGCTGAGATTTCACCTGTAGTTTTCTACCTGTCCTCTCCAGTGCTATTTGGATAGTTTAGCTTATTTTACTGTTCTGGTGACTTTCTGGTATAGTGGGCAACCTCAGGAAGAAGAGAGTAAGGTAAACCTATGTTATGGGGGTTTGTTTATTACCAATTCTTGACATTCCAAGTGGTAAACAAACTACTAATTTGTTTATTACTAATTCTTGACATTCCAAGATGTCAAAGGAGCGTAAGAGTGCTTGAACTTCATCACATCTATCCCTCTAGAAGAGTAAATATATTTATAAGAAGAAAAAAAACCAAACCCAAGTGATGTCACAGAAGACAGATAATTCAGAGAATGCTTCCAAAATGTTTAATTTTTGCTAAGTGAAAAGAGAGATGGTAGTGCTTTTGAGCATGAAGATGCTAGCATTCTCCAAGCAAGCCACTTTAGATTAAGCCTAAAGTGCAAGTATGTTTTTCAAAATTAAAATGTTGTTATCAAGAGTAACAGCATGCAGTGAAAAAACACTGCCCTTCACTTCAACTTTTCAATTAGAACAGTGGGTAATGTGTGCTGTCAGTGTGAAGTAGATACAATATGTTTGTCCTGCACACAACAGGAGAGTGAATAGGAACATCTGGCCGTAGCCTCAGTAAAATTGCAAAGGCATCTGTTTACCTCTCGGCTCTGTGACACTGATGGTTTCAAGCTTAAAATATACAGATTACTTTATCTGTGGCCTAATTTACACTGCTACATAAAAGCTACTTGTCTCAGAAACATCTACAGTCAATCTGAGTTACGCTAAGATAAATGCAGAGATGGAAATAGTGCTAAATAGGCTGTGCATTTGTTGTCTTACGTTAGCAGAGGACTTAGAACAACATTATCCAGTGCTTAAAATTGCTTCTTAAAGAGTTAAGAACTGCTACTACTATATATCTGTGTCATATATATACAAAGATACATTTTCATGAATTTCCTCACTAAATTACATTTTTGCTGTGAAGCTGATGATCATTACAGCAGAAATTGATAGAAATTTAATAGTCTTATTTTTGTCATCTTAAGAGGATGAGTTCACCAGAGCTTAATATTTTCATTTCATGTTTCCTTTTTCTGACCCTCAAAGGCTCTTTTTGATTTTTAAAATTGTATTACAGAAGACTTATGCTTTGTTTACTCTTTATTTACAAGGCCCAATTTCCTTGATCGTATACATTTCCAGCAATGTCACCATCTTAAATATTCATGGTTGTTTGCATTCCTGTAGTTGGCTTATTGAAGAGTTTGCCAGAATTGATACTCATCAGGTTTATAGTTTTCAGTGTAAAAAGGCATTTTTAAAATATTTTGGGTGCTTCATTTACTGAAATAACTTATTTTTCAAAAGTTTATACCTAGGCTCTCACTGGGAGCCAATACCTAGAGGAAAATCTGAATATTTAAAATTATTAGACACACCACCTGTATTCTCTGTGCCTTTTGGAAGTAGGCGTGGAACTGAGAAGCTTCTGCATCTATGTGTATATCTGCACATATACATACAGATACATCTCAGATACACCTATTGCATAAAATGTGTTGCACATACATGTTTGTATTACATGTGCATAGTAACGAGCGTGAGCTGGGCTGCTGAGTGTCTCACCGCGCACTTCACGTTGCTCTCTCTTATGAATCTTGTTGCTTTCCAGCAAGATGGTCTCTGCCAGCCGCATCCTCAGATATGCCAACAGTAATTATGAGCTTTGATTTGAAATACAGTTCGCACTATATACATGTGAAGCAGCGCTGTTTAACGTGTGAACTTCTAGAAAGCAGCTGTAACAAAGCTTTAACAGCTTGCTTTTAAAAATGCATCCCTTGACCTGGTCAGGATTGAGGTAATCTGGGGGAGGTAGACTTTTGCAGTTCCTCTGTCTACTCCATGTAGACACGGGTGGAAATGTGGTCCCTTGTTTGATGCCACAACAAAAGGAGCTTTTTAGCGTTCAAGTTACAGCACGTATTTCATAATGGCAAGGGGAAGAATAGAATGATAAAATGGTTTGGGATGGAGGGGACCCTGAAGATCATTTACTTCCAAGCCCCTGCCATGAGCAGGGACACCTTCCACTAGCCCAGGTTGCCCAAAGCCCCGTCCAACCTGACCTTGAACCCTTCCAGGGAGGGGGCAGCCACAGCTTCTCTGGGCAACCTGTGCCAGGGCCTCACCACCCTCACAGGGAAGAATTTCTGCCTTAGATCTAAGCTAAATCTACTGTCTTTTAGTTTAAAACCATCACCCCTTGTCCTATCCCTACCCCCCTGATGATGAGTCCCTCCCCCCTTTCCTGTAGCCCCTTTAAGCCCTGGGAGGCCGCTCTAAGGTCTCCCTGGATCCTTCTCTTCTCCAGCTGAACCCCCCCAACTCTCTCAGCCTGTCCCCACAGGGGGGTGCTCCACCCCCCCGAGCATCTTCGTGGCATGAATGACTGAACAGGATCAGGTGAAGTGTCGGTCTTCAGAACAGTTCAAGCACCAGGGCGCCGTGTCCTCAGGCTGGTGGTCCACGGGCTTTCAAGGCTCTGCAAGAAGCTCTTGGCTTTGGCTGGAGCATCCTTTCTCTACAAAAACGTTCTGAATTTTCCCTTGTTCAGCATTCCTCCAAACTAATGGCACAAAGCACTCTCTTTGCTTGAGAACAGCAAGGATTCTGGGGTTCAGTGTACTGAAGGAACCATTCAGTATATTAAGATGCAGTTTTGTGTTAAGCATTTCCCCATATTCCCTTTCCACAGGTCGAAATAGTGACTCACACCGGGCCTCATCGACGCCTCTGGATGGGCCCACAGTTCCAGTTCAAAACAATCCATCCTTCAGGCCAAACTACCGTCATTTCATCCAGTTCTTCCGTGCTGCAGTCGCATGGTCCGAGTGATACCCCGCAGCCTCTTCTGGACTTTGATACAGATGATCTTGATCTCAACAGTCTCAGGTAAAAATAAAATCAATTTCCAAGCTGTTTCACATTTGTTGTGTGAATAACTTGCCTCATGTTTAAATGAGGCCATCTGTGTAGAATGTGTAATAGTTTTCATCAAGCTTGTCCAGATGAAAGTCTTAGGAGAGTGTGTGACTTGACAACAATAAAAATTCATCCAGGCCAAGCATTTTAGATTCCTTTCTGCTGCCCCTTTGTGGGTAAATGACAGTGAAAGACAGTACAAAGTCTGGTGGCCTTGCTCAGCATTGTCTTGGCTTTCACAGTTTCTGCATTGCTTAATAAATTCATTTTCTCAGACATGAGTGGGAGCTTTATGCCATAGATTTAGATGCTGACTGTGAAGCAGTCAGTGTGTTGGAACAGTAAGTGAACTTCTGGAATGTTTTTCCCCTCCCTGTTTTTTTTTTTTTTTCCCTTCCTTTGCTTCCTTCCTTGTAATTCTTTTTCATGTATTTAATTCATCTGGTTTGGGACATTGGCTAATTTGGAATTGGGAGCATGGGGTGGGCCAAGGGAAGGAAGGAGAGTGAAGGTAAATGTGGGTTTATGTTTACTAATAACTGGTGATTTTCTAGAAGTGCTTTATGCACCGTGTGTTTCTGTGTCTTGTCCGGTAGCTCTCAAGATTTCACGAGTTTCCATGCTTCTGACTCTGCATGTGATTTGAAGTCCAAAGTTCTGTGGTATGGACTTGGACTGTTTGGGACTCTGTCTGAAACTTATGAGTAAAACAAGAGAGACGGATAATATGACTAATCCCATTAAAACTGAGCAGACTGTCTTTGGCCTGAAAATACATGGTTTTGAAATGTGTGATTTCTCCCTCCATGTAATTACTCCCACAAGTAAGGATATAGCTGTCAAATATGTACATATATTTTATTGTATATATGTATACATATGCAGAAAGAAAGCAGAAATTTTTAAAAAAATGTTACAAAAAGAATAGACAATTACAAATGTGTCTCTTCTAAACTGACAAAAAAAAGCTGATGTTCAGGAGGGCGATAGAGGCTCTTTAAGTGGTTTGGGCAGAGTGAGCTTCTTCCTTTGAGGCATTCTGAGAGCTCACGGCAGAGAGAGAATTTGGGGATATTCACTTTGTGTAGAGCCTCAGTTTGTCTCTGGATGGATTATCCAGATCTTGGCTCCAGAAAGCAAAGGAAAACAAAAGTTTTCAACAGTTGACTGATTTAAAAATAAATAGTTGCTTAATTGTTTCAGCTGATTCAGGTTTGCAATTTAATTACAGCCCTCCTGAGCACTGATTTTGACACAGGTGGTAACTATAACTTATTATTTAGGATTCAGCCTGTTCGTTCAGAACCTGTTAGCATGCCGGGGTCATCACGTCTGGTTTCTGATCGCAGAGGAGTTTCAACAGTGATTGATGCTACCTCAGGTAGAAACACATTGATTTCATGTTTTCTTTGATATTCATGGCATTCATCAATCTTGTCTTTTTTTTGTCTGGTAACATGTTTACTAACCATTGTCATACACTTAAAAGGATATCATGATTTTCAGCTGCGCAACAGGGTAAGTGCTGTCTTACACAAATACTTACTGAAAGCTACCATCATGATGACTTTTTTTTTTCCCTCTTAACACTCAAATCTGAAGTCACAGCATTGTGGTAAGATACAAACACAATATTTACAGTAAGCTTAACGTGAGCTATAGAATGCTAAAAACTGCCTAAACTAAAAAGCAGAACATATGCACGTACTAACACTGAAATGCTTTTATTAATGAATGCCTAAAGCATAGAATATTACAGTTCCATCTCATTTATAAAATAACTTTCACTTAAATGTAATCATAAATGTAATTGATTTCTGTGAACAGTCAAGACAACAGGATAGTTTATCTAATGTTTGTGTAATAGGCACATTTTCACCACTCCGCTCTAAAAGAGCGTGTAAATTTAATACTACAGTGGTTTTGTTAATATCAACGTGGTAATATATGTACTATAAAGTTTTCTTTTTTTCTCAGTTGTGGGGTATAGTCTGTATAAAGAAACAAGGACAGCAGAGCTTTATGTTCTAGTACAGCTGTGTAGCGTCTGAAGGGTCCACACAGCAGGATTTTGTCAAATAAAATCTCTCACAAGTAGAATTATTAAACACACAGCATTAGTCAAACAGTCAAGTCGGAGAGGATTTTAATCTTTAGCGATTTGAAAATCCCTGGAGACTGCTGATTGGATTGAGGTTAAACTGTAAAAAGAGACTGTAACACATACAGAAACTGGTTCCTGAAGGTTGTTTTAAAGAGAGTTAAAATAAAAGCTCCTGTTCCAGACTCTGTTTGCTATTGATATAAATTCTGAGTTCAGGATACTGCGTTGTTTGCCAAATTAATTTATTTGGGTATTATAGGTTATTTCTTAGATGTGTTTATAACTGAGTTCGATAATAACTACATTTACTTTGGATGTTGAGGATTGTCATTATAAATTCCATTTTCAAATGTTTAAAACTTGTTAAATTAATTCACGTTGAGCTTAGACAAACATCTGATGCTGGTTATTTAAAGGGAATTTTATTTGGTTTACTACATGACAAAGTAACTTTCAAAATAATTGTTCGATACAGAAGAAAATCTAAATGGATCAGCTGTGATTTTTTGGACTAGTTCATCTATGCCTATTACCCCTGAAAGGTTACAAGCTTGAATCAGAGGAGTGCTTCTGTCTGGGTATCTGACACTTTGGATTCAGAGTGATTAATGGCATCGCTGTTCTTCACTACAATGTGCCTATGCCAGCTGATACAGAGAGAGATATCTGGGTTATCAGGGTGGGGTTTTTTCCCCCTCTTGCATATGAAGGGAGCAGTGCCATTACCGATAGCAGGGGGGTGTAATCATTCTGAAATAGAACCATTCCGTAATCATAACGCATTCGAAAACTGGGTTATTCCATCTACAATAGAAACAATGAACCACGTAGGACTGTACCTCTTCTCTGCTAAGCAACCTTTCCTGAAGTGTGGATGGGGCCTTAATATGAAATGGCTCATGTGAATGTGATGAAGCTCTATTGGTAATGCCTTTAACATGTGTGTCCATATTAAAATTGCCAAAGTCAATTGTATACATTGTTATGACACTGAAAATATATTTACTGTACAGCAGTGACTCAGTTTTGTTATAACACCTCATATGTTTCTTATAAACAATACATGGATTTTGTTAGGGACATGCTGATAGCAGTATTTTATTTAATTTCACTGCCAGACAGTTCGGATTTGAATGGATTTTTGATTCAGGGACTTTACCATCTACTTGCAGTTTTTGTATTGCCTGATCCCCATCCTTTCCCATGCAGAAACTATTGGTCCAAATTTAGAGCAGATATGCCAGATTATGTGTGATGGCATAGGGGTGCGAATTCTGCTACAGAGTAAAGGAGACACAAGTTAAAAACATACACTGTTTTTTGAAATCTTGTGCTATTCTTGTGACAGAGCCCAGCAAAGGGAAGAAGAGTATTTTATGCTTACATCTCTTCCCACCTTTGAGATGTGCAGAAAAGTACATTAAGTTCAGGTCTGCATCTGAAGGTTTTATTTTAAATGCTGTTCATGTACAACACTGCATTTTTTGTGTTATAGTCCACTACTGTAAGTATTCTCATTTCCTGCTATTACCAAGGCATGCCCTAAATGGCTTACATTCTTTATGGAAAACAAATTTATTGGAAAATACGGTTTTAGGTTTGAAGGATTTTTAAGTAGGTCATAAATTTTTACTGCCTAAACTGAACCAGGAAGTGATTCTTCAGTTATGACCTGTGCATTTGAGTCTGTTGCACTTTATGAAGATGCTTATCTGGCTGTTTGATTGCCTGTTGCTTAGAGATACAACCAGCGTGGCGCCTCTTCTTATCTAACTCCATCACTTGTTCTTCCTATCAAAAGATTTCGAGTACATGTTTATCATCTTACATTATTCTTCTGCCATGTTTGATAGCTTCCTTCCTTCTCCCCCATTGGTGACAACTCTGTTGTTGCATTTATTAAGAAATTTGTATAATTTTTTTTTATTTTCACGTGTCTATAGAAGTATATTAATGACAATATTCTTTCACAAGATATATGCATAAATCTTCACTTAAAAAGTAAAAAACTAATACTTATATCAATAACAAAAATGCTCAGTGGAATTTTTAAGGTGGGTGGCTGTATCTAAAGATTACTCGGATAAATTTTTAAAAACGCATATTTCAGTATGGTTATCTCGACTCTAAAATATTCTTCTCTGTTGTGTGAGGTTTTTCTGGGTTTTTTTGTTTGGGTTTTTTTTTTAAATCAGACCTTTAAGAAAAGTTAGCAAAAATGTAGTCACCTAAAGCTACTGGATATTTGTCCCTCGATGCACACGTTTTAGTCATATGCATCATGGAGAGGATATACCCTCAAGGATTAAATGCACAGTAATTCCAGATGCTATTCCAGATTGGCAGTTAGAAATGTTAAAGGGACAACACTGAGTTTAAATCTTTATAAAGCAGGAAGCCTTTGATAATCAGCAGAAGAACCACTACTGTACACAGAGTAAATGCACACTGTGTGTAGCAAGCAGGCGTGTGTGCTCGTGTGTCTGTGTCCTTCCTTTTCAAAGAAGTGCTGAGGCTATTGGCTGGGTTTAACAAAGGTGGGCTAAGGCTTAGTAAGTCAGGTTACATTTAAGACTTTATTAGACATCAGAGATGGAAGAGAAGCCTTACAAGTGCCCTGTCTGCAGGAGATATTGCAGCTGAAGGTCACACTCTTTACACATCCAAACCAGTCAACCCTGAGACAGAAATCTATAGTGTGACCAAAAAAAAAAAAAAAAAAAAAGAGTCTTTGTTGCTGAACGACCTGGCTCTATTTCAAAAGGCTGCTCTACAGGCACGACTTGAAAACTTTACATTACCTGTATGCACGGAATGCTGGACCTTTCTTTGATGTGATGAGCATTAGATACAATTTTTGGCTAGCTGAAGATATCTACAGAATGGTGGAGACTAATCTAGAAAATATAAGCATAGGCTAGACATGCAACTGCATATTTCAAGGCACCTTTCTGAATTTTTATGCTGTGAGCTGTAGATCAATGACGCGTGTCATACATGTTACATACCTGAAAAATCAAACCTGATAGAACTCTGTAATGCAGAAATTAAAGGGTGTAGGAAGGTTAGAATATTCGTACAGAACGACAAATCCAAACTTTCAGAAACAGAAAAGCTCTAGAGAAAGGATTTTGCAGCAGTTCCTGAATTTGATCGCACAGCTGCGCTGAGTCTGGAAGGACAAGCGTTTCCCTTAAACTGTAACAAATGTGTTGAAGGGCTCAGGTACCCAGGTATGCTCTGTGATAGCTGTTATTCAATCCTGCTCAGTTAAAAAAAAGTGTGTGCATCCATGTGTGTGTGTTTATGAAAAGCCTTGTTTATTCCCTCATACAAAGAGGTTTTTGATGCTTATCCATCAGTCAAGTAATGATTTTGTTGCATTGTCAGCAGAGTAGGAAAGTGTTGACAAAGTTGTCTGATCTCTGTTTTGCATCAGCCGTTTCCTTTCTTACTTGCTGAGGACAAATACAGAAGTTAGTGTGGGAAGGATTTTAATGAATAAAATGAAATTGTGGAAGAAAAAGATGCAGAGCATTTCTTTTCTCTTTGTGTGTGGGGCAGAGGGAACCTTTAAGCTCTTTTCTAAAACCCAGCATGTGCGGTGCTGCTTAGGGTTGCACGCATCATTTTTTAATGAAGATTGTTTATTACTGTTGTACGAAACTCTTGACAATACTAAGCTCTCTTCTGGTTACTTCAATCAATGCCCACTTAAAATTGGCTTGTAATTTAGTACTTCCCTTTCTTTTGTGTGCGACTGGCTGGTCATGGACAGATAGCTTGTTGCCTGCAGAGGGTTTAATGAACAGAAGAATTGGCTTGGGTTTTGTGGGGGAGGGAGTGTGCCTCCCTTCCTTCCCTCCCTCCCCTCTGCCTGTGAAGGATCTTTTATTGTTCGTCACCACACCTGTGAGATAGGGACCATGGGACAAATCTTTACTGTCCAGCAATGCTCTCACTTGGAATTTAATAAACACTGCTGCTGTCACACCTTAAACCATCTGAGCTCTCTTCTGTTGTATGCGTGATCAAATATTTATTCCCAAATGCTGTACAGCAGAAAGTGCTGCCTTGGAGTAGCGGAGATCAGTTATTCAGGTAGTAAAGATGTGTGAATGCAGCTGGCAGATGAAGTCACCAACATTATGAATTCCCAGGCTGTCCTGACTGCCACGGGCAATAACTGACAGGCCTGAGCGGTCGCTGGTTTCCCGTTACGGGCGCTGGTAGGGCCCGGGGAGCCCTGGCGTCACGGATACTTGAGCTGCCCTGCTTGAGTGGAGCCGGCCAGCGCTGGAGGGTCCTTGTTGCAGAGAGATGTAATCAATATGGTCTGGAGTCCTTGACCTGAACCTGTAATTACCTGGATGATATAAAGGTAGTTTGTTGTTGCAGATAGAGATTGCACTCAGATCCTCCGAGTATAATGCTGAGCTTTGAAGCCAAGGAAGAGATTTGGCCCTTGGTCTATTCTTCACAGCAATTGAGAGGTTTTAATAATGGTCATTTAACAAGCTGTTCTTAGAGAGCATCACCTGTTTAGTAACAGCAGAACCACGTACCCAGCACTGCTTGTTTTGTACTTCTGCTTTCTGTCAGCTTAAATTTAAATGAGTTCAAGTTATGGTTCTTTCCTGAAATAACTTATAAGCAAATTCTGTTAATATGATATCTATTTAAAACACTTATTATGTTACTTATTTGAAAAGCATTTTATTCATTATTCCTAGAATAGTGATAGTGTGAGATATACTCAGGGTTTTTTTGTTTTCTCAGTGCAATACCACACGCTTGCATGTGCTTATACTCTCTCCATCCTGTTCATCTGTGTTGCTAAATGTGTGTGTGCATGTGAGCTGTGTAATACAAAATTCTCATGCTTGGAATTTTTTCAAGCTGATTTATTTCATCTAATTTGAGAAAATGTTATCTGATGATTTTTGAAGAGAGCTTTAAGACAGAACTGACTTCAACAGGCTCCAAGATGCCCATGCAGTATACATGATTACATCTAGAAACAGCTATGCCCTGTAGACTGTGGAGATGTGAAGAGAAATTAAAATGACCTGACACTTCTTACTGGGCACTTGCTGCTGGATCACTGCCTGGCTTGGGAAAAGACTCAGCTGCAGGGGTACATGGAGTAGCATTAATGTCTTAAAACACTGGTGGGTGTTTTCTGTAGGCAGAAGTATCCTAGAGAGGAAGGGCTTGGGAACAGTGACTGAAAGGCAGCAGAACCAGTGTATATATTGATTTATTTTTGCCTCCCCATGATGGTTGGGGGGGGGGGGACAGTGGTCAGGCTGTCAGTTCTGGAGATGGGAACTCACTCTGTGCAGCATGGTGTAGTGATGTGGGGTAGCTGCTACCCTGCTAGTGGCAGTTTTTCCTCATCCCAGTTTGCCTTTGGTTTAGCTGAGGAGGCTCGTAGTAATTAAAGCAATTCATCTCTTTGAAGGTGGTTGTGATTTGACACATAAGTGTCCATCAGCTGAAAAAAAATGGTGCTACATGCAAGTTAGTTTCACAGATGGAAGTGAAAATCAAAAATCAACAGTTTCTAGACACTGCTGTGTTAAGTTGAATTTGACTTTGAGTTATTTAAGTTACTCAAGGTGCTTAATCCCACAAAGGCTGATCACCTTGATCATCTTGCTAATGTGATTTTTGATAGTTCACAGGGAACTTTGACAAACGAGAAGCCCAGCAATTTCCACGTTGATGTCATAGCTAGATGAAAGCGTAACTGTGACCTAACCAACATAATAACCAAATAAAAGGGGATGGGGTTTTTCTTTATCTATGAAGGTAAATTGCAGCAAGGCCTTCGGGGGCCACGTTAATGGTCACTGTGCAGTCCTCTGTTGCTCACAGACAGTTGTTCACATGTCACACAACCCGCTTGACGCGTGTACCAGTGGTCCATTAATGCAGACAGTGGAGTGTCTTATTGCTTAAGTGTTACATACTGACTTTCAGTTGGGGAAGCCACCTTCAGTTCATATAATGGTTTGTCAGCTGAAAAATAGCAGTGTGCTAGAGCGTGGTCTGGTCCAAGCATATAAATGCCTTGTGTTTATTTATGGGGAAAAAAATCCAAAATGCACAATAGGTATTTTGCGTATCAGTAGCTAACGCAAACTCATTCTGAATATAAGATGGTCCTATGTACCCCTTAACTGTCTTTCATTAACAGTTGTTAATGTTCTGTGTAGGTAGCTTTAAAGCTCTGAATAAGTGGAAAGTGTTGATTCTAATCATATCTGACACCACAATCTTCTATGGAGCAACACATGAGCTGAGATTCCCGATGGGCTCCTGTAGGATACAATATTTATTATAGCTTGAGATCTGAGAGCTCCTAGCTACTGTTAAACTTACAAGAGATCCAGAAACCTCAGTGTCTGTACTTGTGTTTTTATAGATTGCACAGAAATAACACACCGTACGGTATTTGCAAAGAAGAGTGCTCATTGACATTTCTGTTCTTTTTATACAGTGCTTAAAGGAATCGTTTTACAAATCTTGATGTTTTTATAAGGTTGTAATATATTCTAACCTCATCTGTGAATCTAGACACTGTTTGAAATGTTCTTAAAATGGTATTAGATGTGCAAGTTAAAAGTATTTGAACATCCTTCTGCAAATGAATTTTCGAGTCAGTATTGTTTCAGGGAAAACTTTCATTCAGAAACAGTTTTCCAGTTTATAATAGAGACATTCTTATTTAATGGTTCCACTAAATTAGGCTGTCCTTCAGAGTATTTGCTTATCATTTTCCCTATGTTCTTCAAAAAACCTCTAAACAGACTTCGTTATTTCTTGTTTCAAGTTTATCTTCACTTTGGACTGTAGTCTCTGCCAGTTGCTCAGTTTCTAACCATCAGGATTGCTTGCTGGTTCTGGTGCTCTTGAGATCCTCCAACTTGGCCTCCCCTGCTTTCAGGCACGGTTCCAGAACATCAGCCCTTGTTCTCAGGGCTCTGCAGGCTCTTCCTTTTGTCTTTCAGCTTCCTCCTGCCTGTCCAATACCCATAGAGGCTTGACGTCCATGTCCCTAGAGCACAGCAACTACCTCAATACTATAGGTTGTGGTGGCCTCTTTAGAGCACTTAAATCTGTAGGTGTAAAACTGGGCATGAAACAGTCTCCAGTAATGTTTTTTGGGTTTGGTTTTTCAAGGGCAGTTGGAAGTGGTGCAGCAGCTGCTAAGCAATGACTCCTAGTTTCATAGTGAATCCTAATTTTTTTTTTATCCCCCTCTTTGTTAGATGGCAAAAATAGCTTTTAAAAATAAGTATGGTGGCTTGTTTGTAATTTTTGCAATTTTCCAAGTAGTGAGATAATAGTGCTGCATTTTAAATCAAAACGCTCTGCACAAGAAGGAAGGAGAAGCTGAGAAAAGTTCTAGCAATTAGAAGCTGCTGGTCTACTGCTGAGCCGTTGGGCTCTCGGCTGTGCAGGGCGTGAGTTGGCCACCAGTGTCCTACCAGAAATTACTTTCAATACAAATCACTAATTTTCTTCTCATTTGTATTTCCTCATACTACAGATAATACATTGTTTCATGGATAATACTTTCCTATGGAATAATGAAATGTTTGACACTTCTTAATATTTCCAGAGCCACAAAAACTTGATCTTTTATAAGTCACCACAGCTTTAATGTCTGATTTCAGAGTTCATCTGGTCCAACCCACTGCTCGTGGTGGAAGGACTCTACCCAAACTCTCTACACAGACTGTATCTGGATTTGTAATGAAATAGCTTTAAACAATAGCATCAGTCCTCGTGTGCGGGGTTGTTTTTAATGTAATATCAGCATATGCACCTATTTTCACCGTTTTTAATCCAAAATCAGCAGGTTTTAGCTGTTGTTTACCAGAGTGTAATACAGCTGAGTGAGCAGAAGTGTGGGTTTAGGTATATACCATATGAAACTGAGCTATTTGGCATGATAAATTAGCCAGACATTTGATGTATTTTAAGGTGGAGTTTAATACTTTGAGGGTGTTATAATCACAGCCTCTTCTCCTTGCTGAAGTAAGGATGTTCTCTGCTGGAAATAAATACTTATATCTAAGTTGAAATACAGTCTTTTGGTACTTGTATATATTTTATTGCCTCAATGACGTAAGGGGGGGGAAAAAACAGATGGAAAATATTTTGGTTTTCTTAATTATCCAATACTGTGAAATAACCATTGCCTTGCAGTTGTCTTGGCTCCTCCCCCTGCCTTGGACTCCATCCCTGGCATGATCCCAGCCAGTTTTTAATAGTGCTTTATCTGCTGCTTGCATTGCTTTTAACTTTCACTTTTTATTAGAACCAACACTAAATTGGGTGCCATTTAGTACTCTGGCTACGGGTGGAGTGCTACAAAGAGCCAAAGCTGGTGCCAGCAAGCAGTTGCTGTGGAGAGCAGCCGGGAAGCAGAGCACGGGGAGAAAGGAGCCCCTGTTTGTCACCATCCTCCTCCTTGGCCAGTTCTTGTGTACATGTACGGAGTCGCTGGCGGTGCCTCCAGCTACGGGGGGCTCTACAAATTGGAGATCTCTTACAGTCTTGACCACTGCTGGGGACTGCCTGCCTGGGGCTCGCCTCCTTCCAAAACCAGCGCGGAGTCTTACAGGGAGCACGTAAAGCCAAGTGCTTTGTGTACATAAACCTTCTGGTGCTATTCCCCTTGTAAAGGTGAAAACAAGCAGGTCACAGTCAGTAAATGACAGAAAGCAGACTTGGGATTATTCACATCATTAGCACAGGATTTCTCCAGATAAGCGAAGTGGTATATGAGCCTCTCTTGCCCTGAGGCTGTCTTTGGTTTACTGCACAGGGCGTGGTCCTTTAAAATGGAACAAGAACAGGGAAAAGAAAAAGGTGGTAATATGACTAACATATGGTTTTTGCTGGAGTTTGGCCACAGATTTAAGGCCTCAGAGTGGATTCCTGGGGCCTTCGTATGCTATCCCAAAACCAACACGAAAGCCTTTCCAAATATCTTTTATAAGCTCTGTGATTGTAATAGTCCTATCAAAAATCCCATGTCCCCAGGTCAAGTGGGGTGCAGGCCCTCCTCTTCTGAAATGCCTGGCTTGCCAAGTCTTTCTTCCCTGATATTTCCCTCCAGCAACAGCGGGCAACCATTTGTGCCTGTGTAGAATACCTATAGGGGCGTCCAGCACAGCTGCTTTCCCTTGAGCTCACATCTGCTCGGAGAGTGGGACCTACACACGCTCGCTTGCCTGGGCTTTTGTCCCAGATGCAGCTGGCCCTGGCTCTCTACAACCCACCTGTATTTCTGGATAATTCACAGAATTTGCTAAGCTTTGGCACACAGGCCAGATGCTTGCTCCTGAGTATCTGGTTGGGTTTGAGCGCTAGTTTTGGTAACTGGCTCTGTCATTGTCTTTTGCACTATTTTTTTCCTTTGCTCCAAGTTATGGTGCCATTGATGTGAGAAATGCAGAGCAGGAACTGGAAACTCTGTAATTCATAGCCTTTCTTAATGTTAGGACCCTACAAAAAGTCCTGGCCATACCACTCCAGGAAAGGAGGCTTCTAGAAAGATAATACTTACCTATTTTTGCCTTCATACAAAAAAGCAGTAAAGCCATTGTTGCAGTAAGGATCTTGCTCACTCTTTGCTACCAGAACAATTTCCATTAACTGAGTTTGCATTGATTGAAAAAGTACATTTTCAGACTTTCACCTATATTGTTCACAGCACGAATGCTGGGCAAATCACTGTGCTATACTGTTTGACCATCACTTAAAATATATCTTAAAAGTAAGCATAACATTCTCTAAACTTACTAGTGATTGAATGTCAAGTGTAGTAATTGACCGTGGATCATCTACGAAGTTGTTTGTGTTGCTAGTGGATTTTTTTTTTAACAAACAAAGTTGCTGTGAAAGAATTTGGAGAAGATGGTAAATACTCTTGTGTCAGTCTTTTGGTTTTGGTGTTCCTATTTAAGCTTTAAAAAAACCCAAAATAAAACCAAAGCAACAGCAACAAAGAGTGTACAGTGAAACACTTACATGGAAGCACTTTTTACCACTGAAGCTAGATAAAAAATTCACTGTATCATAAGCAAACCATTTCCCCCTTGATTTGTGTCCAAAATATGAGGAAAAACCTTGCAGATGCATTATACATTTTACAAAAGAACATATGCATGCATTTAAATCATTTACGTTTCATCTTTGCTTTCTCTTATTTTTAACCCGTATTATAGTGAATGACAGAATGTTTGGAAAGCCGAGGTTGAAAGCAAAGTTTAAACTTTCATCCACAATAAGCTAAACTGCAAGCAGTACTTCACTATTTCATGATTTTATTTCAGAGTTTTGCTGATGCCTTTTCCCTTCTCTCCAATGAAACATGCGACTGAAACTTTGGATATCTGGCTTGCAAAAAAAAAAAAAATTATACTGCGCTTGGTTTTTGCTAGTCCTAAAGTGCCTGCGAAGAAAGAGAATCCATCCTTATTGAAACGGGTCCTCAGGAGACTTGTGCAACCAGGTGATTAAAGATGTTCTGGATCAGGGCTCAGTGAGACTATTAATTGTTGATTGTTAGGCAGTGTCAAATATTCCGCGTGCTATAAAATCCCTTTTGTTGAGGGGAGGATAGAGGGCACTAGCTCTACCTGATGCAGTACCCTGACATGACTACTTTTCAGCACTACCCTGCTGTGTTAAATTGGCAGCTTTTAACTGATCTGCTTATACAGTGAGGGGCTGAAAAAGAATTTGAATTGCAAGTGTGATGTTTTGTTTAATGTCATAAGCGGGCACCACTTCACTATCGCTATGAGCGGACAAATAAAATTCAGCTTTATTTGGCCTAGTTATAGCCTTTTAATAATACTTCAGTGAAAGATTGTGCATGCCATGAAGTGCTGAGCGCCTGCTCTGAAGTGATATAATGTGACTGAAGTACAGGGAGGTGTCAGATGGGCAGCAGCCTCCAACGCAGGTGAGGGTGTAGGCACAGCCCGCTCTGCCCTGACGAGGGAGAAGGGCCGACGCAGACGTACCCGAGTGACGCTCGGGAGCGGGGTTTGTCACCTTGTCCTGTGCCTCGCAGGGGCTGGCTCCCCGCAGAGCTGCCCGGCGGTCTCGACGCGGCACTCTCCCGCCGGAGCGGTGACAAGTCCGCCGTGCCGAGACCCCGGCGAGCTCTGCGTGGAGCCAGCTACGGGTTGTTAGCTTAGGCTCCGTGCCACGCAGAGACAGATAAACTGCTTGCAGACATCGGCTGGCCCTCGATCAGGGGAGCTGAGCTTGGGCCCGTTTCTGCGTGCTAACCGCATGGGACTTCTGGGGTTGTCAGTGAGAGTTCGGCACACGGATTTGTTTGTAAATGTAGATTTGAAAGTTAGATGTTTACGCGTGCCTCTTGGATTCAGAGCTCAAAATACAGAGTAACTTTCATCCCTAAAAGCTTGCAGAAATTCTTCCTTTTTCTCTTCACCTTCCAGACTCTCTGTAAGAGTTAAACCCAGAGTTCTTCATTTATTTTGCTAGTAAAGATTGACTTATAATTGAGGCTATCTCATGGAGGACCTGTAACTTATTTGTATATCCATGTTTAAAACCAAGTCAAGAAACTAATGAGGTTACAAAAATATTGCTGATCCTGAAGCAAATACAGTTGGAGAACATATGCTTTGGTTTTACATTTCTGCCTCTAAAAGGTGACATGTCCCGTGTTTGTCATTTAATTTAACATTCTATATATTTTTAAACGGCTGTATGATTTGAAATCTCCAGATGCCATGCTTTGTGCTAAATGAGGTTGACAGTTCAGTGATGTGGAAGGCCATTATCTCACCTTTGTGCTTCTAAACTATAGCCACTTGCCTTTGCCTGTTCATAATGCATTTACTGCATTACAACATAGGAATTTTTAACACCTATTGAAAGCATTAATTAGGAATGCCATATTAATGAGCACCTGAAGATAAGTGAAAAGCAGGAACTGATGCTGTTCAAGTTTGTATTTCTCCCATTGCTTGTACTGGGGATTCAGTAAAGGACAGATGAACTCCAGTAATAAATGCTGAGATACTCTGTCTTAGATTATTGCCTTACTCTCAAATTTCACGATGAAGAACAACAATTATCTGTATTAGTTACCTGGTACTTAGGTGGTGTCTTTCATACACCACTAGAAAGCCAGAGTAAGGTAGTCACATGCCAGCAGTAGCTTAGTGAGTTGTTCCTCAGATGATAGGTGTAACCAAGATAACGTGGGCTTCCAACCCACGCTGTGGGAACACTGCTGGATTTTCACACGCACAGTAGAGTCATTTCCCTAAATGCTGTGGTCACTCTCGTTGACTAATGTATCCTAAAGGAATACACTTTGGACAAAAAAAGTGATTTAGAGATAAAATAGTAGCATTGTAGAGGATTATCTTGAGGTTGATGTTACTCCCAGGTGTTTAGTCATTAGCGAAAGGGATTTGTGTATTTCCACGATTTTCGGTTAACGTAAAAGCACCAGCACAAAGTCTTAGCAGCCAAGAATGCAAGTTTAAAAAAAGAGTTCCGGGAGGTTCCATCTTGATGTTCGGGGATCGATACAATCCCGTTCCCATAAATTGAAATCCCTTTGCGAATGTACAAATTCCATATGTTTTGTTGTTCTGAAGGGAAATTGGTTCCATTTCTTCAGATTATCGTGGTGTAATTTCAGAGGATAAGGAGTACCCATAGAAATAAAAGTCCCCATTTTCCCTGGGTGCCCTCGAGCAGTGAAGCCCCGAGTGCTACTGAGCTGTGCTGTCCCCTGGCAGTCGCTGCGTGTGCTGGTGCCACATACGTGCTGTCCTCCGTGCCGCGTGCCTCAAACATAAGGCCAAGCAGGCAGGTTACAGCTCTCACCTCCCCTGCTTCAGCTGGTGGCTCTGTTCCCAACCAAGACCCATGGCATGTCTTGATAAACAGCTCTAAGTGGTTCTATCACTACCAACTGGTGCTGTCTATAAACCAAAATTCAGACTTTTGTATCCTATTACCGTTGTCTTGTGTCAGCAGGTCTCGTATAGGATCGTTTTCTATAAACTTGGAAAATGGATAATCATTACTTGGACTGTTAAAGTTCAGTAATACAAGAATAAGTCATAAATATGTCACTTGTATCTTAAAAGCTAACCAGCTAGAAACTCTCCCTCTTGTCTAATCTGGCCTCCAGTATCTTTGATCACCATTTTCTCCTCTTTCTCGGCACCACAGCTAACTTCTTAGTTTTCCACATTTTCCTTTGCCGTTGTGACAGTGTTCTGCTGCAGATTACAGCTGTGCTTAGGCACCATAAGGTTTATATGATTAGTCAGCATTTGGTTTCCATATATAGCAAAAGTACGTCTGGAGAAAATATTCTTATACATATTTCCAGGCAATAGGATCAAAGACCTCTCTAGGTTCTCAATTTTAATTTATCTCCTCTTGCTTGCTGTATAAGGAACATCAAAAAGAATCCGTGTTTGCAGGAGGGAAGGGAGCCTTTTGCTGTGTAGCTTTGGGAGCACCGTTCGTCCAGGCCAGCTTCAAATCCTGGCCTTTCTTCCTCCGTAGCACTGCTGAGCTGGGAACTTTGGTTTTCATGCTTACGTGCTTCCGTCCAGGTGTGACTCCTTTCTTTTCTTGAATCCTGTGACCTCTCCCATTCTTGTTTCCTTGATTCTCAGAACTACCCCTTGTGTCCATCAGTCCCAATGGCAGCTGCTGAGCACATCTTCCTCCTTCCTTACGGCATTTTCTGTAGCTCTCGATCCCCGTGTTGGCTCCTCTTCTGCCATAACACGTGCAAGGTTCGTACACTCACATCTAAGCATTTGAATGCTTGTTCCCATCTCATCTTTGGGGTTTTTTGGTAGTTACCCCAACCTCTCTTCATAATACCTCTCAGTATTTGCTTCTACACAAGAAGCTGATCCTTCAAAACATGCAGGACGTTTCTGGATCTGCCATGATGTCTTACCAGAAACATGATAACCAGCAGCTCTTCAAGTTAGGTCTGTGCAAGGAATTATGTGCATAGGTTTATATTATCAGGTGCTGGATTTATGTCGGTGTTTCTTGCAGCTCAATTAGATCCTTTTTTCTGTATCTTTCATTAGATTCTTACAGCAACAATTTGTAAACTTTTATGCTCCTTCAGCGCGTAGCAGCATGGGCACTGCTGGAGACAGCCGTAGGTAATTGTCGTTAGTAAGTAAGCAGTATACTTTAATTATACAAATCCATATAACATTTTCGTATGAGGAAATTTTCTGAAATATTAGTAAGCGTAGCAAGCCAAGACATTTGAGACCTTTCCACATCACATTTTTAGAAAGGTTTTTTTTTTTCTGCTGATAGAAGATCTGCATTTTAAAAAAAAAAAATAATTAGTTTGATTTCACTCATCTACTCAACATTTCTAAGCTACTTGCCAAATGATCCCAGGTGTGGGATTGCAGCAGGTAATTTCCTGCGCTGTATTTGTGCGGATGATTTTCTGTGTTAGAAGATGATATCGGCTCACCTGGCCTCTCAGTGACAGAGAAATCCTTTGTTTATTCATTTAGTAGGCAGATTAACCCTAATGAATATGGCTTCCTGGAAATAGATACAGGGGACAATAGCAGAGTGAGGAGTGGGGAGAAATGGGGCAAATTCCTTTTTCTTTCTTCACTTTTAAATAATGGCAGCTTTCATAGCAGGGTGTCTTAAATCAGAAAGGAACGCAAAATATGTCAACCAGAAATTCTTGATTTTAAACCAAATCTTTTCTTTTATGGTTCAAAGAGGTACTGGGGGGCTTTCCTAGTAAGTCTGGTACAATTCTGCCCTATTGAATCTGTTTGAATGCTTTGTCCTGTCAAAAAGTAGGATAAAGTGGGCATCTGAGATACTTGCAGTGAATGGCCCTTAAACTCCTCATAGTTGGAGGACCTCGGTGTGTGTTTTATGTGGTTACTCCTTGCTGTTTCATAGAATATGGGGGTTTTTTAATTATTATTTTTGTGAATTAGGCACTCCTTTGAAATAGATCATAAATTGTACTAGGCAACCAGAGAAAAGTGCTGGTCTTAATGGCTTAAATTATTTCATTCTATTTCTTTTTGTTTCATGGGAGTAAAACTGTGGAATGATGTGTTTAAGGTGGACATTGTGTTTTTGTTATCTGAGTAGCTGTATTATAAAAGAAGACAATGTTCGTACAAGGGTTAGGCTGCACGTGTTAATTTTTTCCAGTCCCTCTCTTGAGCTGACACAGCTTCAAGAAAGCACTGCAAACAGTACAATGTCTTGTATTCCTGTTGTATGATGTCTGCAAGCGTTCTGCATGAGGTCTGTATGAGGTTTACCAAAGGCTGTACCATTGTTGCTTTTATTTAAATAAATGAGGAGTAATTTCTCAGGTGGTGTTGATGTGACACTGGATTATTGTTCATAACACAGCGTGGAAATCTGCATGGAAAAGTAGCAGAGGTGACTCCAAAACCCTAAGAAACTGAGGGAAAGATGGTCATTGTCTTTTAGGGATATAAATCAGGCTCATCATGGTATTACGTGCAGATTCACTGCAGTGTCACTCAGTTTATGGTTGAACAGCATGAATAAATTAATTTATTCAAGCTCAAAGAGGGAATAATGTCATGGTGAATTAAGTTGTGTGTATGTTAGTATTTATGGTTTTTTTTTTTTTAATGTATACTCACATTAAAAAGTATTTTAGGGGAAAACCTTTTAGTTTACTAGCTCGGATCACTGTTGTAAGCTACTAGTCAAAGTGTAGACATAAGTACAATGAATGGTTTTGCTACGTTTGAGAGAGGAACAATTTCTTGCATTTTTATGTGACTGGTACTCGAGATACATTATTCCCAAGACATAGATGTGTAGACACAGATGTGAAAATCTCTTAACTTCCAACCAAACTTTTCCAGATCTTATCACTATAATTTATTCTTTACTCTCTATAGACTAGAAAAATGTCTTCTTTCACATAACTTTATACATTGGAGGAAAAGGCAAGTTCTCTTCTACCACATGGTAAGTGTTGAAGATAGGATACTGTTGGCTTTAGCGTGCTGACTTTTGTAGTTGCCTGTAAAAACTCTAGAGTTTCAGAAGGGAAGCGAAAAAACAGAATTTACCTTTCCACGAAGAATAAAAGTTTCCATTGTCTCTTAGTTACATTGCTGAAAGTATAAATGTGCAGGAACAGATAATTTTTTGAAAGTATACATTCATACATGGGTATGTGTATATGTATATCGGACAGCAATAAATTACAAATGAATTTGTTTGCTTTGTATGGAGATTGTTTTATCCTTCTTAAAGCTACTATTTATATAACCTTTAACCAAACGGAGAGTAGCCAAAGTATTTTTGAGAGTGAGAATTGTTTTTCTGGCTGGTGTGCGTAACAACTTAATTCACTCCAATCATGCAGCACAGCGTACGCTCGCGCTGGGCGGTAACTCACCATGTTGATATGCTGACAATTTGCCAGAGATTTTATTTTTTTTTTTTCCCCCCTGCATGTGAAAGCTCAAAATAGATACGTGTCACATTAGGTGTCATTAAAATAGAGCTTGTGATAACTAAATAATAAATTTAGTGGTACCTAATTACTTTCAAAAGATGTTGACACAGTTGCAAAAGAATGTCGCAGATCGCCTTTTGAAACGGTGTAGACTGTCTGTATTAGCGGGGTTTTTTCCGTTTAGTGAAAACCAAAGGACAACAGTCATTATACGATTCTGTACTTTAAGTATTTTCATAATCCAACATAAATTGGCCCACCCAAGGATTATGTCTGTCTTATAAGGATGTGTTTATATAGTCATTGGGTGAAAGATTGCAGAAGTTGAACCACTAGTTTTGAAAGTTGAGCCAGACCAGGAAAAATCAGGATACAATTTGGCACTTATGGAGACTAAATGATTTCCTTTTTAGCTGCTGATTTCTACTGGGAAATGTATCCTTGGACTGAAAATTGCATCCGGAAAAATGTTTATGTAGTGTTTTTCAAATGACTGATTATTCCTCTAACCTTTAACACGCACTGTGTGTGATTTTCTTCCTTATTAACTCTTTCACAACCAAATGAATTATTTCCTTCACTGTAAATAAAATTGAGTACGTATTTAACTACATGCAATATTTTAATGCTGTAATAATACAGAAAAAGACAAGCCAGGGATTTTACTGAGTCAATAACACAGGGAAATCCAGCTCATCTTTTCTGTCGGGCTTTCCTGGAAGAAGAGTATCCTGCTATGATAGTGAGGCAGGCAGAGCACGCTAACTTTTTATCCTGATTACTGCAGAGGAGGAGAACAACAATGTCCTTAACATACCATTAGATGCAGTTTTCTGCCAGCCCGGGGAGATTTCCCCAAGGCGTGTGTTTGAGGTAGAGGGACCATGCTGCCAACTACTGGTTATTACTTGCTGCTGAATACAGTGAATTAATTCATTGTAGGCTTGGGGTTTGTCTGCGGGGGAATTGATTGGTACAGCTAGAACAGAATAAGCAGTTTCAGAGTAGCTCTGCAGATGCGTGCTCTGTCTGGAGTTAAAATATTTTCAGTGGTGTTGTAGTCACATAAAGTCATATTATCATTCATCATAATCGTGCTGGTCAGTATCTTTGTGTAGAACATCTTCATTGGGGTGTCTCTTCCGCCATCGGGAACCTGATGGATGCAGGGTGGGAGTTTGCATCCAGGCTGTGGTGATCCCTGCCTGTGCTGGGTGCAAGAGCCTGACCATCCTCCCCTTAGCTGAGTGAGGAAGCTGCAGGCGACCTCGTAAACATCACAGCGTGGGACTAAGCCACGTCTTAAAGGCATTTGAAGTGATCCTGCGTGGAGTGGATCACACGCTAACAAATGAGCGGGTCTGAAACCATAGTTTCTATTTTGGCAGAGCTGTCTGTAAATGAAGGTTGGTGTTTTCCTATGTAGAAATATGCAGAAATTCAAAATTAATTCATCTAGTTTCTGTAAAAAATATCACCCAGCCCATTGCAAGTAACGTACTCGGTAAAAATTGAGTGGAAAGGGGGCCTGAAGAAAAGCATAGCAAGAATAGTCTTATAATCACTGCTGCTGCGGGTCTCGTCCAAAAGGACAGGTTTGTGTCCTGAGAGAGGAAGTGGAGTTGGAACGAAATGAAATTCCAGCCCTGCCGATCCTGATGGATTCATGCAAAGATGTCCACTTCTCTGCAGCTTCCTGGGGCCCCGTGCTGGTAGCAGCGTTCGTGATCAACAGGGTGATCTGTCTGTCCTTCTGACACCAGCTGGGGGATTAGATGATGAAAAATAAAAGCTGATATTGCTTGTGGCAATAGTATTGGTCATTCTTGGCGTGGTGGGGATAAGGGGAAGTGCCTGGCAGCTACTATTTTCTTTCATCTCTTCTTCCAATTCCTTTTGATCGTTTTCTCCTGCAAAGTTTTGTTTTCGTGCGGTTCAGGGAAGATTTGTATTTATAAGCAAGCAGAGGACACAGCCCCACTTACCTCACATAGCTTTTACCAGGAGCAGCGATTCCCAGGCAGTCTCTTTCATTTGAGGTAATAATGGTTTTAGGAAATTTGTAGAATGTTAACAGTCAAATGTCTTTTAACCACCTATCGATGGAGTGAAATTTGGCAGATGACGGGAACCTTACGTTTTATTTCTAAAGTCTAAATAGCTCGACAGCTGCGCAGAGTCCCTTGAATTTATGAGATCTGAATGTTGGGGTTTGGGGTTTTTTTCATGTGGAACCCAGCAGAGTCTCTGACGGAAACTGTTGACCCTTCTTTGTGCTGTTTCTTTACCGTCTCGTCAAACATCTGGAAAACAGCATGTTTGCAGTCATTTCACAACATAATTTTGCATTTACATCATGTGTTATCTGGTAAAAGTTTTCTTGTTTTTTCAAGAAAAAAAAAAAAAGGAAAAGAAAAATCAGCAACTCGAAGGCTGCCATAAGGTCAAGTGGTGACGGTGGATGCTGCCTGTACTAAACATATGTTTAGCTCAGAAAATCTAAGGCAGTTCCCAAAAATTTGGTAACCATTATAGTACTTCCTAAGTCAGTTCCGGATGTCAGGCCCTAGGTGGAGGGGGAAGGGGCCACGCCGAGTTTTCTACGGCTTTCCACGAAAGGGATTTAGTCTGGCAGCGGATTCAGCCAAGGAGCACATCACGCAAGGCAGAGCTAGACAGGAAACGCTTCTGAAAGTGCTGTTTTGAGAGAGGATCATGAGATCAGGCAAGGAGCTGTGAACTTTACATGCAACCAAGGCCAGATAGCATTGCACTAGCCACCTGAGGGCTTAGAAATAAGAAAGGAAATTAAAGGATCATTTAAGTGGAGTGGGACCAGACAACTTAAATGACAATTTTCATCTTTGAGAAAGGAACACTGAAGTATATTGAATTCTTTGAAGTAAAGGAGCACGATTGATGTAGAGAATATTTTTGTTACATTCCATGCTTTGGTTTCGCAGCTCTTCTAATGTAACCCATCTCTAACTTTACTGAACCACCTATTTATAGCACTCAAAAGATTCAACGTTCGAGCAGATTGTGTCTCCCTAAACTGAATGGTGTATGCTACTTTTAAGGGTCTGAAATGAGGTACTTGGGTAACTTCTAAATTCAAATGCATATTAATTAGTAAGCCTAATTAGCAGATTATTTACTTATTTTTTGATTAATATGAAGAAGTAAATGTTTTTATGTTGCTCACGGTGACCTCCCTTTAAGTGTAATAAACCTGGGCGTGAGCTCAGAGCCCTTCAGAAGTTCATGATGAGTTAACAGCAAAGGTTGTATCTCTCTTCTTCCCCTCTGTTTGGTGTTCAGGATTAAACCTGCAGTCAGAAGCTGCTCTATCCCAGTGGTGCTTTAGGAATAGAGTTTGGCAGAGGTCATGCACGAGGCGATGCAGGTCCTGCCACTCCACATCCCGAGGAAGCCGGTTAGACAGAGGCCCTCTGCTAATGGGACACTTGCAAAGCACTGAGCCCTACTGCGGCTAAAGCACAGGACCATTATCCTTTCTTAGTTTTAGTCAGAGTTAAACCCAGAATCCAGAGCTGTGTTAAAACTACTCTTGTATGAGACACAGAAGCTGACTTAGCTATGGCTGTACATCCCACCATAGAAACAGCAAACAGTGAAGCACATGCAAGAGGCCGTGCAGAAGCATTTGCAGGTGCCCTTCTTTACCTCCCCGCTATAACCGAATCTGTCTACAGCTTATATAGTCCAAAACTTCGAGGAAAAGGAAGTAGACAACAGTAAATAATCCTGGTTTGTTGGCTTAGGATCGTAGAAGGTTTTTCTACAGTAATGCTTAATTTCAGTGCTGGAGTCTGCTCGCTGGGTGGATGTGATTTCTGGACCTTCTGAGCTTTGGAAGTAGGAACGGTGGAAGATTCTTCTTTTGCAGTGATCTTTCCATGTATGGCCACAATCGCTTTATCTACATGGGCCAGGTTTCCAGGTACCATAGAGATGAGTCTTAACAGGGAAAAAATTGTGGATGGCTGCAATTGTGGTTTTGGAAAAGCTTGCTCTGGGATTTTTGTTTAACAGCTATTGGATAGGAGGGTGCTTAGTTTGCTAATTTGGATGCCAATACTTAGTACGGTTTTACAGCTCACAGTTATTTCATAGTGGTGCTGGCATCCAAGCTATTTGGGAAAAAGCAGAAAGGCTTTGGGTGTGCATTCAGCTTTTTTCTGTGATGTGTTTGGCAAGCGTTGATGCAGACTTGGGAATTTGGACAATTTTAAGGAATAATAATGACTATTGAAATATTAATTGTTTCTGCAGTTGGAACATCGCACAGTAGTTTTAAAGGAATCAGATGTGGGGAGATCATCATGCGCACAGACAACCTATGCAGATATTTTCCTTTTAAGATGGCATCTGTTTAGTTGTGTTTATAAATAACCTTTTAAAACAAAAGGAACAGACAAAATACTTTCCTCTTCCAGTGCAATAATATAGAAAGTGTCTTGGGAATGTGTTATCTTTGATCAATTTTCCTTTCTTCTTCTTTAAATTTCATTATATACTGATCTCTCTGTCCAGAAATTGTAGGACAGCAGCACTAGGTATCCATTACAAGTTGTGTTTCCTTGAATGTTTTCTAGTAGGAGGTAGACGTAAAATACACTGAATTAGTGAAAGCAAGCTCAGGGATGATAGTGCGTTTCCTCTTTATCGATAAAGTACACTTTACACAGTGAGAACAATTTGTGTGCAAGAGGCTTTTAAATAATTTCTCCGAATGCCAGTCCTGCTAAGCCTAGAAGGTAGTGATGGTTCACTGACTTATTATTTTTATGTAGGCCGTTCTTCCTTGAGGCCACTAAGCCTTCAGGTTTCTCCAAGCCTTTAGTGGTCTGCACTTTGCTGTTATTCTTTCCCTGAGAGTGCTGATTAGTGACTTGCGGTATGGATGCTGATTTATCGCAGCCGAGAGTTGCCCCTTGGGGGCTGAGCAGAAACACTCATGAAGGAGCCCTGATTAAAAAGAGTGGTAATGAAGACAAATGTTTCAGAGGGAGTCAAGAGCAAACCAGGCCTTGGCATTCCCACTGCTCCTCTGAGCTTTTGGAGAGGAGGTAACAGTGGCCAAAGGAAATATTTCCCCCTTGTTGTTTATTTCTCATGGCACTGGAAAAATTTTTCTTTTCCTCCTGGGTGTTCTAACTCTCACTTGTTAACTGCTTTTCATGCAGGGTTGCAATTAACCCTTGGCAGATACTTACCATGTTCCCTTTATATTCACTCTATACATAAAGAAGTTTTTATGTTTTGACCTGTTAACCATTTTAAGATTCTTTAAACTTGACAGTTTCATCTAATTTCTCACGTCATTAAATCGTACTTTATTTTCCAACAGTCCATTCACATGAGGTTTGGTGTTTGTTTGATATCTTTAATCATCTTTTTTCCACACTGCCCTTTTTAATAAGGAAAAAGAATGACAAAAAGTAATGCTACAACCAAGTTTTAAATCAGAGAGAGGTCAGAAGGTTCCTATCTAGTGTTGGATACGTAACTAAAGATAGATTTCAAAAGCGTATTGGTAGGATCTAGACGGTCCAACACTTCTATTAACTAGGAATTCAAAACAAAAATATACATAATGATTTCACCCTATTGTAGTTTTTTTAATTGTGTGGGTTTTTTCATTTTTAAAGATCAGCATGGGCTATAATTAGCATATGAACTAAAAAGCTGAGTACATGGAAAAACATGCCCTGGCTTTATTGGTCTTTGCACTAGGCATGCAGGGATTAGGTAGGCCTACTAAAATCCATCCTAATCTCTGCAGTTACTTTCTTGTCAGGTTTGTGATCACATGAGGATGCTGTTGATGGAGAGAGGAGCTGTATCCCCTATAGAAGTGTTTACTAAAGCAGCAGTGACCTGCAGTAGCATGCCCAATGCACCTTTGCTCTCTGCGTCCTGACCAGGTGTGGTGCGGGAGGCGGTTCTGGACGGAGCTGGTATTGCTGCACGGGACTCTTCCTTGCGAGGTGCAAGACTTTGCACTTGGCCTTGTAGAGTTTCGCCAGGTTTTCTGTCAGCCTGTTCCTCCCAAGTCCCCCTGAGTGGCAGCCCTGCCCTGGAGCGCTTTGACACATCCTCCCGATTGGGTGTCATCTCTAAACGTGATGAGAGTGCACTTGGTTGCTTCTTCCGAGTCAGTGAAGAAGACATTAAAAGAGGACGGGTCCCAGGACAGCCCCTGTGGTGCTCTGCTTGCTACCAGGTAGAGTCTGACCTGTTAATCACTACTTGCTGAGCTTGATTGTGCCGAAATGCTAGACAAAACCAAAAGTGAAGTGCGGTTGGAAAACTGTGACTGTGATCTTGCATCTTGGACAAGTTAATTCCGACGAACACCACAGAGATGGGAGCGCTAGCGAATGTGGGAAGCGCTCCTGTGCCATCCTCACTCTGCTAGCAGTTGTCTTTCCCTTCCATCAGGAAACAAGTAGAGAGCTGAACGCTTCCTGAGCACTGAGAATGCATGGATGGCCCTTTGCATTCAATGAGAATTTCAGAGTACGTACCAAATGTTAATTAATTTTCTCATGAAATATTATCTTATGCTTTGCTTTAGAATGATATTCTAACCTATCGTGCAGAAAGATTCTTTTCTTTATCACACTATTTTAGAAAAAAAACAGTTCATCCAAGAAAAGAACAGGGAGAAGGGCTTTCTCTGATTGACTGGCCTTGTTCATGATGCACCTAAAAGGTCAAAGATTGTTTTGAGAAAGTATTTTAAAGGATGGGTCTGTGTTTTCTCTCTGTCTGAGAATCTACTTACAACTTCCACAGTAGTTCTTGCAGTGTTGAATAAACTTACTGTACTAGGACATGTAAGGCTACTATTTAATCAGCCTTATACTCCCAAAGTATTAGAATGTAAACATTTTCCAGCATTAGGTTTGAGAAAGAAAACAAAAATTAAGGTTCCTTAATATCATTTTGTCAAACTGAATTATTTTGTGTGGTAGTGACATAGAATGAAGCAACACTGGGGACTGTGCACTTCCCAATAGGTGGAAGATTGTATGTGATTTGGTGCCAGATTTTTAAAATAATTGCTCAACTGCTTGTCTTTGAAAATCCAAATGACATCGGCAACTTTGAAAACTGGCGGAGGCATCTCAAAGGCTTGTGAAATTCTAGAAGTAGCTTTTGAAAATTATTTTTGAAGATGCTGTTTTGTACATCTCAAAATTCCATCATTTTAGCCATGTGAACTTACCTAAATTTACTCCGTAGTTATGTAGAATTCAGGCAATGTTGATTACGTATTGCTAAGTGAAAAGTCATGCGGGTTTTTTGACATTAAAAATTGTTGAGTGTAAAGGGGAGCTACGTCGCGTTAGTAACAGTGTGTAGAGCATTAAAAGATCACAGCAACTGGTGTAAGTTTAGTGGCACCAGCCTTTGTCTCTGAGCCATTGCACTACTCAGAATTTTGGAAATTTTTGTTTTTAAATCTGATTAACTTGTGGGTGTTGGAGAGCTAGTTTGAGGCTGGCGTTGCTGTGCTAGTCAGATTGCATCACCATCAGCTGCCCACTAATTATCAGGAAATTTATAGCTGCATTAGGTAAATGTCACTTCACTGCAGTGGCCTGGAATAAGAGCGTTTTCTGCTCTGAATTAGCACCATCGGCACGTCTCAGTGAGAGTCTATTCGAGCAAGCTAAGGGCTTTATTTATGCACAAGCATATTAGGGTTTTAAGAAAGGGTAACTGAAAGATGTTGTATTGCTTTTTTGAACCGTAACATCTCTCCATCATAAATGTGTGTTTATTTATTCATTAGGCATAATCACCTGTAAAGTGTTTAAAAATAATTTACTAATTCCAGAATGGCTAGATCTGCATTCAGTAACGTACTAGTCTGTGTATACTTAATCTGCAGGGACTCTTCAGAAAGATAATCCAGAACAAGGATTACTTGGTCTGTGTTCCTTTTGGTGAAATTCTGTGTTAGGTGATGTAGCACTTCTGCAAATCTAAGCAACGATTCTCAAATGTGCCAGAATTAAATAATATCTCCTGGATTGATATTTCTGAGTTAGTCAGTAGAACAACAGCCTCTTTGACTGAGCTTTTGGGCAAATAGTTACCACTGTCTTTAAGTATGGAAGCAAGGGCACACCGTTGTCCATTCTGATGCACAAAGCTCTCTCGGAAAAAGCTGAAGGATCTCACATCCCTAAAGGGTCAAGATAGAAGAAACTTGAAGGTTAAAAAAAAAAAAAGTATACATAAAAAACCCCACCTTCATTCTTAATGCACTGGGAATAAGGTTCCTAACTCTTTCCAAAAGACCATCATGAAATTCATCATGCTTCGGAATGATGCCAGAATATCTGAAGAGTTTGCCACTATGAATTCTTTATAAATACCAGAGTGAATGATGGCTGCTGTTCTGTGAATGACAACATCTCAACACTTACAACACACTGCGAAAATAGAAGGCCACTTAAGAAATGCTGACTAAATTCTAGACAAACTTATCCTTTACATCTGTTTTAAGGAACTAAATAGCTTTAGTGGTCCTCCTGCATTTTTCTACCATAAAATCAACTGTAAACTTCTGAATTTTTTTTTTTTTTTTTAAATCATACATGCTTGAGCTGTGCCTGGTATAAATTTTTCAGATAACTTCTAAATCCCTGATTTTTAGAAAACCATAAAGAGAATCTCTGGACTTTCGTTTACAGTGTTGTTTCCTTGCTTTGTAATAAATAACATGCAGAAGTGATGTTTAAGTGATGTTTCTGCTGGGTGATAACCTGAAATCATGTATATTTCATATTGGGTTTAGATATCCTCCCAAAATACTTCCTGAATTCTGTCTCCTTTCACAAATAACCCTATAAAGGAAGAAACCAAAATTGCAGGCAAAGCAGTACTTCTGTTCGCTGAGCCCCAGTGCACTTTCTCAATTTCTGGATGTTTACCTATGCAGGAAAGGCACCTACCACACGCTGCTATTATGTAGTAGATTCACTATAGTTAATTAGAAGGTAGAAGAGATTTAAAGAAAGTCGCTGTCCAGTATTAAGCACTTGGCTCCCCTTCTGTTTTTACTCTTGCTGCTTTTATGGTTCAAAGTGATAGAGATCAGACAAAGCTTTTGCATACTGTATTCAGTGGGCCTTTCTTCTGGGTTAGTAACACAAGCATTGGCACAGGCCAACTGAACCACTTACTTCAAAAGGATCTTTTTATTAGATAAGAGCAGATACTTACACATCGTAGTCAGAGGAATATAATTTTTACAAAAGACAATTCTGCCTGCAGGTCTGTTTCAAGGTTGTATTGAAGTTGCTTCCCTTTGTTCTTCATAAGATGCAAAAGCCCACAACCCCCCTTCTGCCATACCTCCCAGTTCCAGCATGCAAGTGAAGGACTGAAATTCTGGAAGTAAATTCAGTCTTAAACAGGTTTACTGCAGGCATTAAAACTGTCTTGTGAGAGAAGACTTCACCTCTTCCCCTGTGTAGTTAATGGTATAGAGTTCTTCCCTGTATGTTCAGCAGGAAAACAGTGATTGCTTTGGGCTTTTATATATAGTGTGTCTCAGTGTTTAATTACCTTGTCTTATGTGAGGGATGATTTTACTTGGGAATTTTAAATTTGACTTGGGTGGAGCAAGATCAAACCATAAAAGCAGACATTGATGGGCTGTACCTTGTAAGCAGCTTTATGTTAACGTGCTGAACACGGTTCTGATGATCCACGTTACTTACTGAAAAGTCTGTCTTGCTCGTGGTGTGCAGGGCTCCAACAAGCAGCCGGGGGAAACTCTGTTCTCCTCTGCAAGGCTGTATTTATCTGTTCGTATACAATACCTTGGTTGCTGTAGGGAAACTTTATTTGACTTCCCGTTGCACCAGCTGGATGCTAAGGGTAGGGAAGAACTGAGTGTGAATCTGCTGTTTCTCCGAGCCATTAATGCCAGACTTGTCAAAGTTTTACCTGAGTGCTGGGTGCAAAAGTAGTTATTTTTACTGGCTGGAAAAGTTCATGGCAAAGTTGAAAATGGGTATCTTCAGTCATATACATCCCAAAATACTTGGTTTTTTTGCTGAAGATATTATTTCATCATTTAAAGCCAGTATTTGGAAGGGCTGTGAAGCCTTTACATGAAAGGACTAAAGAGCTGAAATAAGTAACACCAAAGGATATAAGATAGAGCCCACTGGAAATACAAAGTATTGTTACTGTGTCTATCTATATCCAAACATACCTGCCTGCGTGTCTCTTTCCAGTTTGCATTGCTTGCCTTTGGAAAGTTTGCTTTGGAAGCAACAAATGCACCTCCCTGTTTAGTAAATAGGTACCATTTGGATAATTTGAGCTCAGCAAAGGCTAAATTGCTTCTTTTCAATCTTGATAGATCTCCACCAAACCTTGGCAAAACTAATTGTGTCAATCCTCCAGCCTCTGCAATAAGCTGACAAGCCAAGCACAGGTTTACAACAGCTGCTGGCTCTGTTCCTTCAGCATCAACTGAGTTTTTGGGCCTTTGTTTAGCCATTAGCAATATAGATTGTGAGAAGATAAGACCCTGATGAAACAGAGATGTGTTAAGGTGTGTGCCTGTAGAACACAGAGTTTTTAGAATTACCTCTAGAAACAAGTTTTAAATCTCTCCCTCAGATTTTATAGTATGTTAGGGGTTCACAGTGACATTTAGCTTTGTTCCCAGTGGGAGAATAGTCAGCAAAGCCTAGATTGCCATTGCCAAAAGTCACCATTCCCTGGCTCTAGTGATGACTTGTCCGAGGGGGCTTTTACCCTCTAGGTTCTCCCTCACTGTAGCTCTGAGCTTGACCCATCTGTGGGCTGCATTCATATTCTTTGTAAACCAAGATCGTTCTCTGTTCCAGAAGTTAAAACATTCCTGAGATGGCAAACAGCTTAGAAGGTTTGCTTCAAAAGATGCCTAATTAGTCTGTATATTTATAGCATTCATTGTAAATGCCGGTCTCCAGGGAAACAGGTAAGCACAAGGCAAGTGCTGGGAGAGGGAGACGGTGGCTTCCGCGCAGATATAGGAAGGGTCTAACCCTCGGAGTCCGTTCAGTCCGTGGTTCTGCTGCTGGTTAGTATTTTGGAAGCTGGGCAGGTTGCTTTCCTGGAATGCAGAAGTGTGCTGCGTATGTCCGTGTAACAATCAGTGGAGGGCTTCTCATCTGCGATAGTAAATTAATAAACAGCCAGACTGTTCTTGCATAAAACTTTTATACTAGTGCTTTTCTATAAGAAATGACCTTATATAATTGGGTACATTACAGTAGTATGAATTTATAATAAATATATATATATATAATGGGGCATTTGGATATTGCATGATTTAAAATCTCGTGATGTTCTAATTTGGAAGTGTTCTGACAAACGCTGCCTGGGTAAAAGACACTTTTTCCCCTAAATTTAACCTGAGCTTTTTGCGAATGTGTTATTACTTTGATGTAAACAGAATACAGAATGGATAAAATAACTCCTCATAGAAAACAAACGCGTTTTTGATGATGGTGATTTATTGCTAGCTTTTACCATGTTTCGTATAGAGCTGATCAGAATTAAACATGGTGCTTTAAAAATACTTTATACAGTGTTCCCAGAACATACATAATTTTGAGCAACTTTACTGACAATTGCTTTTTTTATGGGCCTTGATGGAAGCAAATGACAATCTTCGCATTCTCTGGAGGAGCATCTATCTTTACAGACAGAGCCACTGTTGTGATTTTTTTCATGATCTCAGTACAATCTCATAATTTTGGACTAGTCAGAACGGTTGAGGTGTGCGGTGCAGGGACGTGGCAGCTGTCCTCTGGGAGGGCTTGTGACGTTGGAGTCAAACTCCTGTCTTACACGGTTTGCGTTGGACACGGGAGCCCAATTTCAACGTGGTCTTTAGGACAGCTGCTCCCAGTCTGGCATCCTCCCACCCCAGGGCCCTGCTGGGGTGAGCCCCAGTATGTTGCTTCCCTGCCCAGCTCTTAAATCCTCATTAACTGGCTTGACAACCTGAAAGCAAGACACAGGATGCTTGTATTTGGTTGAAGTGTTGGGCACTGGTGAGCTGGTTTGAAAGGAGAGAGCCAACATTTCAGCAAGTGTCACAGCCACTTTCTTTTTTCGGAAGGCTGGTGCTGGAGCAGTTCCTACTCCACACAGCAGCTTGTTGAATGCAAATAATGAATGTTAATCCAGCCTCATTGTTCCAGGGTCAAACACTAAAAAAAAAGAAATCGGTCAGGGCGACAGTGTGGTAAATCATGTTTGTTTGCCTGACGTGTATTAGGTTGGGTTTTGCCTTTTTTTTTTTTTTTGAGCTATCATTTTAGCGTGTGCTTTTCATTCTCTTGTAGAGTGTGTGTAAGAGAGCAGGCATTCCAGCTGAGTTTGCTCTTCCTTGTGAGGTGAGGACTTTTGTCCTCTATTTGTCGTTATGCAATCTTGTGCTGATTTCAGTGATGAAGTAAAGGGGGGGGGGGGGGGGGAATTGTCTTCCAATATGACTGTGATATTTGGATGATTTATCTCATTCCTCTTCTGGGTAACCTAACTTTGACATTATTCGTGAACTCCAAGCCTTGCTTGCGTTGTTCTTGCTAGTAGAAAACATAGCAAGGATGTAGTGGGTAATTGAACCCAGATGCACCGAAGGCTGCTCAGCCAGACTGTTATTTTAGCCTACACTAGTAGGTTTTTTAATACGAGTTTGACCTTACTTTGAAACATTCTCAAAATACCGTACTTTAATATCAATTTATACACTCTTGCTTTAAGATGGGGTAGAGTCATTCGAAAAAGTAATGAAACACTTTCTACCTGTTAATGTAGGAGATACAGAAAGAGTTTTGGAGTTAATTTATGTATCTAAGGAACAAGTTTTACATGCTGCCTTTCTAATTGGAGCGTTACCGTGTGCCTGCAGTTGGGATCGTTATTACCATCAGGGAAAACGTATCTGTCAGCTTTAAGTGTGCTGGCTGTATGTGCCTGCCTCTGCAGCAAGGAGGCACGCTTGGCAGAAAGGCTTTAGGTACAGAGTGATATGAAGATTTGCCAACAGTCCATTTCAGTAAGTTATTAAGCAAGAGTTTAATAGGCATGGTACATATTCATCTTAATTATTTTTAATGGAAGGTAAATGTTTAGTGTATGTGTTCTGTGAGGTTAAGCTGCATTAGTTAAACAGCTTAGAAATGCATTCTTGATTTAAAAAATAATAAAAAAAACCCCAAACATGTTTCACTGCCAGAATGGTAGTTTGATTTTGACATACATGTAATGTACTTTCCATATCCACGCTGTGTTTTTCTAAAGGAGGAGCTGCTAATAGCAGTACAGAGCAGAGCTGTGCTTCCCTCCTCAATACATGCTTTGTCAGTAACAACTGAGCACAAAAAATCTTATGTATAATTAAATTTCCTGTGAAGATAGCGTACTTTTTTCTGCTTAAACAGAACTGTTTCTCATTCCTTATTGCTCTGGTCAGGTGGAACCAAGGTTGCTACCTTTCTAATATGCCTGTCTAATTATTCTTCGTTACATGATGGCAGGCAGTTGAAGTTTTGTGGCTACACATCAACAGCTTGAAGTGAAGTAATAAAGAAATAAGGTTTTGTGGTAGATCTTGAAACTGAATAATTGATTATTTTTTTTAATTTCACTCTAGGGTTAATTCTTTCAACTGCTCTTGGTGAAGGGGTATTTAAGCGATATTGAAAGCGAGTGGGTTGAGATTATTTTAAATTCTTCTTAAGGTGTTGCTGTACGCACTCGACGTCGGTTCAGCTGAAGTGGTGCTGCCATTAGTTTCAAACTGATTGCTTCATGTAAAAACCAAAGATTTAATCAGACTGATGGTGGCAAACTGCATTAAACCTGTTTGGCTTTGGGCAGTGTGGCTTAAAATATAGAAAGCGAGAAATTAAAAATGGTTTAGTGTTTTTCTTTCTGTTCTCTTATCAGAAATGTTCATTCAGACTCTAACAACTGTTAGAACATGATAACAACTTCAGGCCAGCTGTCAAATGTTTACCATTATCAAACCTCTCCCTAGGGTAAGATGCGACTTTGGCTCGCCTCACCGGCAGTAATTTAATTTTTCCTTCGTTCTGACTCGGAAATGGCAGCATTTTTCAAAGCTTCCTCCCACTGATGGCTGAAATTTTCCTTGTGAAATGATTTCCACCAGTCTTGAATCTTTCTTGCTTCTGCCGTCTTCACCTTTACTGATGGTTCTGCAACTCATCACCAGCTATGCAAACTGACAGTTCACATCCTGGGGCAGCAGCCGGGTCTGGCCTGCAGAAAGGAGCAGCCTGACCAAATTTACGCTCACAAGATCTCTTAATTCACAAAAGCATTTGCTCTAGTTCCTGCTCTCTGCTGCAGGGGCTTTTGGGGGGGCGAGCAGGAGAGCGTTCGGAGGGGAGAGAGGCACTCTTCACACTCTGCTGAGTACACAGGCTTTCGAGATGAAAAACAGACGGAAAGAGACATTTCCAGCCATCTTGCTGATCTATGCAGGGGTTCACTGAACTGTGCAACATAGCACCAGACCCATGTATCATTTAATGTGCTAATTTCTTCTTTCTTCTTTTTTTTTTTTTCTTTGAGTGAAGGAGTTTTTCATTTTGTTGACAAGCATATTAAAATTAAAAGTGGAAACAGTTAAAAGAGAGCCTAAAATGTAAACTCAATACCCACTGGTTACTTCCTCCTTTGACATGTAGAGCTATGGCGAGATCTGCTTAGTTTTGAAAAGCCTCTGACAAATGAGAATAGTCAGAATAAGTTTTCTATTTGGTCTGAACTGCACGTAACATCATGATTTTTTTTTTTTTTTTCTCCCTCACAAGCTGAAACATATGCCATATGCTTGCCCAAATGTTTCCCCTTCTTGCACTGCAAGACAGATATGAAACTTTTGTTGCATTCTTTTCCTAGACAAATATTTTGTTCCTTCTCCCTTACAGCCACTCCTTCCCACCCAGGGCAGTTTGCAGCCAGAGAAAAGTGATGCTCCCCCGTAGCCCCACTGCAGCGCAGCCATTAGCACAGCCGGGGTGTGAGCGCGCAGTAGCAAAAGGTCATTCAAACACTTTTTGGGTATTCTTTGGCTCTTGGTTGGAACCTTCGCCTAAGAATAACCCATTTTACATTTTTGTGATTACTTTGGAGAAAAAGTGTGCAATAATACCAGGATGAAAATGGGGGGTTGAACAACATTCCAAGTAATTTGATCGCACTCATGTAGTATTTGCTTTGGTACTTTCCTATCATTAGCTATCCAGTTGCTTAAGGAGCAGCTGCACAGTCTGATAAATTAATATATGTTGGTAGTCAAAAGTTTAGACAGAAGGAAAAGTTAACTTAGTTTGTACTAACATAGATCCTGATCGCGCTAACTGGTATTCTAATTGAAGGTGGAGGAATTTTTAGCTCTTTTCATGTGTGAAGTAGTTCTGTCTCTCAGTAATGGTGGAGTTTCACAAAATATATATATATTACATATTTCTAATGGCATCTCGTGTCCTTAGCGTTAACTCTACTTGTATTTTCTGTTTTCTGAGCTTTTAGGCATTGTGAGAAATATATGAGAGATTTGCAAACAGGGGCAAGGAGGGGTCAGATGTATCAAATACGTGGATTCCAGCAAGCACAGTCCCCTGCCTTAGAAATGTGGATTAACAGGAGCACAAAGTAGTGGTAACTAGTCAGGATATTTGTCATCTTAATAAACTGACAAAATGGAAAAATAAACATGAATCTTATCAGTCTGCATTTTTGTTCGGGATGAAAGTGTTTGAAGAAAAATCATAAAGGAATCCATGGTAGCTCAAGGAGGTTAAACTCAACAGTTGTTTCCTTTGAAGTGTCTGACCATGAGGTTAATTGCCAAAACTGCTTGTGGAAAAGGTGGTAACAATTTAACAAGACTGTACAACTGCAGGGACTCAGATGAGTATCAGGTGTTTGCAGATGGGGTTGGTTTTTTTTTTTTTTTGCCTAACAGGAAAAGGGGAGAAAAAACCAGAATGAGAACCAGGGGACAGAGCGGGAGAAGAAAAGCCCGACTAAGCAGCCAATAATTCCTTGTTTGCTTTGCCAATGAGGCTGTAATTGGCCGGGAGGTTAATCGCAGCCCGGGGATTGGCGGGCGGCCGCGCTCGCTCCGCGCTCGCTCCACGCTCTCAGAAAGGAGATGGCAATTATTAGAGCTTTCACGTCCCTTCTTTAGGCTCACGACGACTCTGATTTATTAATCCCAGTAAGACTGCTGTGAGGAGTTTACAGTTCAGGGCACGGGTTTTGTATTTCTGCTGCTCAGAGTCAAGCGTGTTCCGGAATTTATTTTTTCCAGCTCTGGATCAGTAGGTTCATTTGTCCCTTTCTGAAACTGCCACACTTCTAAATCTTTCTTAATTTAGTGGGAACAAAGTCTTTAAACGCAGAATTCCCTGAAGCCCTCCAGAAACCCAATTAGGTCAATGCAATATCATAATTGAAAAGCTGAAATCCTTTACCATTACTCACACTGGGTAAACAGAGATGCAAAAGTGTGATAGAAACAGAAGAAATTCTTTTAATGTTGCTTTTCACTTCTAGAGGGAGACCCTTTATAATTTTAACAATACCATCAGGGTACTGCAATTTTGACATCCCTTCTCAGAATTCAGCAGTGGTTTTTTCCATTGTTATATTTTATATCTGTAGCAATATGTGGAACTCGGAAAATGTGTACAAAGTACAGCTTTTTTTAAGCTTTTTTTCCTGTAGGCAAAGAGTTGGCAATGCCTGAAAACAATGAGAAAGAATCTTTAAATAGTTTACTAAACTCTTTTGAACCTCAAAGAAAGTTTATGACAGAAAGCTTGCTCGCCAGTCACTAATCCCTATTTACATAGATTTCTCTCTGTCAGATATCCTTAATGAACTGCAAGTTTTATTAACAGCAACTCAATATTTTTATGGCTCAATGCTCAACTGAGCAACCAGCAAAACTTTGAAACCTTTCTACTACAACACAATTTATTTGCTCAACTGTAAAGCCAAAGCAGCAGCCTGAACCCTAAATTTAATGCATGCTGTAATTTTTCATGTCTTGTTTTGCTGTTTTTATATTGTGTATTAAAAGCAAAGCTTCTTTTGGGAAGAATCCTCCCTTTGCAGCAAACAAAACTCTGCACTCCAGCTGGAGCATCACGGTATGTTGCTGGCCACCATTCACAGCAGTCAGGAAATGTTGTGTGCTAATGTATATGATGTAATTCAAAAAATCACATCTCTTTAGTCTGGTAAAGAATCAGGAATTTGGGTCATGATGGAATCACCCAAATAACGACACTGAAGGACATTATTTAACCTATCGCTTACTTTTTATAAACAGAATTCATTAAATCACAAAGTCGGGCATCTACAGGAAGAGATTACAGCCAAAGGGCAAGGTATTTAGAAACCTCTAGTTTCATCCTTTCCTATGAGATCTGAATGAGAGAAAGAACTAAATTGGCTGCCAAACACCTATAAATCTGCTGTAGCTCTTGTCTGTCGTAAGCCATTTACATTTTTACGATTCGATTATGGCCCTTACACTGTTCCTATGCCAGCGATGTTTTACAGGTGGCAGGAACCCCAAGTCCAACCCTCCAGAAGGTACCTGCCAGTCTTGCTTTTTTTATATTTATATAACGCCATTGCTATAGAGCATAATTCACACTTCTGAGAGGGGCAAAAGAACTCGGTTTACAGGTGTGATATCTCTCTAATACTGATTCAGGCTCTGCTCGTGAAGACAACAGCATGTTGAAAATATATGTTGCTTAATATAGACCGTCCTTTCTTATTTTTCAAATTAACGTGGTTTCTAATGGTATCCAGGGGGTCAGTGTGACTCAGCAGACAGAAAAGCTTTGCTTTCGTTGGGATGCCAAGCAAGTCTCAGCTAGAGCAAAGAAGAGAAGTCAACTCTCATTCAGTTTGAAACTTTAAGAATATCTCTTTTTCATTATAACAACACATACTCACTAAAACACATGGGGGAAGATATTCTTTCACATCATTGTTCTTTTTTTTAAAAAAAAAAGGGAGGGGGGAGAAGGACATAAAAAAGGCTTTGCTATCTGCATATGCAAATCTTGCCGTGTTCCTCCTAGACAGGAGGAAACTCTAACTCTCAATAGATATTTATTTTCTAAATTGGCGACAGACATGCAAGCGAGAACGTTCAAATGACTTCAGCTCTCTTTCTGCCTTCATTATGTCAGGCTAGCAGATCACATATGGCATTATGGAAATCAGTAAATGAAAACCATATTGATCAGCATTGAGAACAAATGTAAAAAAGCTGGACTAAAGGAGGAGAGGTGGAGAAGTATGCTCCACTGTTCAACCTGATAGGCCCTCGTTAAGGCCTTTAATCATTTATTAATGTAAACTCCCTCCTTCCCTTTCCACTCAAATTACCTCAGCCATAGAGCATCCTGCTCCATTTATCTTTTAATGTTTCCTTTATTTAATTTATTTTTAAGCTATACATTATACTTTTATTACA